>NC_063345.1:43164138-43270192 GCF_021869965.1 Rhincodon typus
TTTTCTGAAGAAGGGTCCGGACCCGAAATGTCAACTTTCCTGCTCCTCTGACGCTGCCTGGCCTGCTGTGTTCCTCCAGCTCCACACAGTGTAGCCTCTGATTCCAGCATCTGCAGGTCTTACTATTTCTATTGAATTTTTAACTTGTGATCTTATTAGTGTTATGATAGTATCATTTCTGTCAATTACTGAAGATCAATTATGCTAAACCTAAATCAATACATGCAAACTTGAAATTTGAAACACAGTTGTCAAGTAATAAAATTGAAATTTCCTACAGTATTTTAAAATTTCCGTATCTGAGCAGTCTATGTACTTTTATAATGGACATGCATGCACCATTTGTGTTCTACAACAAATGAATAATCAATTACAGTGAATAACAAAACTAAGTTGCAGGGACATGATGTCTGTTCAGAATATGCAACTTGGAGGCACAATAAAGTATTGGCTTCAAAATTGCTCAGGCCTGCTACTGAAAGTCAGCTGTTCAAATGTTAATCTGTTTGCTTGCCTCTCACTATTCAGGTGAACTATTTACCCAATTTGGAGAAACTGATCACTAAAATACACCATTATATCAATTAATTGTCCTGTATGCGCGTAGAAACATTGACACTGAGACATACATACACAAAGAGAGCTGCGATGGAGTAAGTTATTAAATTCTACTCGAGTACTCGTCCTCATATTATGCTCATCTGGGCTTCACTATTTGGAGAAAGTTGAATTTGAAACTGTAGCTGAATTATAATTTCCAGGACAGAATATAAATTCTATTTGAATCTCTGAATCTAACCTTGGACGAAGACTCTAATGATGCATCCACCATCATAGATTGCTTTCACATGCTTCTGATTCATATACTTGTCATTGTATTGAAATTATATCATTGACCTAAATTCTCAAGATGAAGAAATTGAGGGCTGTGGTGATTTATAAAGTCAATGCCAATGCAAGCCCACCTGCTTCACTTGGCACAAGGTCTAACAATATCTAAATATGAGTGACTTCCTGGTGACAAAGTTGAAGCCACTCGAAGCACTGTCACTCAGTTATGCCCACAAGACTAATTTGCTGCTTCTAAACCCAGTGTTGCAGCTATTCAGTGAGCTGCAGTTTTGTGCTCTTCACCTCTATCCTGTGCAGCCATTGTTCATTGAGAAGATAGAAGTGACATCTGCAGGTCCCGGGCTATTCCAGTCACTGTCAATTGGATAGTTACATCAAAAGCAAATAATCCAAATTAAGAAAAGACCCACAGGGAAGTGGAAATCAACCGAACAGTGACAGCAGTCTCTTAGAATCTGAGCACTGGCCTTGCAACTAAGCAAAGAAGCAGGTGTGAGCGTTCTGTGATTAAATCTTCTCTTGCTGGCCAATTGCTCTGCCTCAAATCCCTCTTCTCTTCTCACCTTGATTTTATGAAATCTGGGAACCATTTGCACCTACAGTTAAAGTTCAACTCTAGAGTTAAAACAGATCTTGATGAGCACCTACATTTTAATGCCAAATCTCAGAGATTTCCTGTGCACAGCAGTAGTCAGGCTCAAGGTGCAAGTTAACTGGGTGCTTCCTGACAGCTTTTTTAACACCCAGTTTTTGCAGGTAAAATTTTTGCCTTTGATTCCTACTCTATATCAGAACTCAAATTTGATGCAGTCTCTTTAATTCACCATCCAACCCACACTTATTTCCCAAACTTTAAATTTGATTGACAGAAATGTGGAGGTTGTTTAGGGAGCACTTCTATGAGTACTGGATAGTTTTGTCCCACTGAGGCAAGGAGGTGATAATAAGGTGAAGGAAGCTTGGGTGACAAGACACGTGGAACATCTAGTCAAGAGGAAGAAGGAAGCTTACTTAAGGTTGAGGAAGCAAGGATCGGACAGGGCTCTAGAGGGCTAGGAAGGAACTGAAGAATGGACTTAGGACAGCTAGAAGGGGATATGAAAAAGCCTTGGCGGGTAGGATGAACAAAAACCCCAAGGCGTTCTATGTTTATGTGAGGAACAAGAGGATGGCCAGAGTGAGAGTAGGCCCAATCAGGGATAGTGGAGGGAACTTGTGCGCGGAGTCGGAGGAGGGAGGGGAGATCCTTAACGAATACCTTGCTTCAGTATTCTCCAATGAGAGGGACCTTGCAGTTTGTGAGGACAGCATGAAACCGGCTGATATGCTCGAACAGATTGATGTTAGAAAGGAGGATATGCTAGAAATTTTGAAAAATATGAGGATAGATAAGTCCGCTCGGCCAGACAGGATATATCCAAAGTTGATACGGGAAGCGAAGGAAGAGATTGCAGCACCTTTGACAATGATCTTTGCCTCCTCACTGTCCACTACAGTAGTACCAGATGATTAGAGGGTGGCAAATGTTATTCCATTGTTCAAGAAAGGGAATAGGGATAATCCTGAGAATTACTTATGTGGTGGGTAAACTATTGGAGAGGATTCTGAGAGATAGTATTTATGATTATTTTGAAAAGCAAAGTCTGATTAGAAATAATCGGCATGCTGTGTGAGGGGTAAGTCGTGCCTCACAAGCCTTATTGAATTCTTTGAGGATGTGACAAAACACATCGATGAAGGTAGAACAGTGGATGTGGTGTATATGGTTTTAGCAAGGCATTTGATAAGGTTCCCCATGGTAGGCTCATTCAGAAAGTAAGGATGCATGGGATTCAGGGAAATTTGACTGTCTGGATACAGAATTGACTGTCCAATAGAAGACAGAGGGTGGTAGTAGATGGAAAGTATTCAGCCTGGAGCTCGGTGACCAGTGGTGTTCCGCAGGGATCTGTTCTGGGACCTCTGCTGTTTGTGACCTCTATAAATGACTTGGATGAGGAAGTGGAAGGGTGGGTTAGTAATGTTGCCGATGACACGAAGGTTGGTGGAGTTGTGGATAGTGTGGTGGGCTGTTGTAGGTTGCAACGGGACATTGACAGGATGCAGAGCTGGGCAAAGAAGTGGCAGATGGAATTCAACCCAGAGAAGTGTGAAATGATTCATTTTGGAAGGTCGAATTTGAATGCAGAACACAGGGGTTAATGGCAGGTTTCTTGGTAGTGTGAAGGAACAGAGAGATCTTGGGATCCACATCCATAGATCCCTCAAAGTTGCTACCCAAGTTGATAGGGTTGTTAGCAAGGCGTATGGTGTGTTGGCTTTCGTTGGCAAGGGAATTGAGTTTAAGAGACGCAAGGTTATGCTCAGGTCTATAAAACTCTGGTTAGACCGTACATGGAATATTGTGTTCAGTTCTGGTCACCTCATTATAGGAAGGATGTGGAAGCTTAATGGATAATTGAGGAAAAGAGGATGTCTCTTTTGACCTGTGTAATGCCAAACTGGGAATCTCCCCAACCAATCAAGAACATAGAAAATAGAACATAGAACAGTACAGCACAGTACAGGCCCTTCAGTCCACGATGTTGTGCTGACCTAATACCAGGATGCTACCTGGACTGGAGGGCAGGTCTTATGAGGAAAGGTTGAGGGAGCTAGGGCTTTTCTCATTGGAACGAAGAAGGATGAGAGGTGACTTGATAGAGGTGTACAAGACGATGAGAGGCAATGATAGAGTGGATAGCCAGAGACTTTTTCCCAAGGCCGGAAATGACTATTACGAGGGGGCATAATTTTAAGGTGATTGGGGAGATGTCAGAGGTAGGTTCTTTACAAAGAGAGTGGTGGGTGCGTGGAATGCACTGCCGACGGTGATAGTGGAGTCAGATACATTAGGGACATTCAAGCGACTCTCGGGTAGGTACATGGGTGATAGTAAAGTGTAGGGTATGCAGGATAGATTGATCTTAGAGCGGGATAGTAGGTCAGCATAACATCGTGGGCTGAAGGGCCTGTACTGTGCTGTATTGTTCTATGTTCTGTGTTCTCGATTGGTTGGGGAGATATCCAGTTTGGCATTACACAGACCAAAAGAGACGTTCTCTTTTGCTCCATTATCAGCTCTTGCAGACAACAGTTTTTGTATGAAGAATGCATGGACGACACTAAGTTATACAGTAAGTATGTGTTGCCTCGTAACATATAAAGTCGGGCCTGGTATTTTTGATTGAACTAATTGTTTACTCCATTTTCATCATGTTCTTGCTAGCTTCTTATTGTTTAATGGTCCCACACAGCACCCCTATAGTGTCCTATTTCAATGATGCTTGATTTTCACACAGAATGAGGTCAGAAATAAACCGTGGCATCTGTCATACACCATCTGCATCATCCATTTTTTTTACAAGCTTCCTGAAGATAATATGTGTGAATTCATCAGGGACATGATATTGGCTGACCTTGGCTCAACAGCAATGCTTTGAGGCACCTGTATAAATAATACTGAATAAAGGAAAATTTACTGAATTTAAAAAGAGATGAATTAATCCTTTGAATGTTATCACTTTGAAACCATGTCAACCAGGAAAAAATGTTATTATTATTTGCATAAAGCATTGAAGAAGAGAAGCGCAGTTAACATATAATCTAGCTTGTGAAAGCTGACTTAGTCATTTAATAGAAGCAGCCAATCCCATTTTGACTCTTATCCAAACAATTGACATGTAATTTGATTTGGAAAAAATACAACTAACAGTGCATTTATTTTTTGTTAAAATGAAGTGATACACAGAGCAGTAATTTCTTGAAAAATAGAAAATCTGTTAAGTAAATATTTACAAAAATAATTTATACTATTTGACTAGGAAATTTAGCCCAAATTTAAAGCAAAATGTTGTCTCTAATTTTATTTTTTTAATTTGCTACTTAATGTGTTATACAATTTGAGCAAATGATCTTTATTGCTTGTGCATTTATTAGCTTTAAACTAAATAGCGAAGGGAGGACTTGAAGATGGGAAACAAAGGCTTACAAAGCTAAAGAATTTGGCACACTTCAGGATAACTATTTAAATAATGATACTCAAAGTAGGACAGGAAAGCTAAGAGCAAATAACCATTTAAAAAACAACAAATCGGTTCAAAGGAAGGATAAATGGTCAAAAGGCAAAATTAATGTCTCTTTACTGTCGTGAATGAATCACATAAATGAACTAACTGCACAAAAAGTGGTTAATGAGTTTGATCTTACAGCCATAATGGAGACATGGCTATAAGGAGATCAAATCTGGGAACTAAATATTCAAGCACATATGATTTATCAAAGTCACACGCAAGTAGGAAAGGTTTTAGGGTAGCTTTGTTAGTACAAAGTGGGATAAGTACAATAGCAAAAATGATCTTCGATTAGATTATGTAAAATCCATATGGGTGGAAGTAAGAAATAACAAGGAAAAGAAGACCATGGTGGGAGTGGCTATATACTCCCAAACAGCAGTAGCTGTTCTGTAGGACAGAGAATACATCAAGAGATAATGATGATGTACAAAACAGGCAGAGCACTTATTATGGGTGACTTTAATCTTCATGAGGAAAAGGAAAATATAATTGGCAGAAATAGCTATGAAGTAGAATTCATACTGTACTCGGGACAGTTTGCTAGAACAATATGTTGTGGCTTCAACCAGGGAACAGGCTATTTTGAATCTTGTAATACGTAATGAGGCTAATTTATGAATGGTTTCAGAGTAAAAGATCCTTTAAAGGAGAGTAACCACAATGTTATAGAATTTAGCATTCAGTATGAGAGTGAGTCAGACTCAGCTACGCTAAAATTAAAAGATGGTATCTGTATAGGTATAAGGACAGAGATGGCTGCAATGGACTGCAAAAAGAGGGTAATAGAAATGATGGTTGAGGAACAATGGCAGATGTTTAAGAAAATAGTTCATGACTCATAACAAATATATATACCAGTGAAGAAGAAGGATTCTAGGGAAAGGAATACCCAATCAATGGTTAATCAAGGAATTGAATGTGTCCAAGAACAATAGCAAACTAAAGGATCAGGAAAGTTTGAAGAACCAACAAAAAATGTCAAAAAGTATTAGGAGCGAGAAAATGAGGGTAAACCTGCAAGTAATGTAAAGATGGAGGTGTAAAAGCTGTTTTAAATATGTAAAAAGGAATAGAGAGGCCAAAGTGGACATACACCTTGGAGAATGAGGCTAGGAAAATAGTGAAGGGGAATCATAAAATGCAAAGGAATTGAGAATAATTAGTTTGATTCAGTCTTCACAGAAGAGAACACTAATAGCATTCCAAAAATGCAAAATAATAAAGGGGCTAAAGAAGGTGTGTGGAAGTTGGGAGTGCTGTAGTAAATACCCACAGTAATTACCATTAAAAGTAAAAGAAAAGTACAAAAACCATTGGAGCTAAAGCCCCAGACGTCTTCTGGAACTTATGGGATGCATCCCAGGATATTAAAGGAAATAGCTACAGAGATAGTAGATGCACTTGTGGTAATTTTACAAGAATTCTTAGATTCTGGAAAAGAGTGAGATGATTGGGAAATGGCCAATGTTAGGCCTTTATGCAGAAAGGGAAGGAGTCAAAAATCAGGTAACTACAGACCAGTTAGCTTAATATCTGTTATTGGTAAAACGTTAATGGTCATTATAAAAGATGTTATTCAAGAATGTTCTAAAATACATAATATAGTCAAACAAAGTTAGCATGGCTTTATCAGAGGGAAATCCTGCCAGTTAAAGTTATTTAAATTCTTTGAGGAAGTGAAAAACAAGGTAGATAAAAGGGAAACAGTGGATGTTAAATATTTGAATTTCCAAATGGTGTTTGTTGGATATTATGCATTGGGTTACTTAAAGTAAGGGCCAATGGTGTTATAGTTAGCATATTAGCATGGATAGAGGATTAGCCAACTAATAGAAGACAGAGGCATGGAAAAATGGGGCATTTTCAGAATGGCAATGTGTAACTCCTGCAGTACCACTACTATTTACTCTGGGCTGAAACGTATGCTTTTGGCTAAGTGCCCATTGCATTGAGTTTTTTGAAGGGAATTTAGCTGTAAGACCTCCTAAAACTGAGGAATTCTTTACCATAGGGGGTTGTAGAAGCTGGGTCATTAAGTATTTTCAAGGCTGATTTTCAAACAGTAAGAGACTCAAATGTTTTTGGGATAAGGCGTGAAAATGGAGTTGAAGATTATCAGATCAGCCATGTTCATATTGAATGGTGGAGCAGACCCAATGAGCTGAATGGCTTACTTCTGCTTCTACTTACTTATAATGTTATGGTCTTATTAGTCCACTTATGATATACAAATGTTATTCCTATGATACCAAATTTGGAGTGTTATAGAGTCATACAGCACAGAAACAGAACCTTCGGTCCAATTTGTCCATACTGACCAAGTTTCCCAAACTAAACTAATCCCATTTGTTTGCATTTGGTCAATATCCCTCTAAACTTTTCCTATTCATGTACCCATCCAGATGCCTTTTAAATGTTTTAATTGTACCCGACTCCACTACCTCCTCTGGCAGCTCATTCCATACGTTGACCAACTTTTGTGAGAAAAAGTTGCCCCCCCCCGATCTCTTTCTAATATTTCCCTTCTCACCTTAAAACTATGCTCTCCAGTTTTGAGCACTCCTCTACCCTTGGAAAAAGACCTTGGTGGTTCACTTTATCTATGCCCCTCATGATTTTATAAACCTCTGTAAGGTCACCCCTCAGCCTCCGATGCTGCATGGAAAAAAGTCCCAGCCTATTCCAGCCGCTCCTTATAACTCAAACTCTCAATTCCTGGCAACATCTTTGTAAATTTTTTCTGTACCCTTTCCAGTTTAACAACATTCTTCCTACATCAAGGTGACCAGAATTGTATGCGGTAATCTAAAAGTGGCCTCATCAATATCCTGTACTGCTGCAACATAATGTTCCAACTCCTATACTCAATTCTCTGACCAATGAAGGCAAGCATGCCAAACACTTTCTTTCCCACTCTGTGTACCTGTGATGCTACTTTCAAGGAACTATGCATCTGCACCCTTAGGTCCCTCTGTTCAACTACACTCCCCAGGGCCCTACCATAGACCATTTAAGTCCTGCCCTGGTTTGTCTTAGTAAAATGCAACATCTCACATTTATCTAAATTAAACTCCATCTGTCACTCCTTGGCCCATTGGTTCATCTGATCAAGATCTCAGTTTACTCTTAGATAACCTTCTTCACAGTCAACTATACCGCCAAATTTTGGTGTCATCTGCAAACTTACTGACCATACATCCTATATTTTCATCCCAAGGTTTTAAATTATTTCTAAACATATGACCATCTAACCATATGGATTAGGAACAGGCCCAGACTATTTTGCCCTGAGATCTCACTCCACCATTCAATAAGATCATGCATAATTTGATTGTGACCTCAAATCCACTTCACGCCTAACCCCAATAACATGTGACTGCATGCTTCATCAATAATATATCCTTCTCTGCCTGAAAAATATTCAAAGACCTTGCCTTCACCATTCTCTTTGAAAGAGAGTTCTATAGATTCACAATGTTCTAAGAAAAAAATCTTCTCATCTCCTTCTTAATTGATTGGTATCTAATATTTAAACAATGTTCTCTCTCACAGGACTAAGTATATTTCAACATCAACCTTGTCAAAGTGCTCAGAGTTCTCAATAAGATCAATTGTCATTCTTCTGAACCCCAATGGCAGTAGACTCAACTTCTCGAAACTTTTCTCATAAGATAACTCACTCATCTAGGGATCAATCAAGACAACATCTTTGAATTCACATGTTCCACATTATAATCATCCTTTGCAAACATCAGACTCTAGGCTGAGTTTTGGAACTTGCAATCACGATTTTCAATATTTCTTATGACTTATGCTACAAAGAGCAGACAAGGTGAGAGACACTTTTCTACTAAAAACGTTCACAAAATTTCAATTAACCACCAGCAAAATAATTTAATTTGTGCTCTTCCTGAAAATCCGATCATTAGGTACAACTGATTATATTGAATTGGAGGGTGTACATTCTTTCATGTCTGAGAGTGGAGTAAATGTGGATCATTTTACTGGTGGAGAATTCATTGAATGTTTTGATCCAGAGGTAAAAATGAGACGAGTTGAGTCCATCTGACAAATTATACATCGACACTAGAAAAGTAGTTTCTCCAGAAGCATCTACTTCACAAATTTTTTTATTTTTGATTTGTTTTAAGAGTGTAAGGATTGCTTGAAATTGATCACAAACAAATTTGTGCTTTGTTAAGTTAAAATTAAACAGAAATCCTTACAATTGGGTGAGGGGAGCTAAATCAACTGCACATTTTCAAACTTTCTGGTTGGTCACAATAACGATTTTAAGTTCTTTGTAAGCACACAGCTATAGAAACATAGGCACATGGAAACTAAGAGCAGGAGTAGACCATTCGACTCTTCAGACCTGCTCCACCATTCAATGACTATAGCTGATCATCCATCTCCGTGCCCTGTTCCGAGCTGGAGGAAGATTTGTCATGGAGTTCCCCAGGGGTTAGTGTTGGAACCCTCGTTTCTCCTGATATGTATTAATAACCTAGGACCACCTTTGAGAACCAGATTATGATAGTGCACTATAATCCTGGAGAAAATGGGTAGTTTTTACCAATTTTTAACTGGCAATCCCAGTTCACGTCAGGAAGTACAATTTTTGGAGGTGGTCCACAAATGCCAAATGGTGGATTGGCTGTTGTTCAACTGTCCACTTCTCTATTTCTGCAGGTATCTATTTGACCTCACATGGTGCTATACCTTTGTTTTAATCAATCATGGGATGTGGAAGTCACTGGCTAAGCCTATATTTATTGCCCATCCCTGCAAAAAAACAATTTCTCTGCACCCCAACCTGCCATTACCCCAACCCTTTACACCAGCCATCATGTCCCTTTCCCTCCACCAACAATTCTCCTTTTGAAGTGAATTAAACAACAGTCTTGGCAAAGACCTGTAGCACGGGTTGTGGATGAGGTTGTTGACTTGCTTGCTGAGCTGGCTTGTTTTTGTTCAGACGTTTCGTCACCATGCTAGGTGACATCATCAGTGGAGCCTCCGATGAAGCGATGTTCTTCTACTCCGCTTGGAATTTATACTGTCCGGTCTGTTATGGTGAGTTCTGTCATTTCCGGTTTTGATCTGTATGGGTTTGTATATGGGGTCCAACTGTACATGTTCATTGATTGAAATATGGGTGGAGAACCATGCCTCTAGGAATTCCCAAGCATGTCTATGTTTGGCTTGAGCTACTATGGTTACTTTGTCCCAGTTAAATTGATGGCCTTCATTGTCTGAATGTACCGATATTAAGGAGAATTCATCATGCCGTTTTGCTGCTAGCTGATGTTCATGTAATCTAATGGCTAGTTTCCTTTCTGTCTATCCGATGTAATGTTTGTGGCAGTTGTTGCATGGTATTTTGTAAACCATGTTCATTCTGCATGTTGTGGGAACGGGGTCTTTAATCCTTGTAAGTGTTTATCATAGAATGGTTGTAGGCTTGTGGGCCACCATGATTCGTAGAGATCTTAGGAGTCTTGTTGTCAATTCCAAGAGACTCACCACCTCATCAACAGCGTATTCACAGGGATTAAATTCACAAGGGATGAAGAAAACAACAATCAACCTCCGTTTCTGGATGTTAAAGTAGAGCAATTGACAAACGGGGAGTTCCAAACCTCAATATACAGAAAAGCAACCCTTACAGATCAAATCCTCAACTTCCACAGCAACCACCAATTCCCACAAACAAAACTGCATTAGGACACAATTTAAATGGGCTCGGACACACTACCACACTCCAGAACTACACAGGAAAGAGGAAGAACACTTATACAAGATCCTTGCTTTAAACGGATATCCCCGCAACTTCATCCACAGATTCCTACAAAACAGAAAACAACGGGACGGCACAGTACACCCTAACACACTAGCCACACTGGCCTACATCAAGAACATATTGGAATTGACAACAAAACTCCTAAGATCACTAGGAATCATGGTGGCCCATAAGCCCACAGCCACTCTACGACAAACAGTTACACGGATTAAAGACCCCGTTCCCACAACATGCAGAATGAACGTGGTTTACAAAATACCATGCAACGACTGCCACAAACATTACATTGGATAAACAGGAAAGAAACTAGCCATCAGAACACATGAACTTCAGTCAGAAGCAAAATGGTATGACGAACTCTCCTTCATTTCTGTACACCCAGACAATGAAGGCCATCAGTTTAACTGGGACAAGATAACCATAGTAGCCCAAACCAAACAGAGATATGCACGAGAATTCCCAGAGGCATGGTTCTCCACCCATACTTCAATCAACAAAAATATGAAATTGGACCCCATATACAAACCCATACAAATCAAAATGACCTGTACTCACCATAACGGACCGGACAGTATAAATTCCAAGTGGAGTAGAACAACATCGCTTCATTGGATGCTCCACTGATGATGTCACCTAGCATGGTAACAAAACGTCTGAACAAAAACAAGCCAGCTTGGTGAGCAAGTCAACAACCTCGAATTAAACAACAATTTCACCAACAGGTTTGAAACAATAACAATAACAATGAAATGAGCCGGAGCAAATGGCTAAGTTTAGGACAAAGGCTGGGAGCAAGTGGAAGATACATTCCTACAAAGATTTGGGCAGGGAGGAACACTAACAAAAAAGCCCTGGTAGATATATCTACATAAATCTGATTACTTGTGCCTATGAAACAGTTTGTTTTGTAAGTATGTTGTAATGCATAGCACAGATTTTTAAGCTATTGTGAAATATCCATGGACCTACAAATAGCTGATACCATGGCTGCTATATCAGGTTTTCACCATGGCTGTAAATTATTATTTTTTCCCCAAGCAGAGCAAATGCAGGTGACCAGCTTAAAGAGTGAAGGAAGGAAGGCAGAACTACTGTGCATTGGTTAATCAGGCTGGTAAAAAGCAGACATTTTCAAGTTCCAACAGTATGTACACCGCAGGGACTTGTTGCAATTTACTCACAGGTCTAATTTGTTTTCTATGCTTTAAGCAAATGTGTTGTTACCATTAACGTTATTGAGAAATGTGAAATTCAGAATGTAATTATTTAAACAGTAGTTATTATAAGCACGTTGTTATTTAATAGTTTGGTGTTTGGTCACCAAAGGTTTGCTCCAACATCGGGAGGAGGAATTAGCAGGAGAACATTATATATTTATGGAGAAATGAATAATTGCATCCCTTATGTATCTTAATATTGTGGTGCTAAAATATTTCTACTGTGATAGAAAACTTCACCAAAAGGGCAGTGTGCCCACAGACTGTTTGTAGCTGCTTCCTGCTGTCACGAGTGAACCTGCTGTTGGCCTTGCCCTTCTACATGCCCTAATTAGAATTATCTGCAAACTGTGCTGCTTCCTGATTCTGCTACTGACTCCATGCGTCATGGTGCTAATGATCAGCAGAATCTACTGGGAGCTCTTACAGCAGAACCAGATAAATAATTCATTGTGTCTCAGGTGGATGCAATGCATGTCAGCATATTCAGGAACCTCTGTGAATCTTAACAAACAGTTTGTAGTTTTACTTTAGAGATAGTAGGAACTGCAGATGCTGGAGAATCTGAGATAACAAGGTGTAGAGCTGGATGAACCCAGCAGGCTAAGCAGCATCAGAGGAGCAGGAAGGCTGACGTTTCGGGCCTAGACCCTTCTTCAGAAATGGGGGAGGGGAAGGGGGTTCTGAAATAAATAGGGAAAGAGGGGGAGGCGGATAGAAGATGGATAGAGGAGAAGATAGGTGGAAAGGAGACAGACCGGTCAACGAGGCGGGGATGGAGCCAGTAAAGGTGAGTGTAGGTGGGGAGGTATGGAGGAGATACGTCAGTCCAGGGAGGACGGACAGGTCAAGGGGGCAGGATGAGGTTAGTAGGTAGGAGATGGGGGTGGGGCTTGAGGTGGGAGGAGGGGATAGGTGAGAGAAGGACAGGTTAGGGAGGCGGGGACGAGATGGGCTGGTTTTGGGATACGGTACGAGGAGGGGAGATTTTGAAGCTTGTGAAGTCCACATTGATACCATTGGGCTGCAGGGTTCCCAAGCAGAATATGAGTTGCTGTTCCTGCAACCTTCGGGTGGCATCGTTGTGGCACTGCAGGAGGCCCAGGATGGACATGTCGTCTGCGGAATGGGAGGGGGAGTTGAAATGGTTCGCGACTGGGAAGTGCAGTTGTTTCGTGCGAACCGAGTGTAGGTGTTCTGCAAAGCGGTCCCCCAGCCTCCGCTTGGTTTCCCCGATGTAGAGGAGGCCACAGCGGGAACAGCGGATGCAGTATACCACATTGGCAGATGTGCAGGTAAACATCTGCTTGATGTGGAAAGTCTTCTTGGGGCCTGAGATGGGGGTGAGGGGAGAGGTGTAGGGGCAGGTGTAGCACTTCCTGCGGTTGCAGGGAAAAGTGCCGGGTGAGGTGGGGCTGGAGGGGAGTGTGGAGCGGACAAGGGAGTCACGGAGAGAGTGGTCCCTCTGGAAAGCAGATAAGGGTGGGGAGGGAAAAATGTCTTTCGTGGTGGTGTTATGTAGTTTTAATTTGTTCTTCTTGGAGCAAATAATTCCATGATCTTCATTCTGCTCTTCTTCTAGCAGATTTATTATGGTCTGAAACTTGTTATTTATATTTTATGAGTTAGTTTAACTTGCTGAAGTGTGCAATGTTTGATTCATTATTAATAATTTTAGAACAAGCCTGCAGAATAATTAATAACTTGTGTTCTGGGGCACTATTCAATCATAAAAGAATAACTTTTACTTTTTGATTTGAATGTCTTCCTTGAATCACCATTGATCTTCTCAGAATCAATACATATTCTTTGTAAACCCACAAGTGGTTTGCTGTATGCAGCTAGACATTTAAGAAACCTCACAGGCTGCTAGTCATACTGATGCATGTACACTAGTTGGAACCTTTCCAGGCACTGAACAACATGGGCATTGGCAAAAAAGTTGGGAGAATAAGGAGAGATTGCCAGAAAGGAGATTCCTGATATCGAGAGCAACCAACCAAGTATTGAACATCAAGATGAGAGTTTGCTAGGAAGTGGTGAGTGGTCTATTTGCACGCAGTAGAGTGCATTGACATCCTTACTGTTATAAGGTCAGCTCACCTAAGTTATATGCAACATCCCGTTCTCTTATCCACCAGATAGAAAATAGACAGCAACAATTCCTGACATGAAAATCAGGGCAGTAAGCTGGTACAACTCACCATTTGTCACATGAGCCCACTGTCTTGGATAGCAGGAACCAACATCTCAGGGCAGCCTCCATGGCCAGTGACTAGATGAACTTCCTATTCACCAGATGTCTAGGTCCCCGTTTATGAAATGTGGTGCCAAGTTCACTCTCGCCAAAATGTCTAGAGCAATTGACAGCAACTGTGCAGGCCAACAATAGTTTGCGACACTTGACTGGGTTCACAGCTGGGCTTTAAGATGGTGCTGGGGCCAGGAAGCCTGGGAAGTCCTAGCATTGTCCAATACATCTGCCTATGGATAAACAGGGCATCTAAGAGGCATAGTGAACAGGTAATGAGATGAATGTGGGAAGACAGAGAAACTTACCAAAATTAACATTGATAATTTCTGCTCAAATTTAGCCATTGTGTTCATGTTTCTAGACTGTGAGATGCTTGTTTTAATGTTTCTCTTCCACTTTTCTGAAGATAAGCCACTCATTGCTAAATTTACTAGTTCCTTATGGCTCACCCAAATGATGTTTCTAAACCTTGATACCATGGTGCTGCAAATTGTTGAATTGTTGCATACCTCATACCCAAAAATGATTCTGTATGTTTGTGATTTCCACACATCCAGAAGGTGATGAATGAGATTAGGAGGAGGAATCCTGGTTGATCCCATCCTGATTTGGGTATGTTGAGAATAATTACAGCATGACAACATCACCCTGGATGAGAGCAACTAACTTGGAATCTTCTTAGTGTATCTGGCTCAGTGTCATTGGCTCACTGTTGCTCTGCCGTGTAATTGGAGGAACTAAAATTGATACTTCTTGAAGAAGCTGACCATCTTGTGGTAAAAAGAAATACTTTTTTTTTGCAAAATTCAAGTGAAAATATAAGAATATAGTAAGTAAATGGTTATCATCACGTTATAAGGCAACAAGAGTGCAGTACTTTCTTGTGGTAAATTGATTTTACAAAACTAAATATAGTGAGAGTGGAAAGGTCAGTTGGAGTGGTGGTGAGGTAGGGCTGTAGTAATAGTAATCCTATAACCTGCTAGAACGTATAAATTCAATCTATAAATATAATCAGCAATGGATTTGTAAAAACCAGGATCACAAAGAAGTGCAAAACTTTATAATATTTAATGCTATAATTCAGAATAAATATTTGCCTTGATTCAACTTTGTCAAAGAAAAGACAGTCTGTTACAAGCTAAACTCTTAAATGAATGAGTTATAAAACTTTATAGGCATAATCTGTGTTACTAGATAGAAAAGAAAGCTTTGCTTGATTGTGTAATAAACTTTGGAATTAGAGAATTGCTAAAGTGCACAAGAAAACTTTCGTAAAACAAGCAGAGGATTATCAGAAAGGCTGTCACTTTACTGGTTGGTCATCGGTATTGCAACTCCTGACTAAAATAATGCTATTAATTCAAAAACAAACTGTAGAATATGGTGAATGCAGATCTCCAGATCTGAGGGAGAAATAAAATCTTGTTCATGGCTGTGTATATCCAGAACAATGGATTGAAAAGAGGGGCAGAGAGGAAAGAAAGCGAGAGAGAAAGACAGAGAGTACACCTGAAGGAAATCAGTATGCAGCAGTTGGTATCTGCCATGATTTTAAATTGATGACTCAGTTTTTATTTGAAAGACAACCAGCCACCTTCTGTTCCTTTCCAACAAGTGGAAGCATCTGTAGAAAGGTAACTGAAGCAGTCTGCAGCTCAGCTGACGAACCATAAAGATCATTTCAATAATGGTACCTGGGGATAAAGGGTTACTGAATTGTCTTTCCAATGTTATTTTTCTCCCTCTGTTCGTAACCTATTTACACTGGCTGTTTCTCTGTCTGTCTATGTGTAATAGGGAGTTTATAAGGGGATTAGAGGTTTAATTAATAACATATATGTGAACAGTTTATAACTGTTTACCTAAAGCTAACGTCTAATTGTTGTCACAAGTAGTGATTCTTGTTCAATACAGAAACCTGATCCATGCTTTCTATCAATCTTGGTCTAAAAGTTGAATAAATTAACTGTGCATATTTTATTAAATCTGTAACTTCTGTGATGGTACCTGGAATAGCAGGTCTTAATTCTAACACATTACCCCAGTAAGTCAGAACACATTACAAGTAAAAATTATTTCACAGCATGTTACCTCACTATCATAAGGTTTTTTAAAGCATACACAAGATACACTGAAGCAACTCTGCAAGTTTCCTTTGACAGCATTTTCCAAATATACAACTTCTAATTGCGTAGGAGGACAATGATAGCGATGGTAGCACTATCATTTGCAACTTCCCTTCTGAGGTATGTACTATGATGGCTTGGAACTATACAACCATTTACTAGGTTAATATCCTGAATGTTCTTAACAGCACTGTGGGTGTACTTATATCAATATGGATTGCTGTATTTCAGCAATTTATCTGCTCAAAGACAACTAAGGAAAGGGAATAATGATAGCTTTGCTGGGGATGCTCACATTACCGCAAAATATAGATGTTTCAATAAAACATGCAGCATTAAAGTCATTGGAGAAAAGTCAAAATACAACTAGCACTGGTCATTCCTGCTGCAAATGTATGTTGAATTATTTGTTACCTCTGAACTGGAGCTGGAATTTTCAGGGACTGCCAGTCTCCAACTGATGTCCATTAGCATTAGCAGTTGAAAATTGTTCAGTTTTGGGAGAAAAACTCTATTAATACTGGCAGACTAATATCTACAGACATGTGTCCTTCTTAGGAGTATAACGTTTTCTCACAGCTCCGATCTTCACCACTACTGCCTGTAATGGCAAATCTGCCATTATCAATTATGGAAGATCACAAACGAGCACAATATGAACCATACCTTGCCATAATTTCATTGACATGTTTGCTACATTGACTAACTATTCAGTAATTTCTCACGTGATTCCATTTTGCCAATTATAATTCTATATAAACTGTGCAAAGAAGAATGATTAATTTTCCTTAGATGCATCTAGGATAGACTAGATTAAATGCCCAGCCATAAAAAATGATGCCAATTAAGTGTGTAATCATTAACATGATTAAAGTCAGTCAATCCTGGCCTAGCTTTGCAAAGGATATTTCTCCTGGTGAATCTTGCACTGTAATCTAAAGAAGCTTGGATCAGCATTGAGGCAAAAATCTTAATTTGTAAGTCTTTTAATTATTCTTATGGAAAAAAGAAATGGAGAAGTGGTAACTACATACATTATTATGGCCATGAATTTTGATACGGTGACCAAATATATGGTAGCTAAATTTGCCGGTGACTCTGAGATAGGTGGGAAATAAACTATTCAATAGGCGGTAGACAATCTGTAAAATGTTATGGAGTTGCATGTTAAACACAGCAATAGTGGTGTGAACATTGACATGACTTGGCAACAGCAAGTGTTTACACCTCCCTTGCCATGTAATTTCATGAGACAGGCACCTTAGAGCCTAGTTGAATAATTAATGAGTTGAAGAATGAAAGATTTCATGAGAAAAATCACTGCAGGCCATGGTGGAATGGGTTCCATGAATCTCACTAGAAAAAGATGTAGCAAAAAGTTGAAAATTCAACCCATATTGCTTGTAATGGTGCAGATGGAAACCATTTGGCCCATACTGTCTGCCCTCATGCTTTGAGGTTTGCAACTTTTGTGTTGGTCTCCTGTTTTCTTTCCTATGAATCTGCACATTGTTTCTATTTAAATACTCATTCAATGGTCCCTTAAAAGTGTCCGTTGTACTTGTTGCACCATAGTTCCAGGCAGTACCTCGCGACTTGCCACGGGGAAAAAAAAATCTCATCTTACATTTGCTTCTTTTACAAGTCACTTTAAACTATGCCCTCAAGTTCTCAATGTATTGTAAGAACAGTTTATCCCTATCCACTTTGTCCAGACCCATCATGATTTTGCAAATTTCTATCAAATCTCCTCTTAGCCTTCTGCTCTCCAAGAAAAATGTTCCCAACTTTTGTCATCACTCAGGTGTCTCATCCCTGAAACCATTCTCATTATCTCTCTGCACTCTCTCCAATATATTCACATCCTTCCACAGTATGGTGCCCTGAAATGTACACAATGCTTCGGCTGTGGTCTAACTGGTGACTTACATAAGTTCATCATAACATTCCTGTTATAACTCATTAAGCCTGATATATTGTATGTTTTATTAACAGTCTCTCTATCTGTTCTTCTGCCTTTGATTCTTTATGTACATATACATCAGGTCTCTGCGCTCCTGCATTCTACAGAATAGTATCCTTTATTTCATACTGTCTGTCCCTGCTCTTTGTTCTAAAGTGTATCAACTCATAGTTCTCTACTTTGAAATTTGATCTCCATGCCCACTCCAAAAGGTCATTGACACTTTGCTGTACTTTAGAAATTCCACACTGTCCTCCTTTCAGTGTGCAATTCTCCCAAGTTTTATGTCATCTCCAAACTTCTAAACATTACCTGCGCACCAAGATCTAGAAAATTGACCTACATCACCTTGACTGGAAGAGGAGCCTAGCAGGAAAGACAGTGGAACAGCAATGGCAGGAGTTTCTGGGTGTAATTCAGGAGACGCAGCAAAAATTCATCCCTAGGAAAAAGAAGCATGGCACAGGGAGGATGAGACAACAATGGCTGACTAAGGAAGTCAGGGACAGCATAAAAACAAATGAGAAAGCGAATGTGGCGAAGGGCAGTGGGAAACCAGAGGACTGGGAAGCTTACAAAGACCAACAGAGAGCAACAAAAAAAAGAAATAAGGAGGGAGAAGATTAAACATGAGGTAAGCTAGCCAGTAATATAAATGAAGACTATAAGAGTTTCTTTAGGTATATAGAGGGCAAAAGAGAAGCAAAAGTGGACATTGGACCACTGGAAAATGACGGTGGAGAGATAGTAGTGGGGAACAAGGAAATGGCTGAGGAACTGATGCGTCAGTCTTCACAGTGGAAGACATGAGTAAAATCCCAAAAATTCAAGAGAATCAGGGGAAAGAGTTGAATATGGTGGCTATCACCAAGGAAAAAGTGCTAGTAAAACTGATTGACCTGAAAGTGGATAAATCACCTGGACCAGATGGACTACACCCCAGGCTTATAAAGGAGATAGCTGAAGAGATAGTGGAAACATTAGTGGTGATCTTTCAGGAATTGCTAGAGTCAGGGAGGGTCCCAGAGGACTGGAAAATTGCTAACGTGACACCCCTGTTTAAAAAGGGAGTAAGGCAAAAGGTGGAAAATTACAGGCTGATTAGCCTAACCTCAGTCGTGGGTAAGATTTTGGAGTCCATTGTAAAGGATGAGATTTCTGAATATTTGGAAATGTATAGTAAAATAGGGCAAAGTCAGCATGGTTTCATCAAGGGGAGGTCATACCTGACAAATCTGCTAGAATTCTTTGAGGAAGTAACGAGCAGGATAGACCAAGGAGAGCCAGTGGATGCTATTTACCTGGACCTCAAGAAGGCCTTTGATAAGGTGCCACACAGGAGGCTGCTGAGTAAGATCAGGGCCCACGGTGTTAGAGGCAGTGTGCTAGCATGGATAGAAGATTGGCTGTCTGGCAGAAAGCAGAGAGTGGGGATAAAGGGATCTTTGTCAAGATGGCAGCCGGTGACAAGTGGACTTCCGCAAGGGTCAGTGTAGGGACCACAACTTTTCACTTTGTACATTAATGATATCGATGAAGGAACTGTGGGCATTCTGGCTAAGTTTACAGACAATACAAAGATAGATGAAGGGACAGGTAGTATTGAGGAGGTGGAAAGGCTTCAGAAGGATTTGGACAGGTTAGGAGAGTGGGCAAAGAAGTGGCAGATGGAGTACAACGTGGGAAAGTGTGAGGTCATGCACTTTGGTAAGAAGAATAGAAGCATGGACTATTTTCTAAATGGGGAGAAAATTCAGAAGTCTGAAGTACAAAGAGACTTGGGAGTTCTAGTCCAGGATTCTCTCAAGGTAAACTTACAGGTTGAGTCAGTAGTCAGGAAGGCAAATGCAATGTTGGCATTTATTTTAAGAGGACTTGAATATAAAAGCAGGGATGTACTACTGAGGCTTTATAAGCCTCTGGTCAGGCCACATTTGGAGTATTGTGTGCAGGTTTGGGCCCCATATCTCAGGAAGGATGCACTGCCCCTGGACCGGGTTCAGAGGAGGTTCACGAGAATGGTCCCAGGAATGGAAAGCTTAACATATGAGGAACATTTGAGGACTCTGGGACTATACTCATTGGAGTTTAGAAGGATGAGGGGGGACCTAATTGAAACTTACAGAATACTGAATGGCCTGGACAGAGTGGACGTTGGAAAGATGTTTCCATTGGTAGGAGAGTCTAGGACCCGAGTACACAACCTTAGAGTAAAGGGAAGACATTTTAGAACGGAGATAAGGAGAAACTTCTTCAGCCAGAGAGTGGTGAATCTATGGAGTTCACTGCCATATAAGGCTGTGGAGCCAGGTCATTGAGTAATTTAAGACTGAGATAGATAGGTTCTTGATTATCAAGGGGATCAAGGGTTACGGGGAGAAAGCAGGAGAATGTGGTTGAAGAACTTATCAGCCATGATTGAATGGCGGAGCAGACTCGATGGGCCGAATGACTTAATTTCTGCTCTTATGTCGTATGGTCTTATGGTCTTATGGTCTTATCAGGAAAAATCAAGGGTTCCAATATCAAACCCTGCAAAACTTCACTATAAAGTGCTCCCCATTCAAATAATGTCCATTAAGCAGTACTTTCTATTTCATAACCTGAAGATAATTTTGTATCCATGTTGCTAATGTCCCTTTTATTTCCAAGACCTATAACTTTTCTCACAAGTCATTTTTGTGCCATTATGCCATTTGCCGTATGAAAGTCCACATGCATCAATTCAATGGCCCTGCCTTCATCGACCCTTTCAGTTACCTCCTCAATGATCTCCAGCAAGTTAGATACATTTTTGCTTTAACAAATCAATGCTGACTCTTCTGAATCAATCCAGGTTTTCCCATGTGATAATTAAGTCTATCCAAAATAATTTTTCTAAAAGTTTTTTTTTTAAATTTCTGGATTGACCTTTACCACATTTTTGACAAAGGGTTTAATATTTGCAGTTCTTCAATCTTCCAGCAAGGCGCTTGAATCCAGTTGAAGATTGAAAGTTATTACTCGTGTATCTGGAATTTCCACTCTCATTTCCTTCCAGATCCTCGGCTACATATCTTGTGGTCCCGGTGCCTAATCAACTTGAGGAACCAGCAGCCTATCCAAATTCTTCTCCTTATCAATTTTAAATTCTCTAGTTATTTTTGTTTGAGTTTCCTTTTCTGTCACCACAGTCTAGGTAGCATGTGCTTTGTAGGTAAAGACAGGTACAAAGCATTCATTTAATACCACAACCATGCCTCTTGTCTTATTATATAAATCCCTTTTATGGTCCCCAATTAGTTTGACTCCTCCCTATACTATTGATGTACATACAGAAGATTTTGGAATTTCCTCTTATGTTAGCTATCAAACATTTTTGATGATCATCCTAGGCCTCTGGCATTTGCTTTTTCAACACCATTTTGAGCCATCTGTATTCAGTTGTAGTTACTGCTTGACACCTGTCACAAGCATACTTTTTCTTCTTTAACTTAATTTCTATCTCCTTTGTTATCTTTTTTTTTTACCAGCACCTTTACCTTTTGAGGGAATATACCTTTACTACAACCAAACCATCACTTCCTTGAAGGTAGCCCATTGTTCAGTTATTCTTTTTCCAACTAACCTTTTGATCCAGGCTATCTGTCCCAGCTCTATTCCTGCCCCATCGAATTTTGCTTTCTGCCAGTTGGTAATTCTTACTCTGGATTTTCCACCATCATCTTATACCTTATGATTCAATGATCACTGTTCTTTTAATTTCTATGGAGCAGTTACCCTCCCAAACCAGTAAGCAGTTTCAGGACAAGCTATCAGTGAAAACAACTGAAGCAAGGAGACCAAGCTCTTCAAAAGAAAACAACAAAAATTCTATAATGGAAGGATACCATCAAATAGGCAAAAAGGCGTTTATCATCCAATCTTACTCGGAGTAATTATTCTTTAATTTTGTTATTGATTTTTAATGAAATCACTTGAAATTTCTGCAAGTAATATAATAGAATTGAATCCAATATTTACTGTGCATTTCCAAAATAACTCCAAAAATGTCTTTGGAGATATATGCAAAATTGCAATTTGCTTTAGCTAAACATCAAATGTTCACATACTGTCAAAGCCTCACGTACTAAATATTACTAATGCATTTCTAACAACAGACAGCAGTAAAGTGTAAAAGTCCAATTCACTCAATGTAAAGTCTTTGTTTTAACAATATCGTAGAAACCCTGGAAAACTGGTGTTAATGCTGTTCTAAACCATATATTTGTTAATTTTGCCAGATTCATAATTCATGATAGAACCAAGCTGAATACAGAAAGTGCTAGGGAGAACTAGCAAAGGAATGAAGTGGCACAAAGAAAGTATATGTGAATATATTAATGGATAATGTAAAGTGGAATCTAAAGTCTTTCATAAAATATAATAGTGACTAGGATCCAAATTGGACATCTAATTATCCAGGTTCAGAACTTAGCTGAGATACTGAATGGTTGCTTCTACCTTCACTGAAGAAAAGGCTGCTGCCACTGTCAAAATGTAGGAAAAGGTGGTCGAGATATTGGGGAAGCTAAAAGGAGGTACTGCTGGACCATGAAAGCAAAGAAAATGTGCTAAATCTTTACAGAATATTGACTCTGCCTCAGATAGAATCTTGAGACTAATTACATACTTCAGGTAAGATGTCAATACCTTTGTAAAAATGAAGGGGATAATTGTTGGAATAGAATCAGTCTTGAGGCACTACAGCATATTCATAAACCAGACAATCTGTGGTTGTTCTTCTTCAAGCAGAGAAAAGAGGTTATTGATAAAGTAATTAGAAAGTACCTGTTCATCATATTGGAAGAATTAATAACCTGAAGCCACAGTTTTACAATTATTGGCCAATAAATAAAGGCAACATGGAGAAAAAACAGTTGACACAGTGATTTTTTTTTGATAAGCCTGACAAGGATGATAAAAATGAATTCAATAATGTTTTTCAAAAGGGAACTGAAAACTGTTTAAAAGGAATAATTTTCAGGGCTATTAGAGCAAGGAGAATGGGACTAATTAAGTAGTGTTTTCAGTGACCCAGGACAGGAATTTTGAAATGAATCTCTTCCTTATGTACTCTAACAATTTATAATTTTATGAAAGTTTAGTCTTGGTTCCCAAATCACCACATCCAATTTTGCAACCTTCACCCACAGTAATAACATGTAGGAACCCCTTTCTCAGAATTTGAAGTATCATACTTTCTGTTCTATTATCATTCCACTGTTTATAAATTATTAGCTACTATGCTGATGCACAGTGCTGCAAAAGAAAGCAACATGTTAATTTTTTTTATGATTATGACTTGATAAAGTTCATTTTGGAATGCCTCTGGAACATTCTGGTATTAAACCAGAGGTTTAAATGAAGATATAAGCCAGCAGTCACTATGTATCACTGCA
Source organism: Rhincodon typus (assembly GCF_021869965.1). Taxonomy (NCBI): domain Eukaryota; kingdom Metazoa; phylum Chordata; class Chondrichthyes; order Orectolobiformes; family Rhincodontidae; genus Rhincodon; species Rhincodon typus. The sequence goes on from NC_063345.1 coordinate 43,187,892, forward strand.
TGGAGACAATAGTTGGTAAAGTCCAGACAGAAGTGTTGAATAGGAGCCAGAAAGAGAAAGTAGGGTTAGCCATGCTCTGGTGACTGGACTCACTTTGTAAAAGCGATGTGGGAAATATTCTGGAAATAGCTTTTAGTTATCGTACAGATTTAATTTCATACAATGCCAGCTTAATTTGTACAGGTACTGACTACCGGTATCTACCATAGTTAAATACGGAAAGCCCATGAGCTTCATTTTCCTGAAAATCAGTTTTCGGAAGTTTCTCTGTGTGAGCCCTAACAACTTTCCTCACACAATTCTCTGTGGTTCACATCATTAAGTATGCATGATGCCTTCATGGCAACACACTCGTGCTATCTAGCACTCAGTGGTGACGAAATCTTGCTGGTGCAAGGATCTTCTGGCATTCATTCTACAGGTAACATGTTTTGGGGTGGTATGGTGGGTCAGTGGTTAGCACTGGTGCCTCACAGCACCTGGGACATGGGTTTGCTTCCACCCTTGTGTGACTGTCTATGTGGAGTTTGCACATTCTCCCTGTATCCGCGTGGGTTTCCTCCAGGTGCTACGGTTTCCTCCCACAATCCAAAGATGTGCAGGGTAGGTGGATTGGCCATGCTAGATTGCACACAGCGTCTGGGGATGGGTCTGGGTGGGATACTCTGAGGGTCGGTGTGGACTTGTTGGGCCGAAGGGCCTGTTTCCATATTGTAGGGATTCTATGATTCTATGAACCCCAGCTGAGCACTGTCAAACCTGCCAGCTTGGTCTGAAGTGCAGGAAACCTGGCACAGTGTGGTATCTGTGGCCTGGAGGATCATGCAACAATGCAACAAGAATGTTAATGACTGTCTGACCGCTGCAAGGGTGTTTCCTCACTGCTACCTCACGCTCGTGCTAACTCTGCCATTACACCAAGTTGCCCAAGACTCATGATCTACCATTCATAATACTGCATGCTGCATCTTCAATCAATAGTCCTTACCAACACAATATCCCCTTCTAGACTTCCGTGCTTCCTACTCACAAACTCAGGATGCCTCAGTACTTTGCTTGAATGAAGGTGCACTGGTTCCCTGGCTGACCATAGTATAAATGACTGTTCATTGCTGCCTGACTTTCTGCCTGTGATTAAAGGCAGATCAGAAATGCTGTAAGCATTGAAGTAGGTGCAAATTGAGTGAGCGCTCAGAAAACAGTTAAAGATCCTTGAGATGTTCACTGTTCTGGTGAATGGAATGATTGCCTGTTCTCACGTGCAATATGGTCTGACAGCGGCATTGCAATGATACATGTTGGTGAATTCCAAAGTGCAGTATTGAAGTGCTGAACTGTGTGGTAAGTGAGTCACAAATGTACCATGATAATGTGGTGAGGCTGGTGTTTTGTTGATTCCAAATTGTGAGGATAGACTGTGCAGGTAGTCACTGCCTATGGACTGTGCCCTGACATTTGGGGAATGATGTCAAGATAGACGCTTGGAGTAGATACTGGAGAGCTGCAGCTGCCAGATATATGCTTAAAGTTTCATGTCAGCAATTTTTACTGACTAGTTTTCATCCTCTCAAGTTATCAAATACTTTGAAATGTTACCTTCCATAGCTCCATCAGCCAAGAAAATTTGATGAGTGATGTTTTCTGAGTGACAAAAGCTACCATTAGCTTTCTTGCATAATTATTCACCGAGAGCCTGGGCAGCAGCAGAGAAAAACTAAAATGAGGTACAGAATTTAGATATTGAGTGACCGATCAAGATCTTTGAGAGCCACTTTAGTCAGTACAGTCAGGAGGGATTTGTGTCAAACACAGGGAAAAATGTAATACCACCTGCCATGGCTAGGTTGGTAGCAGTGGCCTATTCAGTGAGACAGGAGGGGGTGGAGGATCCTGCCTGCCTCTGCCCTGATTACTCCTGCTCATATGTGGTGTTGCCTGTGAAATATTCTGTACACACGCTTCAACCAGTTTATTACTCATAAAACACCATTATCCAGGCGTTCTTACTGTATGAGGCAAAAGGACTGCGGTTCAAATTTAGTTTTATTAAAACAACCGTTACACAACAAAATAAGTTAATATTTCCCAAACTGAAGGATCCTGACCCGAAGTGTCAACTTTCCTGCTCTTCTGATACTGCCTGGCCTGCTGTGTTCCTCCAGCTCCACACTGCGTTATCTCTGACTCCAGCATCTGCAATTCTTACTATCTCTGACTGCCTGAAAAACCCACTCTGGTGAACTTGTTTGGTCGCTGGACTTAATTCACTGAGCTCCATCGAATTAGCACTCAGGGATTTCTTAGTAGGAAGGTGGATCTTACATAAACTCTTTGCTGACCGAGTCTTTGCTACGGGAATGGCAGTCAGATGTCCCTTCTTATCCTTCATTTCTGAGCACTTCTGGAATGTTCTCTGACTTCAGCTAATGGGAGCCACAGGACAGGGGTCACAGCATCCAATGAGGTTAGGCCAGGTCATCCTAGTTCTACCAGTCCTTTTTCCAAGCTATAAATACTCCTAATACTGAGGGGTCTGGCCGAAACTGGGGAATACATAATCAATGTTTCTCCCTGTTATTCTGGCTAAGTGTCTTTTAATGGGTTTCAAGTCATAACATCTCTCCCATTATTCAATATGCAAGACAGGCCTGGTCCTTGTTTGCTTTTGATCTATGGTGGCCTATTTGTATTCTATCAGGCCTTCCTTTCAGAAACCTTTTTAACTAATTTTGTATTGGGTCTAGTTGCATAGGCTGTGGGCCACTTGGGCACAGTGGCCTTCATTCCCAATTGATTGACACCCTTAAGTTGGAAATTCCTACTTACATAAGGGCTACTCCTTGCCATTGCTGATAGTTGTTCAAGAGAAGGCCATTCATTTTCCATATAGCAAGCCAAAAAAGCAATCACTGTAAAAGTTGCAGGCTTACTTTGGGTTATCCTTCATTCAACAATAACTAATCAAAGAACCTGACATTGGAAAGGCAGTGGGAGCCACTCACTGCTCTTGGAACTGACTCCCTTGCCTCACCCTGTGGTCTCCACCAGATGTTCCCTCTCGCATCAGCACTCATCATGGCCTCAGTCCTCAGTGATCCTGGATCTAGGGTGTATGCATTATCTGTTGCATCCCCAAGCTCCCCAGCTGCTGAGCAATAAACAGTTATAGACATCTAATTGACCAGCAGATTTTAATTACGGTAGTGGAGTATTCGTAACACTGCCCCGATGGTGTTTGATCAGGAGAAAGGCTTGCCGATGCCAACTTAACTGCACGATTGGCACTTAATGTGGCGGGCCTTCCTAAAAATAGGCAGCTCTAGCTGGCTCTTTAATTGACCGGTGAGTTCAATGTTACCTAGTTTAAATTCTGCTCATTCTTGCAGCTGATTCTTCCTTTTTCTTTCTCATCTTCAAAAAAGAGAAGGGTTTAATACTGCTGAGAAGAAGAGAATTATGCCTGGGCCTGTTTTATAGCACACAAAGACCATTTTTCAGTATGAAATAAATGGCACTGAGCTTGGTAATGGCCTGCTCACCAATTGTACAGTCATGTTTTCTGGTTTTTATGGAGTTTTTCTGCTTCTTCCTGGGTAAACGGCTTCCCCGCATTTCACAGTTTAACACACAAAGCACTGTCCTTGCAGCATTAAAACGAAACTTAAATAAAATAGCCTTTGCAAAACTGAACTTCCTGTTAAATTTGTTAATGTTATGAAAATCTCCTAAAACCTTGAGATTCTTTGAACTTTCTTCTTCTGTTAGAATCTTCCTTCAAACGTGTTCAATTTGCCGTTTATTGCCTTAAATTATTGCCCTTCTTTTAATACTGCAGCTTTGCTAAAATTACTTTTCTGGCCTTTGCTCTGTCTACTGTAGCCATGTCTCATGGAGTTGACTCATGATGGTGGAGATGCTTGTTTTGAAGAGTAAGTTTCTCATTCATCATCCTTCCTTCCTTCCTAATTTGGTCTGTGCACCACTATAATAAAACAAAATATCCTTTTCCCCCAGGGATCTCTATCTTTACTCACAAAGCTCCCAATCGCTCCCACTGAACTTTCTTCTGTGAGGTCATCGTTTCTTTCCAATCACTAAATAGAACATTAGTTGGAATCTATCAGCTTGAATTGTGAAACACCACACTACCACAAGGTATGGCATAGATGAAAGGATGTGTATATTTGGTTGATGTATATACTCAGTTCATGATCATTGTGTGTGATGTATATTCATGTTGTACGATAGCTATTGGAATTGTGGGAAATTCCCTATCGTTTAAAAGTTGAGGAAGAATCTGATGTTAAAGGTATACTGCATTATACAGGAGAAAATGCCAGCACTGTCATGTGCTGTAATATTTCTTGCAATAGTCACAAAGGATTCTTCTGAGTACAAAACTTCCACCATGACGGCCTGAGTCCAATTGAGTCCAACAACTTGCCCACCACCGATGTCAGGCTCACTGGTCTATAGTTCCTTGACTTTTGTTTACCAGCTTTCTTAAATAGTGGCACCACGTTAGCCAACCTCCAGTCTTCGACACTCACCTGTGGTTATCAATGATACAAATATCTCAGCAAGGGGCCCAGCAATCACTTCCCTAGTTTCCTAAAGAGTTTTAGGGACACCTGATTAGGTCCCAGGGATTTATCCACCTTCATTTTAAGACATCCAGCACCTTCTCCTCTGTAATATGGACATTTTTCAAGATGTCGCTATTTATTTCCCCATGTTCTCTAACTTCCATATCCTTCTCCACAGTGTACACTGATGCAAAATACTCGGATATTATCTCCTCCATCTCCTGCAGTTTGACACATAGGCGGCCTTACTGATCTTTAAGGGGCCCTATTCTCTCCCTAGTTACGCTTTTGTCCTTAATGTATTGTGGAATGTCTTTGGATTTTTCTTTACCCTATTGCCAAAGCTATCTCATGTCCCCTTTCTGCTGTCCTGATTTCCCTCTTAAGTATACCATACTGCTTTTATACCCTTCTAGGGATTCACTTGATCCCTGGTGTCTATACCTGACATGTGCTTCCTTCTTATTCTTGACCAAAACCTCAATTTTTCTAGTCATCCAGCATTCCCTACACCTGCCAGCCTTGCCCTTCACCCTAACAGGAACATATTATCTTTGGACTCTTGTTATCTCATTTTCAAATGCTTCCCATTTTCCAGTCATCCCTTTACCTGCAAACACACACCCCCAATCAACTTTTGAATGTTTTTGCCTAATACCATGAAAATGGAGATGAGCTGGATACAATTTCATTGAAACCAGTCCAACATTCATAGATTCAGGTCCTCGGCAGAAAGAAGAAATTCAGAAAGCAATCCTGAATTGAGAGACAACAGATTAAAATATTTTTCGATGATGTTAGGAATGGAAAACATTTCAAGCAGTTGTATAAAGCCTATGACTTCCTTTCTGTTGACAGCATGAAGTAGTTCCCTCTGAAATCCAAGATATTGCAAAAGAAAGCATATTTGTTCAAATGATAAAACAACTTCCTCGTTCAAGAAGTTTTGATACAAAACAAAGAAAGTATTTGTTAATCAAAAAACTGCCTTCCATGATGGACAATCGTAAGATAAAAGGTCCCCCAGATGATATCATGGGACAACTAGCTAATTCCACAGGCATTCATTGACAAAAGAAATTCAAGAGATTAAGGCTTCACCAGATAATATACTGTATCAACTCTCCGGTTCATCAGGAATGACATCCTTCTTGAGAGATATTAAAGGCATACAAGATCCTCCAGCCAAGAAAGTATTCACAGACCAGTCAAGATCAAGATCAGAGTAAAGAGTTTTCAGGCCAAAGATATTCCAATCTTCCAAGTCAGAAAGGAATTTGATCTGGAAGAATTGTGTAACATCCAGGCTGTCTACACTTGTGAAGTCATTAACAGGGGAGGAGAAGAGACAGTGTTAGATTTAAAAGTACATATAAACAATTATTTATTTAAAGTAAAGTAATTAAAAACATTAATGTGAAATGTTAACTAGGGTAAAATATCTTAGGGAAAGATGTTGTATGAGGTAATGGTTCTGAAAAGAGCTAAAGTTGAAGTTCTATTAATTCCGCTCCAATTATGTCACACAGTCTTTGGGTTGAAAAATAATTAATCTTGCACAAAGCCCCAAAGGAGACATAACATATTTGACTCCTGATAGTTGTAATTATCTTGAATTGTTAATATTAATTTTATCTATTGCTATCATGCAATAAGCTACACCTTGTTATATAAGGAAAGTGCATCTTCTTGTTAAAGTTCTAGTGATCTATCCTTTTCCACAATAATTGGACATGATTGGTGACATGAACTATCCCAGCCACCAGCTGCCAATGCTTGGTACCCAGAGCTCAATACAACACTGTCTTTTATTTCTCCCCCACAGTAACTAGAACTGCAGTTTGCCATTCTGTGAAAGTGTATGCATTATTTGTCCACTCGTCATTTCTTACGATAAGGTCTGCATAGATTCTAGTGAATTTGCTACATGTGCCATTCTCATATGTATTGGATATCTTATCTTCTCTGATTGTTACACACACATGAGCTGCTTGAATTATACCAGTCAGTTCCTGTAGATTCTGGCGAACTCCCTCAACTCCCACACAAATGTATAATGTTCAAATGTCAAGTAAGTGAGTCAAACAGTATTCCAGCCTTAGCTGCTTGCTGCCTATCTTCTATAGTGTAGAGGCAGAACTGTCTTTCTAAAGATTACATTCAAAATTCCATGCACTCTAGAAGATTTCAACATGGGATTTACACCTGTCACTTCTCATGAATATGACTCAATGAACATTTGTGCAAATATCTGTAAGGACAATTGGCATGAAGCAGGACAAAAACAAAACCACAAAGTAATATCAAAAAAAGTGCTTTTATAAAGTTTTATTCCCAAGCCGCATTGTGGATATTTACATGTTGCTTTCCAAATGTCATTGAATAAAATCCATGATAATAGATAATCAACAGTGTTTCCTACAAGGAATAAAATGTATTACGATTTTAAATGCGACTGATATTCCTTTAAATATTTTAAACTATATTCAATATTCCAGTGTGAAATCTGTCAAAAAATGCATTTTCAAAAGGAACATAAATGTGCCTTAGTTCATATAAGACACTGGAAACAATGTGCTATTGCAGCTTATGTATAATATTGTAAATTACAAGGCCAGAGAACAAAACTGCAGCCCTAAGTGAATATGTGGTGCAGAGTTAATTTTTTGTAACTGGCTAAGCCTGTGCCATAGATGTACTTTCCTGAAAAGGATTACATTCATAAAATGAGCATAAGTTCAGGTGTGATTCTTCATATTGTTTTGTCATTCATTTTGATCCCAAATAAAAATGCATTCATAAAAGTGCATACAGAACTAGATAGTTATTTCTAGACTTTAAGTATGTGTTGGGATGTTTATATCATTCATATGGGTATGAGGAAGTAAGAGTTCCTTATAGCTTCATCTTGATGTAGATAAAAAACCTAGCCAAGTAAAAGTATAGAACAAGAAGAGAGCAGAGCACTCGTATTTCTAATATATTATAAATGTTTTCATTCTCTTTGAATGTGCTCTGCTCAATTTCACTGTGTTAGTATCTTCTCATTTCAGTTATTCAGCCCACATCATATCTGATTGATTTAGGAATCAATGTCTGAACTATTATTTTTTAAATTCATGTTTATGGCTGAATTCAAAAGTTCAATGTAAGTTATCAAATTTACAAAAGTTAGTAAAAAGTTAGGAGGAACATTCAAATCCAAGGAGGCAGGCAGAAAAGTTTCTGGTGTATAATTTCCTTCTGCACCCTAGTTATTGAATCTGACAATCTCCTTGTTTTGACTAACATCAGTAATATATTTCATCCAAGCAGGCCATTTCCCAGTAAAATTGCCTTGTCTGGGTCAAATAAGCCCAAATAAATCATGAAATGAGAACAATCTGACTGCTGGAGAAGTACAAGTTGCAAACAATTTATTGCTTGATTACTGGAAATACTTTGCTTTACAGCAAAAACAGCTGAAGTGGTGTATTTTGTGAATCATTTGCAGTGAGTAGCAGTCCTATGAGATTGTCTTTAAAAGTCACTGGCATTCATTTACTGCCTATTTCAATCTATTGTTCTGCACAGCTACATCAATTTGTTGAATTCCAGGTTTTTCTGGCAATATTACAAAATGATTCTTGGTCATCATTGTAGTTCCTACTCAAATTAACTTTAACCTGTGCTTGTCCAACAGGAGGACTTATGGCACTATTTCATAGCTTCACAGAAAATCCATTGGGGTCTATGGATGAGAAAGGCTTTTCATTCCATTGCTAAAATTCCATAGTCAGGTGGGGACATGTCCCGAGAAAGTGAGCAAGCACAGGGCATGCAGGTTTAGTCCTATCAGGGTTTGAGGTGGGTGAGAACAAGAGAGAGAATACTTTGTAGTCAATATTGAGATTGGTAGAACATAAACATTGGTGGGATGTGAGTAGAGTACCAGAAATAGAGGGTAAAGAGATAGAGCGACGGCAGTGGCATTTATTCTAATGGTATGAGAAAGTCATTGATTGCCTTTCTACAGCACTCGGCATTCCTCCAGATGGCTAAGAGTGCTTTAAGCCAGGCGGCAACCTCAGGCCAAGCTGGCACGATCATGACCTGCCTCTACACCAGCTTATCCAGCAGGACCTCCACAAAGTGGAGTGCCAAACTCCCCCTGTTTGCCCTGTCCAGGGCAAACGTTAGCATCCATGCATGGGCTGCTCTGGACTGACATTGCTTGTCTGCGCGTACAATAGATTTTTAAACATAGTGTGGGTGCAAGGGATGTCAGTTAATTCCAAGATACCCCGGCAGTGGTGATTTGTTACCAAAACGGTGCCTGAGAAGACTCAGAACTGCATGTGAAAAACACCACATGGCAGGGTCAGCAGGTATGAGGTGAGCTACAAAAAATACGGCAAGAAAGCTTGCTAGGTCTACTGGTCGAAATCCTTCTAAAAACTTGACACAGCTTTGATTTAGCCAAAAAAATGTAAGATTAGGCTCTCCAAGTTGAGATATTCCAAGGTTTTTTTCTTTTCACTGCTGTACAAGCCCATTATATGATCAGGTCAATTTTTATGATCATTTTATGTAATTCATTCAAAATCTGTCTATCATCAATGTGAATGGGTGCTTTGTCCTGTTTTAACTTGGATCAATGGGGAGATGATCAAGAACTTACACAGTTACGTTTGCATTTTTTCCCAAGATTCTCATCAATCTTATCAATATACAAAAAACTTATGATATGAAGAAGTATGGTTTCGTGATTTGCCACAGATTTTTAAAAATAGTTTGTTTTGAAATATGATAACCAAGTCAAAGAAATATACATAAGCAAGAGAAATTGGTATAAAAAGTTGTGGCTCAAGGAAAGATCTGAATGCATGCCAGAATGTTCCTTTAAGTATGAAAATTAAGGCATCAAGTCATTTATTATTCATGGTCTTCAGATCAACATATTCAAGATCATGCAAACATAGGAGCTATTTAATATTTAATATATTTGTCCTGATGCCATGAACGAACTGAAGCTTGCATTTAGAATAAGTGAAACATCCGAAAAACAGCTTTGACCTCAGCTGCATTTAACATTTGGGCTTAATTTTGCACTGGTTTTGAGCTATTACTATTGTCGTAATTTTGCATGCTTGGTTCAGCAGCCTGAGAATAGAATCAAAATAATGGATATTGGGGATCATTAGATGGTTGGAGTGCAATTACAGGTGAAATCTACACCCATGTTTCTTGAATGTGTTGGTACGTGTTTTCAAACTTTTGTATCTTCTGCCTGATGCAAGGGGATGGAATAGAGTATAACTGGGTGGGAGGGTTCCTTGATTATGTTGGCTGCTTTCCCAAGGCATGGGAATTATATACAGTGTCAATGGATGGAAGGCTGGTTGCTGTTTTTATTGCTATACTGCTTATTACCCTTTGTACCTGGGCATGATTCTTTTGCATTCACCTTAAAGGCTGAAAGCAATACTTTAAATTCTATCAGTCTTTTCTCATAACTTACTTCTCAAAGGCAGCGGTCTTCTGCACATTAATTCCAGGGCATGAATATTTCTTTTGTGTCTTGTTCATCAGGTTGCAGTGTGGCCTGAACACAGTACAGTTTATTCATGACTTCTTCTAACTAGCATTCTACAGTTCTGGGCATCTAAACTCAGTTTCCTTTTAGTAGTTACTTTTGAATCCAATTGTGAGTTTAAAACCATAGCAGTGCAAATATCTATCATTAATGCCATCAGAAATAATGTGGCATTTGATAATCAAGATGTCAAGAGAATTTACAGATATTGTGAATTCGAAATGGGTAAGAGAAAAAATATATGAAAGGTCATTTGCATCAACATGAGACTCTTTGGCCAATATTTCTTTATTCCTCCAAAAATTCTTGAATCATAAGCTATGTCAACATACATTACAAAACGTTTTGGTTTGGATTTTCACTCTTGGATTGGGAGCATGGTGGTGGGATGCTTCCCAATGACTTAAACCCAAAGTGGCATTGGATGTCAGATTGCATTCCAGGGTGGTGGGTTCCTTGAGAGGTAGGCCAAGCTGGGTGACCTTGGAATAGAGCAGACAATGTCCATGTGGACTTGCTGCATGGTTTGCCTCCATGCACTGGCACTGTGTGAAAGATTAATTTTTTAAAAATGGATTAAACCAAAAACAGTCCTTCAGCCCTCAGGTCAATCAGTCTTGCCTCCTTCACACCCAATACCCATGCCCCATATAGGCTACCTTATGCTACCTAACCTTTGCACAAACACCACGCATCATCACATTCTTCATGCCAACTTTCTCTCCTTTGCCTACTTCCAATAATTTGTCCATGCCCTGTATGTCATTTAATGCTCTTTATCAACTTTGACTGCCCCCATACACACCATGCCAACCTATGACCTTCAATCCAACATCAGATCTACTTGTTGCCTCATACGAATCTATGTTCCCATTCATAGCCATTACCCTTCCTAACCCCTTTGCCAAACAATGCTCCTATACTCCCCCTGATTGGCCCCACATACCTCCTATGCCATTCTATTCTCCCATTCGTGCACATGGCCGTTTTTATGTCCATGTTGACCTATGTCCCCAAACCAATCCCCATAGTCTCTTCTTATACCCTATGCTAAACTATGCAACCACTTATCCAGAAGGCCCTTTATATTGCTTACACCAACTTATTCTGACCTATACCTTTACTTTTTCCGTACCATGCCGGTCCAACTAGTTGCCACCATTGCTAAAACACAACAATCATGCTGATATAAAATAAAGTTAAGGTCAAAATGTTATAGATCGCTGAGTGACATGGTCTGTGGCATGGTGAATGGCAGAATTAGATGAGCATTCCAGTGTGGCCCATCTCAATGTTGAGATCACCTCACTCTACTTCTTATGCTTTTAACAAGTGATGTGGCAAGATTCTCATCAGGCAGTGATAAGATGCTGATTGAGAGGAAGTATGCTTAAAAAATACCTTATTAATGCCACAGTTTACATCGTTAATATCCATCCTCCCATTTTCCCAAGCCCACCAAACAAGCTCAATGTTGGGAGAATTCAACAAAAAAATCTGTGCATGTACTTGGCAAATTCAGCTCATTCTTTGTTCCACACCACTTCCCTGTTGACTGTAACCAAACTGCAGCCCAGGACATTAACAATGAGCACCAAACATATGCATCCTGCGTCCACCAACATTAGCATCTGCTTTCTGCCAAACCATCATTACTATATTGACACCTATTCTACGTACTGTCAGAATGCTCTGGAAGCACATACTTGCATTGGAGGGCATGCCAGCAGCTAGCACTGAAAGATTGCAGTGGGGGGCACTTGACGCTTGAGAGCAGCACCAAGCTCACAGACTGAACTATGCTGCATTTCTGTGCTGCTGAGTTGTTTACTTACAATTCACTCACTTAATGCCTACCTGCATTCTCACAGCATCCCCGTTTCTTCTTGCCTTGCTGTGCCAGTTAACACAGTCACAAAAGTTGGCAGCTTGCCTGACACCTACCACTCTGCCCTTATTTTTCCCACTCTCAGACCTAGCCAAAATACTTAATTTCTGACCTGGTCACTTTGCACCCCAGCACCCTACCCACTTGGCATCTTACCCTTTTCCTTCTTGGCATTTTACCCAGCTTGTACACTACACCTTACCCTCTTGTCACCCAACCCACCTTGCACCCTACTTACCTGGCACCCTACCCCTACTGCGGAGAGAAGAGGTGGTGGAGTATGGTGTAATTGTACAGAGAAGGGGGTTGGGGACAGAGTGAAGGGGTGGTGAATTAGGGTGTGGCAGCATCCTACCTTCAAGCTGGCACACTTTTCAGCTGGTGCCCTAAATACCTGACACCATACCTACCTGATACCAAAATGATCTGGCACTCTGCTCCCTTCCCATTTGGCAATCTACCCAATATCCTACTCTTACCCACTCGGCAGTCTACATAACTTGCACCCTACCTCCTCTATCCATCTGTCACTCTACCCTCCCAGCACCCTAACATCATACTTAACTTGGGTACTTACCACTTGACATCAGCTGTCACAGTTAGGACTTTAAAATTTCAGATACAGCAACAAATTGTTATGAAAGTGGAGCAGGGTTTGCTCTCCCCAGCAGTTTTATGCTCAGAAAGCACTATCCAAAATGAAGTATTGTGCTGTACTTCTGGAGGAGGCTGGTCAGAATCTTCTCACTGAAACATGGTGCCTTCTTTTTTCATATTTATGGTATTCATACTTTATTTGGTAGCTTGCACAAAAATATGAGTCACAGTGGTACTAAGAAGACATCAATGACACTTCTGATTCCTGACAGAACATTAAAAATGTTTTGTTGATGTATCACTGATGTTTGGAAATAATAACATTCCCATCTACTGGCTTGCTTTCAAACTAGAATCAAAAATATTCTCCAGATCCTGTCTTTGAAATAGAAGCCACTCCAGCTGCCAGCAATAGACTACATCAATTAATGACAAGTGAGACTCGATGGTGCCCAGAGGACAGTAAAGTTTAAATGATCTTCTGGAGTGGTATCATAGTAACATCACGTAGACGCTAATACAGGTAATTTTTTTAATTACAAACACGTACATATAATTCATCGCTGGCATTTCAGCCTTTCACAACTTTGGTTTCAAATGGCTAAGCAGAATTGATGATTATGTTTGTAAAATCATCTTTGATAGCCAGCAAGTCAGCTTTGTCTTCAGTGGTTTGAATATTGTGAATGTGGCTACAGACCCAGGAAGAATTCAAAAACATCGGGCAGACCAGGTTTACAGACCTTTGAAAACTAGACTTGAGAGTCTAAGACACAGCTTCAAAATTTTCAAGTGACATAGAACTTGGATAAGTAGTGAGCTGTGAAGATGAGAGTGTCAGTCAGGTTTATGAAATGGGTGACAAAGTGACAGATGAATTTTAATGCAGAGAAATGTAAATAATATATTTTGGTAGGGAAAATGTGTAATGGCAATATGAACTGAAAAATACAGTTCGAAAGGGGTATACTTACAAAAATTGTCAAAGGTTTCAGGGCAGGTTGAGTAAGTCGGTATTAGAGTACTGATTTCTGGGCAGGGTGGAGACAAAGGCTCTAATTTCCCTTTCCAAGTCAAATATGCAGAGGCTGGAGAAATTCCAGCCCCACACAGCTGACCTTTAAAAATGGTCACCTAAACATCCTATTTTTGCACTCTGGTAGGGAGGGCATCGTGTGGAGTGGGTCAGATTGCAAGTTGCATCGACAATCCCAGAAGAGGCAATTGTCTTCCCAAGAGAACATAATGGAAACCCAGCCTCAGAGCTCTGGTGTTGTGACCAAAATAACAGAACAGTCTTCCAACCATCTGCACTCACACATCCTTCCAGAGTCACAAACCATGCCCCATCTTTGCCAACCTATGCCATCTAATGCTCTCTATCCAGCCCCTGAGACTTCTCATACCTCCTCTACCACACTATATCCCTCTATCCAACTTTACGGCTCTTTGGAGTAATTTAGGATAAATTCTTCTGTCTTTCTCTATAATCCACAATCTTCTCTGTTTCAAATATTTATCCAAATTTATCTTTGAAGATGGTGTCTATCATTATTCTAATGTGGCCTGATTCAGGAAATGTGGAAGAATTTTCTCCTCACATTATTGCTCCAGGCTGGATATTTTAAAGTAATACTCATTACTGACATTAAAATTATCTTTTCCTGTTCAATTATCACAAAATGGCTTGTATTTTCTTTAAAAAAAAACATTGTGGCAATTACAGTCCAAAGTCATGTAAGCTCATAAAATGTGGGAGATTCACAAGTTTCAATTCAACCCAATGTATCTCAGATGTCCTCATTTTCCAAGGACCGCAACATCCCCCCTCTCAGTGGTCGAGAATGCCCTCGACCGTGTCTCCCGCATTTCCCGCAACTCATCCCTCACACCCTGTCCCCGCAATAACAACCAAAAAAGAATCCCCCTCATCCTCACGTACCACCCCACCAACTTCCGGATCCAACGCATCATCCTCCGACACTTCCGCCATCTGCAATCCGACCCCACCACCAAAGACATTTTTCCCTCCCCACCCTTATCTGCTTTCCGGAGGGACAACTCTCTCTGTGACTTCCTTGTCCGCTCCACACTCCCCTCCAGCCCCACCACACCCGGCACTTTTCCCTGCAACCGCAGGAAGTGCTACACCTGCCCCCACACCTCCTCCCTCATCCCCATCTCAGGCCCCAAGAAGACTTTTCACATCAAGCAGATGTTCACCTGCACATCTGCCAATGTGGTATACTGCATCCTGCTGTACCCGCTGTGGCCTCCTCTACATCGGGGAAACCAAGCGGAGGCTTGGGGACCGCTTTGCAGAGCACCTACGCTCGGTTCGCAATAAACAACTGCACCTCCCAGTCGCGAACCATTTCAACTCCCCCTCCCATTCCCCAGACGACATGTCCAGCCTGGGCCTCCTGCAGTGCCACAACTATGCCACCCGAAGGTTGCAGGAACAGCAAATCATATTCCGCTTGGGAACCCTGCAGCCCAATGGTATCAATGTGGATTTCACAAGCTTCAAAATCGCCCCTCCTCGTACCGCATCCCAAAACCAGCCCAGCTCGTTCCTGCCTCCCTAACCTGTTCTTCCTCCCATCTATCCCCTCCTCCCACCTCAAGCCGCACCCCCATCTCCTACCTACTATCCTCATCCAGCCCCCTTGACCTGTCTGTCCACCCTGGACTGACCTATCTCCTCCCTACCTCCCCACCTACACTCACCTTTACTGGCTCCATCCCCGCCTCTTTGACCTGTCTGTTTCCTCTCCTCTATCTATCTTCTATCCGCCGCCCCCTCTGTCCCTATTTATTTCAGAACCCCCTTCCCCTCCCCCGTTTCTGAAGAAGGGTCTAGGCCCGAAACGTCAGCCTTTCTGCTCCTATGATGCTGCTTGGCCTGCTGTGTTCATCCAGCTCTGCACCTTGTTGTCTCACTGCATTTGTAAATTGTGTTACTTCATACCCAAACTAATTCAAAGTACTTCTATCGGTAATATGTTTTGGTTCTAATTCCATGCCTTCAAATGACATTTTTAATTCACCACAGTTGTTATTTTACACTTAAGTGAAGAAAAATATTCTCAGAACAACCTTTTCTAGTGACTTGAGTATTTTTGTCTGCATGGAGAATTAGCGGTGCTCTGGCTTTTCTTCTCTGTGATTCAAATTTAAGTTCAGTTGCAGACCGAAGAGGTAGAAGACTCTTCAGTTTGATGGCTGTTGAAATTTGTTTCGACAGCATCAATCTAATTGCTAATCCTGCAGCATAAAATTGGCAATATCATTCGAATATAGAGGTCAGTTGGTTTAGGAAATAGAAAAGAAAATGTTCACTTTGAACACGAAAAGGTATTCTTTTAATGCTTGTGAAAATGTCTATCAAATGGACAGGTATCAATAAAATCCACCTTTTGTTCAGCAGTGCAATACTCTCTTAATAAGTACCTTTCTTACTTATCATAGTAAGTCTCAAGTAGAACAAAATCTTTGCAAAGAAAACTGCTTGAAATCTCTAATACTCTGAATATTGCTTTCATGCAATTAATTAGGATGCCTTGCTGCTGTACAAACAAACATGGCAGATCTATATGATATTTATTATATTCAAAACAAACTAGCAAAAGTCTGATATGTTTTTCTCCTCAGTTTCCTTGTCCACTTCCAATCTTGCTGATTTATGTTGGGAAACAGCTGAATGCCTTTTAAATGTTGTAATCATATCAGCCTCTAAAATTCCCCTGGAAGCGCATTCTGTACACATACCACCCTCTGCATGAAAATATTGTCCTTTCTTTCCCCTTTTGCCTTAAACCTACGCCCTCTGGTTTTGAACTCTCCCACCCCGGGGAAAAGAACTTGTCTTTTTTACCCTATCCATGCCCCTCGTGATGTTATAAACCTCCGATGCTCCAAAGCAAATAGCTCCATTCTATTCAGCCTCTCCCTTTAGCTCAAACTCTTCAATCCTGGCAACATCCTTTTAAGTTTCACAACATTCTTCCTATAGGAGGGAGACCAGAATAGCATGCAATACTCCAAAAGTGGCTGAACCAATGTCCTGTACAGCCACAGCATGACCTCCCAACTCCTATATTTAATGCACTGACCAATAAAGGCAAGCATATGAAACGCCTTCTTGACTATCCTAACTATCTTCCACTATTTACAATCTACCTGACAGTGGCTATTCCTCTCATCTAATTACCTCTCTGATGATTAATTAATTCTTAATTCATCCTTTCATAATGTTATGAAAATGTATATTATGCAAGCTGTTATATATTTACTGATATAAGAGCATTAAGTATCCATCCTCAAAAAATTATGTTTACTGATTGGAAGAATGTAGAGATGATGATTGCATTATCACCACTATCAGATTGTTTTTTAAGCTTCAGAATAAGATATCAAAAGCCAGCTTGAAGAATAAAGAAACAACAATGCAATTGATGTGCGTGTGTAACTATGTGCCACATAAAATGTTAGGGATTACTGTTTACAGTGAGGTCCCATCTTGAGGTTATTGAGATGGAATTTACTAGTTGTGGAGGTTCGTTTCCCTAAAATTTCCTTGAAACTCTTCAAAAAAGATGTGATTTTAAAATGCATCCATCCATTACACTTTGTTCACTACCACAATCATAGATAGAGAGATGAATTAGTAAGCACCCAACACTGAAAACTTAAAAATAAATATAAAACTGCCATGTTATCAGACAAAAGATTCAGGTTAAAATTACTTGAATCCTCCCTTCCCTTCCTGGATCTCCCATTTCTGGGGATAGGCTGGCCACTGATATGCATTATATAGACACTGACTATCACAGTTATCTTGAAGGTAAATCCTCACACGTTGCTTCATGTAAGGACTCCATTCCATTCTCCTAGTTTGTCTGTCTCCATCACATTTGTTCTGATGATGCCATCTTCTATAAGGGGTTCACAGAAATGTCACCCTTTTCCTCAACCGAGGATTCCCCACTGCCATTGTCAACACAGGCCTCAGTTGTATCTAACCCATTTCCCACACTTCTGCCCTCAGTCCTTCTCTTCCCTCCCACAACAGTGATGAGGTCCTCCTTGTACTTACTTTAGATCATAAGCAGCCTTTTCTGCCACCTCCAGCAGGAGGCCACCACCAGACACACATTCCCCTTCCCATTTCTTGTCCGCCATCTTGCAGGGACTATGCCCTCTTGGGACACTACGGTCCACTCCTTCTCCACTCCTAACTCATACAACCCCAGAAGGTGAAACGCCTGTTTACATCCTTCCTCCTTACTATGCAAGACCACAGACACGTCTTCCAGATGAAACAATTTACTTGCACTTCATTAAGTCTAATCTATTGTATTTGCTGCTCACAATGTGGTCTCCTCTACGCAGGGGAGACAAAACAGACTCGGTGACTACATTGCGGAATACCTCTGCCCTATCTGTATAAATGACCCTGAACTTCCCATTGCTTGCCACTTGAACACGCCACCATGTTCCCATGCCAACATTTCTATCTCAGGCCTATTGCAGTAATGCAGCAAGGTTCAACACAAGCAGGAGCAATGGCACCTCATCTTCTGCCTCAATAACTTACAGCCTTCAGTACTCCACATTGAGTTTAGCAATTACAGAATGTGAGCATCTCCTCCACGTTCATTATCCACTCCCACATCCCAGGTCCTGTTCTTTATGGATTGCTTCCGACACAGCCAACTCATTTTCAGCTATTCATACTTCCCGTTAACATCCATTTAGCCTTTATCCCTCTCAGCAATCTCTTTGTTTGCCTCTCCTTTATTCTTCCTTCTCTCTTTGGGCACCATTTCCATCTATTCAGCTTACTTCTTGCATACCCCCAAACACCACCTCCTGTCATTAGCATAAATACCATGAATTCCCAACTGCTTTCAGTTCTGAAGGAGGGTCACTGGACTCAAAACGTTAACTCTTTTTTTACCTCCACAAATGCTGCCAGACCTGTTGAGTTTGTCCAGCACTTTCTATTTTTGTTTGAGATCTCCAGCATCTGCAGTTTTTCATTTTATAAAAATGCAAATTGCTTTATTACAAGAGGCACATTTAAACCGTGATTCAGAAATTGTATCCATATTGGACATTTTGCATCATCAGGATATTCCAGACCACCTCACAACCAATTAATTACTTTTGAAAGCAACTTTTGCATGCAGAATCAACATGGACTTTGTATTCAGCATAGACCCTAAAATAAGATGACCAGGTAGGCTTTCTTGATGATGTTGGTTGAGGGATAATTTCCTATTCAAGTAATGATGTGGCTCAATGGTTAGCACTGCTGCCTCTCAGCACCAACAACCCAGGCTCGATTCCAGCCTTGGATGGCTCTGTGTGTGGAATTTATATATTCTCCTTGTGTTTGTGTGGGGTTTAATCCTGGTGCTCTGGTTTCCTCCCACAGTGAAAAGATGTGCAGGTTAGGTGGATTGGCCATGCTAAATTGCCCATAGTGTACAGGGATGTGCAGACTTGGTGGATTAGCCACGGGATTTTCAGGGTTTCAGGGATTGAGTAGGGTGGGTCTGGGTGGAATGCTATTCGGAGGGTCTGTGTGGACTTGATGGGCCAAATGGCTTGCTTCCACACTGTAGGGATTCTATGATTCTATATAATATCCTATCTAAAATGTGGTGCCTCAACAATACAGTGCATTCATTACAGTAATGGTGTGGCACAGCTAACCAGAAGACGAGGAAAAATATGATACTCTAGGCTATTATCTAATATGATATAACAAAGTGGTTTAACTTTGCATAACTCTTCAACTGAGTATTTTAACAACTCTATTCTTGGAATCAGTATCTGTGGGAGTGTAATTTTTCTAGGTCCTAGAGTTGACTTGGATCCATGATTTATACAATTTGTGTGCCAAGTAAGTGAAAGAAAGTTGTTTAGTTCCATGTTAGAACATATTTAAGTTAAGAATTGATATTTAAATTTTGTTCAATGAAGCTTACCTTTTCTTCAAGTAATATCTCTCCCTGAGTTTTTTAAATAAGCTCCTAACTCAGCTCAGAGTTACAACCAGACGTTGGCTCTTTAAACTTACATCTTCAATAGCCTTTTAGGACGCCTTCCTCTCCGACACCTTTGCATTTGACTGAATGTGGTACCAGGACAAATGGATGTTTTCAATTGATGTAGCTTGAGCACTGTGATTTAATTTCAGGATCATTGATTTCAACAGATCACTATCAGATGTCAAACAATGACTGAATTAATGTTTTGGAATACAGAAAAACTCAAATGAGTCCAAACAAATGATGTTGAACATGGAATAATGTCAATATTTTCTGTTAGAGACTTGACAGAAACTAATTTCTGCTCCTATCACTGGAACACAATAACGTGGTTGCAATTTATAATTTTCCCTTTGAAGCTCATACTAAGCCATTATATCCAAGTAACATCTGCCGGCTTTCATTTGAAGTTATAGTCAATTATAGTAACCAATCTTTACAGGTGAGTTGTTGGTCTACAAGTCTAACTACTGTTCTAGACAATGGCTGGAAGTTTAAAATCAATGGTTAAGGTTGAGTTTTCAGCACCGATTTTTACCAGGACAAAACTTGGTTCAGTTAGCAAGTTATGAATGTGCCCTCAACAATAACATGGTTCACATGTTTTAACAGCTTAATATTTGGAAAACAGGACCAGGAACTTACAGCAGTATATTCTGGTCCTGAATGCATGGACAGTGGGATGGGAAGACTACTTAATTATGTACAGTAGTGGCTTCCCAAAACACCTTGCCTTCACATTGTTATATGGGTCTACCAGCTCACTACCCTGTATGAGCTGCTTGTCATGTTGCTGCCACCATCCTCTTTCATTGCAGGAAATTTCTTCTAGTGTGGTCAAAAAAAAGCGTATCCTGATCTAACTAGGCAGGTTTGTTGCAGTTAATTGCATGTTAGCAAACAGCTGCAGGTCACATTGCTATGATATACATTATTATAGAGACGTTGAGGATGACTAGATGTTTGGTCCCACTGCTCTGAGATTCTAAATTGTTTTGCTCAGATGACCTTGTGATGTCAAGATAGTTGGTGGTACTGATGGCACTCTTCAGTATTAATTTTTTTGTACACTTTTAGACTTATATACAATGTCTAAATTACATTCTGGTTTGGAAGACCCAAGCTACATCCTTCAAGCCGGCCACCAAGTAGGACTCTTAACTGTTCAAGTTGTGACAACTTAAAGACCAATTCCAAACTAGACTATGATTATCTCAGCTGCAGGCAGGACAAGAAAAGAATCAGCCTACCAGACTAGTAAACCAATGCAACAGGCTATCACTTGGAGGTTTGATAGGACAGTGGAGTTCCTCAACCTTTCATCTGCAGTAATTTATGTCTTACTGAGGGACTTGACCAGGGTGAGGGACTGGCCTCTGAGGGACATTCCCTGTCATCCTCTTCCTCCTGCAACCCTCAGCCTCCAACACTGAAAACCATTCCCCCCCAAAATGTCACTTCCCTGACGCCTTGGTCCTCATGGTCTTTTGTTGCCCTCCCAGCAGCAGGCTCCCCTTTTTGGTGGTGATGCACAGTGTGAGAGTTGTGGGTTCTGATTAGTCAGCAGCTCCCATTGTACTTCCACCATGACAACTTGAATTCAGGGAAATGCCTAGCCCTACCCACCCAACAGCCTGATTAGTGGAAGATATAAAGGGGGTTGATCTGAAGAGTCGGTTCACTTGTCTCTTGTCACTTCCTCACAACACCAGTGAAAGATTCTGCCCCTTGATTGACCTTCTCCTTCCAAGTTCAATTATTGAGGTGTCCTGTTGCCAACATGTCTGAAACCAACTAGCTCACCATGGACCAGGAATATACCTGATTTGTATGGATGAATATTTATTTTAAATTCTAACACCCCAATCATTATTTTTTTGTTTTGTATAGTTGAATTCAATCCTTCATAGTAAAGTAATTGTTTGAGTCAGGATCATATTTTCTTTAACGGTGATGGAGGATCAATTAGTGCTGCATGAAACCTTAGATAATGAGCACTGATATTTATCAACAGATTGTAACCTGATTTATGCCATTACATTGTTACTCTGAATCAATTAATAGCAGTCACTGAATGAACAGCACAAAGCAACATTAAGAGCCTTGGCAACATGTCATAACTATGTTGGTATATTGTTTGATATTAGATAATGACCCAAAATTGTAAAGTTGTACACATACAACTTTTAAAAGTCACATGTAGTGAATAATCAAATTTTGTATGCATATTGGTTCTGGAGTTGTAACATTTTTATGCAGATACTGTATAACTATAGAATAAAGAAAACCATTATAACTAGAATATGAAATAATTCCCCTGAGATTTCAATTTTCATGATTATCTGAATTGTGGGAAGTAGAATGATATTTTATTCCTTGGTAATTGTTTTTGGCAAGTAATGAACAATCCTTTAGCTTATCACTTCTCAGTACATCAGGACATTTGTGTAATTTCAACTCAATTCAGGATTGATGCACATGATGCTTGTAACCGGTAATATATTAACAAATAGAAACCATACTTTCACATGTAATGGGTTACTCAACTAATGTCTAAATATGACAATGCATTTGAAAAAGTTTTATGGCCAGTCTCACAAGAAGATTTTGGATATATCTTCACACAAGGTAGTGAATCTAGACTGAAGTTATCACTGTGTCATAGATAACATGGCACGATTTCATCACCATAGCTTATGCATAACAGGTCCGATGCTAAGATTGTCATATGTAGTCTCTGAAATCTTTGAACCATGTAATTTTGTTGCTGTTGACAAAGAAAAAATGTTACCTCACATTTATCTTCAACTATCTTTTCTTATATTACAATAATAGTTTCAGTTAAGGTGCTTAAGTATTACTAAAAAAACAAACAACCCATTGTTGAAGCTGTAAACTTTGTGCTCATCATAAAAATGTGCAAGAAATATCAAAGTAAAAAGTTCTGAAAGGGGAGTGATGGTCGGTAGAGGCACTTCCATTGAGAACACACCAGTTACTGATGACTGAGATAACAAGGTGTAGAGCTGGATGAACACAGCAGGCCAAGCAGCATCACAGGAGCAGGAAGGCTGACGTTTCGGGCCTAGACCGTTCTTCAGAAATGGGGGAGGGGAAGGAGGTTCTGAAATAAATAGGGAGAGAGGGGGAGGCAGATAGAAGATGGATAGAGGAGAAAATAGGTGGAGAGGAGACAGACACGTCAAAGAGGCGGGGATGGAGCCAGTAAAGGTGAGTGTAGGTGGGGAGGTATGGAGGAGATACGTCAGTCCAGGGAGGACGGACAGGTCAAGGGGGCAGGATGAGGTTAGTAGGTAGGAGATGGGGGTGGGGCTTGAGGTGGGAGGAGGGGATAGGTGGGAGGAAGGACAGGTTAGGGAGGCGGGGACAGTTAACCTTCAAGCTTTGTTTAGATTTTAAATCAGGCAGGTTAACTTTGATTTATCAAAGGCAGTGCCCTGAGAAATGGACCAGAGAATAGCCATTACTGATTTTGTTGAGTTGGAACAAGCATAGTGTGTGTACATGTCCTTCAGTCTCTGAGGGGAGGCAATGACCTAATGGTACTATCGCTAGGCTGTTAATCCAGAAATCTAGGTAATGTTCTGGGACCCTGAGTTAAATCCTGTCATGACAGATTGTGGGAATTTGAATTCAATAAAAATCTAAAATTAACTCTCTAATAATTGTCATGATTCCAATATAAGAGCAAATTACTGCAGATGCTAGAATCTGTACTGAAAACAACAAATGCTAAAGGTCACAGCGGATCAGGCAGCATCCATGGAGAGACTGTAAACTAATGTTTCGAGTGTTGATGACTCTTCACCAGAGCTGATATGAAGTGTGGAAGGGTTTCTTCCCCCAGCATTCTACTCTCTAATTCTTCATCCCCCCCACACCCCCCCTCAACTATAGCATAAATGCTGCCACCTCCACATTTCACATCAATATGAATAGAATAAAATGCCTGCAGTATGGAAACAGCCATTCAGCCCAACATGTCCAGACCGACTCTCCAATGAGCCTCCCACTCCAGACTCACCCCCCTACCCTACCCTGTAACCCTGCATTTCCCAAAGCTAATCCATCTAACTCACACATCCCTGATCACTACGAGCAATTTAGATGGCCAGTGAACCTAATATGCACATCTTTGGACTGGAATATATTTTATTTTAAGTTTGGATTTTGCATTATTGCTTCATAACAATACCTGTATCCCCAGTGTCTGTCCACAAGACATAAGTCAGAAATGTGATATAATACTCCCCAATTGCCTGAATAGGTGCAACTTTAACAACACTAAAGAACCCTATTACCATCCAGCACAAAGGAGCTGCTTGACACCCCTACCATTATCTTCAAAATTCACTCCCTTTACCAATGGTGCACAGCCGCAGCAGTGTGTACCATCTACAAATACAACTGCAATAACTCACCAAGCCTCCTTTAACAGTATCCTAGAATCTGTGACCTCCCACCATCTGCAAGGGCAAGGGCAGCAGATGTGTCGGAACACCACCACCTGCAAGTTTCCCTCTAAACTCAACATCAACCTGTCTTGAATAAATATCATGGCTCCTCTGTGTCACTGAGTCAAAATCCTAGAAACTCCTATTATTAGTTTGTGATTAAATTGATCTCTGTAAACCTGTAAAGGCCATGAAATAAAATCACAATCTCAGGAGTTCAGGATCTGGGGACAATAATTAACAAAAAAAAATTAACCTTGATGAAATTTGCAGAAGTATTTTGAGGTAGTTTTCTTCAAGAGTGAAGCTATACAAATGCATGTCATTGCTCTGGTCACAGTACTTGCACATGTATTTTAAGGTTCTCATCAATATGTTGATTAAAGTTGCCATTTTAGATTCCTTCACTACCCACATACGTTTTGATAGTTCAATTAAAAATGCATATTTTCCAAGTGCAAAATAGAGTCATAACAGTGTCTGATTTGTGCCTAGAACAGTGAACATGATTTGTTTTCATTTTTTCTATAAGGAGATGACAGTGAATATTGTCTTATTTTGTGAGTACAGCAATTCTTTGGAAACTTAAATAGGTAATTTTCCTTTCAATATGTTTTATTTAAGCTTCCAGTCTTTTTCCAATCAGTTTGAAAAATGGTGAGGAGTGCGAAGCAGCAGCTGTAGTAATGAAGATGAGTCACCAACCGATACATAAAGGATGAAAAATAGCAAATGATAAGATCTAGCTATTCATTAATGGAATGAAAATGTTCTAACCTTTTCTGTTATAAATTCCTAATTGTAAGCAGATCCTTGCTGTCACTTGTAGACCTTGAGGGAAAATTCAAACCATGTCACAACATACATAAAATATATTCTGTTACAAGCAAAATTCGTGAAACTCATCAGATCTTGTGCTCAGTCAACTACGTATTCCTTTTATGAGTACATCTTCCAGCATCGTAAACTATTCACAACCTGATTAACGATTCATTGGTTGAATCACAAATGAGAAAGATAATCGCAATGCTCAGATTCACACTCAGAATCGGAGACTACTGTTATCCTAAACTGTAACACTTAATGCCACTGTGAACTTGCAAAAATGATTAATAGGGAAAGAAAGTTGGCCTATACACAAATAGGTTGGTGCTGAGATTTAAGATGATTATGTTGATTAAGATAGGTTTCTGTTCTAACGATTCCAAGGTACTCATGGATTGTAGGGTGTACAAAATTGTACAAGAAGTCCTAATATTTACAATAATTTACAATAATTGTACTGGAGCTTGACAAAGTAAGAGTCAAACACACAAAGTGCAAAGGTTGCATTAAGATTGTAGTGGCATTGCTATTTAATGTTTTGCTCAGTTTGTTTTATTATCACATAGTGATATCTATCAGAAATCATCATAACTTACTGTTGGTGACTCCACTCCAAGATTCAACACATCTCCTCTTCCACTTTCCACTTGTCCTTTAAGAACCTCATTAAAATCCACTGTATTGACAGCGATTTTAGTCCTCTTTGTCTTTGAAAACAAATTGTTGTGTTAAACATCTATAAACCAAATTGAGGGATATTTATATCTCAAAAAGGTATAAATGCAGTTATGTGAATTAAATTATTAGATGTAGTAATGAGAGAATAAAGTGACTTCAAAACTATTTCATGATGAATCATTAGATTAAAATTTGCACAAATAAAAATAAACAGAACAGCTACCAAATTACAAATTATGTTGGACTACAACAACTTGTATCTTTATAGAATCTTTGAAGTAATTAAACCCGTCAGGGCATTCCACTGCAATGCAAGCTTTGACACCAGACCATGTAAGGTGATATTAGAGTAAGTGGCAAAAACATGATCTATAAACTTGATCAAATAGTTGGCCTTTAATGAACATCTTAAAGGAGAAGAGAGAGGTAGAAAGCATGGTCAGCCACAGTGGAGCAATTAAAATTAAGGTGCACAATGACTAGAATTAGACAAACACAAAATATTGGGCTCAACAAGATTACAGAGACAGGGAGAAGAAAACATTATACATGCTGAGTGGTAATGATCTAGAACTCACAGGCTATAAGGATGGTGGAAATGGAGACAATCAATGATTTCTAAAAGAAATTGTAAATGTGTTTGAGGGAAATAAAATTCCAGGGCTGTGGCATAAAGCAGGGGAATGGAACAGACTGAATCAATCTACAAAGTAAGAAGCAAAATAAAGAATAAGAGTTTTAAATTTGAAGTGTTGCTTGACTAAGAGCTAATACAAGGCCAGTGAACAGAGAGGTGATGCGTGAAAGGGACTTTGATAAGGAAACCAATAGCAGATATTTGAGTGATGCTAAGTTTATGAATGGTAGAATGTGGGAGACTAGCATGAGTGCAATGAAATAGAAAAAGCATGGATGAGGGTTTCAGGATTGGAAGAGCTGAGATAGGAGTGAAGTCTAGTAATATTGCTTGAATGAGACATCTACCCAGTTCACTGTCCCCTTGTCCTCACTTTCCACCCAACCAGCCTCCACATTGAAAGGATTATTCTCTGCTGCTTCCATTATTTCCAGCAGGTTACCACCATCAAACACACCTTCCCCTCTCCTGCACTGTTGGCATTCTGCAGGGACCATTTCCTCTGTGTCACCCAGGTCCACTCCTCTCACTTCTAACATCCTCACTTCGCATGACACCAACATATGCAATTGCAGGGAGTGTAACGCTTATTGTTTCACCTACTCCCTGCTGAAGGCCAAAAAAGAACTATACTCCCTTCCCACAATGTGATATCCTTTACATTAGAAAGACTAATGCAGACTCGGTGATTGATTTGTAGAAATCTCAGCTCTGTCCATAAGAATGACTCTGACCTTCCATTTGCTTGCTATTTCAATAGACCATATTGCTCCCACACTAACATTTTCATCCTGACCTCTGCAATATTTCGATGGAGCTCAATACCAGCTGGAGGAACAGTCGCTCTGTCATTCACTTGGGCACTTTACAGTCTTCAGGACTCAATTTTGAGTTCAACAACTTCAGACCATGATCTCTGTCCACCTTTTGGATTGCAACCACCCCATTGCCCACTCTTTATGCTTTGTCGACTTTGCTGTCAGCAGAGGGGGCCTATTTTCTCCTTTTCATACCAATCATTTATACCTATTTTATGTATCAATCATTCTCTTGCCAACATTAGCACTCCCTTTGATTTTTGCTCTGAACATCTTCCTTAACTGTTCCATTCACTCCTCCACCCCTCTGCAATTCGGAGAAACAGAATTTTCTAGTCCCCGTCAGTTATGAAGAAGGGTCACATCAGATTTGAAAGGTTAACAATGTTTCCCTCTCCACAGATGCTGTCAGAGCTGCTGAGTTTCTCCAGTAATTTCTTGTTTTTGTTTCAGATTTCCAGCACCCATGGTATTTTGCCTTTATTATCATTCTGGTTTCTATGTGATGCAGCAGAGGCATTCATCTCCTTCAGTTAATCCAGTACCTTGCCATGCTGATAAAGCATGAAAGAGAATATCACTTTAAAATAAAAACTAGATTTCTTGATATAATTTTAAAATGGACTCTGCTGGACTAAAATAACTGTTAGAAATCAAATGATTTGTAAGTTGACCGCAGCTCTGGAAACCACCATGAGTATTTGCATGGACAAAGACAAACAGATCAACCCTGGAGGAACTTAACACCTAGTAATTGCATGGACATTGCAAACACATTGAGACAAAGAGAGAAGCAGACACTTCATCCCTGAAACTGAACTAAAAACAAAGGAGATATATAAAAATTCAGAGATAATAGGAACTGCAGATGCTGGAGAATCTGAGACAACAAGGTGCAGGGCTGGATGAACACAGCAGGCCAAGCAGCATCATAGGAGCAGAGAGGCTGACGTTTCGGGCCTAGACCCTTCATCAGAAAAGGGGGAGGGGAAGTGGGTTCTGAAATAAATAGGGAGAGAGTGGGAGGCGGATAGAAGATGGATAGAGGAGAGGATAGGTGGAGAGGAAACAAACAGGTCAAAGAGGTGGGGATGGAGCCAGTAAAGGTGAGTGTAGGTGGGGAGTTAGGAAGGGGATAGGTCAGTCCAGGGAGGACAGACAGGTCAAGGGGGCGGGATGATGTTCGTCAGTAGGAGATGGAGGTGCGGCTTGAGGTGGAAGGAGGGGATAGGTGGGAGGAAGAACAGGTTAGGGAGGCAGGGACGAGCTGGACTGGTTTTGGGATGCGGTAGGGGGAGGGGAGATTTTGAAACTTGTGAAATCCACATTGATACCATTGGGCTGCAGGGTTCCCAAGCGGAACCTACGCTCGGTTCGCAATAGACAACTGCACCTCCCAGTCGCGAACCATTTCAACTCCCCCTCCCATTCCTCAGACGACATGTCCATCCTGGGCCTCCTGCAGTGCCACAACGATGATACCCGAAGGTTGCAGGAACAGCAACTCATATTCTGCTTGGGAACCCTGCAGCCCAATGGTATCAATGTGGATTTCACAAGTTTCAAAATCTCCCCTCCCCCTACCACATCCCAAAACCAGTCCAGCTCATCCCTGCCTCCCTAACCTGTTCTTCCTCCCACCTATCCCCTCCTCCCACCTCAAGCCGCACCTCCATCTCCTACCGACCAACCTCATCCTGCCCCCTTGACCTGTCCGTCCTCCCTGGACTGACCTATCCCCTTCCTAACTCCCCACCTACACTCACCTTTACTGGCTCCATCCCCGCCTCTTCGACCTGTTTGTTTCCTCTCCACCTATCCTCTCCTCTATCCATCTTCTATCCGCCTCCCACTCTCTCCCTATTTATTTCAAAACCCCCTTCCCCTCCCCCTTTTCTGATGAAGGGTCTAGGCCCGAAACGTCAACCTATATAAAAATTCATTATGGTTACAAAGGTACAAACAGTCACCGTTAAATTCCTGAGGTCTTCAATGGATTTTTATCAGAGGGCTAGATGCTAACCCATTAGCCAAAATGACTTTCAACAATAGAAAACATCACATGACCACAACTTCTGCTTTTTGAACAGTTTTAATTTTATCTTTCTGAACCATTGTCAGCTTGTTTTTAACATTGGAACTGAAAACAGCACTAAAGGCCAACAGCTAAGCCTGCCTCAAGACCAATTCCCCTTGAGGACTATTCTGGAAAGCGTACCAATTTCCCAACTAGGAGAATAATCTTGTTGTGTCTTTATCAACTTTAAAGAAATTCTGAAACACCCAAAGGGGCAACTTTTTCATGCAGTGTGTGAATGGAACAAGGTGCCAGAGGAAATGGTGGAGGCTGGTACAATTACAACAGTTAAAAGAACATAAGAACATAAGAACTAGGAGCAGGAATAGGCCGTCCGACCCTTCGAGCCTGCTCCGCCATTCAATAAGATCATGGCTGATCTTTTCGTGGACTCAGATCCACTTACCTGCGTTCTCACTGTATCCCTTAATTCCTTTATTGTTCAAAAAAAACTACCTTATCTTTAAAAACGTTTACTGAAGTAGCGTCAACTACTTCACTGGGCAAGGAATTCCATAGATTAACAACCCTCTGGGTGAAGAAGTTCCTTCTCAATTCAGTCCTAAATCTGCTCCCTCTGATCTTGAGGCTCTGCCCTCTTGTCCTAGCTTCACCTGCCCGTGGAAACATCCTCTCTACTTCTATCTTATCTATTCCCTTCATAATTTTATATGTTTCTATAAGATCCCCCCTCAATCTTCTGAATTCCAATGAATATAATCCCAATCTACTCAGTCTCTCCTCATAAATCAACCCCCTCAAATCCGGAATCAACCTAGTGAACCTCCTTTGCACCCCCTCCAGTGCCAGTACATCCTTTCTCAAGTAAGGAGACCAAAACTGCACACAGTACTCCAGGTGTGGCCTCACCAGCACCTTGTACAGCTGCAACATAACCTCTCTGCTTTTAATCTCAATCCCTTTAGCAATGAAGGACAAAATTCCATTTGCCTTCCTAATTACTGGTTGTACCTGCAGACCTACCAGGCAACTAGATGTGTACATGAATAGGAAGGGTTTAGCGGGATATGGGCCGAATGCTGGCAAATGGGACTAGATTAATTTAGGATATTTGGTCAGCATGAATGACTTGGACCGATGGGTCTGTTTCCATGCTGTACCGCTGTGTGCCTCTATGATCCTGCTTTCAGTCAACTGGGCAATAACTTGCTGCATTAAAACAAAGAACTGCAGATGCTGAACATCTGAAACAAAAACACAAATTGCTGGAGAAGCTCAGCAGGTCTGGCAGCTTTTGTGGAGAGAAGCAGTTAATGTTTCAAGTGCAGTGACCCTTCTTGAGAACAGTTCCGAAGAAGAGTCACTGAAATCGAAATGTTAACTCTGCATTCTCTCCATTGATGCTACCGGACATGCTGAGTTTCTCCAGCAATTTCTATTTCTGTTTAATAACATTTTGAATTCTGACAATCATGTGAATTAATATTTACACTGTTGTTTTTGGTATTCAAAACTGTTAAAACCCTTTTCTTTCTTGTTTTTTCCTTGTGTGCTTGTGTATATGTGTGTGAAGGCACAACATCACCCTGAGACTGAATGTGAATAAGTAACACTTCTGATTTAAATCAAAAAGAGAATTTCCTGCAAATCCTTTCTACTTTGGCATCACAAAAAAGGGGTTTAAATACATACCTCAGCCTGGTTTGAAATTAAACCATTAAGGTCAGAGCCAAAAAAATGAACAGTAAAAATGAGTTCAGTCTATTTCCTTCCTCAGATTATAGCAACTAAAATATAACGAGCTTTTCAGCTCAGCAGCAACGTGAATTGCATTCTGGGAAGTAAGAGGACTGTGGACCATACAAAAGTTCTCAAACAGTTTTTTGTATATCCTCAGCATCTTCAGTCAAATGCTTCCATTCCATTCAAGTTCTCTTTTGTTTTTGTGAAATAATTGTTTGTGTTGTATAGATTTACAGGTTTTGGCTTTACTCTACTGTCTCATCATGTATTCACTCTTCACATGTAGTTATAAAACATGAGAGTTGACAGGTTGTTTTAATCAAGATGGAGTCTTAACTGAAGCTAAGACTATCTGCAGCGAAAAGTATAATTCTGAACTGTGAGAATGCTGGAAGATCTCATCTCCTTTCTTATTTCATCTACACTGGTAAATTGTAACATCCCATTTGTAGTTTTGACTTGAGCTGATCTAATGTAGCACAGTCTTTGGAAATAAAAATGCACATTTCTTGTCTAAATTGCTCAATTTCATTCTGCTTATAACAACTGAACCAACTGGGGGAAAGGCAGCCAGAACTAATATTTTAAATTAAAAGTACTGATCTCACTAATTAAAAGTGTCCCAGTATTAAATCCATTAATTAGATTACCATGAACAAATTGATTATTTGTAACCCTCACAATCTAATTTCTGAGTTCTTCAATAATTAAGTAGCACCATGAATTAAAAATCCATCCTCCCTTACTTCGCGTCAATAAAGGAATAACTTAGTGAGTTAAGTAAAAGACTTGAGTTTAAGTGAATTATTGACTAATCCAGTAAACTAATTTAGATTGCCCAAATTATCACTTTCTGATGCAGTTACATGCTGAATGTTTGATTTTCTATCCTGACCTTCTTCAGTTTGTCTCCTAACCTTGCACATTCATTCTTATTCTCATCTCCAAGCTGCTAAAACTTCAAGTCTGGAATACGAAGTGGAAGAGTTTGTGCTTCAGTTGTAAATATATTGATCCAACCCATCTGGACTGTTGTATTCTGTTTTGAACACCTCTGGCTCAATATTCATGGGGTTGGGGAGACTCTGGATGTGTGAAAATCAAAGTAGAGAGCCAATTCTGAGAGTCATGATCCCATTCCCTACAAGTGTACAATGGGAAGTGGTTGAGTGTCCAGACATCTGTTAGACTGTTGAAACTAGAAAACATCGCTTGATTGACAGCTCTTGGTCTATGATCTGTTCTGGCGATTTAACAATGTTCCTATTATTTGAAAGTGTTTTATCTTGTAATAGTCATGGCACCAGTTCCCACATGACCCATGGTGACTTCTCTAATGCAATCTTCTGGTCTTTGTCTCATTAATCATGCAGCTGAATGCTTCAGCACACTTACGGAATTGCACTTCAACAGAGGCAGTAACACTTGCTACAGCCAAGACTTTGTGATGCTCATGTTGATGGCACCATATAAACCAACTGTGCATCATTTCAGGTGCTGCCCTTCTCTTCTCTTTGTGACTTCACACTTGCAAACTCTAACTTTGTCACTACACAAGCCTCTCAGCAAGGCTTATAATAACCAGCTTTTACCCTTGCATGCATCACATCCACTTGATGGCCGTTACGCACCTCATCCTCCCTAACTGCCCTCTGTGTTTCCTACTCACTCACTGGGGACAATTAAACATTAAAGGCTCCTCCATCTATTGTATTATACTCAGTCCCTCCCTTGTCTTGTCAGAGGAAAAGTTGGCTACCCTCCCCCCAACCCAGACTGATGCATCCACAACACCCTGGCTGACCTACCTATAATCCCCAGACTGGTTGCACTTGACCCTGCAGGACTGATGATGGCATTTCCAAAGACTGCAATGGCATGGATTCCTAGACTCTGGTTGGACCATGTGCAAGACTGGCTGTGACCAGTTTCTGCACTGTATTCAGACAATTCCGTTGACAGACTGTGGCAGTAGCCCCTGACTGAGCACAGTCCCTCATCAACCCACTAAGTCTTGCTTCCCTTTGACTTTCAGCCATAAGTCATTTAGTTGAAGTGCATGTAGTGATATTCTACATAAGCTGCGGACACGTTCTGTAGGTGTGACATTGACATAGCATGGTTTCTTAGAGCAATATGTCCACTCTCCTGAACTATTCCAAACCATGATCAGCTGTTTGCCTGTTCCTCTGTGATATTAAAAAGCTATGTAAACCGTAGAGGATGACAGCCTGTAATGGATCATCAAAGACCCTAAGCAAAAAAAAAGGTTGCTGGGAATGCTCAGCAGGTCGGGCAGCATCTGTGAAGAAAAAAACAGAGTTAATGTTTCGGGTCTGGTGACCCTTCCACAGAACACTGATCTTTTCCAGCAACTTTGTTTTTGTTCCTGATTTACTGCATCCATGATTCTCTTGGTTTTTATCAAAGACCCTAAGCACTGAAAAGCAATGTAAACTACTGGCAGCTCCATTGGAAACACAAAGTGAGTGAGCATTAAGTAAGCAAGGAGCCATAAGATAAATTCTATATAGATATATGAGGTGTATGTATGTCCCTGAATGTAAAGTAACCCAGCAGAAGCAACAAAGACCTAGGTGTCCTGGAGTTCCAAAATGAAGCCCTGAAGCATTGAAGTGGTGTATAGTTGATTTGAAAACAGGC
Organism: Rhincodon typus; assembly: GCF_021869965.1. Taxonomy (NCBI): domain Eukaryota; kingdom Metazoa; phylum Chordata; class Chondrichthyes; order Orectolobiformes; family Rhincodontidae; genus Rhincodon; species Rhincodon typus. Next base: position 43,221,477 of record NC_063345.1, read on the forward strand.
ATGATGTAATGATGAAGCTGGTGTTTTATTAATACCGATGTGTGACGACAAAGTGTAGAGGAGGTGGAGGGCAATGTGCATGGAACATGCAGGGACATTATTTTGGAGAGAGACCTGGAGAAGCAATTCTTCTGGATGATTCACACTTTTATTGGTCTGTATTGAAAGCAATGTTTTTAAGTAAGTGGAAAGATTTTAAGATTTTTTTTTGTTTTAACGTATTTTTTTTTCACTCATCCTATTGTCACCACACAGTGGATTTCATACATAGTGTATATTGGTGAATGAGCATGGAAGTGCTACTGCTTAGCATGGAGGATATGAAGGGCCATAGTGGGAGAGTTAAAGGCTTGTCATGAAGAGGATAGAGACCAAAGAGGTGTCTGGAGGATCATAATTTGTCACTGAGAGCATAAAGACAAATGGAGGAGTGGATTGAGGTGCATAGTTTGGCAAGGAGAGTATGAAGGGTCAAAAGGGAGAGTATGAGTCGATATGGATGGGACATGGGGAGAGTGTGTAAGAGGGGGAAGTGCTAGAGGACCTTACTGCTTCTGTTTTAAATGGGAAAGGTGTCAGACGCCTGAGGTGGATCATTTAAACAGATCACTCAACATTTTCTCCATGGGTGTTAGGTCTGACTCCTCTTACCACCTTCTATTCTTTCAGTCCATGATGAAAATCCATACTTGCATGACTTTGTCCCAAGGATGCATGCTGAGCTTGAAAATTTTGCAACTTCTGCTATTTGCTGTGAGAGTATAAATCTAGCCTCACAACTCCAAAATATATATTGATGTTAGAGAAACAAAAACTCAGTCACCAGGATGCTGCAGATTTTAATATAGTTAAGTTAAATTAAAGTTGATGATTATTCACTTAAGTTTAGAAGATTGAGAGACAATTAATTGAGGCCTTTTATAACTCTAACATTATTCTCCTTTAGAAGAAAAAGTAGTCCTGTATTTATGTACAGTCAAGTAAGCACATTTGAAGTATAGTCACTGTTGCATTGCACAAATTTCAGCAGCAAATATTGCGGATATAGAACCAGACCCACAATCAGTCATGTGATGACTATTACATAATTGGTTTCACTGATGTTGATTGAGGCATTTGCATTTGTCAAGATATTAGAGAGAACTCCTCTCCCTGCAGTATAAGTTGTGTAATGAAGTCTTTCATCTCTATCTTTGAGGCAACAGCTCTTTAATTTCATGCCTCATCTGAAAGATGACCTGTAACAATGTTGTCCTTTGTCAGTGAATGCACTGAAGATTCAGCTTGGATTATGTCTTCATGTCTTTAGAGTCGTATTGAACTCTCAACCTTCTGATGCATATCCATTGGTGAACCACAGTTGACAGCTTTTGACTTAAAGATAGTTAGTCAAAGTGAAATTCTCTAAATGTGAAACAGAACCTGAGATTTTACACAGGCTATAACTTGTGTTTGAACAACTTGAAAGTTACAAATGGTAGAAAATTCAAATAAATAATCTTCAGCTAAGCTTCTGTCCTTTTAAAAAAATTGTTTCTATGTCATAGATTGCTTTTTACTTTTTGTTTTCTAACAAAGGACAGTACAGAACAGGCCCTTCAGCCCAGCAAGCCTGTGCTGACGCATGACTTCACAAATTAAAAACTTTTGCTGCTATGTGGTTTGTATCCTCTATTCCCTACCTATTTATGTGTTGATCAAAATGCCTCTTAAACGTTGCTGTTGAGTCTGCTTTTACCACTTCAACTAGCAACGTGTTCCAGGCATTAACCACCCTCTGTGATGTAACAAAAAATTTAAAAACTTGCCTCTCAGATCTCCTTTAATGTTTTTTCCCTTTTTATAAGAAACCTCTGTACCCTAGTAATTGATATTTCTACGCTGAGAAAAAGAGTCCGACTAGTCATTCTATCCATGCCTCTCATAATTCTGTAAACTTTTATCAGGTCGCCCCTCAGCCTTTGATGTCAAGTGTGTCCAACCTCTCCTCAAAGCTAATACACTCCAAACCAGGCAACACCCTGGCAAATCTTTTCTGTACTCTATCCAAAGCCTTCACGTCCTTCCGGTAGTGTGGTGACTAGAACTGTACAAAATACTCCAAATAAAACCAAAAGAACTGTGGAGACTGTAAATCAGGAATAAAAACAGAAGTTGTCAGAAAAGCTCAGCAGGTCTGGCAGCATCTGTGAAGAAAAATCAGAGTTAACGTGTTGGGCCCAGTTCTGAGGAAGGGTCACTGGACCCTAAACGTTGACTCTAATTTTTCTTCACAGATGCTGCCAGACCTGCTGAGCTTTTCCAAAAATATTCCAAATGTTGCCTAACTAATGTTCTATACAACTATAACATGACTTACCAATTTTTATACGCTATGCCCTGACAGATGAAGGCAAATATGCCATATGCTTTGTTGACCACCTTATCCACTTGTGTTGGCACTTCCAGAAAACTGTATACCTGTACGCCTATATCTCTCTGTATGTTAATAAGTCACTAAAAACGTATCATTGATTGAATAGATTCCCAGTAACAAGCTCAATTCTGGTGAGGTGATTGGCTGTTCTGAAATAAGATACATTTTGCTGCATTTACTATCATGGTTTGACATTGTCCTGTGCTTTTATCATAACTTTGACTCAATGGCAAGAGGCAGAGGGTGATGGGTCAAAGATTATTTTATAACTGGAAGCCTGTATCCAGAGTGTACCACAGGATTGAATCTGGAAATGCTGCTGCTTGTAGTTTAGATTAATGATCAAGATATGAATGCAAGAGGTTTGATTGGTAAGTTTGCAGGTGACATGAAAATTGTTGTTGTGGTAAGTAGCAAAGCGGAAAGTCTCAGATTTTTTAAAATTTATTCATTAACAGGGTGTCAATACCACTGGCTAGGCTGGCATTTATTGAGCTTTTCAATCTGTGTGTTGAAAACAATTAACCAACAATTACATGGTGCCATTAGACCAGCTATTTATTCTCAATTTTATTGGCTCTAATTTCACCATCAACCACAGTAGTACATTAATCTAATCTGGCACACTAACCTGGGGCTCTGGATTACTAGGTCTAGTGTCATTCCCACTACACCACTGCCTCCCTTAGGGAATTAGAGAAGATTTGAGGAAAATCTTTTTCACTCAGAGGGTTTGTGGTTATCTGGAACTCACTGCATGAAAGGGTGGTAGAGTTGGTAGAGGTGGGAACTTCCACAACATTTAAGCAGTATTCAGATGAATATTCGAAAAATAGAGACATAAAAAAGTTGAATAGGACTGGGCCACTCAGCCCTTCGAGCCTGCTCCGCCATGCAACATGATCATGACTGATTAAACAACTCAGTTCCCACTTTCACTCTATACTTCTTCATTCATTAGCCCTAAGAACAATAGCCATCTACTTGTTTAAAATATTCAGTACTTTGGCCTCAACCACTTTCTGTGAGAGAGAATTCCACAGGTTCATCACTCTGGCTGAAGAAATTTCTCCTCACCTCAGTCCTAAATAGCCTGACACATATCCTTAAACTGTAACCTCTGGTTCTGGGCTCGCTGGTCATTGGGAATTTCCTTCCTGTGTTTACCCTGTCTAGTCCTGTTAGAATTTTATAGAGTTAAAATACACAAGGCTACAGGCCAAGTGCTAAAAATGAAATTAGAGTGGATAGATACTTGATGATCAGCATGAATGCAATAGGTGGATGAAGGGCCTTTTTTCATGCTGTAAAACACAATGACTCTATGGCTTCTGGTCTGGGAGTGTCTGACAGACTCTAAAACCTTTTAAAATAAAAAGTGACAGTTAATAACCACACGAGACTACAGGACAATAGGGGGAAAATGTTTAGATGGTCTAAAGGAACTGTGACAATACTACAGCTTTTTGTATTTTGTCCTTCTTTTTATTAAGAAAGGTTCCAACACAAGTGAAGAGTAGTCTGCTCAAAGCCAATAGAGTAAACAGCTTGTGAGGCCTTAGGGCTTTTTTTCGAAAAGTTGAAACAATAGGAAGAAGCTTGAATGGGTGGGTTCAAGTCCGCACAGAAGCAGGATTTTTAGTTTTAGTTTTCTGCAGTTGTTAGGGTTTTGAAGTTGGATGTGGAAGCCTTTATTCCCCTCTATGTTATAGCTAAAAGCTGGGGTTCTCTTCCTGTTGCTAAAATTGCAGGTGTGAGACAAATCTATTTTACTGAGTTTGCTTTTGCCAAAGATGTGCTTATGGGATGTTACTATATTGGAACAGTTAAATAGTATTGGTTGATATATCTATTATTTTATTAAACATTTTGATAGATTTACAGTTAAGCCAATTCTTTTCTTTTCGTTTTTATTTTGTCTGTATTTTAATGGTAGTGTAAAGGTGAAGTGTGTTTTGTTTAATGTCGAATCATTTGACCAATCAAATTGCATCTGGAACACAACGCCTTACACTTACCTTTTAAAACAAGAAAAATGCTTACGGTTAAGACTACCCTCTTAATATATTTTGAAGGTATTGATCTGGTCCATAACAAAGCCAAATAGAATTTATTCCTAAAAAGTGTGAGGTGATACATTTTGGGAGACCTAACAAGGCCAGGGAATATACATTGAATGGTAGAACCTTACAAAGTACAGAATATCACAGCAACCTTGATGTACATGTACAATGATCCTAGGAGGCAGCAGGACAGCTTGTTAACAAATAGTTGAGAAGAGATTTACAATGTTTGTCTTTATTAGTTGAGGAATTAAATATGAGATGGAAATTTATAAGACATTAATTAGGTCACAGCTGGAGTACAGCGTACAGATCTGGCCACCACACTATAGGAAGGATGTGATTGCACTAGAGAGGGTACAGGGGGAATTCACCAAATTGTTGCCTGGGTTGGAATGTTTCAGCAATGAAGCGGGATGTTTTCCTTAGAGCAGACAAGACTTGGAGTACGTGATTAGGGTATCCAAAATTGAGGACATAGATAGGGTCGGAGCAGATCCTCTTGAGAGGAAGTGGGAGAATGGGGTTGAGAAACTTGTCAGCCATGATTGAATGGCAGAGCAGCCTCGATGGGCTGAATGACCTAATTTCTGCTTCTATGTCTTATGGTCTTATGGAACCGTTACAATGTTTAACAAGTATTTAGATGAACATTTGAAATCCAAAGTATTACAAGGCCATGGATCAAGTGCTGATAAATTAGATCAAAGTGGAAAGGTGCTTGATGATTGGTGTGAACAGGATGAGCGGAAGGGACCTTTTCCATCCTGTAAAAAGTCTGCGATTATGACTCTTCATCTGAGAGTATGTGGCAGATTCTATTATTTTGTAAAATTAAAAATGACAGTTCCCATCTATATATTTATTCCATCAACCTGAATAGAAATGCTTATGTAAAATATGCCACTGTTAGATGGCTAAGATGCTATTTGAGCAGCTGTGATCTATTCAAGCTTGTGACTTTCGAACCAAATAAGAATTGTGCTATCAACTCTTCTTAATATTGTTTGATCAGAACTGCAGTCAATACTACTTTCTGATCCAAGAACTTAATTCACAGACAAGACTGTTTATGCTTCCCACTGCACAGTAAGTTCAGAATGTGACGAAAACAGCAGCTTTTTAGAATGAGAACCAACATGCATTAAAGTGGCTATCCTTTTATGTTTCTATTTTAATTTTTAATTAAATGCTGAAATAGAATTAGGCGCTTGGATGTATGTGCATAATACATGTTTGAATGCAGAAAAATAAAAGGCAGGCCCTGGTGAGTTTTCACCTGTTTTACCAACTGGGAGAAACTAGGAAGTTGGGTTATAAACTGTGTTTCAAAAAATTAAGAAAGTACCCAACCTTTCAACAACTTGCAGTTAGCTTCAGAAAGAATATTAAGGTCGAATCGTGAGGTTATTGCTTATACATGTGTAGATGGGAACAAAACAATTTCGCCTCATTCCATGCTTCTAAAAATATTTTTAATGTAAATATAATTTAAACTATATCAGTCAGTGATGTTGAGCATGTGGCCTGGTGCACAGATCCACACAAACCCATACATTTGCATTGCGATTTTGTTTCATAATTGAGCTTGTTGGTCTGACACTTTAGCTATTCCTGCAGGTCAAGTTTAATAAAAAAAATCATGATCCCTGCCACATAACAGTCATCATTGCCAAGAGATGGTGATCAGGTCTGTCACTGTTTGTCTGACCCAGATTGCGGTAGCTTTTAACACTGATTGTTTCATGCAGTTCATTTCAAAATATTGTCACAATGCTCTCTAATTTTATGTTATCTCATGACAAGTGCCATTTATATTTATCAGTCTTTCGGTTTTTGAATAAGATGCTCATCACATTTCAAGAGAATTGGAGGATTTAGTTTTTCTTTCTGGACATGAATAGAAAGCCTACCGACTTGATTTGTAAGCAACAAACATCTACAGGTAAAACATAACATTTGAAGATACTCTGAATTAAACAATTGTGTGCATAATAAAGGACACTTAGGTTTTCTAAATTAATATGGTAATTATGAAAGCAGCAATCAATGTTTGTAAACATTGATAAGTACTTCTGATATGTGATTGTCCATGCTGTCATCAAAACTGCTGTGCTGAACCGAATTCTAAGCATTGCCTGGAGAAATGCATATCAATTAAGGGCAAAGAAAATAAATTTCAGTTCTAATGGGCTATGTTATCATAAAATTAATCTTGTAAAGGGACATTTCTGTGCCCCAATGCAGGGTTATCATGTGTATTCATTGACTTGATTGTTAGGAACATTCTCTTGAAATGAAAATGACATAGCAAGATTTAAAAATGAAAAGCTTCCCTGCATGTGTTTAACGGTAGGAAAAAGATGTGTATGTTCAAGCCTATGGTGAAAATCACCAATTAACCATTTGCTTCTGAAATAAATAGAGTTATTCCATGTACATCAATGATTTTGCCGAGCACAGGAAAGTATAAATGCCAGGATAGAAAAGTGAGTTCTGATTTGTTTATAGTCCATATTGCGTACAAACTTTGGATTTTTCATTTTTTGCTGGGTTCAATGGAAAATCTGCTATGTATGCATAGAGTAAGTTCATGTGGCCTGGAAGATTCTTCATTCAGTTTCTAATTTATGCTGAGCCAAATGATCTCAGTCAAGCTGCAAGTAGGCAATGGCGTGTTAACATTGCTCTCGCCAATGCTATTCCTTGCATGAATAGTCAACAGAAATCAGGTCATCTGTGCCTGTTCATTTTTTTTTGTATAATCCACCACCAAATCACCCATGTTCTGTTCATTATTCATTAAATTCTATTACAATTGGTCTGGTTATGATCAAATAGAGCTTCATTTGTATTTGTCTTCATAGTAGAAGATACAAACACATTCTAAAAATAATTGGGAGCCACGAGTATGGTGGAAATCATAGAATCCCTGCAGTGTGGAAACAGGCCCAGCCAGTCCACACCGAACCTTAAAGCATCCCACCCAGACCCACCCCGCTATAACCCACCGAATCTACACATCACTGAACACTATGGGCAATTTAGCGTGGCCAATCCACCTAGCATGCCCATCTTTGGGCTGTGGGAGGAAACCGGAGCACCCAGAGGAAACCAACGCAGACACGGGGAGAATGTGCAAACTCCACACAGACAGTCGCACAAGCGTGGAATCGAACCCGGGTCCCTGACGCTGTGAGGCAGCAATGCTAACCACTGAGCCACCGTGCCACCCCAAATGAGGAATGAAGGGTCATTATTATTAGTAGCAATAATGAATTATGATGATAATTACTATTAACAATGGGGGAGACATTGATTTAGTGGTAAGATCTCTGGATTAGTCATCCAGAACCCAGTCTAATGCTTTTGGAACAAAGATTCAAGTCCCACAATGGAAGCTGGTGGAATTTAAATAAGCTGAGGCATAACATTAGTCCTAGTGATAATGACCATGACCACGATTGTTTATTGCTGTATAAACCATTTGCTTCACTAATGTCCTTTAGGGAAGGAAATCTGCTCTTCCTATCCTAGGTACAAGTCGAGATCCTCAGAAATGTGGTCAACGCTGAAGTTGCTCATTTTGAGGGCACTAAGGATCGGGCAACAAATGTGGGGCATTGTGATGTAAATTATATGGTTTATTTATACTTTAATATAATTTATTTTAGAGTTTGGATTTGAGCTAGTGGCATACAGGTTTTGGTTTATGTACCTGAAGATATTTAATGGTTAAATTCTAAGTATTTCTGCAATTACTGGTGAGAAAAACCAATGTGAGACAGAGAGTTTGAGGTGTCTAATGGTTTCTGTTTTCATTGGGTTAAAATTAACAATTGAGTATTGTGCTTTCAATTTAGAAGGTCAGAGATTGATTTTGTTTTCTTTTGATTCAGGAGAGCACCCTTAGTTTGCAAAACTCTTCCGGGTTTCAGTTTTGCAGGAATCCTGACTAAAGCTGAATGGATTAAATAGTTCAGAGATAGTAGGAACTGCAGATGCTGGAGAATCCGAGACAACAAGGTGCAGAACTGGATGAACACAGCAGGCCAAGCAGCATCATAGGAGCAGAAAGGCTGACGTTTTGGGCCTAGACCCTTCATCAGAAAAGGGGGAGGGGAAGGGGGTTCTGAAATAAATAGGGAGAGAGTGGGAGGCGGATAGAAGATGGATAGAGGAGAGGATAGGTGGAAAGGAAACAAACAGGTCGAAGAGGTGGGGATGGAGCCAGTAAAGGTGAGTGTAAGTGGGGAGTTAGGGAGGGGATAGGTCAGTCCAGGGAGGACGGACAGGTCGAGGGGGCGGGATGAGGTTAGTCGGTAGGAGATGGGGGTGCGGCTTGAGGTGGGAGGAGGGGATAGGTGGGAGGAAGAACAGGTTAGGGAGGCGGGGACGAGCTGGACTGGTTTTGGGATGTGGTCGGGGGAGGGGAGATTTTGAAGCTTGTGAAATCCACATTGATACCATTGGGCTGCAGGGTTCCCAAGCGGAATATGATTTGCTGTTCCTGCAACCTTCGGGTGGCATCGTTGTGGTTCCTGCAACCTTCGGGTGGTAGGTCTAGGCCCGAAACGTCAGCCTTTCTGCTCCTATGATGCTGCTTGGCCTGCTGTGTTCATCCAGCCCTGCACCTTGTTGTCTTGGATTAAATAGTTGTTCCTGATGAAAGGAGATGGTGTAGAGCTGCTTAGAAATATATTATCTCAGTACAGCTGTTTAGCTTGAAAGTTCCAGACCAGAAGTGTCTGGTTACAACACTGAAGCTGAGAAAGGCTAAGGTCATTTGTATGATGACTCCACCAATAAAAAGCTATGAGGTTCCTAAAACATAGAATTGATGATAGTTAAATTGTGCTCTATAGAAGAGAAAGAGAGGGAAATTCTCCCTGATGTGAGTGCTATAAAGGAGTGCTTTTGCAATTAATCCAAGTATATTTTTTCCATGTGTTATGAAATCTGTAAATTTGTATTGGATGGAAATGGAAATGAGAAAGGGACGGTCAATGCAGGACTGAAGGTGTTGTATCTGAATGCACGCAGTATATGAAATGAGAAAAATGAGCTTGTGCCGCACAGCAAAATTGTCAGGTATAATGTAATGGGCATCACGGAGACGTGGCTGAAGGGCATCAGAACTAGGAGCTAAATATCCAAGGGTATGCATCCCATTGAAAATACAGGCAGGTGGGCAGAGGGGGTGGGGTTGCCTCATTAGAAAGAAACTAAATTAAATCAATAGCAAGAAATGAATTAGGGTCAGATGACATAGAATCTATGTGGATAAAGTTGAGGAACCGCAAAGGTAAGAAAGCCATAATGGGAGTTATGTACAGGCCTCCAAACAATCGTCAGGATGTGGAGCGCAAGATACACCAGGAGATAGAAAAGGCATGTAAGAAAGGTAAAGTTACAGCAATCATAGATGTTCAATATGCAGGTGGACTGGGAAAATCAGGTTGGTAGCGAATTGCAAAAAAAGAAATTTGTGGAATATCTACAAAATGACATTTTGAAGCAGCTTGTGGTGGAGCTCACTAGGGAACAGGCAATCCTGGATTTAGTGATGTGCAATGAAGCAGACTTGATAAGGGGGCTTAAGGTGAAGGAATCCTTAGGAGGCAGAGACCATAATATGATAGAATTTACTCTGCAATTTGGGAGGGAGAAGATGGAATCAGATGTAATGGTATTACAGTTGAATAAAGGCAACTACAGAGGAATGAGGGAGGAGCTGAGCAGGAAAGACAGTGGAACAGCAATGGCAGGAATTTCTAGGAGTAATTCAGGAGACACAGCAAAAATTCATCCCTAGCAAAAAGAAGCACACTAAAGGGAGGACGAGGCAACCATGGCTGACAGGGGAAGACAGGGGACGTCAGGGACCGCATAAAAGCAAAAGAGAAAGCATATATTGTGGCAAAGGGCAGTGGGAAGCCAGGGGATTGAGAAGCTTACAAAGACCATTAGAAGACAACTAAAAAAAAAAGTAAGGGGGGGAACAAGATTAAATATGATAGTAAGCTAGCCAGCAATATGAAATAATATTGCGAACATATCTTTAGATATATAAAGGGCAAAAGAGAGGCAAAAATGGACATTGGGCCATTGGAAAATGACACTGGAAAAGTAGTAATGGGGAACAAAGAAATGGCTGAGGAACTGAATAAGTACTTTGCTTCAGTCCTCACAGTGGAAGGCATGAGTAATATCCCAAAAATTCAAGAGAGTTGGGGGGACAGAGGTGAATATGGTGGCCATCACCTAGGAGAAAGTGCTAGAAAAACTGAAAGGTCTGAAGGTGGATAAATCATCTGAACCGGATGGACTACACCCCAGAGTTCTGAAGAAGACAGCTGAAGCGATAGTGGAAGCATCAGTGGTGATCTTTCAGGAATCACTGGAGTCATGGAGGGTACCAGAGGACTGGAAAATGGTAATGCAACCCCCCTGTTTAAGAAGGGAGTAAAGCAAAAGATGGGAAATTACAGGCCAATTAGCCTAACCACTGTTTTTGATTTTGGAGTCCATTGCGGAGGATGAGATTTCTGAATACTTGGAAATACATGGTAAAATAGGACAAAGTCAGCATAGCTTCATCAAGGGAAGGTCATGCCTGACAAATCTGTTCGAATTCTTTGACGAAGTAATGAGCAGGTTAGATCAAGGAGAACCAATGGATGTTATCTACCTAGACTTCCAGAAGGCCTTTGACAAGGTGATGCAGCTGAGTAAGATAAGGGCCCATGGTGTTAGAGGCAAGGTACTAGAATGGATAGTAGATTGGCTGCCTGGCAGAAAGCAGAGAGTAGAGATAAAAAAAAATGGCAGCCAGTGACTAGCAGTGTTCCACAGGGTCAGTGTTGGGAGCACAACTTTTCACTTTATACATTAATGATCTAAATGAAGGAACTGAGGGCATTCTGGCTAAGTTTGCAGATGATACAGAAATAGGTGGAGGAACGGATAGTATTGAGGAGGCGCAGAGGCTGCAGAAGGATTTGGACAGGTTAGGAGAGTGGGCAAAGAAATGGCAGATGGAGTACAACGTGGGAAAGTGTGAGGTCATGCACGTTGGCAGGAAGAATAGAGGCATGGACTATTTTCTAAATGGGGAGAAAATTCAGAAATCATGCAGTTGGACTTGAAAGTCCTAGTCCAGGATTATCTTAAGGCAAACTTGCAGGTTGAGTCAGTATTTAGGAAGGTAAATACAATGTTGGCATTTATTTTAAGAGGACTAGAATATAAAAGGAGGGATGTACTTCCAAGGCTTTATAAAGCTCTGGTCAGAGCACATGTAGAGTATTGTGAGCAATTTTGGGCTCCATATGTCAGGAAAGATATACTGATCCTGGATTGGATCCAGAGGAGGTTCATGAGAACGATTCCAGGAATGATTGAGGACTCTGGGTCTATACACGATGGAGTTTAGAAGGATAAGGGGGGATCTAAATGAAACTTACAGAATGCTGAATGGCCTGGACAGAGTGGACGTTGGGAAGATGTTTCCATCGGCAGGAGAGACTAGGACCTGAGGGACCTTAGAGTAAAGGGAAGACTCTTTAGAACGGAGGTAAGGAGAAACCTCTTCAGCCAGAGAGCGGTGAATCTATGGAATTCATTGCCACAGAAGAGGCCAGATCATTGAGTATATTTAAGACAGAGATAGATAGGTTCTTGATTGTCAAGGGGATCAAAGGTTAGAGGGAAAAAGTGGGAGAATGGGGTTGAGAAACTTATCAGCCATGATTGAATGACAAAGCAGACTTGATGAGCCAGATGGCCTATTTTCCGCTCTTATGTCTTATGGTGTAAATATTACTTATTTAATTCATTTTATTTTCATTTCTTTTTCATAATAAACTTGTGTTTATTGTTAAAACAGAACAGAACTAAGTTCTCACTGATTAAAATCTAAGTTCTTTCAAATTAGAAGAAATTTCTAACAATGGCTTATTTAACAATATAAGTAAGGCTGAAGACTAATGAAGACTAACATTCTATCCCTCTTGGTCCCTGTCTCTTAACAAAGAATATGAGTGCCTACTGTTCTGATTTAAGAAAACTGCAGCCAAATGCTTCCAACAGCGGAATTACAAAGCTCTCCCAAAAAATAGAGCTTTTCTTGCAATTAAAAAGTAGTTTATTACTACAACAAGCCTTTCCTGTGCCCAAAAGTCAGTGAAATTGGCACCAAAGTCGAGGGAAGCCCATATGACACCATTACTTATTGGCAGAAATGCTATTTATTGGCTGAAACCTGTAACAGCAAGCCAGCACTTTTTAAACTACAATCCAAAAATCACATTTTTAAATGGACCAAAGTCTGGTAAATGAATACAGCGAAGACAAATAAATGGAGCCAGAAGGAGTAAAAAGAATAAAAGTAAATTGAGACAGAAGCAAAACCACCAAAAGGAGTAGGAGGGGCTTTGCAAATTTAATATCTGTGGACAATTAGCAAAATCCAAAAAAGGTCGAGGAAGAACTCAAAAATCAGCTCAAGGTAATCAGTTTCAGGGTTAATATGCTCTAATTCATGTCATACAGACGACAAACCTAAGAGTCTATTGGCCAGTTTGTTGGAAGGCTCTGCATCACAAGGTATTTGTGTGAATTTTCTGAAAAGGAGCTGCCAGAGAAATGTATTATTAAAGTTATCACCTTTCCACCTTTCCTTCTGGAAGGATCTGATCGGCAGGAAAAGAGGCCATTAAATTGACATATTATTTGAAGGTGGGCAAAAATGAAGAAGGATCTAGGCCCGAAATGTCAGCCTTCCTGCTCCTCTGATGCTGCTGTGTTCATCCAGCTCTACACCTTGTTATCACAAATGGGATTAGAATGGTTAGGCATTTTTTTCTGTTCTGCAGATCTCAATGACTCTACCTGTATGCATTCTAAAAGTCATGTACTCAACAAGGGTGGCACAGTTGCTCAGTGGTTAGCACAGCTGCCTCAAAGCCCCAGGGACCTGGATTCAATCCCACCCTCGAGCGACTGTGTGGAGTTTGTACATTCTCCCCATGTCTGCATGGCTTTCTTCCGGGTGCTCCGGTTTCCTCTCACAGTCCAAAGATGTGCAGACTGGATGGATTGGCCGTGTTAAATTGCCCATATTGTTCAGGGATGTTTAGGTTAGGTGGGTTAGACTTGGGAAATGCAGGGGTAGGGGAATGGATCTGGGTGGGATGCTCTTCAGAGGGGCAGTCTGGACTAGTTGGGCCGAATGGCCTGTTTCCACACAGTAGAGATTCCATGATATAATTCTATAATGAAGTATATTGCATGGTACAACCTGTCTCACAGTGTAAAACAGATCAATAATTCCATACATTAGCACAATTATACTGCAGTACCAATATGCAAGCCCACTTTGTCTTCAAGAAATCATCTCCCTGGGAGTACTGGTATGCACAGATCTTGGTGCAATTCATGAGATTCAAACCTGTGAGGTTGAGGTGGGAAGGTGGGCCTGTAAAATTCCTCAGATGGTCTTCCTATTGGACTCTCATCTGCCTGAATTAGTCTGTAGTTTTATGGTAGTATGGGTGACATCTGGCTGACTCTCTCTTGCCCTAATTGGGGCCTTTAAGTGGCCAACTGCGTTTGCTCAGGAGTGTTTATTCCTAAGTCTCAATTTTCCAGGCAGTGAGGATCCAGGAGTGTGTAGAAAACATGGCCAATGATCTTGCTGAGGCCACAGGTGGGAATTCAGAAATCAGGGGTTGAATGCTGCTTCCATTGACAACCACCTTTCAACATTAGGCACCCTCTTCCAATGTCTATCGGTCATGTCCCCCAGGCTGAGCTAGTAAATCAGTTTTTGATGAGGATCACAGGGTGGGATTCATGACGTGAGTTGTTCAGTAAGGGTAGAGGGAAGAGTAGAGGAATGGCTTTCGGCAACCACCCCTATTCCTCCATCCCTGTCCCCTCTTTTTCCTAAACTGGCACAAATGGAGGATCCTAGCCTACCTCCTAGACCGGGCAGGCAGGTCGTCCTTACTTCCTTGCTGCAAAAACAGCTACTTTCCTCACCTACCAGAAAGGCAAGTCATCAGAAAGATAATGAATTAAATCCTTAATTTGCCATTAATTGACACCTAAGGGCCCCAATTGTTAGCAAGTCAAGAAAGTCGCTTATGGTCCTTCTCAATTAGAATGTAAATGCTGACGTGATGAGAAATGGGTGAGAATCTCTCCAGAACCAGCTCGTACAATAATTTTGTCCTTCCCACCACCTTCCTCGCCCTCTTCAGGGTGGGGAAAATTGCATTCTTAGCTCCTGGAGACTGCTTGCAATCCCATCTGATGCTGCTGAGACTCAGAGCATTAGCCTATCTAATGGACTAACAGCGCTCTTTGCTGAGTCTGCATTCCGAACAAGGGGCAGAAGTCCCAACTTCAGCCAACTTGTGTTCGATGGCAATCAGTACCAGCAACAAAGTGTTCTCCGCCAATTCTTAAAGAACAAGAAGGCACACTTCACCATCCTAAAAGTCCTGGCTTAAGTGAATTAAGATATACTGAGATCATATGTGAAGGTGAATTGAGATAACATAGAAACACAGAAAATAGATGCAGGAGTAGGCCATTCAGCTCTTTGACCCTGCACCACCATTCAATACAATAATGGCTGATCATACCATCTCAGCACCCCATTCCCGTCTTCTTCCCATATCTCTTGATTCCTTTAGCTGCAAGGGCCATGTCCAGCTCCCTCTTGAATATATCTAATGAAGTGGCCCCAACAGCTTCCTGTGGGAGAGAATTCCACAGGTTCACAACTCTCTGAGTTTTGCTTTATCCATTCACGGGATGAGGGCGTCACTCGCTAGGCCAGCATTTATTGCCCATCCCTAACTGCCCAGAGGGCAGTTAAGAATCAACCACGTCGCTGTGGGTCTCGAGTCACATGTAGACCAGACCAGGTAAGGATGGCAGTTTCCTTCCCTAAAGGACATCAGTGAATGAGGCGGGTTTTTACGACAATCAACGATGGATTCACAGTCATCATTAGATTCTTAATTCCAGATATTTATTGAATTCAAATTCCACCATCTGCCGTGGTGGGATTTGAACCCAGGTCCGCAGAATGTTGTCTGGTCTCTGGATTAACAGTCCAGTAAGAATACCACCAAGCCATCACCTCATCTCAGTCCTGAATGGCTTACCTCTTATTCTTAGACTGTGACCCCTTGTTCTGTGCTCCCCCAATATTGGCAATATTCTTCCCGCATCTAGCTTGTCCGGCCCATCAGAATTTTATATGTTTCTATGAGATCATCCTCCCCAACCCCCACCCATTCTTCTAAATTCCACCAAATACAAGCCCAGTTGATCCAGTCTTTCCTCATATGTCAGTCTTGCCATATTTGCCAAAACTTTAAAGTCCAGTCTGGTGAAGCTTCACTGGACTCCCGCAATAGCAAGAATGTCCTTCCTCAGACGAGGTAGACCATCAGCTGCTATTCTGCCGACTGACTAGGCAGACTTGAAGGGCTGAATGGCCTACTTCTGATCCCATCATCCTATGTTCTCATACCAAAGTGTCGATAATTCCCCAGGGTAACTTTAACCAAATCTGCTGGGTGGAAAACATTAAGGAGCTGATTAAAATTTGGCTGCAAAATAACCTTAAATGCAGTGAGGAAGCATTTTAGTCCCATACCATTAATTACATTTTCATTAAGTAGTTATTCCTAACTTTCACGCAGCTTTGTTAATTGATCCTATCCTTGGCTCCAATTCAGCACATAGGTCACTCATTAGAGCCCTGTGAGAGGCTTCATCTTCCCAGCCACTGATTCATGTTCTTCAGAAAGAAGAGCACCTTCAGTATCCTACAGCACTCTAACACGGGCCAAAGCCTCACAGGCAAGACATCTTTGTGAATGTTATTCAATGGAAATGTGTTGCACAAAGTCATCTTGAATTGACTGCAAATGTTTTGAAGATACATTTCACTTGTGTCATCCCAACTGCAAATGCAAATTACTGCTTTGATCACTGTATGCTATTCCTGCTCATTAATCAAAATTAATGTCATAAATTAATGGAAGCATTCCCAACATCTGATGGTTGGTAGTCCACGGGTTGGGTATGTAAGAACAAGTGAGGATAAGTGCTTTATGCAATTTTGTGAATTGTAGACCATTAGCCTTGATGGGTGGTGGGTATAGTAGCTGAGTTAGAATGAGTGTGAGGTAGCAGAGAGAAGACAGAGCATTTGGCATTGCAACCTTGGCCAAGAAAACGTCCTTTCTACATTCACTTTGTCTAGCCCTTTAAGAAATTTGTATGCTTCAATGATATCACCACTCATTCTTCTAATCTCTGGAAAATACACATTCAATCTCTTCAATCTCTCAGATAGTTACATTTAAAAGATAAGTAGATTATGTTATAATACATAATGAGAAGAATTATTTCTTCAAAACTAAATAGCAAGACTTTGCTGACAAAGTCGATATTTTCTTCAGTGGCAGTCAACCCATCTATATGTACAAAATCTCAGCATTCATGCAGGGCCTTCAATACAGTAACAAAAGTACCACAGTGTTTTACAGAGGAACCACTGATTGTTGCTGGGAATGGAAGCCTTAAATGATGTATATCTCTCTGGCTCAGTGATACAAGTGCAGTCAGCTTTCTTTCTACCTTACACTCTTCTGCCCCACCATTGTTTACGGAGATCAGCTAATACAGTGCTGGCTAGAAATCAAACCAGTCAGCTCCATTATCTAAATAGCTCAGCTATAAGACATGGACAAAGCAGTCTGAGGACAATGGCATTACATTGTTCTGATGTACTTCAAACAAAATTTGTGAATGAACTGACAATCCCTCAAGACCCACAAATGAAATCCATAAGTGTTTACAGAAAATAATAGACATGTCTACATCAGTTATGAATGCATTTTAAAATGGACACAGTTGACAATATAGTTCCTATTTATCTACTAAGATATTCACTGAAAGGCAGCAGATATTTTATTGGAAATACTTATGCTCCTCTCATTACAATGCTTAGGTTTTTTGGTAGCCAACTTTAGGTATCTCCAGTAATTGGAAACACAGAAAACCAAATTAAAGATTTGCAGTAATTTATCTGCAATCAACAATGAAGTGAATAATTAAAATTAACAGTGATCTTTTGGAGCCCAAGTCCACATGTCTTGAAGTGATTGTCTACTTTCAGGTACAGCAGTAATGTTCTCTTAAAATCAGTGCACAATGTGGAATTGCTACATGAGTAAATACTTCCTTTGATTGGAAACCTATTGAAAAACATATGACAAAGGAAGGCTATTGTATGTTCAATGATATTGTAATCAGAATCCCCTTGCAATCAGAGAAATTCTTAGTTCAAGATTATTAAAAGTTTTCTGCGACTTCCACCAGCTTGATATATTTCTGACACTTCTATCAGCATTAAGAAAGGATTAGAAATGCTGAGAGGAAGCATCAGTAATGGAGCATTAACTTCAATTGACACTCATTAGTTTATAGACTGTGCATATCCTGATGATAATAGGTGTCTAATTATTTCAATCAGTTTATATTGTGACTTCACAATTTATCAGGCTGTTATTCCATTTAATAGATTCTTGTTCTACAATGCTATCTGACATCATAGTCTTTGACATTTTCTTAATTTTCTCTGCTTATTTTACATAAATGCATTTACTGTAATTAAACTGGTGATGTAATTGTCAGGAGCAGAAGATGCTTTATTATGAACTTCTTCAGTACAGTGGTTTAATATTAACTATTAATCCAGCAATATATTGCACACGATGTGTTAGTAACACTTGCCTTCTGGCACCTCTAGCCATAAGTCACTTCCTGAGTCTACATTTTAAGGCTGGAGTAATATATAGGAATTTTGCACATTATGAAATTTATTTATATGTCCCCTGACCTGCCCCATCCCTCCAGTTAGTTCACATGAAGTTTGGGACAAGATTCATCAAATTCTGGACATCTCACAGGTGCTTTCCTCAAAAGGTAGTTCTTCAGACCTGAATGTAAACTGCCAGGGTGAATTTTTCACCTCAGTCAGGTGTTGAGAATGGTGGTGAGTGAGATTACTGAATCCAGCAAAAGTCCAAAAATCAGATTATGACATGTGAGAGCAAACTGTCCTGAAGAAGTCCTCATGCCTTAGATAGCAAGTTCAGAATCTGGTGGTCAGTTGTTGTGGAGTTTATTTCCATGTCAGAGAGTCCTAGAGTTTTTATAGCACTTTGGCCTATCAGGACTGTGCCAGTTATCAAGTATCTAACTATTCTAATCTCATTTTCCAGTAGTTAGCCCTTAGCCTTGTTTGCTTTGACATTTCAAATTCTCAGTTAAATATTTCTTAATGATCTGATGGTTCCTGCTTCTATCACACTTTTAGATAGTGAGTTCCAGATACCTACCATCCTCTGAGTAAAAAATATTTTTTTTAAATACCCTCTTAGTCCTTATTCCTTACCTTAAAACTGTACCCTCTGGTTACTGACACCTCTATTATGGTGAAAGGTTTCTTTCTATCGATTCTATTTATGCTCTTCATGCTTTGTACACCTTGATCAGATCTGCATGAATTTGCATCTCATTATTGACTGAACTCATCGTATTATCGTCACACTTCCAATCTTATTTTCCACACCGGAAATCTAGTTCAAAGACCTGACCAGTAAAACAGAGCATGCACCAGATCACTCATCTTGTCAGTATCCATTGCAGCTCACAAAATAGTTGTGCTGGCCATCTAGCCTCTCTTCAGATGATACAGTATCTTCTCCACAAGGTGCCTCCACAGTTAATGCACAGTCTCTCCACTGGGCAATGCACAGCATTCTGCATCAGCAAAGTACCACTTTTACAACATCACCATGCCTGGAACAAAAAGAAAAGTTGCTGGAAAAGCTCAGCAGGTCTGGCAGCATCTATGAAGAAAAAAATCAGGGTTAATGTTTTGGGTTCTGAGGAAGGGTCACCAGATCTGAAACATTAACTCTGAATTTTTCTTCACGGATGCTGCCAGACCTGCTGAGCTTTTCCAGCAACTTCTGTTTTTGTTCCCGATTTACAGCATCCGCAGTTCTTTTGGTTTTTATCATTATGCCTGGCCTTGGCCCGACTCAACCACCACTTCAAGATGTCAAGTGTATACTTTGAAGGTGAGGGACAGTCAGGGTTGTATGCTGCTGATAAGTTGTCTTGCACTGATGGACAACCAGCCATCTTTTGTATCTATACAGAATTTTCAGAGCTGATAATAAGGCCAGGCCTCTTCTGTCTGTGAGCTTTTTTTTTTCAGTGCACAATGACTTTAATGCTGCTTTCGAGGCAGGAAGTGTGTGTTATAGCTTGCTTTTTTAGGACAGAAGGAAAGTCATAGACTTCGTGACAGGAAGAAACACTGAAGAATAAATATATCAGTCAGAGAGGGGCTGGTGTATGGCACAGTGCAATGTCAACATTGGAACTGTAGCATGTGCCAGCAGCTAATGCAGTGAAAACTTCATATTAATGCTGTGTTATCTATGTTAATGTGCAAATGATGCCTTCAGATGAACCAGCATTAAGTTGGCTGTGCAGACCCTGCCCTATGTCACTGTTGGGGAAAATTAGCAGTGAGGCAGGGCACTTACATTGCATGACTCTAAAGTAATGTAGCACTGAAACCATCCATGCGGATATGACATATGAGTTGCCCTCTTCCCTCATGAGAGACACCATGAAATGAATCCTGAGGAAGCTCCTTTTGTACCTTCCTTCATCTGTATCCGTTCAATGCTTCACTGTGCACAGCTACTGTGACATTGGCCTGATAAAGTCAGGCGATCTCAATGAAAATGTTTAAACTGTGAGAGACAGGAGACCAAGCCTTGATACATTCCCTGGATGTTGCCTTTAGCCTTAGTACCTTCCCCATTACCATTAACACCTTGGCTGCTATTTTCATTGTAACAGTTCATGGACTTTTGACATCTCTCTGCTGCCAAAGACTTCATTGCTTGTGAGAGATTAGCAATACTTGGCACTTACAATCTATTACATTCTTAGGATGCAGACGGAAAGCTGGAGTTCTTAACTGTTTTAAAAATAGTCACCCCACCAGAAATCTTGGCAGGGAGGCTCATATAGACTACTCCTTGCCACTCCAGGATCAATTTGGCTGTTGTCTCCTGAAATGGTGTGGGTTTTCTGCTGGAAACATGCAACTGACTTCCATTCCTTAAGGAAGAAGAAATTCCTAAACCGGTGCTGTGCTTCTCTGCTGCTGTTGATATTGAGCCGAGCTATGGTAGTCTCCAGGTTAACTGCAAAGTGCATTCATGTTCAGAGGGAGCTATGGCATAAGCAGCTTTCAGGAGCCCAGTGAGGGATGTCTTAAACCATCGCATCTCATTCCAGTCTAAATCAGTTACGTTTTCAGCCACACGGATAGACCAGAAGAAAAGTAATAAATCACTCTAGTGGTTCACAGCTAGCATGACTATGACCCAGTGACCAAGGTTAACTTTAAAAAAAAAACCAGAGTTCCCTAATGAGGATAACTAGGTATGCAATGGAGGGCATGAGGGCATCATTGCCTCAACAGTGCTCTACGCCAAGCCATCGACAGTGCCCCCCATTGAGCCACTGACAGAGGGCTCCCTTAGCTCTTCTGGGGATGTCCAGGCCATTAGATGGCAGCAGCTCACAGATATGACCCAGCCCCTAGGACCAGGTTTATGTTTGCGAAAATGTGGGAGCAAATGAGAGGCTTCCCCATCTGTACCAGTGCCCAGTGACCCAGTGGCTGAGTCACTGTCATCACAGTCCCCAACTGGGCTAGCTAATTGTTGTTGGATGTCTGCAGCCCTAGGGGCTTTATCCATTCCAGACTCTGAGGCACATTAACATTACCTCCTCATAGTCATAAATTGTGTACCCTTTAAACCTTATATTAAATTCGATAATTTAATCTTATTTATTCCATCTCCTTTTCTACAACCTACGTCAGTTCCCTTAAAAAAGTTCACTCTCAGTTTGTCAGGAAAGAGTTAATAATATAATGAGAATTAAATCTGGGGGTAAATCCTCAAGTACATGCTGAGTTAATTTTGAAACATTGCCCTGCTGCAAATATAACTTACCCTCTGGGTCTGCTGTCTTGTCTGTTAATACAAATGAAAGCCATTTATGAATTTATTTTGCTATGCTGACATTTGATGAGAAGGAAGAAAAACAAGACTTATTCCGTCAACTCTCAGTTGAGTTTTACACATTGTACATCCTTTAAATATGTTTCTTGCAGATAAGGCACCTTCAATCTATTTTTCTAGAAAAGCCAAATCGATGTCTTGTTTGATGTTATGTGTAATTTTTAATCTATTTTGCATTCCACGGAGCTAATTCAAATCTTTGAGCAGCTAACATAATTAATTGGCCCTGAACACAAAACCAGGAATGGAAAGTGATGAATTAAAGTAAATTAACTATTTTGAAGGCATCCCACTCCATCACAACTCTTGATTTGCCACAGAATAATAAATAGCATTAACCTAAATATTACTAGAAAACTAACGGTGCATTTAGGAACAGGAGTGAGTTATTAAACTCTTCAAGCTTGCCCTGCCATTTAAAAAGTTAGACCATTTCTGCCTTGATTAAGCCTTGGTTCCATATCACTTGCTAGCAAAAAATTGTTGATTTCAGATTCCAAATTATTAATTGAAAATTTCAGTTAATCGAGGAGAGTCAGCATGGATTCATGAAGGGAATGGCATATTTGACAAATCTCATACAGTTTTTTGAAGACAAATGTGGTGGACAGAAGTAAGTCAATGGATTTTTTTTTATATGAACTTCCAGATGGCTTTTGAAAAAGTCCCAGACAAGTGACCATTAGCTAAATTGGAAGCCAACAGAATTGAGGGCAAATTACTGACATGGATAGGAAATCAGTTGAGTGACAGGCAACAGAGAGTTAGAGTAATGAGTAAATACTCAAATTGGTAGGACATGACTGATGGTGTCCCACAGGGATCTGTTTTGGTACCTTAATTATTTATAATATTCGCTAACAACTTGGATAATGACATAAAATGTCAAATATCTAAATTTGCTGACCACGCAAAATTGGGCACCATTGTAGAGTGTTGACAACAGCATAAAATTAGATTGGATTAGGTTAATGGGCATAGCTGTGGCAGATATGGAAAGGCAATGGCCTAGTGGTATTATTGCTGGACTATTAATCCAGAGACCAAAGTAATGTTCTGGGGATCTGAGTTCAAACCCCGCTATGGCAGATGGTGGAATTTGAATTCAATAAAATATCTGGGATTAAGAATCTAATGTTGAATCCATTGTTGATTGTCGGAAAAAAAACATCTGGCTCACTCATGTCATTTAGGGAAGAACCTGCCCTCTTTACCTGGTCTGGCTCACATGTGACTCCAGACCTGCAGCAACGTGGTTGACTCTTAACTGCTCTCTGGGCAATTAGGATGGGCAATAAATGCTGGCCTAGCTAGCAATGTCCACATCCCATGTATGAATAAAAAAAATGAATTTTAATATAAGCAAGTATGGGGTTATCCATTTTGGACTGAAAAAGGATAAACCAGGGTACTTTTTATTAGGCAAAATGTTAAATACACTGATGCCCAATGAGATTTGGGTGTGCATGTGCACAGCTCACAAAATGCCACAAACAGGCACAGAAAATAGTCAAGACAGCGAATGGAATGTTGGCCTTCTTATCTAAAGGGCTGGAGTATAGGGATGCAGACATTATGCTGCAGTTATACAAAACCCTAGTACGACCCCACTTAGAGTACTGAGAGCAGATCTGGGCACTACACCTCAGGAAAGATATTGTTGCCCTGGAAGGAGTTTGATGTAGGTTTACAAAGGTGATACGTGGCCTTCAGGGGTTAAGTTATGAGGAGAGATTCGGCAAATTAGGCCATTGTTTTCTAGAATTTAGAATGTTAAGGGCTGCTTTAATCGAGGTTTCCAGGATATTAACAGGGAAAGACACAATAGATAAAGATAAACTATTTCCACTGTTTGAAGATTCTAGAACCAAATGGCATAGTCTAAGAATTAGGGACAGACCTTTCAGGAAAGTTGTTAGAAAAGCACTTCCACACACAAAGAGTAGTGGAGGTTTGGAAATCTCTTCCACAAGCAGCAGTCAATGCTGATTCAATTGCTAAATTTAAATCTGAGATAGAGAATTCTTTATTAAGCAAGGATATGGGCCCCAGGCAGGCATGTGGAGTTAGGCCACAGATCAGCCATAATCTCGTTGAATGGTAGAGCAGGCTTGAGAGGCTAAATGTTCAACTCCTGTTCTTATGTTTCTATGCTCCTATTAACTACCACTTATGGTTTTGTAGGAAAGGTTTCTAGACTTCTACATTCCAAGAAGAAATATTTCCTAATGTATCCCCTGAATGACCTTACTGTGATTTTAAAGTTATATTCCTTTAATGTAGACTTTCCATCAAGCAAATAAATGTTTCGCCTTGTGTCCTCTTTGTTGCGCAATTGTGTTTCTGGTCAATTGAAACCCCAGGATATTGCTTATAGGCCCCAAACAGGACTGGAAATGCAGAGCACTGTGTAAAGAAGGATATTAGGATGGGAATATTTGTCATTGAGGGAGTGTAGGTGTCGTTTACCAGACTAATTCCTGATGTGTGGGACAATCATTTAAGTAGAGATTGAGGAGGCTGCATTTTCTATAACCTGGAGAAGCAGGATTCTACATTCCCTCTGACATCTCCAGCCACTGTGCAAACTTCCAATGTCCATGCAGAAGCAGCTGGACAAATCAGTAATGAATGCGTCAGCTCATCATTGTTATGATGATTGGTGTACACTGATTCTAGGACTGGCTACGTGACCTTACAGTTTAGAGGGAACATTAGAGGTGATCTCACAAAAACGTTTAAAGGTAGACGCAGAAAGAATGTTTTCCCTAGCTGTGAAGGATTCTAGAAACAGGGCCGATAGTCTCAAACTAAGGTACAAACCATTTAAGACTGAGAAGAGGAGAAATTTCTTCACTCAGAGGAAATCTTTGGAATTCTGTAACCAAAAGGGTTGTGGAAGCTTGCTGATAAGGTAAGCTCAAGACAGAAATTGACAGATTTCTTGTCATTAATGACATTAAGGAATAAAAGGATAGCATATGGCATTGAATTAAATGATCAGCCATGATCGAAAATAGCAAGGCAAACTCAAGGGGCTAAATGGCCTACTTTTGCTCCTCTTCTCTCAACTGCACCTAATTCCATAAAAGCCAAATGGCATAAACCATCATCCTTTGTGCCATGAATTTCTACAATGATCCTGTGATTCAACAGCAATGTTGCCTTTAAGTCAGTTAGTAATTAGTAAGGAACTGGGATAAATTGAAATTTTTTGAATTTAATTTCTCCACACTCCCTTAGGGTCTGCCTGTTCAGAATTTACAACTTAAGATTTTAAGCCTATACTGTGAAGAATCAAAGACAAAAAGTTGTAATCATTGTAAATAATGCAATGCCTTAATGCATCAACATGCCATTTTGCGTGACTGACTTGCACCAGAATGTACTGAAACCGAAACTGGGGATTGAGAAATGATCCATTAATTATTGAATCTTCCTTCAGTTTGAATTATTCAAAGGCAATTCAATGTCCAAAAAGATTAAATGTTATTTTAAAAAATAATTTTGAAAATCTTAACATGTAACATGTTTACACCTCTTATTGAAAAAGGAAGGTTGTGGTCAGAACAAATATCCATAGCCCCAGAGAGACCGGATTAGGCAATGTAATAGGCAGTAGATCACCAAGACAATTCAATTCATTTGTCATTGTTCACAAATGGCCAATGATTTAAGACCAGATGTTTTAACCTCTAACAAATGAATCTATTGAATAAGTGGAACTTATACAAAATGTATTTACATCACCTAACTCTGTAATTCTCTTTATGAACTCTTGATCAGCATTTTCACGGAGTGATACTTGGATGTCTAAGCATTGTGACATTTTTGCTTGCCAACCTGACAAGTGATCATTTGCAGAGTTAGCTGAAAATCATGCCTGCCAAGCAATAATTGTGCTGGGAATTGTTGCCATGCACATGAGTCTATCTTTGCTGGAATGTGTAGAGATTGAGTAACAAAATTTGTTATGGATATATTCCTTTTAAGATCCTTGTTTTTAATTCTTTGTTCTCTCAATCAAATGTCATGATGTGTAAGCCTGACATCTTTCTGCAGATGTTAAACTTCCCAGTCAAATATGTGATTCAGTTATTTTTCTCCAAGTTGACGAGAATGTTACTCTCTGACAATACAGATGATAGGAAACTGGAAATTCATTTCTGTGGGATACTTGTATATTCAAAGAGAATAGCATCTAATATTGCCTCAAACTTTTCTCCTTTGAAACATGTACCTCAACCATTTATTCCCTTTCTCATTTCCTACACTATTACTCATTTCAACCACATCCACTAATTCAGAGACAGCAAATTGACAATTCTGCTCCTCCTACGTCATCTGCTTTACTGCCTGCTATTCCAAGAGGCATTTCTTCCTTTTAAAATTTAACCTTTATTCAAAAGCATTTCACAGAAGAATGAAGAAAACAATCTGTCTTTCTCCATTACTGTTTCTTTCTGTCCTATGAGTGTTTGAAATTAAAATGTCATCTCCTAACATTATTGATCTTCTCTGACTGTCAAAAAACACAGGCAAACTAAATGACTGATTTCAAAGTTCAACTGGTAATTTTATCTATTTTGAAAATTCCATGGAACATCACTGACCCCCTTTCAAAAACTAAAACAAAGGCTAATACAGGTGTACAATTGTAATTCGGCCATCTCTCTTTCATCCTCTTAAGAAGATTTATATTCCAACTTCAAACAATTTTAAAAACTTGAGAACAGAAACTATTCGAAGCTAGAGGAAAACAAAAACCCTTGACTGAACTGTGATACTATACTTGGGGGAACTAAAGTATCTAGCATAATCTCTGATCTTGGATCTCTGATCCAAGCTCAACTCCCTGGATGTGATCTAGCCCTGGAGTAAATGAGATGAAAGATGGACAGAGGAACTTAATTGAGTGAGAGACTAGAATTCAAAACTCCAACAGTGGGCTGAACTTCTGTAAAGTGTGCCTGCAAAACCAGCAGCCAGTTTCTAAGATTTGGTTTGATTTGATTTATTATTGTCACATATACTGAGATATAGTGAAAAGTACTGTTTTGCGTGCTATCCAGACAAATCATACCTTACATAAGTACATCAAGATAACAGCACAGAACGCGGAACATAATGTTACAGCTACAGCGAAGGTGCAGAAAAAGACCAACTTTAATAAAGGAGAGATCCGTTCAAACTTCTGATAACAGTGGGGAAGAAGCTGTTCTTGAATCTGTTGGTATGTGTTGTCAAACTTCTGCCCGATGGAAGAGGATGGAAGAGAGTATAATGGGGATGGGAAGAATCTTTGAATATGTTGGCTGCTTTCCTGAGGCAGTGGGAAATTTATATGGAGTCAATGGAAGGAAGGCTCATTTGAGTGATGGATTGGATGTATTTGGACCATCATTTCTTGCTACATTGGGCAGAGCAGTTGCAAAACCAAGCTGTAATGCATCTAGATAGGATGTTTTCTATGTTGCATCTATAAAAAATTGGTAAGAGTCATTGTGGCCATACCAAATTTCTGAGAATATAGAGACATTGGTGTGCTTTCTAGACTGAAGTATCGATGTGGATGACCAGGACAGATTATTGATGACATTTACTCCTAGAACCTGGAGCTCTCAACCACCTACACCTCAGCACTATTGATACAAACATGGGCGTGTCCTCTACTCTGTTTCCTGAAGTCAATGATCAGTTTCTTCGTTTTGCTGACATTCAGCGAGAAATTGTTGTCGTTACACCATGCCACTAAGCTTCTCTATCTTTGCATGTATATTTTCACGTACTTCCATCTCAATAAAGGCCAGCTCCCTGATATTAGATGGTCCTTCCCACTTCAGGACCAATCAAGTAACATGTGCATTCGGACACCTCACTATATATGAGATTTGCATTTGTCAAAGTTGATTTTGTCCTTGAGTCCAAAGAATGGGGTTGCTGTTTTATCCTTCGAGTGATAGATTTTTGTGCTATTTGTTTTGGCATAGGTTCACAAAATAGAGTGAAAGTGTCCAAAGGGAAAAGTAGGAGGCTAGTTTCTTGGGCACAGTAGAACACAACCAGCAGAAGAGAGTGGGCTGGGGCTGTTGCTGATCCCATGGGCACGTAGACCAAAGCCTGCACAAGGGAGGGAGTATCAAGAGGGAAGAAGCATTGTCTGAGAAAAGGAGAACTTTCCAGGGAAAGGAGGGATACTGTCTGGGGAAACAGTGAAGATAGGCATGAAAGCACATGTGTCTGTCCTATCATGCATGGGACATTGTAGCCAGGTTGTCAGAGAAGGGGCTAGAGTTGGGTATGGGAGGGTAATAGTTGTAGAGTCATGGATGGGTAGTGTATGACCACATTGTGTGGGGACACTGTGGAAAGAAGGATGCTTCCAGAGTGGGAGGGCTCAGTATTTGTTGCAACATTAGGATAACAGCAGTTAGAGGTTGGTGGGGGTTGGAGTAATAACATCAGTGTAGACAAGGTTTAGATCATTGGAAATGGGAAGAGGTTCAGGAGTAATTGAGGGTGGGAGAGGAGCAATAGCATGGTGTGGAAAGGAGGTTTTTAACATGGAAACATAGAAAACAGGAGCAGGAAGACGCCATTCGGCCCTTCGAGCCTGCTCCAGCATTCATCACGATCATGGCTGATTGTCCAACTCAATAGCCTAATCCTGCTTTCTCCACATAACCTTTGATCCCATTCACCCCAAATGCTATACCTAGCCGCCTCTTGAATACATTCAATGTTTTGGCATCAACTACTTCCCGTGGTAGTGAATTCTACAGGCTCACCACTCTTTGGCTGAAGAAATGTCTCCTCATCTCTGCCTAAATGGTTTACCCCGAATGTGACCCCTGGTTCTGGACACACCCTCCATTGGGAACATCCTCCCTGCATCTACATTGTCTAGTCCTGTTAGAATTTTATAAGTCTCCATGAGATCCCCCCTCATTTGTCTGAACTCCAGCAAAAACAACCCTAACCTAATCGATCTCTCCTCATATGTCAGACCCGCCATCCCTGGAATTAGCCTGGTAAACCTTCGCTGCACTCCCTCGAGAGCAAGAGTATCCTTCCTCAGAAAAGGAAACCAAAACTGCATACAATATTTTAGGTGTGGCCTCACCAAGGCCCTGTATAACTGTAACAACACATCCCTGCTCCTGTACGCGAAGCCTCTCGCAATGAAGGCCAACACACTATGTGCCTTCTTTACCACCTGCTGCACCTGCATGCTTACCTTCAGTAACTGGTGCACAAGGACACCCAGGTCCCACTGCACACTCCCCTCTCCCAATTTACAGCCATTCAGGTAGTATTCCACCTTCTTGTTTTTACTTCCAAAGTGAATAACCTCACATTTATCCAAATTATACTGCATCTGCCATTGATTTGCCCACTCAGCTGACTTATAAGTTGGGAAATGCATGTTTTTACTTTGGCTGACATCTTACCTTGGACATTAGAAAATTGAATTACTTAGGGAATAAATGGAAGATGAACGATTTTCCGAATGCGTTTGACTGTGGAAGATGGGTGGCCCTATTGCAAAAGTAGACTGTTGACTTTGCATAGCAGTTTACCAACATAAATATGGACATGAAATGTGTACTGAAAATGGATTTTAAAAAATGACAAAATCGTAACAGCTTAAGGTCAAATGGTACATCTAGGTATTGTTTGCACATGTAAGTGTCTAACCGAGATATTTTCAGAACTGATCAATGTGTTTGAAATCTCCATCTAATTGATCTTTAGACTTAAGAAAATTGGATTAAGCTGCAACTTTGTTAAACAGTAACCTGATTTAATTTCCCATAGGACTACAGTTTGAACAGTATTGGATATTTGCTATTTGGATATTGCATGCCTGTTTTTTTTTGAAAGCAATGATCACTGACATTAATCAATGTCAATCTAATTTTGACCTGTCTTAACACTGAAAGGCTACATTTCAGTTTTAAAAAACATAATTAACAGCACTACTTGAAATGGAAAGTAAGGATCATCAGAAATTTCTGGCCTGAAAGATATAATTATTTTTTCAGAATCAAGTTCATGTATTTACTTTGTAGGATAGAATAGTACAGCTTGAAGTTTGCCATACTTTATATTGACTCCACATCTTGGCTAAAGTAACAAGCCCAAGAGCCTGAATAGATAACACAAATTCAGTGATCACAAATTTTGATCTGTAACCTGAAGGTTACAAAATTAGTTGGAAGGTTACAATGAGGAAACCACTTTATGACATCCACCGCAATAGTCTACCTGAGGTATCCCTTGAAATGTAAGGAACTGAGTATGCATATTGTGGTATTGAAGAATGTGCTAGATATTTGTTACAGAAAACAAATTATACACAAACATTACCTTCATAGGCACACAAGTGTCTAGGGATCATTAAACTATTAGTTAAGTGCAGCAACATTGAGTGACATGCTTCCAGTGTTATGCCATGCTTCAAGTTTTTCCAGGGTAAGATAAAGTATGAGATCTTTATAAAATCAGGTCACAAGCTGTGATAGGCTGACGACATTAGGAACGTATCTCTGCAAGGTATACTGAGATACTGACTGTGAGCCAATACTATTTATGAGATCTATCATTCTATTATGCATAAAACTGATCCATTACTCAATAAGAACTGTAACTTTCATTTGACACGTGTGTGAAAAGTGCAGTGTTTCTGCAAAGACTGTTATTATGTGAAAATTATGTATTTGATACCATTCCATTCTTGTATAGTAAAGAGTACAGTGGAGTTACTCCAGAGTTTGCATCATTGTTTGTGATTGGGATTTTAAAGAGCCTCCACCCTGCTGGAACTTTCACCATAGCAATGCTGCATTAAAAGTGCCTATTACATTTGTAAATCAGAAAGTATTAAGCCTGTCATTGCCCCTGTCTCATGAGACAAGAACACATTGTAATGATCAGTGAATCTCTAACAGATGAGATGCTTTATATTTTGTGTCTCTCCTGTCTCAAAGGGCCTACAGTAGTGATTGTACCATCAAGGAGGGAGAAGCAAGTAAATCTTCTCAGGAAGGGAAGGCTGGAGTTTGTGAGGAGGCTGAGGTGCTGGGGTGAGGGGGAAAGGTTCAAGCAAGGTGGTTATGCTTGAAGCTTTTATCCTGTGTCAGCATCCTCATAGTCTACCATGGGATTAGGCTCAGCCTCCTCATTCTCTGACTGCTTCCCATCACCTTTTCCTTCTTGTCCTATTTGCTTTCCTCCCAATGTCCTCTTCTTTCTCTCCACTAGTACTAGTGAAACATTGAAAAGATTTAAAGATTATAAAGATGCATCACGTAGATTCATCAAATTGTATAATCAATGGACACAGCACTGAGAAAGACAATTTATTTCATCAGCATTTTCATACTATGTTGTTCTCATGCCACAGAAATAGGTGAATCTAATATTACAATGCATAGCTACAGGCACGATTTTTAAGTTTTTAGATTTCTCAAACTCATGTTTCAATCCTTGACTTTTTGCTGAGACTGTGAGACTCACTTAGTCAACCTTGACCTGTGGGGCTTGGCAGCAACTGGGGTAATGCAGAAATTTTGCAGCTAAAGAGCTCCATTCTCAAGGTGAACTCTGTACCAGTTTAGAAGTGTTAATTAGTCTCCAGAAGGAAATGTGTGCGAAATATTCTGTGTGAAATAAAAGTGTTAGTCTGATATACTTTGTTTTCTTCAACAGAGATTAAAGTTGTCAAGATTCATTAATTTGAAAGGGTTGTCTGCAATGGAAATAAGTGTACATGATGCATTTGCTTTTGGTTTCACCTTTGTGCAAGCATAATCGTGAAAGCAACTTCCTTTCACTCACCAAAGATCAGCCCCTTTGCATCTCAAGTTATTCTTTAAAAGACAACTGGAAACTGGGGATATTTGGCTTTCCAATACTTGCAATGGATTTGTGATTTGTGAATTGAAACTCTGAGAAAGATTCCTTTCACTTAGGAAATCATGAAAATATAAAGGATTGTTAGAAATAATTTAGCTGCTAAAGTAATCGCTGTTGTGGAGGCTGTAGTTATAGGATTCTACTCAGATATTTTAAGTGAGATTCTGTACATTTTCATACATTGTGTATTTCCTCTGTACTGAATAAATACATATATATATAGAATATTATTGCATTACATATTAACACAATATTATACATTTTGAAATTTATATTCTAAATGTTCTTTTAATACTGAAAATTAAGATTCCTTCTGAGGATCACCAGACACCTTTTGTACTTAGGAATATATGAAATAGGGGCAGAAGTAAGCCATTTGGCCCCTTTAACATTTCCTGCCATTGCATAAGATCATTGCCAATGTATTTGCCATTTGATATCCTCATTTTCATTCCAACAATACCACTTTGTTTCCTTTCCTAACAAGAATCTAATTAATTTTGCCTTAATAATATTTAATGACCCCATATCTACTGCTTTCTGAGATAGAGAGTTCCAAAGTGGCATGACTACTTGAGAGAAAAAAAACTCCTCATTTCTGTCCTAAAATACAACAACTAATTTTAAGTCAGTTCTTGACTGACTCGCAAGAAACATTCTTTTCATGTCCACCTTATCAAGAACATTCAGTCAGTGTTTAAGTTTCAATATGACTCTTCTTCCAAATGATGAAAAATGTTAAATATTAAGTCATTTCTCTCTTCTTGGATGCTGTCAGATCTGCTGACTTTTACCAGCGATTTCTGTTTTTTATTTTGTAAATGGAATCCCTTTTATCTACAGTGCATGTTACTCCTTCAAAGGACTCCCATAAATTAGTTAAACATGATTTCTCTTTGATTAAACCATGCTGCCTCTTCTTAACTAACTTCAGTTTTTCAACGTGCATGATTATAATCTTTATAATGATCAGTTCTAATATCTTTCCCACGTCTAGTTATTGGGTCTATAGTTTCCTGATTTTTGCTTAATCTTTCCTTTTTAAACATAGTGGTTGCATTTGCTACCTTCCAACCTCATTAAACCTTTCCTAATTTCAGAAAATTACACCAACACATTACTAGCTCATTATTTCACCTTCTCTAAGATTCCAGAATGAAGTCAATCTGTATCTAGTGGCTGGTCAGCCCATGATCCATTCAGTTTGCTTAGTACTGGTTCCCTCATGATTGCAATTTGACTAAGCTTCTCTCTTCCTTCCACCTCCTGACTTATAGCTAAAATTGAAATATACCTTTTGTACATGCATAATCCTCTACAGTAACAACAGAAGAAAAATATTTGTTCATTGAATCCACTATTTCCTTATTATCTACTATTATATCTCTAGAGGAACAATACTTACTTTATTTATTCTTTAAATTTTTTAAGACCTGTAGAATCACTCACAATTCCGTGGTTATTAAACTACCTTTTTTCCAGACAGAACAATGAGAACATACATCATTTCCATTGTAATTCATTGTTGGTCATATCAAAAAGTAAACAAAATCCATTTCACACTTACTTTGTAATATGTTGATTTACTTTTCAAACGCAAGGGCTTTTGGTAAACTGAAACTATAGGCAGTGAGAAGCTGTACTTAGACTGCTTATTGAAATTAAAAGCAACAAAGAACTGCAGATACTGGGAATCAGAAACAAAAACAGAAACTCTTTTTGGAGTCAAAGCAGAGTTAACGTTTCGGGTCCAGTGACCCTTCTTCAGAACTGCCAAAACATTAAATCTGCTTTGTCTCTACGGATGCTGCCAGACCTATTGAGTTTTTCCAGCAAATTCTGCTTATTAAGATATTTCAGGGCCTTATTTAAACAGTAACTTGATGTAATGCAAGGTCAACATGATAACCATCTTTGCTACTTGCTAAAAAGATAACAGCAGAATTCAAATTAGTATTCGAGAGAATTCGATCAGAGAGAGAGGCCTGCAGGTAAACACATCAGGCAGCGGCTTTCATCCAAATAGTCAAAGAAATGATCTCCAAATTCTTGAAACAGAAAGAAAGACTCACTCGTCTAACCTATTCCACCTTCAAGTTCACTTGAGAAATCAACCCTTGGGGCAAAACAACTGCAATAGCTTTTGCAGCTACTGAGACATTTGTTTCTCAAGTTCTTCATTACAATCAAAACATCAACTAAGAAATATGACGTCTGCATTGAAAAAGAGACTGAGTTAAATTCATTTTCATTATAACAGCTTTATCTTAATCTGCATCTAGTTTTATGTTTTTAATAGTGTTGGTGAGTCAAGTGGGTGAGTCGACACATTTTTGTTATGCCTCCAGGACAAGTAAATGGGAAATAAATTAAGCTTCTTCATTTTTAAATATACAAAATCTTGCTGCTGGTTGTTAACATTGAGTCAATCATGTTGGAGGTAATAAAGTAGACACATCACATCCAGATATAGTGATCATGAGCAAATAAAAAGAGACAGATAAAATTTGACCATAACATACATTATATGGTTAATTTTCATTGTGGGATAATGAATACTCTGTGGAAAAAGCTAAGCATTATGACCTTGATGGCTTAAAACAAATCTGAATGGAAATGAAATCTATAAAACTGAAAGGTTGACATATATCATCGAAAGTCCAATTAATTTTACAAAATGAAATGTTTATATGATGCAACTATTAGGATGCCTAGAAAAGTAGTGTCTTGTAATGAAATTCTTTGCACAGAATCTGGAAGTTACTTTGCTTTCATTTGATTTGAAATTCTAGTTGTGCAGATTAACTCCATTTTTTATTTAAAGAGAAAGGAAGGCTTCTGTTCATATAATATGAATGTTGTTTATTTGCTTGCTGATGGGGAAGATATTAAGAGCACATGTTTGAGCATATATTAAGGGACATCAATGGAAATTGTAGTATGGTTGTGTTAGGGAGTGTGTGCTTGTAATGTTTAATTCTGTAAAGAAGTACAAACCTTAGTGAAGATTGGTTCCAGTATTATACTTCATTTACTGGCTTTCTGGATTAGAAAATATTTGGTGCTTTCATGCTATCAATACATGGTTGTAATTTATGGTTTTAAGAAGAGTTTACAGCATTCTGTGCATGTGACCTGTTTTTGATGACCCCACACAAGTTGACTCTTACTTATGGCAGTTGACTGACCTACTGAATTTTGGGTGGAAGGGTGGTTTGTGTCATACTAAATCCTGTAAGAAAATAAATATCTGTACTACTTTTGGTATTTCAGCCATTTCTTGTCATTAGGGTTTTATATTCCATGATTATAGAAAGAAAGAGAAAGAGAGAGCGAGAGGGGTGAGCAAATGTTACAACTGGGACATCATGACCTAACATTGCAGTACATCAGGTACAGTGGCCAGACAGCAACACTTTCTAGTTATCGTATCATTGCCGTGAACAACATATAAACTGCACTTAATCACCAATGCGAAATAATAATAATGATTTTGAGAGTAAAGATTAGCTTTAGAGATACCTCCTTAGCAGCATGAATTATGAGCAGAACTGATGTTATAAAGTAAACAAGTCAAATTCCATTTGATTACATGTCATTGTAGGAATCTGTACCAGTATTTCAAGGAGCAAATAATAACCAAAGTTATAAACAAAGAAAATCAAATTTTACCCTATTTCTGTTCAAATTCTTAATTGTTTATGTCGGGTTTCTTTTTATTAGACCACATGACCTGGCCTCATACACTTTCTTGATCTTTGCATTGGGAATCACTGGAGTGGGATTAGTTGCTTCAATTTCTCTATTCCCCTTCCTAAACAATCTACTGACCTCCAAAATTACAGCACTCCATTTCTGCCATGACCACCCGCCACTATCTTGCACTATCATTCCTCTAATCACTTAGGCATTCTTGCGCTATCACAGATCTTTGCCATTGTTCTTTTCCATCCACTTTGTCCTGGCTCTGAATCTCATTACAAACCATTGCACTTCTGACTTCTTTCAGTTCTTAAGGAAGTCACCTACATAAAATATTTACTGTTCCTTTTCCCAGATGCTTCACTTGCTGGGTGAATCTAACATTTACTGTACTTATTTCTCCTGTGGAGTCTAAGTATTTTGCTGAGCAGTTCTTGTGCTTTTTTTACTGTTTCCCAGTTTCAGACTTTCACTCTTAGATGTATTTCAGCTGGTGAATAATTTTGTTTTAGGATGGATGTTTTCAGACACTGGAACTCTGAAATGAAAACAAAGTTCTGGAGAAACTTAGCAGGTCTGACAGCATCCGTGGAGAGAAAATGTGGATGCAAACGTGAAACATTAAATCTGTTTCCCTTTCCAAGATGCTGCCAGACCTGTAGATGCTTTCAGATCCTTGTAATCCATCTATATGTTCTATTCCTAAACAGCACTGGGTAAATATTAACTGTCAAGAAACAGAGGATGGTTTGGGGCTAGCATTAAAATTTAAAATGTTCTAATCAGCCTGTTCAGAGATGTTAATACATCCTCTGGAGCAGGTAAGTCTTGAGCCCAGGTCTCCCAGCTCTGAGGTAGGGACGCTATCACTGTGACACAAGAGCCCCCATTAAAAATCCTCATTTAAAAGTGGTTGGACAAGAGCTGACAGCTAAACTTCTTTGAGGAGGCATACTGGAAATTTTAATATCTCTTGCAGCCTCTGACATAACCTGCTTTCAGGAATAAATACTGCCGGTCAGGTTTTCGAGGCCTTGGGGACACGTATTTAGTTAAAGGGAGATAAGGATAATGCATTGGAGAAGCTGATGCCCTCAGTTAGTTTTCAGGCAGGGAATCTGCCTCGAGAAATGTAGAACAATATTAACTGGCTTATCTGGCTGCCTTTCAGTTAAATTGACCCTAAGGTAGATGTATTAGCAGATGTGAATCTGTTATTTTCCCTATAGAGTTAAATTAACAAGCATATCACGCAATGCATGTAGAATGGGAAAAATATCTAACAATTTGACTTGGTAACTGCATTCATTATCTTACGAATGCGACACAGAATGGTTTCAAATTTATTATCGACAGTTACCTTTTGAGTTCAAACGCAGAAGGTGAGTACTAAGAGAGGCTGGATGTCCTGTTACTGTTTGAGGAAGAATTCCTGAGACATGAGCTCCTCTGTCTTTGCACAAATGCTCTCTAATATTGACTGCTTTAACCATCTCTTTTGCTTTTTAGACTTGCAGTATCTATGGTTGTTTTGGGCTTTGTTTTGTAATGTCTCAGTGCAACAAAATCCTGGAGCACTGACTTCACACAAAAGAGATATTTGATCAAATTGGTTTTTTTGGGCTAAATATCAGTTGCATCGAGTTTGTAGGAGGGCCTTTCACCATGAGGCCTAGTCAGATCAATCGCAGTACCTTACCAAACGTGCCTCATTACCACCTACCCCTCCCCATGACGTCCTCACCCAACTCTATCCCCATCTTACCACACTTCCGATCACAGGAACAAGTCACCACTCACCAGCATCTCTGGCACCTGTGCCATCTGTAGAGGTCCGTTATGCTCCTGGAAAACATTGTTCATTCAGTGTTACCCCTCACCAACAATATATTGGCACAGCACCCACAAAGTCATGCTGCATATAGCACATGGCTGACACCCCGTCACACCTACAACCCCATTCTCTCACCCTTGTCACTGTTTAATCACTAGACCACACAGTTTACCTGTCCTTAGTGGCATTCCATTTAAACACCTCATCAAAATCACCTCTATTCTGCCCCCAGTGCCCAATGTAGGCTTCCATTTTGTCATTGTCCAACTGGAGAACATCACATACAGGTAAGCAATCAGACAATTCCAAACATGAGGTTTTATTTGTAGACAGCAAGAGTGAACACCGAAAAAAAACAAGTAGAGGCTGCAATCAGTATTTCCTCTAATTTCCTTTCCGGTTGTACAGGCCTCCAAGACCTAGATGCAGCAGTGACGTCTGGAACTGGAAATCAATACCACAGTTAGCATGCCGATGCTAGTCGCCAACGCAGAACCTCTGAGCATCCGCACAGCTTAGATGGGAAAATGGCTGCAGTTCACCCCTACAATGTAAACCAAATGCTGGCATTTGACCCACAGCTATTTAACATTCCATGATGGACTGCTGAATCGAGCTCTCATCTACTGGAACTAGGGGTCACTCAGGCCCTGTCTGCCTTCTACCACCACGACACGGCTGAGCTCTGTCACACAAAGGGAGAGCTTCCCTTTCCTTATTGTCCTTGTCCTCCTCTTCGGAAGGCTGCTCCAATCTCCCAGTTCCTCAGTATCCAGCCCATTGTCTGCTCCAATTGTGCACAGCACAGTGCATCAGTAAAATGCAGCACTCTCTGTCTGGACTATACTAGAGGATCCCCAAGCTCCAGACCAGTCCACGCTGTGGAATTGTTGTTGCTTATCGTCTGATCCACCAGGGTCCTTATAATGCAATGTGCACCAACTTGATGAAGGTGTCACACTTTCTGATTGGGCAATGCATTACATGAAAAAGTGAGTGCCTGCTGAACTCTGACCTCCTTCCCATTCCAGACCTACATCAACCATTTCAATTTTCACTGAGTTCATTACAGTCCATCATCACAGTGATGTTCTCCATCCCCCACCGCATCCCTGGAAGTTTCACTAGTCATAGGAGCCTTTTGATCAGCATTCATCCTTTTTTTTGAGTCATTGCTTCTAACTTCTGCATAATTGAGATGTAAATGTTTCATTTTCAAGGACATGGTGCAAATCACTTTTGACCAGCATTTGAACCCTAAAGCTCATTCAGTCTGCACGCACGGCAAATGGGTGAAGAAATGATTGGAAATTAAACATAGTTGCAGGCTCAAATGCTTCATCTATTTGTCCTTTAATGCTTAATATCCAGCTGACATGGATCCTGCGCTTTCACCCATGAAAATGAATCTGACTCTGCTTATACTGTGCTTTGTCCCAGCCATTTTCCAGTTTCAGTTTTTATTTAGAGAACAGCAAATGATGGCAGGGAACAAGAGCTTGCAATGGGATGTCAGCGTCAGGCTCCACTTGATTGACAGGTGCCGCAGCCAAGCTCCCATGTCCCCTTTTTCTTCACACTACCCCGACAGCCCATTTTTTCCCACCTCACCCCCATGTAGAATAGCCTTGTTGAATGGGGACCAATCCTTGCTCTAGTTCAAGGGACGGGCTGCTCTTGGTCAGTGAGCCCCAGTACCATTAGTCATTGGCATAGTCAGACATAGTCCATGGGCTTAGCCACAGTCAGTCAGTCAGGCCACTCACTTGCATGAGATATGTCTGACTACCGTGTGGGGAGTAGGAAATGAACTGCAATGAACTTTGCCTGCAACTGTGCTCCCTAACCCCTGAACCCTGATAATACACCATAATGACATCCTCCATACTCTCCCGTGGAGGTGATAATGATAGTCACTGCCAATAACTCCCTTCCCATATCCTTCCATGCCCTCTGATGCTGTTTTGCACACCCTGTTATATATTGACATTTGTTCATATCATCATCCTTAGCCCCACATTAACAAATGTCTGAACATTCACACCCCAGCCTTAATTGCTCCATCCATTTTGGTACTGATGCTCCTGTTGGCCATTCAGACCCCACTTACACCCTTCTAAACCTTTGATGTATGAACACCAGACCTGTACACACCCAGCCTTCCGACAGACTTCAATGAGCATCCATTCAACACGACTGACCGGACCCCTGGTCCCTATCTTTGTAGTTCCCTGAATTCTTGAAATGGCCCTACAGAATTGACTGTTTCCTACTCCCCACACGGTAGTCAGACATATTTCATGCAAGTGAGTGGCCTGAGTGTCTGACTGTGGCTAAGCCCACGGACTATGTCTGACTATGCCAATGACTAATGGTACTGGGGCTCACTGACCTAGAGCAGCCCGTCCCTTGAACTAGAGCAAGGATTGGACCCCATTCAACAAGGCTATTTGGCTGAACAAACATGCAGTGTGTTAGCTGGCACAAGCTGTAAGTGTTAAATTGACGTCTTGGTTTTCCATCCAGCAAGATGCTCCTGGTCCCCTGGACAAAGCCGTACTGATAAATATGACTGCCTGTGTGTCGGTGCAAAAGAGGACATAAGTGCAGCAGTACTAAGAGCCAACATGTTAACAGACATGGCATGGCAAGGCAACAATGCTGTGAGCATGCAAGTAGGCACTAAGTGAGCAAGCCCTAAGACTGGAAATGAGATGCAGCCTGGTCCGATCTGTGAACTGGCTGTCTGGGTGTGCAAAGTTTCCTTGCAGGAGTATTGTTGGTGTGTTGGTATGTTACTTACATACCAAGATGATCAGCAGAGAACTACATGAGAAAACCTAAGCTCACATAGCTAAATCCTCAAGGAAAATCACTTTTTTGGTGTGCCCTGAAATGAAGGTCTGTCTACATCCTGCAAGTGCATCAGAGAGGGCCTGTGAAGATCACGAAAGGTTGTCGAATCTCAGAAACCAATGGCCATGATAAGGTGTCCATGTGGTTGGTTCCCATTGGTCATGCCCTGAGATGCTGATGGGCACCATAGAGGCTCCTCACAGGCAGTGGTGAGCTATAGCTATATTCTGTCCTCCATGTGGAGATTTCTTAATGTCTAGTTTGCTCAGCCTGTTTGGTAAAACAGGCAGCAGAATATTAATGAAGCAAGATACGCAGTTCATTAGGCATTTAACAAGCAATTATCATCCTTAATAGGCAACTTGTCACTGCCCAGAGAGAAACTCAGCATACAACTCTCCAGATGCAGAAAATGTGCAGTAAGCTCCTCCCAGGTCAAGATAGACCTTGCTGAACTGTTGACATGATTCTGCCACAAATTCACTATAGGTCATATTATTCAAGGCCCTATAAGATTCTGTTCAATTTATTTTTTAATTGCTGGTTTTTTAAGAACAATGTTTTCAATATCTAAAATCTCTTCGTGATCAGAATAACTGAAATAGAAAAATATAACAGTAAATATTAGCAAGTGGGAGTTTCTTTTCTGTTTGCCCAATATCATGTAATTATGCCTTGATATTGTTATCAGAATTTACAGTCAGACTTGAGTTTTGGATTAGTGCTTCAGCTTTGGAGGTGTTGCACTGTTCAACACAGCTCAAGCAATCATCCAGAGTAACAATATATTAGAAAGCACCTTTAATTCAGAATGGCTTTGCTCTTGGTTTCAGGTAAACCTCAGTACATTCAAAATCATTTAAACATTGCCATTTAATCTTAATAGATGTTTCCAAGCTAGGGACTGACTTTATGATCATTTCAGTTCCATCTTCCAAGATGGATTGAAACATAGCCAAATCAATGCAGCTGGAACAGGATAAACAATGGTGTTCATCAGCTGAACAAATATTTTGCCATTCAGTTTAAAGTAGACAGCGATACGATTTCTCAGCATTGTAATATTTCAAGCACAAATGATGGTGACAATTCACTCTAATCAGACCTTGAAATCAGAGATTTTCCTTGAGGATTTAGCTATGTGAGCTTAGGTTTTCTCATGTAGTTCTCTGCTGATCATCTTGGTAGGTAAGTAACATATCTCTACAGCACCGCTCTCTCGCTATTGTGCATTCAGCACTCAGAAATGTGTTTGTCTCTGTTAGAACCTTCTAAAATTCCCATCAGTGCCATATTTAGAACATAGCTGTGTGCCCAGTCAATTGCTTAGCCAGGGACTACCCTACACATTGCAGTGAGCGAAGAATTGCCCAGGAGGTAGTTAACACAGACATGTTGACATTTCAGTTTGGTGGCTGGGACCTTGAGGACTTAGTAGGTGGAGTGTTTAGAGGGAGAGGGGCAATCCTCTTATCACAGGACCATCAGATGAGACCAAGACACCAGCCCTGCTCCCAAGTCGCTACCAGGCTCTTTACAGTGAAGAGAAATGCTAGCATTTCAGGAGGAAGGTTAATGACCTTCTTTGTCTGCAAGAGTAAGTGCCACCATCTTCTGTCAATTCAATTCCCTCACACTCACTCCATCTCTGCTACTGCAACAACCTTCCACCAGCGCTCATGCTCTGCCATTCTCACTATTGCATTCAACATCGAAGATGAGCAACTTCTGCATCTTCTCCGCATCACGAGGGCACTGTCGGAAACTCCACAATAGGGTGACAGGGTAGCACATTGGTTATCACTGCTACCTCATAGCACCAGGAACCCAGGTTCAATTCCAGCCTTGGGTGACTGTCTGTGTGGAGTTTTCACATTCACCCAGTGTCTGCATGGATTTCCACCAGGTGCTCTGGTTTCCTCCCACAGTCCAAGGATGTGTCCAGGAATGTACATGTTAGATTAGCCATGGAAAATGCAAGGTTACATGGATAGGGTTGGGGGGCTGGGTCTGGCTAGGATGCTTTTTGGAGGGTCAGTGGAGACCCAATGGGTTGAATGGCCTCTTTCCCCACTGTATGGATTCTATGATTCGAAGGGGAAGCTATTGCACATCCGTTGGAGGTTGATGCTGGTCTTGGACTTCCATACATGCGTTTCCCATCCATCCACTCTTGGTGCAGTGGGCACAGATACCAAGGCAGCTCTGAGGATGGTTTCCACAAAGTGGGCAATATCTGAAACAAAGCAGAACCTCAGTAATGTGATAATTCAGTAGTTGCACCTCACAGAAATAATATTTAAACAGAGTTCTCAAAACATTTGATCATGGAGCTCTCTGACAAGGAGATCAATGAGATGCCTGTACATGGAGCTTGTACGTTGTTGACTTTATTCAGATGATTGCTACACAGCCTTTTGGCACAGATGCAGTAGGAGGTTATACATGTGGCAGCAATAATAAGAGCCTTTCTCCGCAGCAGGTCCCCCACTGAAGAAAGACAGCATTGCATAAAGGACAATGGTGTGGACATTTTAAGTCCAATTTTGTGGAGTGAACAGCTCTTGCACTTTGTGCAGGCTTTGGTACCTTGGAGAGTGATTATGACTTTTACAACTAAGGTAAATCTTTTCAAATTGTCTGACATTACCTATTTTTCACAGCTGTTAGTGGTACTAATTTGTAATGTTGAATGATATGGTCAAGATTGCTTGTGGTCAGGAAATTTTGTTGATCCAGTAGGTCTCCATTCATAATGATGCAATAACAGATGTCTCTAAAAGCATTGTGGAATGTCTGTTTAATGCTATTACCCCTTGAAGGGCATCACAAGTACAGACTGCTCTCACAAAGAAATAAATTGTAGGTGTGGTGGCAGCCATTTTCCATTTTGATTGCACACTTGCAATTTGGATGAAGATGGAAGACAACACAGTTGTGGAGGGGTAGGCTGCAAAGAGTTAGTCCAGTCTCAGCTTTTCTGTCTAAGTGACCCCCAAACCTCCATGTTGCCTTCCTTGTTAACTCCATTGGCTTTGATCTTACCTACATTCCCACCCAACACTTTCAATTAACTCATTCTCCCACTTTACTACCTGAGCCCCAGAGAAACAGTTTAGTTATACCAAACATTGTTAAACACTCAAGACGCCACGCCCCCACCCCCCCCCACCCCATTGAAGCCAAGTTGGGGGTTACTATTGATCAACTTTCCACCTTGCCCTACCATGCCCTATCACCTCCCATCCTTATGTTGAGCTATCCCCCTTTACAATTATTGTCCCCTCTGCATTCCAGCATGCTGCCTGCAATGCCCATGATTGACTTAACCAACACAGCACAGGCACTTGATAGCCCCTTTTGAATTCCAGTGAACAGACTCTCCAAACTACACCCTCTTTCCCCCAAGACCCCACCCCCAGCCCCCACAACCAGTCTGACTGTGGCCCATCTACCTTCACTGATGTGGAAAGGGAGCTTTGAATGATGAATGACCAGATCCCTCACTGATCTCAGCACCGTTACTTGACTGTGCTCTATAAGCTCCTGGCACACACTGCAGATGTAACATTGGTGTAGCATTGGTGCTAAACAGCAACATGTTCAACCCTCAACTAATCATTGCTGGCAAACATGACATGGTGCCTAACTTTGTGTCTATGCCAAAAGACAATGTAAAACAGAAGGACTGTGTGTCTGTAAATTGTGAGTGAAGCAGCAAGACAGAACAAAGTAGAGATGTTATGAGCACCTGACTAGATGCAAAGTGAGTGAACACTAGGACAGCAAGAAAGAGAGCCCCTTATTCTAATCCATGAGATCCTTGACTGACCCTGTACACAAATTTTTCTGGCAGCAGCATTACACTGAAAGGCATTGGTGCATTGCAGCAAGTGGGGTGGGGCGTGGGGGGGAAAGGGGGGTGCGATTGGTGATAGCTGAGTAACATTATTACTTGACTGTTAATCCAGACACCCAGGTAATGTTTTGGGAACCTGGGTTCAAATCCTGGCAGATGGTGGAAAATGAATTCAAT
Organism: Rhincodon typus; assembly: GCF_021869965.1. Classification (NCBI taxonomy): domain Eukaryota; kingdom Metazoa; phylum Chordata; class Chondrichthyes; order Orectolobiformes; family Rhincodontidae; genus Rhincodon; species Rhincodon typus. Next base: position 43,265,515 of record NC_063345.1, read on the forward strand.
AAAAACCGGGAATTAGGAGTCTAATGATGACCATGCAACCATTGTCGATTGTTGGGGGAAATCTCATCTGGATAACTAATGTACTTTAGGGAAGGAAACTGCTGCCATTACCTTTATGTGACACCAGACCCACTGCAATGTAGTTGAGATTTAACTGCCCTCAATGGAATTAGGAATGGACAATGAATGCTAGCCAGTGAAACCCACATTCTGTGAATAGGAAACAAATGGATAACTGGATTCTAAGTATGTCATAGATATATATGTCCAATGACAACTTCTGGGAAAAAGATGGTTGCTACCTATGCAGCATACCCTGACAACTTGGTGACTGCTGGATACAATAGGGGCCAAACAATTGTTCTGAGAAAGGGTCACCGGACCCGAAACATTAACTCTGATTTTTCTTCACAGATGCTGCCAGACCTGCTGAGCTTTTCCAGTAACATCTGCTTTTGTTCCCAAACAACCAAGCAGTGAGTAGGAGCTGCCGAGTATCCACTCTGACTTCCATGTCAGGAGTTGTCACCATTTTGTTTCTCTCCACCATGTGTGATAATAACAAACTACATATATTCAAATAAACCTCTTTGCCATTCACTAGCAACAATCCCATCTCGCCACTCAAACCTTAGGTGAAAATGGGCCCGTTTTTGTCAACATTGAGAATCTAATTCTTCTGACCTCACCATGTTTTTCAACCGACTTGCCATCACCCACATGATTGAAGCTGTTTGAGAATTAGAATCATCAAATCAGACAGTACAGAGAGGCCTGTTGAGTCTGCACCAACAAAAACTATTCTAAATCTACACTAGTCTCACTTTCCAGCACTTGGCCCATAGCCTTGAATGTTATAACATTTCAAGTGCTCCTCTAAATACTTTTTAAAGATTGTGAAATTTCCTGCCTCAACTACCCTCCCTTCCAGATTCCCACCATGATATACGTGAAAGAAACTTTTCTTTAATCCCTTCTAAACTTTCTGCCTTCCACTTTAAAATTATGCCCCTTGTTATTGACCCTGGGATTAAGAGAACAGCTGCTTTCTATCCACTCTTTCTATCCCCTTCATAATTTTAGACACCTCAAACATGTCCTGTCTCAGCCTTTGCTGCTCTAAACTCAAATTTATCCAGCCTCTCTTCACAGCCAAAGGATCCACCTCAGGCAACTTTCTGGTGAATGTCCTCTGCACCATGTCCAGTGGATTCACAGTCTTTCTTTAATGTGGTGACCAGAATTACACAGAGTATTCCAGCTGGCACCTATTCAAAGTCTTGTACAGCTCTCTGCTCTTATATTTAATGCCACATATGCCTTCTTAACCACCCTATTAACCCACCCTGCCATCTCCAGGTATCTATGGAGAAGGACCCCAAGATCCTTCTGTTCCTCTGAGCTTCCAAAGGTCCTGTCACTCATTGAGTACTCCCTTATTTTGTTACTTCTTCCAAAGTCTATCACGACACACTTCTCAGGGTTAAATTCCATCTGGCGCTAATCTGCCCATGTGACCAATCCATTAATATCCTCCTGTAACAAGTCCTTCTTTCTCGCTGTCATCAACCCAGCCAATCTTCATGCCATCTGCAAAGTTATTTATCAATCCCTCCACATTTTCTTCTATATCACTTATATAGAAATATCATGAACAAAAGGGACCCAGCACTGATCCCTGTGGAACGCCTCTGGATACTGTCCTTCAGTCACACAAACAGCCTTCTACAACCACCTTCTGTCTCCTGTCACTAAACCGGTTTTGGATCCAACTTGCCAAGTTACTCTGAATGCTATGCGCTTTTATCTTCTGTATCAGTCTCTGATGTGGGCTTATTGGAAGTAAAACATTATGTACTGAACTATTTGTTGCGTGAGTCATAAGTCTGTGGAAGCAGAATTGAACATTGTTACAGATGCAAACTCTAATGCAAAATGATAACATTGGACTAGTCATAGAAGAAATAAGAAAAGTATCAATCCTGAGTGGACAAGATTAATAACCACACTATACTCTCTCACATGATGTACAGGTCCTCACAAATTTTCTCATTAAGTGCAGATCAGTGTTTTGAGAGATCTAGGTCACCATTGACTAAACTATGCTCATAGATTGTACTAAAATTGGTTTTGTTGTGTACAGGGTATGAATTATGATCAAATAGGATGCTGAAGTTTCAAGCTGTCAGTTTCAACCTGAAAAGGTGGCTGGGGTTAGATCAATGGCAAGGTTAGTGAGTGCAGGATTATCCAGGATTTGGTATGGACTAACAAACTGAAAACACCAAAGTATTGAAGAGGTCAAGAGATGATGTGGGGACATAGAACTGGAGGAGATGAGTGTACATGTATATGTTCTGAAAGAAAGGTTTACTATTTCAGTCTTTTTTTCAGAACATGGAAAAATAATTGGCGGCTTAAAGCCTGATAGTATTGTTACATCTCACTAGCAGTTTCTGGACTTTTTTATACTTGAGGACTAGAGTGGATTTTACTCACCAACAGGCTAGCTTCTTCCTCATTAGAACAGTAAGAACCAATTCTAAACTGCCAGCATGTTGTTTCCAGGTCTTTCTTTCACTTGTTGCTCCAAATAATACTGATTGCCACTAAGTCATTTTCATGTTCACTCTCCAATTTGCTTATTTGCTCCGACTTCCATCGGAAAAAATATTCCTCATGAGGATTATTGATTTTTGCTCTTTTATAGAGTCATTGAGTTACACAGCACAGAAACAGACCCTTCGGTCCAACCAGTCCATGCTGAACATGATCCCAAACTAAACTAGTACCACCTGCCTGCTCCTGGTCCATATCCCTCCAAACCTTTCCTATTTACGTACTTATCCAAGAGACTTTTAAACGTTGTAACTGTGCCTACATCCACCACTTCCTCAAGAAGTTCATTCCACATGTGAACTACCATCTGTGTAAAAAAATTGTCCCTCATGCCTTTTTTAAATCTCCCTCCTCTCAACTTAAAAACGTGCCCCCGAGTCTTGAAATTCCCCATTCTAGGGAAAAGATACCTACCATCAACACTTTCTATACCCCTCATGATTTTGTACACCTCCATAAGGTCACTTCTCAACCTTCTATGCTCCAGTGAAAATAGCGCCATCCTATTCAGCCTTTCTTTATAATCCAAACATTCCATACTTGGCAATATCCTGGGAAATCTCATTAGAACTCTCCTTCCTGTAATATCCTTCCTATAGTTGGGCAACCAGAAGAGGCCTCATCAATGTCCTATACAGCCTCAACATGACTTCCCAACTCCTATACTCAAAGGATTGAGCAAGCGTGCCAAATGGCTTTTTAACCACACTGCCTATATGCGATGCAAACTTCAAAGACTTATGTACTTGAATCCCTAGATCCCTCTGTTTTACAACAATACTCAAGATCCTACCATTAATTGTGTATGTCTTGCCCCTGTTTATTGTGTTTCTTCTTACCTCATTTCATAAAGTCCCATTAAGAGACTCACTTTCCAATAAAAAAGCACACATCCAAAGAGTTAAACGTGATCTTTTTCAAAATGCTTTAGAACCTGTTGTTTACTTCCACCAATGCTGATTTGTATTTATTGTTGTGACTTTTTGCAAAAGTCTGGATGTTCTTATTGGATTGAGGCCACAGACATCCTATTATCATGAACTTCTGCACTTAATAATGACCAACACTGCTTAAACGTCTGAGTTAAAGCTGATTTATATTTTCCATTCCATAAAGTTATTAGCAATGAATATTATACAGTTGGAAATAGATTAAATTAAACTGGCAAAACTCATGGGTGCCTTGTTTTCACAAATCTTTTTACACCATTTCTGTCAAGTCATAATTTCTGCCTCCTTGTGGAAATCAGTTTTTGTTTGCTTTACAACATAGTGAAAGAGTAATTTGAGACTTGTAGCAATAAATGATTCCAATTGAATTTTACATGTGCTAGGAACTGGTGAAGCAAATGTTTATGCAGTGTTGGTTATTTGTAGACACATTGGGTAATAATTTGTTCATATAAGACCCTGGTTAGGCCTTATCTCAAAGACTAGAAGAGTACTCAGTTCTTTTTCATACTCCTCTCTGGTGAATGACAAGTGAAAAAGTACAGAGATAATGGAAGAATTCAAAATCTTTATATTGACAAAGCTTTTTGTGATTTCCCTAAGTCCTTAAATGGTGACTTCAAAGCCTCACTATTGAGCAGCACTACCTTATGTCCATATTTTGTAAATCATTAAAGACACGACTCACTTTATTACCTGCTGCTTCCAATTCTCCTCCCCTGAGAAACTAGATGGCCCTATTACTGACATGTGAACCAGAATAGTTACCAGGTGGCAGCGGCTTGCAAAAAGCTTTCTTTTACTCATTCATGGATGTAAGCATTGCTGGCAGCATTTATTGCCCATTCCTCCTTGCCCTAGTTAAGGTTCAACCACATTTCTATGGGTCTGGAGTCATGCATAGTTGGATGACTGGATAAGGATGGCAGATTTCCTTCCCTAAAGGATGTTAGGGAACCAGAGATAGTAGGAACTGCCGATGTTGGAGAATCTGAGATAACAAGGTGTAGAGCTGGATGAACACAGCAGGCCAAACAGCATCAGAGGAGCAGAAAAGCTGACGTTTCGGGTCTGGACCCTTTTTCTGAAGAAGGGTCCAGACCCGAAAC
>NC_063345.1:43285192-43362042 GCF_021869965.1 Rhincodon typus
TGAAGAAGGGTCCAGACCTGAAACGTTAGCCTTCCTGCTCCTCTGATGCTGCTTGGCCTGCTGTGTTCATCCAGCTCTACACCTTGTTATCTCAGGTAAAAACGTATGTTGCCTCAGCACCTCAGGCTCCTTGAGGGACTGGTTGGTTCAGTTGTCCAGATAGGTCTGGATAAAATGTATGTCAACCTTTTGTTGTAATGTATTGATCGTTCAGCTCTTGCAGCACCTTCACCAAGTTGGTGCATCTGCTGTGGCTAGGGTTGTTGTGAAGCAGACAATAGGGTTGCTGAATATGTAATTTTACTGCTTCAACTGATCTGGTGGGGGAGCTCCAGAATAGTCCAGACAGAATGTGCCTCACCCTCATTATCTGCTGTGCTCTGTATAATTGGAACACACACCAAGCAATGTGATAGATGCTGAGGAGTCAGAGAAAGGAAGAATTTGCATGAAGAGGAGGATCAAGACAATGGGGTGGAAGAAAGTCTTTGTGCATCAGCATTCTGTGACTCGGTGAACTAACGAACAACTGCATCTCTGTGCATCATTTTGTTTGCATCAGTCATGGAGATCATTGAGCAAATTTAAAATAACAGGAGAACAACATTGCAAGAATCAAACAGTGTAATTGCACTACTCCTAAAGTATTGGTCGCAAAGGCAAACAGTAGTCTAAGGTTTGGACAGGATTATTAATTAACTGTATATCAGCTCTTCAAATGTAATCCTCTGATAATTTGCCAAATATCAAGGAGCTATTTGCTAAATTGTCAGTGGACCAGATTTCTTTCTAAACCAGAACAAGTAAACGATCATCTGGAACTTGAATTAGAAAATGTCTCAAAGTCATATATGATTATTAATTCGGACATAGGTCTATTTCAGTTTCATGGGTTTTTTTAGGCCCTGGAATGTTTCAAGGGTAATGAACCAAATTTTGCAAGGAATTCCAGGAAGTTCATCCAAGCATTATTTGTCCAACTCTGTCCAGCCTACTCATGATTTTGAAAATTTCTATCAAAACTCCTCTCAGCCTTCTTCTCTCCAACTTCAATCTACCTTCATAACTGAAGTTTCTCATTCTTGTAAATCGCTTTTATTTTCGCCCCAATACATTCACACCTTTCCCATAATATGACACACGCAACTATACACAATGCTCCATATGACGTCTAACAACAAATTCCTGTTGAGTGCTTGGGTCACAGAGTAAACAAGGATGGATTACATCCTAATCAGACAAAGGTTCAAACAATATGAATGTTACCACAACCTCAAAATATTTCAGAGTCTAATTCTTTTTTGGGTCTAGTGAATTATTATGGTAAATTTATACCAAATCTGGCAGCCTTATTGAATCCACTAAGCAATTTGAGAAAGTGTTCCTAAATATTGGGTAAAGGAAAATGACAAAGCATTCAAGTTGTGGTAAAAGTAAATTGTAAGATGGTACAATGCTTGTACATTATGATGTGTCCATAATGATAAACTAGCCTCTCCATACAGAGTAGGTGCTGTGATCTGTCATGTTAGATAATGACGAGAAGGGACCAAATGCATTTGTTCCATGCATCCTCAAAAACAAGAGTGAAGTTATGCTCAAGCAGAGTGTGAAGCACTGTCTTTGATTTTAGAATAAGAAGATTTCATAAATACTTATAAGGTTGCAGTTTCACAATCAAAACTGATAATAAACCACTGATAACTATTTGGAATCCAATGGTTCCAGAATCTACTTTAGCTGCATCCTGAATGCAGAGATGGGCTTTGATCTTTTCGGCTAAGTATGATATTAAAAACAAATAACTATGAGATCATTGTAATGCTGATGCAATGTCTAGATTATCACCACCATCTGATTTAGAACCAAACAGGGAGGTTTTTATTTCCTTTCTACATGTCGATAGGTTGCCAGTTACAGGAGATGACATGTTGTAGAACAAATTGTAGGGATCCCATATTGTCAAGAGTGCTTGACTATGATGTAAATGGACGGCCAATATAGATACTGGATTGAGAAATCAGATCTTCTTTTCATCTATAAGAATGAATGATCAATTGATAAAGATTGTGTTATGTTGGGAACCAGAACTGAAATTCCAGATCAAAGACCATTGTTTCTACGTAATCTTAATGATCAATACTTAGGGATGAGTTTGACTAAATGTCTAAAAAGTAGCCATTTTTGGTAATAAAGATGGATAAAGACAAAGAAAATGTAAAGATATTGATAGATTAAGGGAATGGGAAAAATTGTGGCAGATGAAGTTCAATGTAAGTAAGTGTGAGAGCGATTGTTTGAGAGCATTTGAAAGCGAACAGTATGAATCAGCGACTGGTGTTTTAGATTAAATCCCTGGGACCTGATCAGGTGTACTCCAGAGTTCTGTGGGAAGTGAGGGAACAGATTGCTGAGCCCCTTGCTGAGATATTTGTATCATTGATAGCCACAGGTGAGGTGCCGGAAGACTGGAGTTTGCTACCATTGTGCCACTATTTAAGGAAGGCGGTAAGGAAAAGTCAGGGAACTACAGGCCGGTGAGCCTGATATTAGTGGTGGGCAAGTTGTTGGAGGGAATCCTGAGGGATAGGATTTACATGTGTTTAGAAAGGCAAGGACTGATTAGGGATAGACAACATGGCTTTGTGCTTGGGAAATCATGTCTCACTAACTTGATTGAGTCTTTTGAAAAAGTAATGAAAAGGATTGAGGGCAGAGTACTGGATGTGATCTATATGGAATTTAGTAAGGCATTTGTCAAGTTCCTCATGGTAGACTGGTTAGCAAGGTTTAATCACATGGAATACAGGGAGAACTAGCTACTTGGATACAGAACTGGCTCAAAGGTAGAAGACAGAGGGTGGTAGTGGAGGGTTGCTTTTCAGACTAGAGGCCTGTGACCAGCGATGTGCCAGAAGGATTGGAGCTAGGTCCACTGCTTTTTGTCATTTATATAAATGATTTGGATGTGAACATAGGAGGTACGGTTAGTAAGTTTGTAGATGACACTAAAGTTGGAGGTGTAGCTGACAGCGAAGAATGTTACCTCAGTGTACAACAGGATCTTGATTGGATGGGCCAATGGCAGATGGAGTTTAATTTAGATGTGTTGCATTTTGGAAAGGCAAATCAGAGCAGGACTTATACACTTAATGGTAAGGTCCTGGGGAGTGTTGCTGAACAAAGAGACCTTGGAGTACAGGCCTTGAGTGCAAAGTTCCTTGAAAGTAGAGTCACAGTTAGATAGGATAGTGAAGAAGGCATTTGATATGCTTCCCTTTATTGGTCAGTGCATTGAGTATAGGAGTTGGGAGGTCATGTTGCGGGTGTACAGGACATTGGTTAGGCCACTTTTGGATTCTTGTGTGCAATTCTGGTCTCCCTGCTATAGAAAGGATGTTGTGAAACTAGAAAGGCTTCAGAAAAGATTTACAAGGATGTTGCCAAGGTTGGAGAGTTTGAGCCATAGGGAGAGGCTGAATAGGCTGGGGCTATCTTTCCAGGACCATCAGAGCTGAAAGGTGGGCTGATAGAAGTTTATAAAATCATGAGGGGCATGAATAAGGTGAATAGCCAAGGTCTTTTCCCCAGGGTGGGGGAGTATGAAATTAGAGGGCATAGATTTTAAGGTGAGAGGTGAAAGATATAAAAGGCACCTAAGGGGCAACTTTTTTCATGCAGAGGGTGGTGTGTGTATGGAATGAGCTGTCAAAGGAAGTGATGGAGGCTGGTACAATTACAAAATGTAAAAGGCATCTGGATGGGTATATGAATAGGAAGGGTTTAGAGGGATATGGGCCAAATGCTGGTAAATGGGACAAGATTTATGTAGGATATCTAGTCAGCATGGACGAGTTGGACAGAAGGGTCTTTTTTCTGTGCTGTATATCTTTATGACTCTATTTAGGTAAGGCTAACTTTAATGTGATGAGACAGAGACTGTCCACAGTACACTGGGAAAACAGCCAAGGACAACTAAAGAGGTAAGGGACAGCATAAAACTGAAGAAAAGGTTTTACAAAAATGCAAAAACAGCACGGATCCTGCTGAATGGCAAAGATACAAAGCCCAGCAAAGGTCAAAAAGTAGCTTATAAGAGCCACTAAAATGGATTCTAAAACAAAACTTGCCAGGGACATAAAAATCAATGAAAAGAAATGTTATAGTTACATATAGGGAAAGCGGGTGATCAGGAGCAAAGTTGGCCCCCAAAGCGGGGAAATTGTCAATCACTATGCTGAATTGGCAGACATGTTGAATAATTGCTTTGCCAATCACCTAATTAAACATATTAATAACACTGCCCACCAGGGGCAATGTAACAATTAAATAAATGAAAGAAAGGGAGGAAGCAAGGGAGACAATAAATCAAACTGAGTTTTTGGGTAAGATAATGCATCCCTGCCACCATGGTGCCCGTCTGTCTCTGAAAGTGTCAAGAGTAGCGAACTGAGCTAACCCTTTTAATGGCACTAGCTGTCATTAGGTTTAATTGCCATAAGGTCCACTGTGGATTTTAGTGAATGGGTGAGTAGGCGAGTGGAGGAATAAGTGAATGGATAGGATGGGTAGGTGGACTGGGGAGTCAGATCAGTTAAGGATAGGTAGTCACATAAGGCTTACTCAGTTTGTGTCAAGAATCACATGGGTGGAGGAGACAGCTGGAGATCAGGGGTAGTCATTGTACAGTGAGTAGTCGTGGAAAGTTCCTAGATTCCCTAGAGTGTGGAAACAGGCCATTTGGCCCAACAAGTCCACACCAACCCTCAGAGCATCCCAACCAGACCCATCCCCTATAACCTACCTAAGCTACACATCCCTGTACACTATGGGCAATTTAGCATGGCCTAGCCTGCACATCTTTGGACTGTAGGAGGAAACCCACACATCTGGAGGAAACCCACGCAGACACAGGGTGAATGTGCAAACTCCACACAGCCACCCAAGGGTGGAATCAACCCTGGGTCCCTGGCACTGTCAGGCAGCAATGCTAACCACTGAGCCACCATGCTGCCCAAAGTAGGGTTTTGTTGGTTGCTGAAGGAGAGTTAGGCTGGTATGTTTGAAGACCGTAAGACCTATAGAAATAGAAACAGGAGTAAGCCGTTTGGGCCTCAAGCTTGCTCCATCATTTGATAGGTTGATCCAAAATCCTATACATCCACTTACTTGCCCTTTCCCTGTAATCTTGAATGATTGCAGGTTCAATTTTATAGTCACCCAGAGTTAGGTTTTCACCTATTGAACATTTTCTGAGTATAAATCCAGGTAAATAGATCAAAAATGCTTTCTTTTCATTCATGAGATGTGGGCATGCTGGCTGCAGCAACATATTGCTTAACTCTAAATGCTTTCGAGAAGATGGGTGGTCAGCTGTCTTCTTCAATTGTTGCAGTCCACTTGCTGTTGGAAAGGGAGTTCCAGGATATGACCCAGTGACGTTGGAAGAATGATGATATATTTCCAAGTCAGGTTGGCTTGGAGGGGAACTTATGGTATTTCCTTATATCTGCTGCCCTTGTCCTTCTAGATGACACTGTTTGTGGTTTTGGAAGATGCAGTCAAAGAAGCCTTGTTGAATTTTTATGGTGTATCTTGTAGATGGTACACACTGCTGCTACTGCGCACTAGCAGTGGAGAGAGTAAATGTTTGTGAGGATGTTGTGCAAATGAAGGGGCAGCTATGTCCTGGGTGGCATCAGGCCTCTTGAGTGTTGTTGGAGCTGTAAGCATTCAGGCAAGTGTGGGGTACTCCATCACACTCCCGACTTGTGCCTTAGATGGGAATAGACTTTGGGAGTCAGGAGAAGAGTTACTCACTGCAATGGCTAGTCAAGTTCAGTTTCTGCCCAGTGGTAACTTCCAGCAACACTACATTACAGTTCAGTACTGGTGGAAACAGATCTGTCAATGTATAACTTTCATACAAGATCCTGGTGAACAGGGGAAGTGTTCATTGGAAGTTCAAATATCCTGGACAGTTCTCTTGTAGGTTGGCATGTTGGAACTTCTGCAGGGTGTAAGGAACATGTATTTTTATTTTTCAGTATTTTGGATTATGGATTGAAATGATGAAACAAAACACTATTTTTTTTAAAGAGAAAAACAAGGGTTGCTGAAGGATTGCTGCAACTTTTGAAAGCAAATAACCTGATACTCAATGTAAGTACTGTTTACACAGCTGTTAGTTCAAGCAGTAGTGGCTGGCTCTCAGCTGAGTTGGAGCCAAGGACTGTGTACAAATGGAGATTCAGGCAGCAATAAGTAGTTGAACAGTCTGCAGACCAGTCACCGATTATCAATGACCAAGGCCTTCTGTCTGCCAAACAACTATGATTTTCTCCCAGGAAGTTGAATAGTTTGGAGCTGCGATCAAAATGATGAGAAGCTATCCGATATTCATAAGCTCCAGAGCTATCTCATTTTCTGCAGTTCATAAACACTTTTTAAGCCCAAAGAAAATCAGTTAATTTTTCCTTCAGCATTTGCAGTAGGCTGTGGCATTAATTGATGGTCAGAGACATTTTATAAGTGTAAACCAATTATCCTGTGCCACCTGCAAACAAATGAAAGCATCCAGAGAAGGATAAAGGAGAAGCAGCATTCTGATCAGCTCAAGAAAATCATCTCAGCAAATCCTCTGACTCAGAACAACTGAACTGACTTCCCAGTCTTTCCCAGATAACAAGGTGTAGAGCTGGATGAACACAGCAGGCCAAGCAGCATCAGAGGAGCAGGAAGGCTGACGTTTTGGGCCTAGACCCTTCTTCAGAAAAATCTTTCCCGCTGGCCATAACAACTATATTTTTCCCCCATTTGTGTCTGTTTGAATGTATGTCGAAGGGGAGTTCTTATGGACTCTAAAGTTTTAACTAGTAAAGCTATATGTCGATGGTTCATAATTTTTACCTGTAGCAGAATCTATTGATTCGTAATAAATGGTAATTCTTATTAAATACAGAAATCAAATCTATGTTTTCTGTCAACATGGGTCTAAAGTGGGGAATTCAGCATATTTTTAAAAATCTTGAATTTTTGTGACTACTCTGGGAATAGAAAAGCTGAGATTTCCAGTATGCTATCCCAGTGAGGCATAACAAGGGTCCTAATGCAAAACCTGGCTTGCACATTCAGACTCCAATGATCAGGAGAATGCAAAATTTGGGCCATAGTCTGATCAAATAGAAAAATATGCACCATTTACAGTGAAAATATTACAGCTTAAATTAAAGAAAGATGTATGTCTTTTATTCAGATGTTAAATCACATTGAAGATTCTAAACTGAAACAAGAAAAAAAATTGATTGCATTCGTGGTTAACATTTGAAACAACTACACCGAAAATGGAACTTAAGAAGAATACTCCTGAACAAAATTCTCTCAACTTAATAGCTCTGGAATCTAAAGGTAATGTTATATAAGGCTTCCCCAAGTATCGCTTAAGCTTGGTAATCAAATTATATCAAGGAATATATATGATCAATTGTATCTGATTTGTGACACCCTGGAACTATGTAAAGGAGTGTGACTGTTTCTAAACTCAAATAGTTTGCAGACTAATCAATCTTTTCCCCTAACCTACATCAAATCAACTACTATAATTGTGATTGGTTGTCTTGTTCATCAATTATTGCTTGTTTTTTGAACAATGTTAGATTTGCATCATAGTAATTAGTTGGCTTCAAATCCACAATCTATCTATTCATAGACCTTCACCACAATGTTGATGTAACTTTTGCTCTCACTGACTTTATCATTTTCATGTAAACGTTTGTACATGACTTGTAAGACAAAGAATTATTAACATTGAATAACAAAGTAAAATCCCTGTTATTGTAACTTTCCTGACAGGGCATAGAGTCTGTGCCCTGTCTGTGGCTAAAAACACTCTTGCCCTTCTTCTTCAACCTACCATCTGTGCTACTGCGGAAAGAAGGAATAAGAATGCTCATGCCTGTACTGAAGCTTGGCTTTATGATGTGTTGAGTATGCGATATTTATTGAGTATGCCATTTTCATATGGCAGGGCCTAGTTGCACATAACAGTTGCAACAAAGACAACTTGACTGCTCTGATCCTGCACAGAATCAATTTTATATATACACAGGCTCTCTAACATCTTCAAACATCAAGTAAATGTTGGAAACTTTGGAATCTTGAGGTTTTTGTACAAATTTCATGAGAAACCATGTTTGATCTGACTTTCATCCTACAAGGAACGTTGTAAATGTTGGATTCACATCAATTGAATTCTGTTGGGTTATGATTAGAATTAAATAATTTTTTTACCTATAATGATTATCTGTCATGCTACATGCTGAAATTTCCCACTAACTGAAAGAGTTTATTCAGAATGTGAAACACCACTCCAAGCAATCTGACTATTGTTATGATACATTGGGATAGCTTGTTATAAATCAAGCCCCTCTATTCCTATGTTAAAGTTTTTTTAAGGTACACACAGTATCCCAGTTTACCTGACATTCAGACCAAGGTTTATGAAAGCACAGACCAGGTCTCTCTCTCTCTAATTTGTTTCCAGCTCCATGCTACTCTGCACCCCAGGAATCAATTGCACAGTTGTTGGCATTGTGTAAACAGTTGCTTAAACTGTTTACACAATACCTGTCATGAGTATCATGTTACTTGCTTTCAAAACTGCAGCCACTCTTTCAAACACTCGTTTACAAAACAGATCTCTCTTATTTCAGTCAACACGGTCCTTATTTTGTGAATTTCAATGACAATTCTGTATAAGCTACGCTTCTATTGCAAATTGTGAAATGCTTCTCCACAAAATTTTCAGCCAGAGAAAAATATACCTGAAAGGCTAACGTGGATCAGCATTAGATTAGGTCTGAGAGAATTTCATCACAGTTAAAATGTAACATTTTTAAAAAGGAATTGTTATAAAGCTGAACATATTAGGAGTTATGGGGGATCAGTTTGCAACACAAATAATACGAAAACTCATTTTGAGGGAATTTCTTTCTGAAAGGAGAAAACAACAAACGTTTCTCAATTACTTAGTAGATTACAGTACAAGATGAAATAATAGAGTATATAAATTTATCTCAGCCAGGAGAATACTCGCAATGGTGTGTTAAGCCTCAGTGTTCTCAGAGAGAGAAAAGTTAGTGTCAGGTTCTCAGTTTTCATTACATGCAGTGTTCCCACATGCAAAGATAGGATTGTGTTCAATTATAATGCAAATTTCCTAATCACATTCACTGGATTCTCACACACAATTATTTGAATAAAGTAAAGAAGAGCTGTTAGTGCCCATGAAACTAAAGAAAGACTAACCACAAGGATAGAAAGAGACAAAATGAGAAGGGAAAATGTGAGACTGATATGTAAACTGTGCTGAAACATTGCAGCACTTTTGTAATATACTATTCGTCATTATGCCATGTCTTCTTTTGTTCAAATCCTATGGAAAATACAGATTGGATTCAATATCCTGGATGCTAAATGCAATTCCCAGTATAAGCCCAATGCTGATTAATGTATTGAAAAAGAATAAAGCACAGAAATTTAATTTGCCATCTGCATGTTTAACACTCACTAGCCAAAAAAGTCTTATTAAATAAAAATGCTAATATGCCAGCCATTTGATTTTGCTAATCTCAGTTTCCACTCTCAACCCTATTGGACATCTGTGGATTGTAATACAGCAAATTGGGTTTAATGTTAAATTTGTGGCTATTCTTTCAATGTTATACTGAACTATAATAAGTTGAATCTATGCAAAATATTTGTACAGTATGGGGCATTTTATACAGAAGAATTATAAACGATGTTTTAATCATTTAATGCTCCTCTTTTCCTTTACTCTGATGATAGAATTTGTGCATTGCTTTAATCATTAAGGCTTAATGAGCTACTGAGTGCTATTCCACAGTGATTGATTGTTTTCATTTGCCACTGAGGTAGGACAAGCTGTGAAGTGAGTGACAAATTGGTAACTGCAAATCACCTTGTTTTCTTATTTTTTCTGCTTTGGAGCACACACTAGTCTCCCTGGAAAACAAATGGACAGAAAGAAGCACATGATCCAAACTGTGAAGACCTTCACAGACTCTGGGACAGAAATCTAAGGTAACCAGGAGTCCTGTTGACCCCACAACTCTGCAAGGTAATTAATGTGACTTTTTTAACTGTGACAATGTTTACACTATTTCCTGAAATGCATGGTATCTTGTTTACCACACTTGTAATTTCCAGAAATAACACAGGAAAATAAAAGAAATTGTAACGTGTTAAAATCTGATGCAGTTAGCACAGTTTGAGTTGAGAAACTATTGCAATTTATGTCTTGTAAATTACAAGACAAAAGTTAGGCTTTCCTCTGTTTCCTTTAGACAATAACAATTTTTCAGTTGAAAAGCATAAGCACGATTTTCAATAATCCTGTGAGATAGAAGTACATTGTCATTTTCTGAAGTTTATTGGTATACATTGACAGGATTTAAACAGGACGTAAATCAGAGCCTTTACAAGATGTTTCAGATGTATTACCTTTCTTACATCAACCTTATCCAAAATAACCTACCAGCTTTTGAAATGATGGCATGAGCTAATTGCCATATCTTGACCTATCTTGTCTTCTAATTAATTTATTCTTGATAAAGTCATATACTATTTGATTTGATTTAGTGTTTGATTTGACTTATCATAGTCACATGTACCTACGTACAGTGAAAAATTTTGTTTTGTGAGCAGTACAGGCAGATGATAGCAAACAAGGACATACATATTTGCCTTTGCCCTTCTACATATTTTTAATTTAAAAATACATTGTTGGAAGACAGTTATGTAAAATACTTAAAACATTCAGTAAGTTCATAAAAACATTTTCAAGTTTGATAAATCAGCTGCTTATTAAAATTGAGGATTTTTAACAGAATTCTGGCCAGGTTGAATTAGTGGTCTCATCATAATTTCCTCTTCTTGTTATTGGCCATTTCTGGGTCAAAGGAACAAATTTTAACATAAAACTGTTAAAATATAGGATCCCAAGAGACTAGTCCCATATCTTTATTGTAAAACAAAATATGGCACATATATATATGTGTATGTGTGTGTATATATATACATATACATATATTAATGACTTGACGGAAGTAGGCCAATGGTCTTTGGCCAAATTTACAGATGACACAAAAGTAGGTAGAAAGGCAGATCATGAGAGGGATACTAAACATTTAGAGAGATTTTGATAGGTTAAACAAACAGTTGGGCAAAAATTTTGCAAATGGAGTGGAATGTGGGAAAGTGTGAAGTTGTCAACTATGGAAAGGAGAACAAAAGAACAGTATTATTTAAATGAAGTAAATCTTCAGAAAGCTGTAAAACAAAGGGACTTAGGGATATTTACATATAAAACACACAAAGCTAGCACACAGGTGCAGCAGATAATCAGGAAGGTTAATGGAATGTTGGCCCTTATTTCAAGGAGGTTGGAGTATTGGGGTAGCGAAGTTTTCCTGCAATTGTACAATGTGTTAGTGAGATCACATCTGGAGTACTGTGAGCAGTTTTGTTTCCCTTTTATTTAAGGAATGATATCATTTCATTGGAGGCAGTTCAGAAAAGGTTCACTAGGATGATCCCTCATGTGGGAGGATTGTCTTATAGGCAAAGACTAAACTTCAATAGGTAGAGTCCTATGTTGTTTAGACGAATGAGAGGTATCTCATTGAACTATTATAGGATTCTTAAGGAATTTGACAGGGTAAATGCTGAGAGAATGTTTCCTCTCATGGGAGAGTCTAGGAGCAGATGGCATAGTCTCAGAATTAAGGAGTGATGATTTTTAAGACTGAGATGCAGAGGAATTTCTGTTCTCAGCGTGTTGACAGTCATTGGTACCCCTTGCCACAGAGAGATGTGGGTGCAGAATCCTTGTGTATACTTAAGGCAGAGATAAATGAGTTCTTGATCAGTAGGAGAATTGAAGATTAGGGAAAAGGGTAGAAAGCTGTCGAATCAGCCACCATTCTATTGATGATGGAGCAGGTGCGAAGACCAAATGGCCTACTCTTATCCCTGCTTCATATGGTCTTGTATTACACTAAAATTTATTCCATGTTCTGTATTTAATATGTAATTAATTGCAACAATACCATCTGTTAGCTTTTTCTTTTAAAAATTAATTTGTCAGCAAACACCCTCAAATAACAAACCAGTCTGTTCAGTAGTGGATAATACTGTGTTCTCAAGTCACCATCTTGTACTACTTCAACCTGTAGACAGTGTCTCCTGCTCAAATTTTCTGTTTCGAGACACTATGTTTTTCTTTGTATATGTTGTCATGTTTTTTTAATTAAGCATTTTTTAAAACAAAGAGTGCTCATTTAAAGTATATGAGTTATTCTACATTTCTTTAACTGACAATTTGTGGTGATTTCTTTAGGAAAGCTGGCATTACTCTATACAGTTTTCTCAATGTACAATATTGTTACTTCCAATCACCAGGAAATTCATACTTAGTTATTCTGACTTTGATCTCATGCAGGATGATAGGCACCGGGGCTCTGCTGCTGACCCCAGTCCATTACAATCTCTTTCACTCCAGCACAGATGGTCTCCTGCTCCTGAGGACATGCTGAAATGTACTTTACCTAGCTTTTGGACAAACTTGCTGTTTTCTGCTGTCTGGCAGTCTCAAAGAACAAAGAACAAAGAAAATTACAGCACAGGAACAGGCCCTTCGGATATCCAAGCCTGCGCCGATCCAGATCCTCTATCTAAACCTATCGCCTATTTTCCAAGGATCTGTATCCCTCTGCTCCCTGCCCATTCATGTATCTGTCTAGATACATCTTAAATGACGCTATCGTGCCCGCCTCTACCACCTCCGCTGGCAACGCATTCCAGGCACCCACCACCCTCTGCATAAAGAACTTCCCACGCATATCTCCCTTTAAACTTTTCCCCTCTCACCTTGAAATCGTGACGCCTAGTAATTGAGTCCCCAACTCTGGGGAAAAGCTTCTTGCTATCCACCCTGTCTATACCTTTCATGATTTTGTAGACCGCAATCAGGTCCCCCCTCAACCTCCGTCTTTCTAATGTAAATAATCCTAATCTACTCAACCTCTCTTCATAGCTAGCGCCCTCCATACCAGGCAACATCCTGGTTAACCTCCTCTGCACCCTCTCCAAAGCATCCACATCCTTTTGGTAATGTGGCGACCAGAACTGTAGGCAGTATTCCAAATGTGGTCGAACCAAAGTCCTATACAACTGTAACATGACCTGCCAACTCGTGCACTCAATACCCCGTCCAATGAATGAAAGCATGCCATATGCCTTCTTGACCACTCTATCAACCTGCATTGCCACCTTCAGGGTACAATGGACCTGAACACCCAGATCTCTCTGTGTATCAATTTTCCCCAGGGCTTTTCCATTTACTGTATAGTTTGGTCTTGAATTGGATCTTCCAAAATGCATCACCTCGTATTTGCCTGGCTTGAACTCCATCTGCCATTTCTCCGCCCAACTCTGCAATCTATCTATATTCTGCTGCATTCTCCGACAGTCCCCTTCACTATCTGCTACTCCACCAATCTCCATTCCACTGCCACTTTGGGACATATGCCAAGGAGGTGATGCACTTGGTTTACCAGCCTCAGTTATCACTCCGTTATGATGTCCCACAAATGCCTCTGATCAGAACTTAAAAGGTCTTTTCTCCATGTGATGTTCAGGTTATTATCTAGGCAATGCTGAAGGAAGATGTCCAACTTACGTGACACTTTAGCTGTTCTCTTCCATGTCTCACTTTGTCCTAGATTAATATGGGACACAAAGTCATGGTTGTGTCAATGGAGTTGGATGCCTACACCATGTGGAGTCATTGAAAGAATGATGCTGATTCTTGTATGAACATCAGTCTGTGCATCACCTTCCCTGATAGGTAATGTGATTATATCTCTCATGTGCTTTCATACCATTCATCAGCAGTAATTTTAGTGCATTGCAGGACTCCACAGCCGTATGTTAATATCTCAAAAGATTTATACCGTCCCTCCAGCTGCTGTGTCAAGACCAGAGTGGGTACATGGACACCACAACGGGGGTATGACAACACTGCACCCTGTCCCCATCTCTTTCCTGTTGGGTGTTGATTCCTTCGTGAGGAAGGTGATGGGGTGTGCAGAAATTGGAATTCCCATGGCAACACCATCAGTTGAGGGGTCTGGATTTTGCAGATGACATCACACTAACATTCTAACTGATTAAACATTACAACTTTTCTCATCAAATTGTTTCAGTCTGGCAAGGTGCTTACATTACTTATTACATTCCACCATTTTATGATTTTTATTCTGTTTTACTCAGTACCTTGGGAGTAGGGTTCAGTTAAGTAGCCAGTTCTTGCTAATGTTCCAATAATTTGATGTTGACCAATGTCCAAATTCCCTCTAATGATGGCTAATATTCCAAAAGGTATATACTTAGAAGATCTAACTTCCTGCCCTTATTTGGAAAATTATCCAAACCTGCGTTCTGGGCTGAAATTTTCACCATCCGATTAATCACCAGTTGAGGACTTGTTCTCAATGTCAGTGGCAGATAGGCATTTTGCCTTCGGTGGCATCCCTGCAGACTGTGAAGTGGGGAAACTTGTAGCCCTCTAAGGGCCAATCCTGCTGGCAAAGACACCTGACTGACCACCCCCATTCCATGCTACTTTCAATGGTTCCTGTCTGTTTGTCTCTAAGGATCCCCTATCCCACTTGCCAGCACTTCAGGCTTCCTTGATGGTGACCACTTGGGAAACTGCTGCAGTGTTACTGCCAGGACAGCTGGTCTTATTCTTGGCTGGCAGCTCTTAGGATCAGGAAAGCCTGCCTCAAAAATGATAGAAACCATTGAAGCAGCTGTTAATAGCTTGAGGAAAGTAAAATCCAATTGTGCCTTCTTCATAGGTTTGGAGTTAACTTCAAATTTCTGGCCAGTGGGTGGGGACAGGACCTCCACATAAAATCTCTCTGTCTCGGTTTTTAGAAAATCCAATTAAAATTTTTACACTTTTAAAATTGCTGCGCCTTAAAATTGCAGCACCAAATGTGAATCTATTTTGGGAGTAAAAATATTTCTATGATAGACAACTACATTGCCATGATCTTCAATGACCCTTGCAGCTTCAGTCCAGTTACTTGTAAATTTAATTCCATAGGAATAAATTGCTAATTTAGCAAATTCAAAGGAATTACAGGGGAGTTGTATAAGAGAGTGAGCCAAGACGCGATGGGATTATAGTTCAACTAGACATGAGGGAGGAGCTGACCAGTGTTTATTGGAAGGGGAATCTATTAAGGAAATGTTGAAGTAACAATGGCATGAGTTTCTGGGGATAATTTGGGAGGCACAGCAGAAATTCATCCCAAGGAAGAAGAAACATACTAAGGGGACGACAAGGCACCCATGGCTGACAAGCGACATTGGGACAGCATATTAGATATTGAGAAACCATGCAGTATAGTGAAGATTAGTGAGAAGTCAGAGGATTGGCAAGCCTTTTAAAAACTAGACGAGGATAACTAAAAGAGCAATAAAGGATGGAGGAAATGAAATAGCAGGGTAAGCTAGCTAGTAATATAAAAGAAGATTGCAACAATTTGCTTTAAGATATATAAAAGGTAAGAGAGATGAATGAATGACTGGAAAATGAGACTGCAGAATAGTATTTGGGAACAAAGAATTGTTGGAGGAATGGAACAGGAACTTTGCATCAGTTTTCACAGTGGAAGACACAGGTAGCATACCAGAACTTTGAGAGTTGGGGGTAGAGGTGAGTATAGTGGCCAACACTATGGAGAAGATGCTTGGGAAGCCAAAAGGTCTGCAGATGGATAAATCACCCAGATTGAATGGACTACACTCTGAAGTTCTGAAGGCAATAGCTGAGAAGACTGTGGAGGCACTGGTGATCTTTCAGGAATCCCTGGAGTTGGGGAGGGTCCCAGAGGACTGGAAAATAGTTAATGTCACACTACTGTTTAAGAAGGAAGGGAGGCAGAAGAAAGGAAGCAAAAGGTCCGTTTAGTCTGTTCCCAGTTGCTGGTAAGATTTTAGAGTCCATTATTAATGATGAGTTTTCAGTGTACTTTGAAGTGCATGGTAAAATAGGGCTGAGTCAGCATGACTTGATCAAGGAGAGATCAGGCCTGACAAATTTGTTAGAATTAATTTGAGGAAGTAATAAGCAAGTAAGAGAAACGAGACCCAGTAGACATGTTCTATTTGGATTTGCAGCGGACTTTTGACAAGGTGCCACACAAGAGGTTGCTAAATAAGATAAGAGCCCATGGTGTTAGGGACAAGGTACTGGCATGGATAGATGATTAGCTGACTGGCAGAAAGCAGACAGTGGGTATAAAGAGGTCTTTTTCAGGATGGCAGTTAGTAACTAGTGGAGTTTTGCAGAGGCCAGTGTTGACACGACAACAATTCACATTATAATTGACAATCCGAACGAAGGAACTGTTGCTAAGTTTGCAGATGACACAAAGATAACTGGAGGGACAGGTAGCGTTGAGGAAGCAGGGAGGATGCAGAAGGACTTGGACAGGCTAGGAGATTGAGCAAAATGTCTGATGGAATAATGTTTGGGAAAGTGTGAGGTTATGGACTTTGGTAGGAAGAATAGAGGCGTAGACTATTTTCTAAACTGGGAAAGGGTTCACAAATCTGAAGCACAAAGGGACTTGAGAGTCGTAGTTCAGGATTCTCTCAAGATTAACGTGCGTGTTCAGTTGGCAGTTAGGAAGGCAAATGCAACATTAGCATTTATTTCAAGAGGGCTGGAACGTGAGCAGAGATGTACTGCTGAAGCTGTATAAGGCTCTGATCAGATCACATTGGATTTTGAGAATGGGTTTGAATTTCACAGTCTTCTGCTAGGACTATCAGCTTCAGTTGCAATATCATATTGCCTTTCTGTCAGTTAATTTCTTGTGCTGCTCATCTTTGTATAAAAATAATGAAAGTTCCAAGATAAGTTATGCATTTTTTTTTAATCCTAACATCATCCAATTTGTGGCTGGTTCAATTGGTGCTACTGCTTTCATTGTTCAAAAAAATCACCAGCTGTAGTTGGACTTGTTCTGCTCTTATTACTATTTTTTAACTGCTGAGTTGATCAGTTTAAAGAAATATTTGACAGTGATAAGCTTTCATAAGGAATAGAAAGGCTGAAACAATAAGTCTAACATCTGGTTCACAAGTATAACAGATACCTGCCTAGGCAGACAATATGTGCCTTTCATTAAAGCTAACATGATTACATCAAACTAGGACAGATATTTACATATGATTGTATTTCAATCCAAACCACCCATTTGATTTTAGAAAAAAAGAAATTGCCTACATTATTTTTATTGTTTTTGTTCCCAAATTACCAATTATATACACTGTTCATCTCAGTGTTTGCTACTTTTATTAGTCTATGTGCATGGACTATGCACATAGTCCTTAAATTGTGCTGGTCTCTGAATGGTACACATGCATGTTATTGTTGGCTGTTCACCTGAGGTGATGCTGTTTCACCAGGTGTTATTCCAGTGTCATCTGTTGTTGTAGTCAGTGTTGTTCTATTTCTCTCTTGTTGGGTCGCTAGTGGACCTCTGGTCTGATGCTTAATGTGCATTCTAGGTAGGTGCTATGTTCACCTCTTTCTGATTATCAACTGTAATTAACTAATCAGTTTCCGCTGTTGGAGTTATGTGCTTGTGATTGTGACAATATATCAGACCATCATCTCCACCACATATGATCAAAATGTCAACTGCTTCATGCAGATCCCAAATTGTCGCTTAGGTTGGATTTTTTTGAGAGTATTGAACGTTTGCACTCTGACTAGCTCTCCAGCACTTAACTGCTAATGGTTCAGTTGTCTTGTCTTGTTAAAATGAGATTTGTCTTTCCACTGTTTATCCTTGACTTTTCTTTTCCCCTCCTCGCACCTGTTACTACCTCGAGAATCAATTATTTTTGCTATTAGAAGAATAGTTTGTGTGCAATTAGTTTTTATACGGGACTACTTTCCATGCCTTCAGACAATGTGTTTTTCTACTCTAGCGTTGTCTCTTATACATCTGGGCAGAATTTGCTTGGTATCTTAAAAATTTATTTGGTCATTTTTACTGCCATCTCAGCCTTTCAGTTTGGGGATAGTATGGAGATGACATGTGGTGTTGAATTTCCCAATCTTTCATGAAACAATTAAATTCTTCACTTGTGAAATGAATTCTTCACTTATGTCAATGTGAGGAATGATGTAACTGGAAGTGTGCTTTCAACATTTGACTGATGGTCAGTCTTAAGTCAGCTAGTCGAACTCCCAGAAGTCAGAAAGTAATCTATTCTGGCAACATAATCAGTTCCTGTGGGTGTAAAGAAATCTACTCCCAGCTTCATCCATGGTCTGTCTGGGATCTTGTGTGTCACCAGCAATTCTCTATCTTACTTGGCTTGGTACCATTACAAACACTGCACTGGCTGAGGTGCTCCTTGACATCATTGCTCAAGTCTGGTTAGTGGAGCATGTCTTTTGCCGTACACAGACTTGATTTGGTGGCTTGCATAGATATACTTTAACATTTCTCCTCCTGACTCCTTTTTAGTTATTTCCTTTGTATAATATGCCATCTTATTATTGTTAATTCGCATTTACATGTCCAATATGCTCTTACTTTCTATTCACTTGTGGGGCGCGGGCATTGCTGGCTGGCCAGCATTTCTTGCCTAGCCCTAATTGCCCTTAAAGGTGGTGATGAGCTGCTTTCTTGAACCTGCAGTCCTCCTACAGTGGATTGACGTACAATTAGGGAGGAGTTCCAGGATTTTGACCCAGCGACAACGAAGGAAAGACGACATATTTCCAAGGATGGTGAGTAGCTTGGAGGGCAACTTGAAGGTGGTGGTTTTCCCAGGGCCTGCTGCTCGTGTTCTTCTAGATGGAAGTGGTGGTGGGTTTGGAACGTGCTGTCTGAGGATCTTTGGTGAATTTCTGGAGTGCATCGTGCAAGAAGTAATAGTACAAGTATTAATACAAGTAGAAGCAGTAGTAGTATATCCGGTGGTAGACGGAGTGGATGCTTGCAAATGTTGTGTCAATCAAATGGGCTACTTTGTCCTGGATGGTGTCAAGCTCCTTGAGTGTTCTTGGGGCTGCACCCATCCAGGCAAGTGGGGAGTATTCCATCACACTCTTAGTTTGTGGCTTGTAGATGGCAGACAGGCTTTGGGGAGTCCGGAGGTGAGTTACTCACCACAGTGTTTCTATTCTGACCTGCTCTTGTAGCCACTGTGTATTTGTGCTGAGTCTAGTTGAGTCTAGTCTACAAAAGCAACAGATTTGTCCTTATTATGTATTATTATGAATAATTATTATGTGTCCTATTATTATGCGTGTTACTGGGTAGTTGGTTTGAATTGAACAAGATACTTGTCTGTTACATTCAGTATCTCTGCTGGATTGTTGACTTCCAGAGCCTAATGAGCTGCTGCTGTGTCACATTGAAATCTTCCAGATTCACGCTTTCTTCATTGGGGGGCTTATATTTGACCTCATGATTTCAATATGCAGCTATTCTTCTGATTATCTGGATGTGACATACAATATCTCTGTAACTGGAGTAGCATTCCTTGCAGATGCTCTGGAGCAGAAGGTGGCAACTTCAGGAAAATGCTTCGAATTGCCATGGGGTCACATTCAACTCTCTCTTTGTCTCTTCCAAGTAGATAATGATGAAAATATGGACAAACAAAGACAATGGTTAGGCTCTCTACTTTTTCAATCAGGGCATAAACTCTTTCTATTGTGTTGGTGTCTTGAATGCAATTACAACTGATTTAACCTTGATGCACTAACTATCTCATGTTGTCTGCATTGATTTTTCTTTGGAGTAATAGAAATACCAAGCAGCATGTTCAAATATCTATATTTTCCAGAGGGCGTCCAGAATGTAGCTATAAAGTTGTTGTTTTCATCTAGCTTCACTTGTCAGTAGCCATTCTTCATAATTAGGATAACATTATTGTGACAAATTTCTCAACTGGTTGCCGTAGGATTGTGGCATCTTTTCACCGTTTTATTTAGAATTTTTGGATCAATACATACTCTCAACCTTCCAGGTTGTTTCACTGCTGCCATGATATTAATTCGTTCTAAGTCATGTAATTAAAGACTCATACAGTATTGAAACAGGCCCTTCTGGCCACCATGTCTATGCCAATAAACAAGCACCAAACTACATCAATCCCATTTACTTTCACTTGGTCCATAGCCTACTAAGGCCTGGCATTTTAAATGCTCATGCAGATGCATCTTAAATATTGCAAGACTGCCTGCCTCCACCACTCTCTCAGACAGCATTTTTCATATATCTACCACCCTCTGGGTGGAAAAAAAATTTCCTCAGATCTCCTCTAAACCACACCTCACCTTTAAACTTATACACTCTAGTCTTTAGATACCTCTTCCATAGGGAAGAGATTCTCACAATCTAGTCTGCCTATGTCTTTCATAATTATGTATACTTTGATTAAATCCCCCTCCAATCCTTCTTTGCTCCAAGGGAAACAAACCCAGCCTATCCAGTCTCTCCTCATAACTGAGACTTTTTATCCCAGGCAACATCCTCGTGAATCTCTTCTACATCCTCTCCAGTGCAATTATAACCTTCCAATAGTATAGTGACCAGAACTGCACACAGGCATTCACCTGTTGTCTAACTATGTTTTATAGAGTTGTAACAGGACTTTCTTGCTCCTCTATTCTACATACTGGCTGTTGAAGGCAAGAATCCCGAATGTCACATTCACCCTCCTGTCTACCTGTCGTTGACACCTTCAGGGATTTAGGGACTTGCACACCAAGGTACTTTTCTTCCTCAGTACTCCTGAGGGACTTACCATTCGTTATGTATATTATTCTCTTTATGTATGGTCACCTAAAATGCATCACCTCACAATTATTGAGATTAAATTCCACCTGCCACAGCTCTTCCCAATTTACCAGCTGTTCAATATCAGACTCTAGCCCTATACCATCCTCCTCACTATCCAGAACACCTAATTTTCAGGTCATCTGCAAACCTAATTCTACCTTCTACATTTATATCCAAGTTGTTAATAGACATAACAAACAGCAAGTGTCTCAGCACAGATTGCTGTGGTACACAGCTGGTCACAGACTTCCAATTACAAAAAAAATCTTCCACCATGACCTTTTTGTCTTCTTCTTGTAAGCCAGTTTTGGATCCAGTTTGTCAACTTGCCTTGGATGCCATGGACTCTAACATTTTTGGAATGGTCTTCCATGTTGGATCCTTGTCAAAGGCCTGACTGAAGTCAAGTAAACCACATCAACTGCACTATACTCATCAATATATTGAGTTACCAACTTTTTTATTTGTTTTTTAGAAAAGCTCAATTAAATTAATCAGACAGGACCTCCCTCTAACAAATCCTGTGCTTCAGAACTTTTTCCAATAACTTCTCTGACTCACTGGTCTGTAATTACCTGGCCCACCCATTCTTGATAAAAGGAACCACATTAGCTATCCTTCAGTCAACAGGCGCTTTACCCGTGATCAGCGAAGTATGAAATATCTCCTCGAGGGCCCCAGTAATCTCCTTCCTTATCTCACATAGTAACCTGGGATACATCTTATTAGGCCCTGGGAATTTATGTACCTGTATACACACTAAAACATCTAATACCTCCTCCTTTATTAATGTTAAAATCTTCGCAAACCTCATCATCCCAAATGAAATCCCCGTTAACAATAACTTTCTCCTCCTGAATACAAATGAGAAATATCTGTTTAAGACCTCCACTGGCTCCATGCATAAATTGCTCCTTTTGGTCTCTAACAGATCCCACTCTTTCCCTGGTAATCTGTTCATTTTTAATATACTTAAAAAGCCTTGGGTTTTTCCTTGATTCCATCTGCCAAAGATATACCATGGCCCTCTTCACCCTTCTTACTTTTTCTTTAAATGTCATTCTACAGTCTCTATTCTTTTGAAGGCAGTTGCCTGTATTTAATAAGCTGTACTTAACATATATGCTTCCTTCTTTTTCAACATCAAACTCTCTATCCCTTGACTTCCTGCATTCCCTGTTCTTGCTGCCCTTCCCCTTATGAGGAACATGCTGGCCCTGCATTCTTTCAATACTACTTATAAAAGACTTACCTACTTTTATACTACTTTTTGAAAAGTGTTATCATTTTCTTGTTTACTTCCTTTTCTGGCTCTTCTATCTTGTTCTTCAAACTAGCCTCGAAGGCCATTTGACTTGCCTTAATAGATGTTGAATTGGCCTTGCTGCCTCATATACTTTAAGATAATATTCTCCTGGAGGACATCTTAGCCCTGTGTACATATCTTTGTACTCATCTAGGATGTGTTCTGTTAACCAAACATTTTAGTGTGCTGTGGCACATTGCAAATCTCTTTTGGCACAGCAACACTTACCAGTTCAAGCTTTAGACTTGTTCCAGCTGAGTTGAGTGTCATTTCCTTGCCATCTAAGACCTGGAATTCCAGATCTTTGTTCATGATTGCAGAGGGCTTGCAGAGTAACCTGACCTCTCAGCATGATATGGTGCTGTTATATAGCCTTAACATTGCTTCTGAGGGCTTCATTTTGGATTATAATGATGAACCACTTTGCACGGGTCTGTGAAGGGCACGGTGTTCCTTGATGTACCAGTGTCGAGCTGACAATTTATGTTGGCCTGATGTCCTCATTGCAACAGTCACAAAATAATGTCTCACGGCTTGACTGTAACACCCTGTTTTATAGTTTTTAGTGATTCATCAGAATGTTCAGCTGCTATCTATCAAGTGGCCATCTGCACATGCTTCTTGTTGTGACTTTTTTCCATGCAATTGTGTGCGAATTGATTCAGCTTTTTGTGGTGAGAACACTAGTTTCCAACATTATGGACATGCTCCCTTCTCTTTTGCATATAGTTTTTAGTAGGATTTATATCCAGCCTTTGTCTGTGATTATCATGCCCTGTGTGCCTAGAGTATCTGTCAGCATAATGCATGACTGGGCTTCATCTTTTCATTCATGAATACGTCCTGGCTGTTGATTCACAACCTTGGCATTTGTGCCTATGTGAATTGCTCTCTTGAGTGCAAGTTTGTCTTCTGTCAGTAAAAGTACTCGAGCATTAGAATTGCATTATTGATAGGGGATCTAATCTCTAAATAACTCTTTTCAAAAATTGTGCAATTTCTTAGGTTTTAGCAAGCTGAGTTAATGATGTTATATTGATCAATGGGCACTTTTTTGCATTGTCCCCTAGAACTAAAATCAAACCCTTTATAGTTAGCGTTCGCTTTTGGCTCAGGATATGATTTCAAAGCTTTTAAAATTTCTGCTGAGTTTATGCTCTTCAGAGAGACTTCACGTGGAATATATCTAAAAACGGTCCCTTCTCAATACTGGAAGAAAGTGTCATGAACTTGTATTCTTCCTGGTTTGCTCAGCTTTAGTTTGCGTAATTCTACCATTGTTTATGAAAGAATTCCCAATTCTGCCACACTTTCTGAGTAATTTGAACAGGAACTGGTTTGGGAAAAGCTGCAGTCATTTTCTCTTGAGCAGCATTTCTACTGTGAACTCCTTTTCTTTTCTCTCTCTCTCTCTCTCAATGGCAGCTCCCAGCTCTGCTGTGTTTTTTTATATCAGTTCTGGACACTTTCCACTTCTGACACATGTTTCATGTATATATTACAGCAGTATGTTCAACACACTGATTTTATTGCAACGAAGCTGAGAATGTCTGCCTACAGGATGTGTGTATCATGGTAGATATAGCAGACTAGGACAGATATTGGTACATTAATTCATATCAATTCAAATAACATCTGTTGTTTTGAAGAAATGGATTTTTTTTATGTCTTTGCTTCATGATCTCAAACTTAATTATAATTTTGTTAGTACATGGACAGCAATAGTAACACCTTGGTCATGCACGTAATACTGTTTCTTCAGTGTCAATGTTACTTATCATAGGACCAGGAAAGCAGAACACTAACCATTAACTCCTCCTGATCATCATCATACAAGGTCACAAACAGGATGAATAACTATGGAGCTCCCAACAAATAAAACACTTTACCTTACATTGCTGCCTTCCAGGTCTCCCCAGGTGCATTCAAGTTAAGAACCTGTTTCTTTATCCTAACATCTTTTGTTTATTAGTGCTGTAGATGTAAATATTCTGTGGGTGAATTCTTCAATTCTGCACTTGGAGATTTTTCTTTGCTTTTAGCTCAAGTGCTCATGCTACTATCTGAACAAATCGCAGCATGCATCTCCAGCAGAACAAGTGCAGCTGAAGAAGCCTTTTACAGAAAGAGCTAGTCAGTGAACTCCACCCCCTCACTTGTGACAGGTAAGCAAACTGCAGTATACCCTTGGAATGCACTATCCTTTCCAGGGTCACCTGAAATTCTACATCACAAAAGAAACAATGATAAACCTCCCAGTCATTGAAAGTAAGGAATAGCAATAATACTTCTTGAAAGTTGCAGTATTAGTGTTTGAAAATGATGTAGAAAGGAAATTAAAACCAAAGGCAACTCGAGGTAATTAACAGTATACTAGCCTAGCTCCACATCTCAACTCTTATTGGGACCTCTTGCTGGTGAACATAACGATTCTCTGGTCTTTGTAAAGTCTCACTCTGCCTAAAATCTCATTTCATTCTTTAAGTTCCTTTTGCTAGATACAGAATTCAGTCAGCAGGAGTAAAAGTTCAGGGCATACGCAACAAGACACTCGGTAGCTAACAGAGAAGGGAATTCAATTTTCAGAAATTGTAATGACAGATCCATATACTTCAAATATTTTCTTAATGTGTTTTAGAATTTCAGCATTTTTAAAATCCATTCTCTGTGCTCATCTGTTGTTTTCTCTTTAAATAGAAGTAGCTGTAGCACAAATTCTCTGGCTGGGAACTCCAGTCTGAATACAACAGTATTTTTGAATGATGAAACTGTGCACAGTTACATTTCCTAGCTTAGCGATTTACACTATGATGCAGTTCTGACCTTTTTAACTCCATGTGGAATTTTGAGACAGTTACATGAAGCTCAGAGATTACTTGGGCTCATTTGGTCTCCTGTTTCCTGTCCTTACTACTGGGACTGGGAAATCCAGGTTCCATCTGTTTGTTTCACAAATGAGAAGCAGCTACTAGTGTGAGATACTAGGTGCTGGCTCACCTGCAGCAAACATATATTGGTCAACTGGAGTAATTTTGACTGTACTACATGGTAAAATAAGTGGTAGTAATTGCAGCTTATTTTGTATTCCTCCCAAATTTAGTGCATTGATGTAAAATAGGCTGCTGACTTGCTTTCAATTATTCTACCCTATTGCACAATATCTTGAGTTATCTTTGAACATAAATTAAGTTTCAGGTAAGACAGATTGTTCTATTTTCTTTAAAAAAAAAGACCTAAAAACCATAAATGCAATTCAGTGACTGAAAAATTTTTTTGTACAAAACAACTAGTCTGGACAAAGATCATGTAATGCCACACCTGGAAGGATGTCAATTAATTTCAGAGAACTTCTTCAAAGTGAGCGATATAATGGGAAAAACCTGAAATCCTCCCCTTAAGTTACATCCCTAGATGATGGACATAACGGGAAATAAAAGAAAGCAGTCTGAGCATACAACATGTCTGTGCTTTGTCTTGCCAGGTTTACACGAGAGAAAGGGTTAAAAAACCAATTGTTATGTTGGGACTAATTTGGTCAGAGTGTGCTGA
The DNA here is from genome assembly GCF_021869965.1 of Rhincodon typus. Taxonomy (NCBI): domain Eukaryota; kingdom Metazoa; phylum Chordata; class Chondrichthyes; order Orectolobiformes; family Rhincodontidae; genus Rhincodon; species Rhincodon typus. The sequence goes on from NC_063345.1 coordinate 43,311,017, forward strand.
TAACATCTACTGAATACTCCTGTGCTTGCAATTAAAAAGAAGAAGAAAGTCTTGCTTTCTTTTGCTGACTGAAAGCAAGTCAATCAAGAGCCACTGATGAACAGAAAACTGGACAACACTTTTCTGCTAATCTATAAAGAATTCAAAATCTCCAAAATAATTCTCAGCTCAACTGCAAAAGAGTCAAAGTGACCAGAATCACCCAAGGTGATAACCACAATTTTTCACCATCTATTCTATATGGACAGTCCCAAGATGGATTCATTTCTTTTCTAAATATTATCTTTTTACTCACTTCTCATTTTCAATCTGTGTGGGTCAATTGTGTTTTTATGTTACTCTGTATTTTTGCACCTAGTAAACTCACTCTTCCTTTAACTTAAGGCTGTTTAAAAATAGCTGCTTTTAAAGCATAATCATGAGAATTAGGAAAGTTATCCATGAGGGAAGAGAGCTTTTGTTTTAAATTAACTATATTACAAACAACAGAAGAAGAGAGTTGAGTGAAAAAGGGAACCAGTTCCTCCCTCTCTCCTTATATAGCAAGATAATGAATTGGGGACCGTTGCCTAGGGACTAGTTGCAACAATTGCAATCAACTTTGCAGTGGAAGATAAACAACATGCAGTGCAATGAACTCCATATACTGACAGCAATATCACAAGAAAAACACATTCTGATCATAAAAATAGTTAGGTGACTATTGTCACCACACTTTAACATGGAAAATTCTCACTCATTCATAAAGCAAACCTTTATTATCCCTCCTTTGACCAGCTAGGAGTGACCATGTTTATTATGTGGGCTTGTAAAGTTGAGTATGTGGAAGAAGTTACTATACAGTACTCTTCCTTCAGAAGCTGCATTTTGTGTTTAAACTTCTCTTGATTTTCAGGGAGTTGCACAGTAGCCATTAATTAAACATTGAATATGAATTGGTAGAAATCCCTGGATGCAGGAGCTTGAAAGTTGGGATTGCCATTTTGAATGGAAGATCCCTTTGGGGTATGCCTTGGGTGGTGGCCTCAGAATGAGTGCCGAGTATGCTGCCTGGGTGGAAATCCTGCATATCTTCTGTACTTAGCACTGCAATAAAGTACAAAAAAAATGTTAAAATATATCAGACCTCATCCATTACCCTGCTCATGCCACTTTTTCATGCCCTGTACTCACCCACATGTGGTCCCTCCTACCTGCCATATTAAGTTACGTCCGGTACCCATCCCCTCATCCTTTCTACCTTACATACCAACCTCTAACTCAGTAGCTACCCACCATGGCCTTTGCCATCTTATTCTACTCCAACCCCAATGATTCTTGACAGCTCCTATGCCAACTTAGTGCTAATGTTTGTTCCCATCCACAGCTCTCTCTGCATGTTCTTACCAAGCAACAAGTAACTTGGGGAACATGCATCAAGCAATAACATGTAATCACTTGGTAATCTAAGTAAAACACTATTCAGATCCAAAATTGATAATGTGTGAGTCTGAATTCCAAAATCCTCTGCCCTTCCAATTCACCTAATGTTTTTCCTTCAAAGTTCAATTATTATTTTATTTTAGCAAAATGTATCACCACGTTTAAGGGCATTTCATTTGTCACTTTCACCTTTTTTTATCAACATACACTTGCAGCTTATTTTTGTCAACAGAATTATTCTGTACTGTTTATAAATTTGGATGTGGATTCCTCCAACAGACACTTATTCCATTTCCAAACTTTTGCAAAACTATCCCTAACTTCTGCACTCTACTTCCTCCCTTGAATTTAATTTTGGTACGATTTTGCCATTTTTTTTTCCATACCTGTTTATAGGTGAAGACATCCTCTGAGTGTTGAGTCTTTGGAACTCCTTGTCACAGACAGCTGGAGTGGCAGAGCCTTGTATATGTTTTAAAGCGGAGATAGATCCTTGATCAGTAGTGGAATCAAAGGATAAAGGGAAAAGGCAAGAAAGTGAATATGACAAATGTTGGATATTCCATAATCCTACTGAATAGCAGAACAGGCTTGAAAGACCAAATGACCTCTTCCTGTTTCTATTTCATATGATCTTTATGGTTAATCTTCTGCTAGAAAGTCTTTGATAAGATATCAAAAATTTCTTAAGAGCTGCATTTCCCCCATTTACTGTATCTGCCATCACCTCATAGGGCTCTTGGAATGTAATAGAATGCCCAATAACCATTTGTTATAAAAAGGTGATGAGTGCATGTGTAATGGCATGGAAACTAATTCCTTACACTTTAATCTTTAAACTTTGCACTTCCTTTTGTGGAGTGTGAGCCAAGGGGTTTTGATATCAAGGTACATATGTGATTTCACTGTGCAAACTGTAGTCAGCTTGATCCTAACAAATACATTGGCTTCATAAAATAGGGCTAGGATAATCATTATGTCCAAGTATCTGTTTAGCTTCAGATATATAATGGACAAGATGCTCCAGCTGTTATCATATTGTCAAAAGTTCTTTATACAGGCTGTTGGCAAAATGAGATTAATGTAGAATACTTGCTCTCTTCCTGTTTTATGTGAGTAACTGCTCAGTTTTTGTTAATATTTTTGGTGATAAAGCATGAAATAACAAATTAGTTAACAAATCAAAAGGGAAAGATGAAAGTAAAAATGATTGAATATTTTGTTTCAGTTTGAATTTGTACCCAAGTTTTTACTTCTAAGATGTATGACCTCAGTCCTAGAGTAGACAGATTTATAGGTCTTTTACTTGAAATTTATGAGGAATTACACATGATGCATGAGTGCTAAGATCTGAGTTTTTGTTGTATCTTCAACACACAATCAACTCAACTGCTATCACATGACAGTTATGTATAATCTTATTACAATGCAAGCAGTAGGCTGGTAATGTTACAAGAGATCATGTATATACAGAGGTTAATGGATGATCATTCTTTGACTCAAAGTTCTCCTGGTGAGATGAGTAACCAAATTATCTCTGCCTAATTGTAGCAATGAGACTTACTGAACAATCATTCTTTACTCCTTGTCCCAATGGTGGATAGGATGGGCAGAACTTAATGCCCTCTCCTGAGGTGTGTTTGGTGTGGGAGGGTGTCAGGTGAAGACCTTGCCACTTTCCCAACTCCCTCTGCCTCTGCTTGATTGTCGTTGATGGGAAAGTTTGTGGACAGCCTTCCCATCTCTGTCAGTTTGTAAGCCTTACTCAAGTAGGAAATTAATGCCCACTTAAGGACCTCTTACCGTTGCCCGAGTGTTCACCAAGTGCCAGACAGTGGCCACGGGGCATGTGGTAATTCTAAAGGTAAACCCTATCAAGGTTTCTTGCAAGCTTCTGGGATGAAGCCTTAACTCCACCTTCCTGCTTGTCTCCCATTGCCCATCACTAACTGTTAATCAAAAATCTGTGTAACTCAACCTGGAGTGTATTCGATGATCCAACTTACACGTTCTGTAGAAGAGAATTCCAAATTCCAATGATCCTCTGAAGTAATACATCTCTCCTCCTCTCTGTCCTAAATGGGAGATAACTTATTTTCAACCTGTGCTCCCCACAAGAGGAAATATCCTCTCAGCATCAATAGAGTCAAATCCCTGATTGATCAACAGCTGTCATTAGTAGGATTTCCTTGATCCTTGGGAAGGTATGTCATTTATATGCCTTATTACTATTTAATTTGGTGGACTTTCCCAAAAAACAATATTGATTCTTATTGGCTTTGTAATTGATGGGCAAAACCCCCATCATTTCCATTAAATACTAATCAATCCTATACTGATAGGAGGTAGGACATTGCTGTGTCGTAAAATGTTTTTGTAATGTAAACTGTCGAATGCAAAGTCAGAGGGCAGAATTTTATATAGTTCTAAGCGATGTGGGCAATGGTGAGATGTCTGGCAGAATCAGACAAGAAATTCAGTGAGGCTCAATCTCAATGTTGACACTGTCTCACTTCACCTTTGCACTTTTCATATGTGGCGTGGCTAGATTCTTGCCAGGCAGCAACAAGTTACCAACTGTTGGGGATTAATACTTGTTAAACTCTTTGTTGACAGCCTAACTCGCTCCATTAACATTCAGGTTCCAAACTTGCCCAACAAACTAAATGTCAGGAAAACCTGACATGCAAATCAGAGTGGGCACCTGGCAGATATAGCTTGCTGTTTGCTCCAAACACCCTCCATGTTAAAAACTAGACACCAACATTTCCATGCATACTCCATGGGCAGCAGGCCCATGCATTCTGTCCACAAACATTGGCATCCGTTATTTGTAAGTTTCTAAGGGCTATTGTGGCATTTCTCCAGTCCACTTACAGGATATCTGCACTTCAATGCTACACCTCGGATTGTACCATCAACTGTTGCAACACTACTGCAAGGATACTTTGCACTCAGGAGGGTGAGAGTATAGAGAATTTGGAAAGTGCTTTGATTTGGTGGGAACTCATAATCTTTATGTTCCTTGTAACCTTATACACCTCTATCAGGTTCCCATTGCAACTTTCGCCGCGACAAGGAAAAACAGCCCCTACCAGTTTGATCTTTGCTCAAAGCATAGACCTTCCAGCCCAGGCAGCATCGAGGTAAATTTCCTGTGCACCCTCCAGTGTAATCACATCCTTCCTATAATGCAGTGAGCAGAAATATCTGTCTTTTTATCTGTAGAACTGTTATTTATCCTCTACAGCTTCTCTCTGCTCCTTGTCCACCCCACGCCAAGCCACCTTCTCCCATACCACCCCCCTGTGTTGCACCCTCTCTCACCTCCACTGCAGCCTCCCTTTCACCCCCAACCACCTTTACGTAGCCTCCCTCTGCCTAAACTATTCTTGTCTGTTCATTGTGCCCTTACCATCATACAGAGTGCAACAGAAGGATCTGAGCTCCATACGATCCAGCCTTTTATTGGAGCATAATATATGACCACTGAGATTAGTGATATCACAGTTCGCCTCAGGCCCATTTACATATGCATCAAACCCTACTACTAAACTCGAATACATATCCATTTTCCAACTAAAAGTACTTAACATTATTAGCTGAAACATTTAACTGAAGACATTCTCATTAATTGCAATAGCAGGACAGTAACATCTTGAGATTCCTGTGCTTTATCAATTCTAGGATGAAACACTGAGTGAACCACAAGGAAGAATACAATATTTTAAAGCTGAGTAAGATAGATTATTGATTACCAAGGGATGAAAGATTGTTGGGGTGTGCAGGAATTTACAGATGAGGTTAAGTCCGATCAGCCATGATCTTACTGAATGGCAGAACATGTTTGAGGGTCCAGTTACTTGTTACTTGTTCATACGTGTGCAAGAATTTAGACCCACAACAGCTCTGAGCTGTTTTTCTGAAGAAGCGTCTAGACCCGAAACGTCAGCTTTCCTGCTCCTCTGATGCTGCTTGGCCTGCTGTGTTCATCCAGCTCCACACCTTGTTATCTCATAATGTCAAGTCATTAAGAATGAAAGCCTTTATTGCTGTAACCAGAATATTTTCAATGTAATAAATATTCCTGCACAAGATACAATTATCATTGAGAGAAATCCTACACTTTGCTCAACATTTCTAATACTTCAGGACTATTATGCCCAGGATGATGTTATAAACATCTCCAACATTGCATTTATTTGTGCTTCCTCTTAGGTGTTTCATTTTCAGTCAAGTAGCATGCTTGGAGTGTCAACCCTGACATCTGTTTCCTTCTGGTAAACAATTATATTTTGACAGCAGTGTATTTTAATTTGTTTTCTGAGTGTTAATCACTAATGTGTCAGCACAATGTGTAATTTGGCACCAGGGCCGAAAGCAACACATCTTTAGCGGAGACAGATTATACTTCCAGCAGTGTCAAATTCAGCCTTTTCTCCCTACATGTGCACAGCAACAACTCTCCATATCTTCTCAGGTAACGACATCTAAACCTGTGCCTCTACTACATGGAAGGACAAAAACAGGATTTACATTGGCAATCACCATCTGCAAATTCCCCTCCAATTGCATATTATCCTGAATTGGATTTGCATTGCTGCTCCTTCACGGTTGCTGGGTCAAAATCTTGCATCTCCCTCCCTAACAACACTTCGTATGCACCTATGGCTTGTGGATTGGAACAGTTCAAGAAGGTAGCTCACTACTACCTTTTTCTAAGGCAATTAGGTCAGCACAGACATGGTGGGCCAAAGGGCCTGCTTCTGTGCTATACTGTTTTGTTTATAAGTAGAGATGGGAAATAAATGCTAGCCTTGCCTGTGCTATGTCAGTGATAATAACCCATCAGAGATAATTAACTCCATGCTTTAGCTAATTTTAAAACAGTGACTCACTGACAAGCCTTATGAAACAGGCCTTAAAGCAAACTTATTGATTTCTGAATGTGTAGCTTACAAACCAAAGCTGATTGCTATGAGAACATTTTAACTATTTATAATAACAAGTCAGCCTGTGAGTCTTTATAATGTATAGGTGGTTGGTTGAAATTTTAAGACCTGGTGACAGTAACTTTGGCTTGAGGTGTAGGAGTGTCATTGAACTCCACAGTCATCAATGATGTTGTCTGTCACTCCTGCCGGTGTTGTCAAGTCTTTTTTTCATGCACTTGCTGTATTCAGGCACAGTACATCCACACTTTTTTCCAAGATTAGCCTCTATCGGATTCATTTCTTAAGCTGATTTTTTTTAAAAGGGTCTCTATCAGTTATTAGGCAGATAATTGGTCAGCAGTCAATTGGATGCACAGTCAGTTTGTTGGTCAACTGCTCAACTATATGTATGCAATATAGTAATCTAGGTAGGCACGTAAATCAGACTGTAGGTCACTTATGGCACAGTGGCAGTGGACAAGAAGGTTAGCATTCAAGTCCCACCTGCCACAAATGTGTCAACAGCTAGATTAAAAATGTTTATAAACCAGACTGAATATGTAGGTCTGAAATGCAATATTAGTATAAATAATTAGTTAACAATAAACTTTCAGATATCTGACTCAATAAGAACTTGACTGCCTGTGGTATATGTTACGCGGGCTAACACAGAATACCACAATCACAAGTTATCTGAATCATAGACATGGGGATGAAGCAGTTATATGTGCTGCTGACTCCAAGTTTGCGGACTTTTGAAGGGATGCTAAAGTCTACACGTATGGAACAAACTTTAATGCTCAAGGTTACAAACTCTCTTTGCATATGATGCAATTCAAGAAGAAAACAAGGATTGGTAAGATTGACCTCACCATGTAGCAGGTTGCAGGGCAGTCTTTCTCTTGAGATAGAAGCAGCCTGATAAAGGCCTAAACATTGACTAGTGCGATTTTTCAAGAGAAATACAGAAGAAACCTCTTTCCTTCAATTTGTCAACAGTTCTATATATCAAATGTAGTTGTTTTGATAGCTAAAACTTGTAATTTTAATGCCTTTGTTAAAACAAAGGAAGAGGAGAAGCCAAAGTAATGCCCAACATGGAGACCGGAGACTCTGGGAGACCACACAGTGTGGAGCTGGAGAAACACAGCAGGCTAGGCAGCATCAGAGGAACAGGAAAGTTGACATTTTGTGTCGGGACCCTTTTTCAGAAACCTGAAACGTCAACTTCCTGCTCCTCTGATGCTATCTAGCCTGTTGTGTTCCTCTAGCTCCACACTTTGGTATCTCTGACTCCAGCATCTGTGGTTCTTGCTATCTCTGGAGACTCTGGGAGCTCCAGTTATGGATCATCACATATCAGCTGAAGAGGATAAACAGAGTTTTCCATTCTGAGCGCTACAATAAAGAAGTCTACCAAAGGCACTGAGTCATCCTGCAGATGAGTGAACAGCAACATTGCAGCCATCTTCACATGACTCTACTCACATCTTCCACCTCCAGGAGTGAAGTTTCATAACAAAGAGATGCTGATTACTGTGCTGGCCGTCCATAGGAGCCACTTGGCCTTCCCTGGCAGCAATGCTATGATATGTTCACATGCTGGTGCTATGACATTGGAGTGAACTTGAACAGATCCCTCTGACCTGCACTTCAGTCTATGTACGAATTCAGGCATCTCTGCCAGACACTCCCCTGCTTGCTTGTGCATCTCTGTCAGCTCATTAAGACCAAGTCCAGAATGTGAAGGCTGCTGTTCTTCAGCAGACCTGAGTGTGAAGGACCTCAGCTGGAGGCTGCAGCTCTGGCAGAAAGCTATGTCAGTGTTGTCGTTACCTGTCTGTAACACTCAGTCTACTGTAAGTAGATCACCAACCAAACTGAATTTCTCTGCACTGCTGGAGGGTGGGAGGAAGTCTCTTGTATGTTCACTGAGAAACCTGACTTCCTTAGAGGTAGGCTTGGATGATATGGCTCTTCTTTGTTACCTGAAGTTCGAATTCAATCCGGAAGTCAGAAAGAAAAGCAATGATTTGTTAAGTGTCCTGAGCCACCACTTTTACCCAAAATTGTTTGAAGATGTTATTGCTTCAAGTATGTTCAGCGGGGAGTAGCAGAATGTAGACTTTCTCTCTCGATGGATGTACATATCCAGTCTCCCCTTCATCACAGGCATGGTCCCCTTGTTCTCCTGCTAGTAATGTGCTTGCTCCTCGAAGGGGTCAGGAGCCTTCCGTCAGGCATATGCCCTTCCCTGTCTCCCATTCATCCCTGTATGGGCGTATACACAATTTTACTTCTGCAGACACAGAAGCATTGTGGGATGTTAGTATACTTCCAGGAGCATTTTCTCTGCATTTTATAGATGCAGATTGAAATGGCAGTCCCCAGACTTTTGAACGTCTGTGTTCAGTACTTGCAAGAAAAATGTGGCATGGAGGATGTGAGGAGTTAAGGGATTCTGAATGAACTGTGCTTCTGTTTCAGTCAAAGACAGTGGATGAAAAGCAATAAAGCATTATATGACGTTTGTGATTAAGCTATCACTAAGATGTTGAGATCAAAGTCACCTTTTAGGGTTATTTCCTTTTCCAGTGAAGCTGGGTGGGGAAAACCTATAAGGTGTCCAGCTGAGATGAAAGGTCATTGACCTGATAGTGCCTGAGCTGCTGAGTGTAGTAGCTCCTTTTTATGATTTAACTGAGTGTCCTGGAACATAAGGAAGCCAGTGCCGCTGTGATGCAAATAGTGCAACATTGGTACCTTGAGAGAACTGTGACATATTCAGAGTACGAGGCATCTGAAGGTCATATCTGCCACACAATCTTGTGTCCTCTGCAGTGGCAAACTTACCATATTTCATGACCTATGAATTTGAAGTAGCATTGAGTAGGTTATGGCACATACATTGTATGAGCACACCAAATCATTTATCCTTTTGTGCCACTCCAGCCATGTTTCCTCGAGTTATCCACAAGCATTGACCTCTGCAATTACCTCAGTCCAGGTTGCCAATTTCAGATAGAATGGTCTCCTGTTATTACTCCATTCTCTCCTAGATGGGCTACAGGAGAATGGCATCTCCCTGGACAAAATGAAATGGGGACCCACTTTCTGTGTATTCAAACATCCCTGAGAATGGCTGGGGGTGTCCAGGTCAAGTTGAGTAATGTTCCTGATTGCAGAGAGTGAAGTGCTGTCTGGACAACTTACTTAAAAATGATATTTGAAAATTGTCTGGAAGGTCCTGATGAGTGTTGGACCTTGCTGCCTGTGTCCCTATAACATTTGGCATTCTACTCAGACGTGTATTCAATGAGCTAAGAAGAATGTAATCACACTAGACAACCCAACCTGCCCCAAGCAGTAGTATCACTCTCCTTTCTCTTATTCCCAATGCCACGATCGGTCTGCACAACACAAGATCCCAACCAACCTGATAAGATGAGTGCTGAGATTATTGACAATATTCTGCAAGGAATACTTCAAATAAACAGGTAGCTCCTGATGTTCTTTTGGTGGACTATAGTCCCAAAACACCATTCATGAGTTGCTGAGCTTTTCAGTGTTTCTGCTTCCATTCATTCAGATCACATGACTGCATGAAATGTTTGTTGGAATAACATTATTTATTAATACACAGGATGCACATGCCTCTGAGAAGGCCAGTCTTTATTTATTATTCATACCTATTTGAAAAGGTGTTGGTGACTCACCTTGAACCACTGCAATCCTTTGTAGCAAAGGTACAACAGAATGGCATGCTAGACCATTTCAGATGGCAGTTAACAACATGCTGTGGGACTGGACACATAGGACATAGTGGTTAGGGATAATGGGTATCCTTCCCTAAAGGATATTAGAGAAGTAGCTGGATTTTTATGACATCTAATAGGTGAACTACTGATACCAGCTTTATATTCTAGATTTATTCTTTAATTGAACTTAAATTTCATATCTGCCATTATAGCATTTTTACGAATGCTGGTTTTTAATTTGTTCTTGAGATGTGAGGATTTCTAATAATGCCAACATTTATTGCCTATTTGTAATGGGTTTTGAGCAGATATGGTCAACTCTTACCTGCAGTGCTCTTAAAGAAGGAGTATTGGATTTTGACTGAGTGGCAATGAAGGAACAGTGGCAGAGGGAGTAAATATGTAAGGTGCTATACTTGTATACTTGCACATAGTGCAGACTTGCCTATCATCTGTAAGATACACTGCAACAATTCAAGACTTCTTTACAGTGCTTTTTAAACTCTATCACCTAAAAGAAAGGGAAGCAGCACATGGGAGCATCAGTTGCAAATAAAAATAAATAAAGATAAAATAGGAATTCACAATAAAAACCAAAAGAACTATGGATGCCGTAAATCAGGAACAAAAACAAAGTTGCTGGAAAAGCTTAGCAGGTCCAGCAGCATCTGTGAAGGAAAAAACAGAGTTAACGTTTCGGGTCCAGTGACCCTTCCTCAGAACTGACCCGAAACGTTAACTCTGTCTTTTCCTTCACAAATAGAAATTCACCCCTGCTTAAAAGTTGACTACAATCTTGATACTAGTTCATTGGTAAAAGATACAAAAATCTATTTCTGTTCAAACTATTTTGTTGGAATAACTTATTAAAAGTTGTATGTTGAAAACCTCGTATCAGCACATTTTCTGGAAAGCAACATTGCAATTCTTAAGAACATCTCAATGAAATTGAAGTTAGAATAAATAGGCATCAAACTTATACCATTAATCTTCATGTTACAGTGCTAAAACATTATTTAATTACATTTTCCCAGTAATAATATGCATGAGTAGACAGTTCTGTAAAAAATTAATAGTTTTTACACAGAACTAATCTGAACTATATTTTCATATTTTCTAAAACAATAATTCATAGGTAGCATTTATCAACCCATGAAAACGTACTGTTCATGAATTAATAATGCAAAATTAATCACTGATTTTTTTTTGGTATATTTGTTTTTGAACAAGGTTCTAGACATACTGGATAATATGCTGAAAATAATTTTCCTTTCTAAACTGCTTTAGCATTATGTATAAACACAAAGATGATTTCAAACGAGCTTTTGGAGTCTCTAACCATTGTGGTAAGGCAGTAGAATCTCATTTGGAATATTTTTCCATGGCAACTCAGAATTAACCAATGAATGCAAGTTTCTCATTGAGCACAATATGCTATTATCCCCTGTGTTCTTTTCATCAAGACTTCCATTGTTCAACGGACAATTCATCTGCTTATGAACTATTTGTACACATTCATCACTAAACTTCACTATTTTTCATTCATAAATTTGCAACAAAAATGTCTAAAATGGCCATAATTTAATGAAATACAGAATGGCCATGGTTGTTGTCTGGCAAATGTAATACAAACTAGCAGATGGATTCAGCATTAGAACATAAGCCATGTGTGCCGCGATAAAGATTATTTAATGTCATCACCAGCATGATCAGCAGTAACCTTTTGTGTCAGGAGTGGTTTTTTTTTCTTCAGTTGTAGTTGAATATGCATTTGCAGAAAGCTTTGAGTCTTTTTCTTTATTATTCCAAACTATCCTACGTAGGGGACATCAGTTATTGGCCTTTGAAAGTGGTGGTGGGCTGTTAGCTTGAACGTCTTTCTCTTCTTTGTATCTCTCTGGCTGGGTTATCTCATTACTGCTAATCTTAAATGTATTGACTTGATAATATTTTTGGTTATGCACTCATTTCAACACACATACTTACAGGAATTAAGCTAATAAGTACCTATTGGCACTCTCTGAATTTCTTCATTTTCCTCTTAATGTGAATTTTTTTTAAACTGCATTCTTAAATTCATAATATGTATAGTCCCAAACTAGGATTATCCTTACGAATCACAACATATTCTGTTTTAGAATAGGGATGCTACACTTGGCAACGTACAGATTTTGTAATGTAGTTAATTGACAAATATTTTTTCAAGGACAAAAAGAATTGGTGTAATATCTGCGTGAATCCTACATTCTCAAACAAACCTGCTAAAAGACAACATTTGTTACACATATTATATTCCCAACTCCCTGATTAGCATGCACTTAAATGCAACTCTCTGCCAAGTGAGTAAAAATGAATTAATTAAGACTGTAATCTTTGTCCATTATCTATCTTTCCATCTTTCCATCTCTGTCATTCCATAAATCTAAGTCTTTTTTCATATACCTATTCTTCTGTTTAACAATTACCTCTACCACTGATAATCACACATGTTTCTCATGTATTTAGATTTGTACAAGTCATTTCTCATGGGGCTAATTTATATGGTCTTTATCTGGTGGGTATGAAGGTCAGAAGTGTGTAAAATGCAGTAGGCACCTGGTCCACTGCCCATCTGCTGACTCTGACCCCACTTCAAATTTACCCCTTACATCAAGTTTCCACCCTCCAATTGGCCAATTCAGGCCCTTAAAGTGGTCAATTAAACTACTTGTAAGGATCTCCTCCCACCATGGTAGGAGAGGCCTACACCAATCCCTCCATGGTTCCGTGCACAGACTTTGGCAGGGGTAAGCAAGGTAAGAAAAACAAGGGCAGTAAATGAAAATATAAGTAATCTAGGTAACTTATTTGAGATTGTACTTTTTAATGTTTATGACAGGGCAGGGGAAATTTAAGTGTATTTTGTAAAGGCTTCAGGTCCCTGGCGATGTCACAGAGCTGTACACAGAGTATAAATAGAAAAGTGTGGGCAGAACTAGAATATGCTGGAAGAAGATGGCAATAATTTAGACTGTTTCGGCCGTTCTGGAAGACATACTGAAAGCACATGGACATGAACACACAAAGTTAATAGATTAGTCCTTACCTAATTTAACCATCAGTCAGTGCCTATATATCTATTCTTTTATTTATGAATCAGAGATTCTACATCCAGAATCTGTTAAGAGTAAGTGTGAATGCGAGAAACCAAGCTGTGCATACATGATGCTGGGTGGGGTTGGGTGAAAAAGAAGTTGTAATCAAGATAGGGGACTGTGTTCATGTTCTGAAGGCCATAAAGTGCATGGTTGGTTTGTGGTGGGCTTTGCTGGAGCACAGCAGCAGGTCTAGAACAAAAGTGTTGAGTGTGTATTATCTCCTCTGCTACAATTAGCACTCCCCTTTATCTTTTGCTCTGGGCACCCTCAGCATCTGTTCCTCCTTTCCCTTTGTCAACAATATAAAAACAATCACTTTTGACTCAACTTCACTTTCAATTCGCTGAGTTTCTCTGGCATGTTTTTTTTATTTCACATCTCCACTATCTTCAATATTTATTCAATATTTTGTTAGTAGTGAATGGAGTTTATTTATTTAATGCTGTGGGTTTTTAAAATCTGTTGTGCACACACTGTGTAACTAAATGATGTACACAGCATGAGCAAATATGTTACAGTTACTGAACATCATTTAAAGTATTTTATGGCATCAATAACAGGCCTTTCACTTTGAAAATGTTTATTGGGTTTACAAAGATATTTAAAGAGAGATTGTAATGCAGTTGAAAGGAACCATTATCACTGAGTTGTTTCATTTTAGCAGACTTACACATGACTAGTAATTCAGAAGATGTAATGGGAAACTCCTGGAAAAACTTTTGCCATATCCATGGACTTCTGAAGGCCAATTCACCTGTTTTGATCAACATTCTTTATTTCAAAGTTGTAGACTTGAATATTGACCTTAGACAATTATTTCTTTAAAACTGATTATTTTTTTCCCAGACATCTAAGTTTTTCAGTCTGTTATACTCAATAGGGAAACATTTTCCTTTTGGGAACAGATAAAGAAGAGAATAAATTGCACTTTAGAAGTATCTCTCTCATTATTGGCCTATTCTTCTCAGCAGGAGATATTTTTAGTGAACCTGTTCAAAGATCTTATCACGCACTTCTGGAACAGGTGAGACTTCTGATTTAGAAGTAAGGACACTGCTACTGAACCACAAGATCCCCAGGAGATGGTCAGTTTATTCTTCCAGATATGAGGGAAGTCTGCTAGCAGTTCAGTGAAAAAAAAGGCATTGTCCCAAAATAGCCTCACAACCTAAACTAATCTGAAGTGTAATCACTGTTGACAAACACAAGCCAATTAGTATAAAACAATCGGGTAACCTGTTCTGGTAACTTCACTTGAGGAATAAATATTTCCGAGGAGATCATAGTGCCTGTTTTTCTCAAAATTGTTCCTTTCGCAGGACCTTTCATGTCTACCCAAATAGATAAAAGTGGCCTCAGTTTAATAGGTTTATTCAGAAGTTGGCATTTCTGTCACTGCAGCAGTCTCTCTTACCATTGAGTTTTTGTCCTAGATTCTGTGGTCATGTTCTGCAATGGTTGTTAAAACCACAAAACTCTGGGTCAGGAGTTAAAGTGCTACCATACTGAAACAAAATGATAATCAACAATGAAGACAAAAATCAAAGCAGATAGGAAGAGGGGAAAGAGGGCCTTTAGTTGGATATTGACTTCAGCTTTTTTAAAAGAATGACTTTCTGTCCCTGTTTTGTAAACTGAGTTAAGTCAGTATTTCCAAGTTATCATGTGATTTCAGCTAAATAACTAGCAAACTTCCCACCCGACACCCCCTCCCCAAGGGAGATCATTAATAAATTGCTTGAGGTTTACAACCCAGCGAGCAAGGTCTAGAAGCAGGTTTGTTCAGACAGAAACTTGCGAAGAGAAAGGTCTTTCAGTAGAGGTAGTGAGCATTTCAGTCTTCATAACAATCAGTGAAGGGGAAATGTCTTATGTTGCTGAGAAGAAAACTACAGCAGAAGGCCCTGAAAGAGTACGAAGAAATATATCTTTCAAGGCTGAATACCCAAGTTTAAAAGAACCCATATCTAATAGTAAGGGAGCTGGTTAACAACTTGTTTAAGTGTTTCAAGAGGAGACATTAAATAAAATAGCAAAGGGAATGCACAAATTTGACAAAGAGAAACTAGTTACAGACACTGCAATCTACAAGAGCTCTAGTGTGGAGACAGCAGTGACCCTTCACTGAGATGTGTGTCTGTAAGATTGTTGTAGGGGTAAAATGGTTGCATCTTCCAGATATTTGAAATAAGACTGCTTCATATTGTTCTTGTATAGGGTAAGTTTGTGCTTATGTAAACAAACTTCTTTCGAAATGTGTGCTTTCATGCTCAAGGAGTCTCTTGTGTATATGTTCAGTGACTGACTTCCAGAGTAAACAAAGTGGAAATAGATCACAAGTTTATTAGGCCAGGTTTCTATCTGGAATCTTGTCCAATATCATCATCAGATGGGATGAAACAATATTGTGAAATCAGACTGGATAGGAAGAACTTTGGCTTTTGCCCATGAATGTGTTTGTTACATGGTGTAATCTTGCACCATACAAACCAGGATAATATTTAACTTTGTTTTTAATATGAACTGACCACAGCCTCTGTAAGTAAGTTAAGAAGGAGAAACTCATTACAGCTTTTCAAACATCTCGTGACTCCTAAAGGAAAGAGAGTGATCTTTGGTTGAGGAAAGCACCAGTGTCAGTTGTAATGTAACTAACAGGCAAGAAGCTTACGAACATGCACTCTCAGGAGAAGAAAATGGAGTTAGTAAGGATGGCTAGCCTAATTGAAACCATACCCCAGCATGGAGAAGCATCTTTGGTATGAATTGAATACAATAGGGAGTAAAACATTGTAAAATCTCACACACTATACATCAACAATTTAGTATCTGTTGATTGCATTTTAATTTACATCCAACAAGCATTTTTGAATCAGTTCATTAAACAATCGCTTTTATTATAAAAAAAAATTGGGGAAATAAATCAGGAACGAATATATATATATATTGCAATGGCCGTATTCATAAGGTATATCAACATTTAAAAGATACAATTTTTTTACAGAAAGGTAATATGGAGTAATTATTGCAAACAATGATGGAAAATTTAACACCCCATCAACTATTATATGTACATCACAGGTGGTAACTAGCTTTTACAAAAAAAGGGTCAAGTCACCATAGTCTTACCAGATGATAGGGGTGCTCTCTCATTAGAGACAGACTGGTGATGGAACAAAAGCAGAAGTTGCTGGAAAAGGTCAACATGTCTGGCAGCATTTGTGAAGAAAAAAAATCAGAGCTAACGTTTCAGCTATGGTGACCCATGAGTCCCCACATCCGAAACATTAACTCTGATTTTTTTTTTCCACAGATGCTGCCAGACCTGCTGAGCTTTTCCAGCAACTCATTTTTGTTCCGGATTTACAGCACCGCAGTTCTTTCGGTCTTTATTTAGAAGGTTGGTGATGGTTTAACAAGGGTGACAATGCCTCAGATAAGGGTGGGTGAGAGCAGGTGTGCGGAAGATGGAGTCCTCCATGGTAACTTTAGCTGGTGAAGAAATTGAACCCACGCTGTTGGCATCACTCTGCATCACAAACCAGCCATCCAGTCACTGAACAAACCATAAGTACTTAGTGCCGTTAGTAACTTCTGATACCAATCAGCTGTACACCGACTGTATAATAATGGCAAGATGAGGATGGGGGTAACATGACAAAGGTGTTACGCTTCAATTTCTCCTGTTCTGAAGTCATTAGGAAAGAAGCCTTCCCTTCATCTTGCAACTTTTTTTTTGTCATTTTATTAGGATAAGTGTGTGTAATGGAAAAAATTAAATCAACCAGCCTCTACAACTCAAATAGACTTTTTTTTAAAATAAAAAGCTTGACGGAAGCACTGACTCCATTTGAATAATGAAAAATTAGAATTTAAATCTTTCATTTTCTTGTTAGATTGAAAGTGACCTCAGGTTTATTATTATTAAACAGTAATATCATTTTTTTGAACAAGGAAAGATATGAATACAAATAGCTCTCTTGTAAAAGTGAAATGAAATAAAGCTGATTTTATCTAAAGTGGAATAAACACTTCTGTATTTAAAAAAAAAAATCAGATTTCAACATATTCTACTAGTTTAATTGATTCTTTAATATTTCCATTTGGATTACTTGATCACTATTTGTGTCACAGGATTGTCTTTAAAGGCAAATGTGTGGTTGTGGGGATTGGGTGGGAGGAGGGGTGTTTGAGATGCTCTGAGGGTTGGTGCAGACTTGATGGACTGAAAGGTCTGTATCTGCACTGTAGAGATTCTATGATTCTTTGGAGATCTTCATGATGCAAATACACATTACTCAAGGCAGAAGTGTTTACTTAGACAACTTGGCTCCTTTTGCAAATGGCATAATAGTTTGTACCCTAAAGACAGTTTGTGCGTACTGGAAACAAAAAGCATTTTTTTTTTTAAAAAGATATAACTGAATCAGCACTGGATAAATAAAGCTCGAAGACTGTTGTGAAAATAATCTCTTTACTTGCATTTTCCAGCGGCACTACATTTTAAGCCCTAGGTCTAAGTTCATAGATTTTCCCCTCAAATGGTACCATTCATCCAATAAACTAGCAAATTTTAAATTAATAATATTTAGGAACCAAAATAGTAAATACCTCTTTGAAATCTTATTAGCAAGATGTTATAAACTTTTCTTAGAGGACAACCTAGTTACATAATCATATGTTCAATGCAACTTTGACTGTTAAGAATTTGATAGAAATTTCTATGTAATTCTCAGTCGTAACGTCCTTGTTCCATTATAAAAGTCAGTAATTTATTCAAATGTGATACATAACAAGGCTACCAACAAGATTTCCCAAATAGTATTTAATATATCCCCTTTAATGTTTTCCCCCAAATGTAGATAATACTCTACACGTATATAAAGATGATGGAAAGTACACTACAATATTAGCAACATAAGACACTTAAATTAAAGCAGAAACAGAGCCCATCAGTTCTATTTGGCATCTTTGGTGCTCTCAGGATATTTCAAAGCACTTTGCCCCCAGTTTGAGGTGCTTAACATACCCAAAGATTCACAAATAGCAATGTGATGATGACCAATATAAATTTAACAGATTAATGATATTGAAGGATAAACATCAATCCTATCAATTAGCTTCATGGCTGGCACAGCTCTTTGCTAAAACACTTAATTAAATATACAAATTGATTAGTTGGTAACAATTAAGTTTGAAATATAGCACAAGATTTAGAATCACAGATGTCATAATCTATTCTGTATAGTTTGAACTACTTGAGGCACATGCCTTGCATAAGTGTTAAGGAAATATTGGTCGACAACGCTGTAGGAATTACCTATAAACCTAGATTACAAAAATGCTCATAGATCCAAAGTATGTTACTTATGTTGAGGTTAAAGTTGAGCACTGCTGGGAAAACGTTTTGTCGAAACATTTTTTCATTTTGTATTTCTTGAAAATTGGCCTAATGAGTACAAGTGTAATGGAAAAGTTGTCTTTTGCTATTGTGTTTTTTCAGTAATACTAAAGTTCAGTATCACCGATAAACCGTTAGGTTACGGTTGCTACTGAACCTCACCTTCAACTAGTGGGATGACCCTGTTTGATGGAGAACATATCACCACTATGGTTACAAAGATCATACCAATAAACGCAAACATTTTTATGGTGAGTTCCATTTGGTCATCCTGATATCTACGGTTAGCCTAGGAAGACAACTTTTGCTCATCAGTTGTATGATCATTCAAGATTGATTTATCATCTTTTGAGCTTTGGTCTCTAGTCCAATGACAAGAGATAGATTTCAATATTTTCAGTCGGCAAAAATATTGGCAGCACATTGTGGTTCAAAATAAATCAGAAGTAACAAATTTATTTCACTGGCTCAAAGTGAACGATATTAACCTACCTGTAATACTACCATTTAGATATGTTAATGTCAGTTTGAGCAAGAAAGCAATCTTTCTTCCCACTCAAGTGGTAGTTATTTATCACTTGTACCCAATGAAAAGACAAAACATCATTTAGATATACATTACACAAGTAAAAATAAACACAGTATTAAGTCCTGAATTAAAAATACATTATACATTGATGTTAGTAACAAATTGTGTTTGTGTAAAACACATTGTTTGCTATTTTAATTACAGCATATGAACCCATTTATAAAATGAGACACAATAACATTTTATATAAATGTGTTAATGTGTTCACATGTTTAAGATGCTGTCCTATACTTAGAGGTCATGAAGCTCTCAGACATAACATAGACTATGCATTATGATTATAGGTTTTCTTGCTTCATTTCTGAATAAAGACACTAGCATGGCAAGTCCTCCACAGTATTGAATGTACTTTTGATAATGCCTTTCCACTTTCGAGCATTTTCTTTTAACGATAGCCTATGGAGTATGTGTCTGCCTGAATTTCTGCACCTCTGCATCTATGGTGGTTTGAACATTCAGTATGTCGTTCCACACAGTGCTTCCCACATTGTATTCTCCTCGCCTCTGATTTCTGGTGAGTGTTGTTGCACCGATGAACTAGAACTGGCTCTTTACTTTCTGATTTACTTTTTAGAAGACGCTGTAGAATTTCCTTATCAGATCTTTCCCTTTTGAAATCATCCTCGTAAATCTTAAGCTAAGAAAGCAATGAAGCACGGAGTTAGAATAATAACATAGCATATGGTGTTTAATTCTAATTAACCCCGACCAACATTTTGAATCAATCTGTTCAGAGATACTATTACACACCTCTGATGCAGGTGGGACTTGAACCAGAGTCTCTTGGTCCAGGGGTAGGGACTCTACCACTGCACCACAAAGAGGACTCTTATCTCCTTTTCCTCTGAAGGATTTGACTCTTAATACCTGGGGATTCAATCTTGCTGTCAACATTCCCAACCCTGGTATAAGGGACAATTAAGAAACAACATTTCATGATCAACCATTTTTGTGAATGCTAAAGTCAAGAGTGTAGTCTTTGCTCTTTAACACAATCACCGATGTGTGAAAAAGGTAGTGCTCAAATAACTATTTACAGTAGTGGTTAAAAGTAATTGTGTAATTACATTAATATCTTCACACACACATACTCCATCCACACTTAGTTATTACTTCCCATAAAGATATCCTTGCAAAATATTTTGTTGAGGCACTAATCTCAGTAGGTACAAAGCAAGAGAGAAATCAAGAATAAACAGTCAAAGAAATAACTGCCCAGAAAGGTTGCAGTTATGGCTCAGTGGGTAGCACTGTTGCCTTTGAATCAGAGCATGGTGGGTTCAAGTCCCTCTTCATCTCAACCTCAGCATATCTTTAAGGGTAGCACAATGGCTCAGTGGTTAGTGCTGCTGCCTCTCAGTGCCAGGAACCTGAGTTCAATTCCAGCCACTGTTGACTATCTTTGTGGAGTTTGCATATTCTCCCCATGTCTGACGGTTTCTAACAGGTGCTCTGGTTTCTTCCCTCAGTCCAAAGTCGTGTAGGTTAGATGGATTGGCCATGCTAAATTGTCTCTAGTGTCCAGGGTTGCATAGACTAGTTGGGATTAGATGTGGTAAATGTGGGGTTACGGGGATAAGGTGGGATGCTCTTTGGAGAGCTAGTTTGGACTCAATGGGCCAAATAGGCTCTTTCTCCACTGTAGGAATTCTATGACTATAAAGTAGTGTTGAAATGCGCTGGTATACCAAAGTGTTTCACAGAAGCAAATATGTATTATTCATCCCAAAAGATGCACTATTATTTACACCCTGTGAAATATAATATGCTTATTTCAGTATTTAGCATAGCTGAAGTCAGTCAATGTTGCACAAGAGGCCATTTGACCCATTTGAGTTCATGGTGGCTCTCAACAAAGCAATAGAAATTGATTCCACTTTCCTATTTGATACTTGTAGCCTTGAAAGTTTATTCTTTCATGTTATTGTCCAATTTCCATCAATTGTTTTCATTTCTGCCTTCACGGACAAAAAGCATTTCCTCCTTTTATGCTGGATTAATGATTGCAGTCAAGTTAACTGGGAGAAATGCTAAATGGCAGGGAGAATGATGCAAATATGGAAAACCACCTTTTGAAAATCCTTCTCTATGTTGTTAGGGTGTAACTAACATTATAGTACTGAGAGGCCTGCAAGAGGGTCCTGCCCAGCTTAATGGGGTAGGCTGCAATAAAAATTAAAAGTTTTAAAGTAAAACAATAATCAGAAGCTCAGTAATTCTAATGGGAATACAGCAATGTCTTGTTATGGCAAGAGGAGCTGATTATCCGTCACCTGGCTAAGAAGGCAAAAAAGATACTGAGGTTACATGAAAACTTCTGTGACATTTCTGTTGTGCTTCTGACTCAGTTTCAACATCTCTCACTCGAGGTCCAAAAACTGGGACACGAGGGCCACAAGGGATGACTTTTTCAAACAGATATTCTATTCATTTTTTAAAAAATATACTTTTCAAGATTTCCAATGATGCAATTCTTTCTCTTGGGGTTATATTGCTAAGTGACATTTCTTTCCTACAGTTTTGAGTCATAACGATAGGAGTCTATGAAACACCCCACCCACTTGCTGGACATTTGATTCTGTGGGCTTATGACTACATTATGGCAAATGTCATGAGTGTCCAGTTGTACTGTGGTGTAGTATAATAAACAGGGAACAAGTCTACTACGAGACAAATTAAGCATCAACCATTGCTACTCCAACACACTGTGACATCATTATATTTCACAACCCATGTGAGGAAAAGTCATTACTTGCAATACAAGGTCCATCTGAAAACATGACCTACCAAAAATATAGCCACGTATATAGTCTTCTGTTTCTGTCCAAAGCTCTACTAACTAGATTAGCTGATCAGCTGCCTTACAGTCTGGTCCAACTTTACATTGTACTCCATCTGGATAGTTGTTTTGTGGTGCAGTGGCAGTGCCCCTACCTCTGGCACAGAATGTCTGCATTCAAGACCCACCTATCTTGGAGGGATAGTGATAAAAATGCCTGAACAGGTTGATTAACGTAATTACACCAGCAGTGTCAGTGTTCACTAATAGAAATTAATCCAGGCACTAGTCATTTGACAGCAATTCTTATGCAGTTTGAAAACTGGTTCAACATAACTTGTATATAGAGTGCCTTTAATAAAAAGAATCTTAAATCATTTAAGCACAAGGAGAAACAGAATCCATTAACTAGCTCCTAGCACTTTCATGGAAAGCGAGCTCCATTTAATGCAAAACTTAGAATGGAGAAACAATTCCTCAAACTCTAATGGTGATTATAGTAGAAATGTTCTATTGTTTTCCAAACAACTTAAAATTGTTCTCAATCTCAGTTACTTATTTCACAGTACACAAGAAGCTATGAAGTGCATTATTGAAGCAGCAATTCCCATTGGGAAATACTGATCAACAGAAAGTGAGAATCAATGTTGAATGTAGATCAGCTGACTCACTGTCCAAATTCAGCAGTGCTCTCGTGCAGGGGGAACAGAACTCTCTAGTAAACTTGAGACCTTGTCATAAAGCTGCACCTAGATCATACAATCTGTTTCCATGCTCTTCGGTCCAACTAGTCTATGCTGACCATGTTCCCAAACTAAACTAGTCCCACCTGCCTGCATTTGGCCCATATCCTCCAAACCTTTTCTATTTTAAATGTCTGTCTTTTAAACATTGTGCTTGTAGCTGCATTTACCACTTTCTGGCAGTTCATTCCACACACTAACCACAGGTTTTTTTAAAAAAAGTTTCCCTCATCCTTTTTAAAACTTCCTCCTCTTACTTTAATATGACCCCAGGTCTTAAAATCCCCCACCCTAGAGAAAAGACCTTTTGCTATTCACCTTATCTATGCCCTCATGATTTTAACCTTCCATAAGGTCACCCCTCAACCTCCTACATTCCCGTGGAAAAAAGTCCCAGCGTATTTCAATAGCTCAAATCATCTATTCCTGGCAACATCTTGGTAAATGTTTTCCGAACCCTATAATTTAATAATATTCTTCCTATAACGGTGACCAGAACTGCACAGCATTCGGAAGAGGCCTCACCAATAATCAATAATTCTTCACTTAATAAATTTATTGATTATTAAGTTAAGACAGCCTGGTGGTTTCGGAGAAAAGTATCCAAAAGGGAAGGAATCCTTTTGGAATTAACTTTGTTGCAAGTAGCCAAAAAAGGTAGCTGAATAAAGGAGCCTCCTTACCCGGTAGTTTAACAGTTTGTTACAAATAGACGCTGGCAAGGTACACAAACTGTGGCTAGTCTGCGATTTGAGCCCACCAAATGTAAAGATGGTAAACTGTCATTTGCAAAAGTGAAAATTGCAAAAGGCTTTGAGTTTGCATTGCTATAGTATAGAAATGTCTGCAGTTGACAAAGCATTGAGCAAAATTAAGGGAAATCACTTTTGAAAATTTAGAACATTCCATCCCTCAAAACAGTTAAAGGTTTAGCAAAGCATTTTGGATGAGAGTTTCAACCAAAAGCCAGGAAATGGAAAAAAAAAATCAAAGTGATGGTCAACCATATAAAGTTGAAAACTGAAAACAGAGCAGAGGCAGTAGCAGTAGCAGGATTATAACTGGAGTGGTGGAAATTAAAATTCAAAGTGAGAACAAATGTATGAGGCTGCCTCAGGAGAAGAGTTTGAACCAAGATGATTCGTTGAGGACCAGGATCCCTCCTTTATCCTATATAGATATTACTGGCTCAGACTGGAGGGAAGAGGCAACTTGGTTTACTTAACTTCTGCCTCCTCAAAATTAGGAATTATTCCCTTCTCAAGGGGTAGAAAAGCAGCTAAAACGGCTCGTTCCAACATTAGCTCTTAGTATGACAGAATAAGTGCTCAGGCAAAGTGCACAAAATGTGCTACTACTTGTCAGAGGAAAGAGCCATTCATTGAGACAGTTTAGAAAAAGCAAAAAAATCAAGTGCATCTCATTTAGGACCATAGGCATCCAGTGAAGCATTCTATCCCCTCAGGAAACAGCCTGTACCAGATCTGTGGAATTTGAAAGGCTTAAGGAACTTGCTTGATCATTGGATACAGACATTTGAGAGAAATTACTTACAATAAACTGAAATAATTCTCCGAGTTTAAAAACTCCATCCCTCTCCATACCTCGGAACAGGAAGTGATACACTGATGATTATGACCTAATCTGCAAACCCTTGCTCCAGAAGAAATCATCCCCCGACCAACTGGAGAGGATAGAGGAGGGAGAACGAGAGGAAACAGAGACAGAATATTCTGGGTGCCCTCTGGACAGAAAGGGTAGTGCTGAGAAGAAGAGGTGAGGCAAAGAAAGCCCTTTGTTTTAACTGAAGAAACAAAAATAGAGCACATCCCATGCCAAATGCTGGAGGCTAGGGGAAAAGCTAGTGGAATTTATAGGGACATATACATTCCCCTCCAGAAAAAGGGAGTCAGTATATGTCATGTTAACATGACAAAACAATACCTCTGCTGAGAAAGGGGCAAATGGATAATGATCTGTTCCATTGCCACAGAACTAGAGGACGAGGGTAGCAATGGGGATCTTTGGTGGTAGACTGGATAAGGCCCACATTGAGTTTCTACGACTGAGCTAACAGAATACAGACAAATTAACAAACTTGGTCTACTTAAACTCCCACTTTGGTGCAGAACAGCAAACGTACTGAACAAGGCTGCTCATTGCATTCAATGTCTTGCACAGAAACCAGGTTACGTCACCCTAACTCTACAGCCTGTGGGGTGAGAGAGAGATGGTACCAAAGGTGTTATGCTCAAGAACTGGCAACTATTTGAATGTTGAGAAAAGGGACAAAGGGAGACCATTGCTGACCAATGAAACAAAGAATATGGGAAAAAAAGGAAACAAAGCAATAGTTTGGATTGGTTTTAGACAGAAAACAGTGTGGCTGTGAAAGTCACTGGAGAAAGTTTTGGTTGCTCTCTACATTCAGTGATTGAATTATTGAAAGTTCTGTAAGACACAAGTAGAAGTCTCCAGTGATCTACAGAAGCTGTTTGTGTGGGCTGGTGACCTCAGAATTCAAGCATGTTACACAGTCCCATGTGGTTGTGAACAACTCAATACCCATTGACTGAAGTTTAGCAACTATTGTTTGAAACTGCAAGTGAACCAGCCAGTCACAACATTTAAACAAAAAATCCCCTAACTGTTTATCCTTAGAACAAGAATGTGAGCTGTGATCAAGAGGTTTGGGTTTAAATTGGACATTAATTAGATTGCCTTGTTGTTTAGCTTTGCTCTGCTAGAGTTACAGTTAATAAATTATTAATGCTGTTTTAAATTATAAACTTGGTGTCTGATATTGGTTATTCATAAAGGCTGCTTAGGAAGAATTGGGCAATTGAGGGTCATTGAGTATTTTAGTTTCACTCTGATATCAAGAGTTAGCAAGTCTGATTTGGCCTGGCTACTTCTCCCAGTGTCATAATGAGACCCCTCTGGAACATCACTCCAATGCTAACAATGGAAATTCAGCAGGAGCCTTCAAAAAAACAAAATAAATGGGGCAGCAGAGGAAAGAGGCCAATGTAAAGAGAATTGTTTTTGTACTTCTGCAATCATTGCCTAGATTAGGGAAGCTCTTTTTGTATGTTCTTTTGCAGCAAGTGATTTCACCCATCTGCTCCATGCTAGTGCTCTTGCATAATTATTGGAGGCAGCCTGAGAAGTTCCATTGATACTTCAGGGATAATCCTGCAAGGAATTTTAGAAGCAAGCTCTACTGTGAAGAAAGAAAAAAAACCTGTTGTGTGTTAGAACAAAAGAGGCATTCTAAAACACTTCCTAAAGTAAGAAACTAAAGATACTGGATGCAAAGTTCTCATCAAGTCTAATGAATTTAATCAGCTAAGAACAGAAACCACCTTCCAAAACTTCCTGCTCTGGGTGTGGTCTAATTCTTGCTGGTGGCTGCACATCTGCAAGCACATCATTTAATTAAAGTAAAGGAAGTTAGATGCCAAATCTGTCCTTGTTTACCGTTTCCAAAAAAAAGACGCTGATAAACAAAAAAAGGACCACAACAAATGAAAGCAAACATTTCTGCTCTGCAAATCATTTTGATTACGTCAATGCAATTGTTATCATGGATGCTTCAATGCACATTAAATACAATTAAATACTTGCAAAACAGCTATGCTCTATTATTTACTATTATTCCAGAAATGGAAACATCAAGCTATTTTGCAGTTACACCCTCTGACATTTCATTTAAGACTGCTAATTTCTCTCCCCACTAATCAGTTGATCAAAATAACTTGAGCCATTTTGAATTCTTGAACTGCCCAGAATACCTTAACTTACTTAAACAATAACTTCCATTTATACACAATGCCTTTTAAAGTATGAAATGCATGGAATTTTGTGGTTGTATTATCAAGTTAGACATCACCATTCTCCATGAGGACAGATGAAAGAGTTCCGTTGGTGAGTACCACTTTAAAAGATGAGGATAGGGTGGGAAAACGGACAGATTTAAGGAAATAATTCATGGGTTTATGGCCAAGGAATTTGATTTCTGCCATCAATGGCAGTGTGATTAAAATGGAGGCTGCATAAAAGGTACAGAACTTGTTCTAAGCTCTGAGTAATCAGCCGTGGAAAAAAGGCAGAAACAAACTTTTAGTGTGATGGTAGAAGAGAGAGAACTTTGAGGTATAACAGCTGCTTAAAAAAGTAGAGGATTCCTCAGGAAGGACTTGTGTTTTCTAAGAAATATGTCAGTTTACTTTTATCTTTAAAATGTGACTGCAAGGAGAAAGAATGGTTCTTAACAAACCGGGATTTGCGACAATGGTTGCATAAGAGTTCATAATAGGTATTTCATTCCTTGCTGTGAAATCATGTAGTTAGGGGTTCCTTCAATCTGCACATGATCAGGAGCCAAAGAATTCTTCCCAAGTGAAACTGGTTGGTCAACAGCTAAATGAAAAGGTTGGAACTGGAAACAAGTTTCAGAGACATAGACACAGAAGTATGTGCTATTGTTCTCACCAGAAGTAACTGCCTGTTCTCAATTAAATTTGAAGAAAACCAATTGTCTTTCCTACAGCAGTTACTGTGAGCTGTGACTTTTGAACTGATAAATCTGACATTTTCCAGGAGAAACAGTTGCTCTGTACTTGTTACCAACTAGAAGGTTCCAGAGAGACAATTGAAGGCAAAAAGGGCCTAACTAGCCAAAATAAAATCATGAACATCAGAATTGGGAAGAAAGACCAACAAGGAGTGCTTGCGTACAATGGGACAGATGGTCTATAAAGTGGATTGGAGCTTTATTTAGCAGTGTCACGTGGAATGGTTTATATCTACTGATTTGTAGCTATAGTCTAACTACTTAGAATAAATAAATTGTTCAGTACAGAAATCTGATTCCATGTTTGGTCTGAAAGGCAGGTAAATTGGGGTACTATGTATAGCTTTTCTTAAAATAAAGTTTAGCATTTGGTATGACTCCAATAGGGAGTCAAACAAGGGTCGTATGTCATAAATATATACACACAGACTCACACCAGGAAAACATGTCACGTATGCCTTTCATTTGTCTTACTGTTCTTGGAAATAATGGGAGGTTTCTGCCGGCAACTGAGTAGGAAAGCACAGGACTGTGGAGGTACAAAGTGCTAAATAGATTAGTTTTAAGGTGGACTGAAATTAGGTGAACAATGAGATCAAAGGGTTGTACGATTTGGAGGAGATCATAGATCAGGGTTGACTGGTGATTGGGACTTGGTGAAAGTTAGGAGATAAACTGTTCTGGACAACTCATTTATCGAAGGTCAAGTTTATGGAGGGTCAACCAGAAGAGCTTTGGAGTGTTTAGACTGGAAATATCAGCAGCACAAATGAGTGTTGCATAACAGGCAAATTGGAGCAGAAACAAAAATCGAGCGATATTACTGAAATAAAGTGGTTTTATATGATGATACGTGGTTAAGCTCATGCAAGGTCACAAATTATACCAAGCTTGGAATAATGAAGTTTAGCTAACCTGCTGTTGAAGAAGGTTCATTTGAAAATACATTTCTTCTGTTTTCTTCCTCAGCTTCTCATTTTCAGCTTGTGTGCGCTGTCGGTCTTTGCGTTCTGTCTTATAATCGGATTCATAAAGCTTTGTCTATATTTCAAAAAATTATGAATCATTTTCTACAGATTGGAAATTAAACCATGATGAATTTGTCAGCTATGATCAAAACAGTCAACAAACATGACCATCCAATGCAGGATGCACAGGTGCTGAAAGAGGTTCCTACGTGGCATGAAGTACACACATCTCTTGCCCGATTAGGGGAAACAATTGTCGTGATATTCAGAACCTCCACCAAAATCTGAAAGATCTTTTGATTCTTTTCTGATCAGACCTTTGTACAGGCAAATAAAGGGGACTTAACGCTGGCTTGAAGCCTCCACTCCAAGACTGTCTCACGTAAATTAACGGTAAAATCAGACCTTGGGGCCTGCACATCAAGCAAATAGATTTTGGGGTATCCTTATCCGATTGGATATTGAAAGTTGCTTCATCAGAATGTGACAAGTATAAAAACTGGGAGAATGGAATGGAGTTGTTACAGAACTGTCAAGGGAGTAGAAATGAGAACGTTTAGATGAATTCCATACTATCAAATATGTTCTTGTGTCTAGCTTCCTTGCTTTTGCTTGTTTACATTGCTAACTTCTCCAAGTTCTGATCGAAAAGGAGAGAAAAATACCTTGAAACATTGGGCGGAATCTTACTGGCAGGTTTGGTGGACAGACTCCAACCTTAAAGTGATTTTTTTTTTAAAAATTCACCAACAGGATGGGAGCACTGCTGACTGGGCAGACACTTATTGACCATCCCTAGTTGCCTTTGAGAAGGTGGTTAGCTACCTACTGGAACCACTGCAGTCCTTTTGGTGTCAGTCGGCCTCTAACACTGTTGAGGATTTCCAGCAATATGAGCCAGTGAGTGAAAACAAAAAAACGGTGATATGTTTCCAAGTCAGGATGGTGAGTGGCTTGGAGGGAAAACCCAACAGGACCCCCACGGGCAGCCTCCTAGCATCGACCCTGGGTAGCAGCGAGGTCCTACTTCATTTAGGCTTTCACCCGAAAACTGCTTGTGTGGAGTATTCTTTTCCACAGTATTAGCCTAGTAGCTCTGACCACAAATACTTTTAAAAAGTTTCTGATCTCTTCAGAAGACAGCTCCACCTTGAAGCATCCTTACATTCTCTTGTGTGTGCAGCAGTGTACACCTCTCCTATTGGGCTGCAGGTAGGACAGTGGTGCAGGCATTCCTACTGGCTCAGACACATTCATGTATTGCCTACCATTCATAAGTCAATGGTGTGTCTGGAGGCAAAACAGACTGGTTAGACCAAATGGCCTCCTGTCAGGACAATCAAGTTTGCACTGGACGTCTTAATTAGCACCTCCGATAAGAATACATGGGTATGTATCCTTTGGGGTCTGGGCCCACTTTTGATGCCAACCTCTCAAATCTTCAAAAAGTAGCACAATTCCACCTTTTAAACTCAGATTTTCTCTCTCCATGGATCTTGGATAGCTACAATCAAGTAACATTCTACCACAAATTAACTTTTTAAGAAAGCAAGATTCCAAGGAGATACGATTACTTCTTACCTGACAGACGAGAGCAAGCATTTGGTCCTGAAGCTCTTTACAGTCCTTTTGAGACACTCCATTGCTGATTGCATGTCGGGCTGCTTCTACCTTTGTCAGTCTGCACTGACTGTGCTCCCTTGGCTTCTCGGAGATTTGAACACGTTTTGGTGAGGAGGGTGTTATGTCTTTATGTTCTGATTGTGACTGCGGATAGATGTCATTTGATTTCTCATTGTGTAGAATTTGTCTCCACGGTTCATCTTTCTGAAGAATGATACAAATATTTTCAGAAAATACAGACACTGCCATAGTTTTCACATCACACCACAATTGCAGCAAATTCAGGTCTAACATTAATATTACATGGCAATGCAGTGCAATAGTAAAAAGACAACTAAAAAACTTTCAAATTGTTATAAATGTGTTGTTTATAAATGAATACATGCAGACACACAGTTTTTTGTGGCTGGCAATATAGTGCCTGGAGACTGGTAATGATGTTGGAATATACTTCCTAGCTCAGCAGATGAGTAACATCTGAATTTTCACTGGTGAAATGGTAAGTTTACAAACAAAGAATGACTTATAATGTTAGTGTTGCCTGATGTCAAGAGTTACGTAGAGCCAGGACAGATGTGTTTCCTGCAGGGCCATGGTACATTTTGGAGGAAAAAAAAAGTTTGACCCAAACCCACCTAAGCTAAGTTCCTTTAATGCCCTGGCAACACTCTCCTCTGGAGTACCTCTACTTTCTGAGAAGTCTCAACTTCGCTTGTCTACCTTTGATATTTCCCTTCTGACATGACTCATGTCTGCATTTCTGGGGGCTAAGCTGTCTACCACTATTCATTACAAGCCTACCAACTCCCATAGCTACCGTGACTGTATTGCCTCACATCCTACAAGTACTCCATTCCATACGTCGAGTTTCTCCAGTCTATTGTTGCATCTATTCTGATGATGATGTTACCTTCACAGTGGCATTTCCGACAAGCCTTTTCCTCA
Source organism: Rhincodon typus (assembly GCF_021869965.1). Lineage (NCBI taxonomy): Eukaryota > Metazoa > Chordata > Chondrichthyes > Orectolobiformes > Rhincodontidae > Rhincodon > Rhincodon typus. The sequence goes on from NC_063345.1 coordinate 43,341,892, forward strand.
ATTAAGGATCCAACCCCTCTCCACCGCGGAGAGGGCCCTCGAATGCATTCAACTCATTTCCTGCATTTCTACCCTTACCTTTTCCTATCCCTTTCAGAATCATGACGGACTCCTTGTACTCACTTTCCACCCCATCAGTCTCTACGTTCAAAGGATTACCCCAGTCCATTTCTATCACCTCCAGTATGACACCATCACATACCAAACTCCTTCACTTCCTTTGCTTTAAGAAAAACGGACACTTCCTTCCATGCCAAATCACCTCCACCCCCTCACTTTCCAAGGTACAAACACTCCATCTAGATGAAGTAGAGATTTACTTGTATTTCTTTCAGCCAAGGGTACTTTATTTGCCGCTTATAATATGCTCTCCTCTACACGGAGACCAAATGCAGACTGGCTAACTGCTTGTGGAACACCTCCACTCAGTTCATGAACATAACCCCAACATTCCAGTTGGTTGCCATTTTACTACCCAAACTTGCTCCGATGCTTGCATTTCTACTGTAGTTCTGCTGCACTCTTCCATTGTCAGCTAAAGCAAGCTAGAGTACCAGCATCTCACTTTCCACTTAGGGACTTTATAACCTTCTAGACTCAGAGCTCAACAAGTTCAGATCATGAATTCTGTCCTGCGTTTTCATTACCCACCCCCAATGTCTAGTTTTCCTCTCAGCGTAACTGACCTTTTATTCTGCTGTGGACATTTACTCTGGGTTCACAACCCTTCTCTCCAACTACTACTAATCCCTTCGGTTCTGTGCCAAATTCCATTGAACTTCCTTTTGCATCTACTCATTACTTTTTGTCTACTGTGTAAAATCTATCACTTTTCCATTCCCCTCTTCAATTCAAAACAAGTCATTACTGGATTCAAAACATTGTTTCTCTCCACAGTTGCTGCCAGACCTGTTGAATTTCTCCAGCACACACATTTCCGCAATACAACATACCCTGGCTGGTTTGTACTCAAGAGCATCATCTGTCAAAACAATGGACAGATCTTGAAAATGGTAACAGTCCATTGCATGCATGTTAGGAGATGACTTCGGTTGTCGCTGCTCACTACTTCATGTTTGGTTACTGGCTGAGTTTCAGGGAGCAACTTAAGAAACCCCTTAGCAGACACTCTTTCGCTCAGGATAGAGAGGGAAATATGACAGCTACCCAGCAAATGAGTACAGAGCTGCAAGTTACACTTCTGGTGGTCTCAGTCCAAAATTGCATCACTGGGAGTGGAAAGATTTTCTAGGCAGGAATTGGGCTGGCCAGTCCAATGTGCTCATGTTGTCATCAAGGCACCAAATCAATAGTTCTCTTTGATCCAAGACAATTAAACCGTAACAGAAAAGCCCAAATCATTTAAAAAGATGCATCTATGACCTATGTTTGCAGGATACCACCCAGGTTCATGGCTGATCCAGATACAGAAAAATCCAATGCCATGGTGACGTGGACAACTGCTAATTGGGGTCTGCTGTAGAGACCTTGAGATTTAATTTTAGACCTGAGCACAGTGGGTATGAACATTGTTTGGATAAGTCATAGCCTCTTACGCATTTGCACTTTATTATTTGAAGGAAGCTGACTTGAACAGTATTAACTGATGTACTAGGTAGCAATTTCTATCTCTTGCTGCCTCACCCCCTTACCAGCTTCTCCCTACTCTTCTCAATGTCTATGTAATCTGTTTCCATCTCAATTCCCTTACTTGCTGCTTGTTCTTTCAATAAGGCTTCCTTCACCAACATTTGATGCCCAAATAACCCTCTAGCGGTTTCATATTATACTCAAAAGGGACAACTAATCAGAAAAAATGAACTTGTGTCAGTGAAAACAACTCTGTCACTATATGTGGAGCAGTTAGTATAACTGTTGAGTAATGCATTTAGTAGCATTTATTGTCACACAAGTACAGTGAAAAGTTTACAAGTCACCACTTAGAGCACCATCTGACTGACTGTTAGGAATAAAATAGAAAAATAAAGCAATAAAATGTTCAGAATTAGTCCTTCCATCCCAGTCCACACCAGCACCTCGTCCGCAGACTACAAAATGATAATAAAAAAAAGTAGAACTTATCTTCTGAACAGGGGTCTACCAACACAAGTATAGGGCATTTGCAAGGTCCTGCAGCCAGAAGTCCTCGCTTGCGGCACTGATGCACGGTGCGTCATATTTGAGGTTCCAAAATCATTGTGAAATTGATTGCAATGTTTCAATGCATACCTGGTGCTTGTAATTCCAACCAGGAATGTAACTGAGATACATACCATGGCAATGTTATCTGAAATTGCTCACTGAGGATAGCTTAGTTAGATGGAATTGATGGTATGAGGAACTCTCCATCCTGCAGTTTATACATTACTTTTTAAACAAGAGATAGCATTGTTAAGCTCATCTTTGTTGTAAATTAAAATATGGAAAAACTTTTTCCTCAATTAAATTGAGATATCAAGTGAAACAATTTAATCTTAGGCCTACTTAACTCTTAAAATCAGTGTTTTGTTTTAAACCTATGGCACTATAGAGATGGGCTTTTGAAACAAATATCCAAATAGGATTAAAGTGATGTTTAGATTCTAGTTCCACTAAAAAGTAGAGATTTGGAGAGTTATACACCGCAGTCACACTCCAAGACTTTAAAATGCACTTGATTAGAATATATTGGAATAATATCCATTCATGAGTATAAGGATATACATGCATCAGTAGAAGTACAAAACTATACCAAGAATAATCACAGAAGAGGCAACAAGCCAAGGAAAACAGTTTGTAGAAATGCAAGCAGTACAATACACAGACAAACTTACCGATGTAATTGAATCAAAATTTTTGTTTTACAGGCAAGGTAAATGCAGAGCAGATACCTATAGTATGCTTCAACTAAGCTGGTTCAGACTACAAATTTAAAATTTGTGAAATGTAACTTTGCAATGCCTATCAATAAAGTAAATATTTACTTGGTGTTAAATGTTTGGCATGAGGACATGAGTCATTGTTGAGAATAACTGTTTAAGACAGTCATTTTCATTGCCTCTGGGTTTTTAAAACTGTTGTGGTAAGACAGTAAATTTTGTTACACAAGTGCAGGAATCCACAGGATGCAACTTTGTGACAAATACTGTGTTCAAGGCAACAGGAATGTTTAAGATGTTGCTGGAAACAATGCCCTGATCTGCAATACTGGAGGGAACAATCTTTGATGGATAAAAAAAGTCTGTCCTTGACTTGAAGCAAATTTTACTGGTCATTCACAACAAAGTGGGAACAAATCTCACCCAGCACATGTCAAATTCTATTCTAACTAGTTATGGGTTAAAAAACTTACCAAGTTTGGTTGGACTGTCTGTTTCATGTTGTGTAATTTACTTTCCAATTGTCTCACATATTCTTGGAGCTGTTGATTTTTCTTCATCTCTTGGATTAATGACTGCTCGTAATACTCTCTTTTGTGCTAATTTCAAAATGAACAAAGGTATGAAATATTTAATGAAGTAATTAATGACGTTGATACCAGTTCCTAACATTGGCAGCATGATCAAGTGAACCTTTGCATTAATTAAACAAATTAAAATCAGTTATCCCAAACATTAACAAGTGAATGGCAAGAGAAAAACATTGCCACAAGAGACCTAAATAATAGATCTCAAAATGGAAACTTTCATAATCTAATAATTAAAACTAAAATAAATAAACTCTCTGGATGATGACAGATGTATAGTCTATTAAAAACCAATTCTATACTGCTCAATGTCATTATACAAATTTATAGCAACTGAAATGGAGGAGTTTAATTTGGATTCATTGTCTCTACTCTTGCTGTATCAATGGTCCAATTTGGGTGTAATTGCAGCTAGACTGACATAAATTAGAAAGTATACATACAGGTCAGACGTCAGCATTTTCACTTGTCTGTTTGTTAATACTTGCTGACAGAAAAAGGAACAGGGGATTTTCAACTTCCCACATTGTGCTAATGTCTTCCCATTATATGTCATAGCACAGGTTTTGCTTTGGCCAGTTGAATGCTGCTGTATTTGCGGCCTTTGTATGACTAAAGGAGTGCTGATTCAAGATCCTGTGCAATAACAGGGATATATTTCCATAATATTTCAGTTTGTAGCCAGTAACTCTGTACATTGTAATAACTAACTTTTGCAATGATTTCTAAAGTGTTGGAACTCTTTAATGAAAGAATTGTATTGATAGTCATATGGCACTGCCACAGTACAATTATTGGATTATACTTGTGACTGAACAATTTAAGTATTCAAGGTTAAAGCACCTTCATTTACAGAATGTAAAGTGAACTTCTCTGTTTGTATAGATTTTGTTGGGCTTTGTTATTGCAATGTGAAAGGTGATGTTAACCAGGAAAAGGGAGTTGGGAGGGCATATAGATGAGAATCAATGTGTAATGGGCAATCTAGACACAATTAAGGCAATGTGGGTTGGACGTGTCTGTGCAACTGAGGCACTGAGGGGATTTATTGGGCACCGTATTATGATTGAGGCAGTGAGATTTGTATGAAAGTAAGAGAATGATAGAGACAGTACAGGTAGCTGAGGTACTCAAGATCCATCTGCCATATTGTGGAGTGAGTACAGTGAGAATGCTGTTGAGTTAATGCACTTAACCTGATGAAAATGAAAATGGTGGATGTGTTATTCAGTTTAATAGCATAGAAAGAGGCCCATCAAAGCATCGAGCACCCAGCTACCTAGCTCCATTTTCCAACACTTTGCCCATAGCTTTCTATGTTATGTCTTTAAGTGGTCACCTGAATAGTCCTTCAATGCATTGATGGTTCCCACCTTTACCATTCTTTTAGGTGGAGTTCCAGATACCCACCAAACTCTAGGTTGAATTCTTGAATTCTGTCTGAATCTGTGAAGGGTATGCAGAGAGTAGATGGGGTGGGGGTGGGGGAGGGGAAGAGAGAAAAACTTTCCCCTCAGACAGGTGCTAAATCTTTGTACACTTGTTATTGACCCATGTACTAAGGGGAAAAGTTCTTCCCATCTCCTCTCTACATTCCTCAGTTTTGTGCACTTCAAAGTTGGTACCCATCCCCCCTCCTGCCACACCCGTCCCTTTTTCACTTCAGGAAAAACACCACCAGCCTATCCAATCTCACTTCTTGGCTGATTGCTCCAGCCCCAGCAGCATCCTGGTGAATCTCCTTTGCACCCCCTCTGGTGCGATCACATCCTTCCTATAGGCCGGTGACCAGAACTGCTCACAATACTCTAGTATGGCTTAATTAACTTCTCACAAAAGCCATCACATCCCCCTCACCCTTGCATTCAATGCATTAATAAATAAAAGCAAGTATCCCATATGCATCTTTAACCACCTTATCTGTCTTAAAGGATCTGTGGACATTCACACCAACATCCCTCGATCCCTCTATTTCCAAGGGTACTACCATTTGACACATACCATGCCCTCCATTGTTAGTCCTCCCAAAATGCATACTTAACTCCATCTGCCACTGTTCTGCCCATCTGACCAAACCTGTTGATATCATCCTGCCATCCAAGCCTTTCCTCCTCATTATTTACCACCACTCCCTCCCCAATTTTCATATCATTTTCAAGGTTACTGATCAAACCTTCTACACATACATGTTGCAAGGGAGCCAGCACCAAATCCTGTAATATGCTACTGGACTCAAGCTGCCAGTGACAACCACCCTTTGACCATTATCCTTTGCTTGCTGCCACTAAGCTAATTTTGATCCAATGTGCTCTTAGCTTCTTGACAACTCTCCCATACAATAGTTTGTCAAACGTTACTAGAATCCATGTAGTCTACTTCAACAGCATTATCCTCATCTGTGCACCTAGTCATTGATTCAAGGAATTCTGTCACTCAGAACTTTTTCCCAAGCATTTTCCTATCGTTAATGCAAGCGAAAGACAGGCTAAAAGATTTAAAAAAAAACTTGTGGGAAAATCAAGTTCAGTAAAACCCTCCATCAGCCTTCACGTGTTCAACCATACTATAGTAACATTAGGAGTTTACTTTTATTCATTTGGGGGATGTGAATGTATAAGCAATGCTAGCATTTAATGCCCATCCCTAAATGCCCTTGGACCCAGTGGCAAGTAGGCTATTGCAGAGGACAGTTAACAGTCAACCACATTGCAAGCCAGACCAGGTATGGATGACAGATTTCCTTACCTAAAAAAGGACAGTAAACCAGATGGGTTTTTACAATTGATGAATGGTGACTGTAAAAACTTCCATAAATCACGTGAATGTGGTATTTGAGAGAGCTACACACCTGTGCCACTTTAGTTACAGATTAGAAATGCTGCTGGAGAAATAAAGCTAGAAAGAGAGTGAGCATTAGAGGTGAAGACACAGTATATTAGAGAAAGTGATACCAAAAAGCTTTTACTCAGCTTCAGGTGAACAGGGGCTCTGGATAATAAACAGTCTACTTGGAAATATCTCTCTAATGAACAAAATTTGGATTTAAACTGGAAACTGTGCATATTCTGGAGGCTGATTTTTCTTTTGGAACTTCTGTTTGAGCCTTAGTTCCACATTTCTCAAAAAAAAGCAAATTGAATAACTCAAAGTTCTAGGTTCTGATCATTTTCATTGCCCTGAGCAGGGGTCTGCATTTGAAATGTAAAATGTGAAAAGCCAAGGGCTGTTGCAGTCTCAGTGTTAGTAGGGTGGCCTTTCAACTCAGTGACAGCATGCTTTATGCAGAAGTTGAGACAGAAATGGCTAGAATGTTCCCACACACTTTATTAACATGATATCAGCACCAGCATTCTGACTGCATCTCCTCCCAGAGAAAGTCCAGAAAACCTGAAGCATCCAAAAGTTTGGGGAGGCACTCTCATGGATCTTCCCTCTTTTCATTCTGCTTTGGATTTGGAAAATAAGTGGTCCCTGGGGCGCAGGCGACAGGAAAGTTAGCTCAGGTCTCTTAAGCAGAGAGTTTGGATACAGAAAAACAAAGTGTGTTTGAATAAATCAAAACATGTTAAGGTTGAGGCGTACTGTATATTTGTATTTCAGTGATACCACTGTCAAGGTTTTGAGTTACAAACTCCATCCAAATTAGTAAGACAATCCAGTGACTGTGTTAAGAGACAGCAGTTTTGATCCTATGCAAAGATAATTTGCTAGTTTTATTAACTAGGATCAATAGAATCTCTAGAGTGTGGAAGCGGGCCATTTGGCCCATGGAGTCACACTGACCCTCCAGACAGCATCCCGTTCAAACCCACACCACTACCCTAACCCTGAAATCCTGCATTTTCCGTTGCTAATCCACTCTGCCCAGACACCACAGGCAATTTATTGCTACCAATCCACCTAACCTGCACATCTTTGGACTGTGGAAGGAAACCCACACAAACGGCTGCTAGAGGGTGGAATCGAACACAAGTCCTCGGTGCTGTAAGGCAGTTGTTCCAGGAAGACTCAACAGTTTCAGTGGTTGCTGTCAGTTTTTTTTTAAAAACCTTCAAACCATCTTGAATATCAAAAATGAGGCAAGAATATCCTTCATACATGAAATCCATGTCTAAACAAGCCCAAACATTATTATGAAGTTACGTATAGTAAGAGGTCCCTATCATTACTTTTGAATTGATAAAATTTCTTATTTACAGACAGGTCATGATTTAATTGTGGCTCGGCATTTGGATTAAAATTAATGTTCCTTGACTAATTGGATCAGAAGATTTTCAAATACAATTCGTCATTATCTGTAACTGCGCTTAATGTTGATCAAGACAGACCTGGGTGGAATATAATTTGAAGAGTACATGATAAAAATGATAAAGGCAGTTTGTAGCAGTTAAAAAAATGGCAGGCCTAGGTAAGTTGGCCAGCAGTTTAACATGTTTTGCAAAAATGAAATCTTGAATTGATAGAGCATTTCATATCCTTAAGACATTTTAAAAAAAAGAAGTGTTTCCAAGTAATCACTTTCAAAGTGAAGAAGTCACTGTTAATTCAGTTAGCTGGGTGGCTGGTTTGCGATGCAGAGTGACACCAACAGTGTGGGTTCAATTCCCACCATGCCTGAGAGTCCACCATGAAGGATTCTCCTTTTATGTCGTCATTGTCTTCAGGAATAGTGCCAGAAGACTGGAGACTAGCAAATGTTGTCCCCTTGTTCAAGAAGGGGAGTAGAGACAACCCTGGTAATTATAAACCAGTGAGCCTTACTTCGGTTGTGGGTAAAGTGTTGGAAAGGATTATAAGAGATAGGATTTATAATCATCTAGAAAGGAATAATTTGATTAGGGATAGTCAACACGGTTTTGTGAAGGGTAGGTCGTGCCTCACAAACCTTATTGAGTTCTTCGAGAAGGTGACCAAACAGGTGGATGAGGGTAAAGCGGTTGATGTGGTGTATTTGGATTTCAGTAAAGCGTTTGATAATGTTCCCCATGGTAGGCTATTGCAGAAAATACGGAGGCATGGGATTGAGGGTGATTTAGCGGTTTGGATCAGAAATTGGCTAGCTGTAAGAAGACAGAGGGTGGTGGTTGATGGGAAATGTTCATCCTGGAGTTCAGTTATTAGTGGTGTACCTCAAGGATCTGTTTTGGGGCCACTGCTGTTTGTCATTTTTATAAATGACCTGGATGAGGGCGTAGAAGGATGGGTTAGTAAATTTGCGGATGACACCAAAGTCGGTGGAGTTGTGGATAGTGCAGAAGGATGTTGTAGGTTACAGAGGGACATAGATAAGCTGCAGAGCTGGGCTGAGAGGTGGCAAATGGATTTTAATGCAGAAAAGTGTGAGGTGATTCACTTTGGAAGGAGTAACAGGAATACAGAGTACTGGGCTAATGGTAAGATTCTTGGTAGTGTGGATGAGCAGAAAGATCTCGGTGTCCATGTGCATAGATCACTGAAAGTTGCCACCCAGGTTGATAGCGTTGTTAAGAAGGCATACAGTATGTTAGGTTTTATTGGTAGAGGGATTGAGTTTCGGAGCCATGAGGTCATGTTGCAGCTGTACAAAACTCTGGTGTGGCCGCACTTGGAGTATTGCGTACAGTTCTGGTCACCGCATTATAGGAAGGATGTGGAAGCATTGGAAAGGGTGCAGAGGAGATTTACCAGGATGTTGCCTGGTATGGAGGGAAGGTCTTATGAGGAAAGGCTGAGGGTTTTGAGGCTGTTTTCGTTAGAGAGAAGAAGGTTAAGAGGCGACTTGATAGAGACAAACAAGATGATCAGAGGATTAGATAGGGTGGACAGTGGGAGCCTTTTTCCTCGGATGGTGATGGCTAGCACGAGGGGACATAGCTTTAAATTGAGGGGTGATAGATATAGGACAGATGTCCGAAGTAGGTTCTTTACTCAGAGAGTAGTAAGGGCGTGGAATGCCCTGCCTGCAAAAATAGTAGACTCGCCCACTTTAAGGGCATTTAAATGGTCATTGGATAAACATATGGATGATAATGGAATAGTTTAGGTTAGATGGGCTTCAGATTGGTTTCACAGGTCGGCGCAACATCGAGGGCCGAAGGGCCTGTACTGCGCTGTAATGTTCTATGTTCTACGTTCAACCTGTCCCTTGCCCAAGGCATAGTGACCTTCAGTTGTCCGTCTGACGGTAGGACAATAGTGACTACCTTTTAACTATAATAAGTGTCTTGATTTCAATATGGAGTTGGGTTTATCACTTCAATACTGTGGCCCTTGCTGTGTAACAACAGCAAGTCTGGCGACAGTGAAAACAGTTAGGAGCTGAATCCATGTGGCCATAATGTTACAAGTACAGTTGATATTCCGTGTAGAATCAGTACAGTGACCTTCAACAGTGTGACTGAGATAAAGGATCCACCACAGACTGCAGTAAAATGATACAGATTCTGCATTATGGGTACGTCTGGTATTACAATTTTTACTGTGATTACAGACTTCTAAAATAGGTAATAAAAATAGAAACTAATGAGGGCACACAGATTTTGAACAAGTACCTAATCCAAAGTTGTCAAATTTTACTAATCTACAAGCTCAAACTGCTTCCCAGCTTTTCCATTCTTATTCCCAATATTGCTGCAAACCTCTGTTCTGTCTCTTTCTGCCTCATTACTATTTCTTCAGATCATCCTTTATTCTCATCCATTTAAAGCCCTCTTTGCTACGTGTATTATCTTTCTTCCCAGTTCACTTTAATTTTTCTTCCATTTCTAACTATTTACTGACAATCTGGGTTCCTAATGCTGGTATCAGCAGGCCTATCTGCTGTATAGATCATGTATCAAGGCAGCCAAGTATCAGGTTAAACAGGGATCCAGTACACTAGCTCTGTACTAAACACGGAAACATTGATTTGCCCAGAATGCTGAATGTCACAAAACCATTAATGTTTGATTATTGATTAGTAAATGTTAGAAGTCATGGTTCATAATTCTGGTTGATGGTGCTATCTTTACCTGCTCATTGTCCAGTTTCTTGGAAAGTGCATTGGCATGCTGATTAGTGTCAGAAATTTCCATTTGGAGGGTTGCCACTCTTTGCTGAAGTCCAGTCGTGGTTGCACGATAGATCTGATCCCAGTCTTGGTTGAGTTTCATCAGCTGAAAGAATGAAGCAGTTATTATTAGCTGGTCTTCAACTTGCAGCCACGTTCTCAGTTTCCTTATGATGGATTCCAATGAATTTCTAGACAATTTCCTCATCAATTGAGCATTACATCTTACTGCATTGAAGTATTGGAACTAATGGACTGTACTTTATCATTCTTCAGGGATGTGGTTTGCATCCACTATGTTCCAAAAATAGTTCCTCCGTAACTTCAAATCCTTTTAATGTTTCAAACCTCAGTGAAATCATCCACAATATTCTGTATTTCAATGAACTATAATTAACTTGCTGCCCTTTAAATTTAACTTCATGTAAATTTACATTAATTGGAGTGCATGCAATCTATCCTTGTATTAGATCAAACAGAACTCAACACCACAAGGTCTGGCCAAGGTCTTCATTCAGAAGAAACCAACTTAAATGAAGCGCCAGTATGAAGGGATACAATTCTTTGGAGAACACCCGCCAGCAAGAAGTATGGAAAAGGACCCGGAAAATGAATGTCAGCAATTTCACGGCAAAAGTGACAATTGCTCTCTGGGAAGCACCTGCTAAACGTGTGGTTGGAAATGTGGCTCTAGGATCAGGCTCATCAGCTACACAACCCATGACCAGTGACATGGAATTTCCTAGGTGGATAATCATGCTTGTTAGCGAGTGATTGTGGTTTGCTGGCAAAGTCAATTTTCCTTCTTTATATCTCACCCTCAAAGATTGAGCAAATATTGTACTAGCCTTGTTGATGACAACTTGTAAGAATCCAATAACTTTGGCAGTATTTGTATTCTTGAACACCCAAATCTTGTTACATTTTCATACACCCAGCTATGAGCACCAAAACAAAATCTTTTTATTGATGGGGCCAACAATACGATCAGTTAATCCAGATAGAAAAAAAAAAAAAAAAAAAAAAAAAAAAAAAAAAAAAAAAATCGCAACAATAAAGAGTACACAGGCAGTGCATGTGACCATTACAACCTTGTGACCCAAACAGTGACTACACATAGACCAAAACAGGAACTGGAACTGGACTTGGGGGTGTGGGATGACAGAGGGTGCCAGACCAGTGAGGTAGAACCATTTATGGAAGCCAGTGTGATGAACACCCAATTATTTTCACTTAACACAATTTGCCACAGTTTTGCACATTTGCTTCCTTTTCCTCCACAACTTGTGCTTACAGTATATCCCAATTTAGGATCAGCTCTATTTGTTCTTTCATGCTACTCGAGGATACGTTGAAAGTTTGAGGGACCTGAGTAAAACCCAGAGACAATTTCTCACCTTCCACAGTACCAACACCCTTTATTGCCATTCTATTCCCTATAGGCAAACCAATTGACTCAAGTCAAAATCACTACCTCAGTTCAGTGTATTATCAATTTTAATGGTTAAACCTTAAATGAAAGCCCTCGAAGTCCATATAAACACCTATATTCACTTTCTTAGTTTACTGTTTTAGTGACCTCAAAAATTGATCCTTAGGCAAACATTACTTACCCTCAAAGCAATATCAATGCCCTCTAATCCCAATGACAGATTCTTGTAGCTTCAAAACAAACGTCATTGAACCAACAAGGCCAGAATTCTGTCTCCTAGTCTTCCCAAATATTGGAGTGATATAGAACATTTCCAGTCTATACAATTCCCAGATCTACAGTACTATGGAAGATTATGACTAGTGTTTTCACAATTCCTTCACCTAATGAGTTTAACAAAACAAAAGTTAACCAATGCTGGAAATTGCAGTTCAGATGGCAATGAAAAAGAGAACAAATTTAAACGTGAAACTTAGTTTTTCTCCCCATAGATGCTGGATGATGTGCTGACTATCTCTAGCACCTGAAGTTTTCCACTTTTGCGATTATTTAAATAATCTGGGGTGGGGAAAAAATTCTTAATTTTAAAATGTCATGTGACCTGGGCATTATTCATTCAGTCACCATTTATTGCATCAGAATCCTAAAGTACTCATGGACAACGCTTTTAATTGCAACATTTAAAAAAAAGTGTCAGCAAATATAAATTTAGGAAGGGTCAGGCAGAGAACAATGAGAAGCCATGGAATGTCTCAGCTCTACAAAACAAGGGAAACTTTGGACAGAAAGACCAAAAAAAAGATAATAGACTGACTATTAACTCTTCTCCTCACCAATCCATTAACAGAAAAACATTCCCACACATTTGCGTTTTATACTTCCAGTGAAAAAAAGTTAAAAACTAATTCTGACTGTTGTGATGTACCATTGTGTGGACTAGTGTTCTGTAAAGGTCACAGCTTGAAAACAACCATTAAACACCCTTGTTCTGCAGGTGAAAAGAGACAAAATGCCTACTCAGTGTTGTGAGCCAGCCACTACCAAGAGGAACCAAGACAAAAGAATTTTAAAATCAACATACTAAAAGGCAAGAACCACCCATGTCAATGCAACTGCTACTATCCAATAATAGCCACAATTCTACTATTTAGTTCTCATGAAAAACTTAAAGCATTTTAAATTCATTTTGGACCTACATCTTGTCCTAATTGATAGGGCATTGTTAATTCCTAAGCACTAGAAGAAATAAACTCTTGTGAACACAAGAATATCTGGCTAAATTGACTTCTCTCAAAATGAATTCATTTGCTGTGGCTGACCTTTTCTCCCAAAAGAGAAGGGATCCTTTCAAAGTTAGCCTTGTTGTAAGAAACCGAGGGCCATGTTTGATTGGCAGGGGTTGGGGGTGGGGGGCAAGAATGAGTAAAGAAGGGATAGCCAGTTGAACCCTCCTCTCCTGGGGACCGGTTATAACAACTGTCCTTTCCCTAATAGCCTTGAGACAGTGGTGCGAGCCATCAATTAACCAGGTTGCTTTTACACTGGATGATGTCAAACCTCTTGATCATCAACATTGAATCTGCACTCATCCAGGCAACTGGAATGTATTCTATCACACACCAGACTTATAGATGAAGGTGTCAGATGGTGAGTTACTCCAAGAATTCCTAGCCTCTGAAATTTTAAATGTCTACTTTCTCCATCACTATTTTGCTACTTGCATTGAATCTGATAAGTTCATCCCCTTAAAATTTCCCCTTGTTAATGAGCATGTTATCTTTTAAGAGTGAAAAGAATTTTGTTTTCTTTATTCATTGAGGGGATGAGGGCATCGCTGGCTAGGCAGCATTTATTGCCCATAGGGCAGTTAAGAGTCAACCACATTGCTGTGGGTCTGGAGTCACGTGTAGGCCAGACCGGGTATAGATGGCAGATTTCCTTCCCTAAAGGGCATTAGTGAACCAGACGGGTTTTTCTGACAATCAACAATGGATTCATGGTCATCATTAGATTCTTAATTCCAGATATTTTATTGACTTCAAATTCCACCGTCTGCCGTGGCAGGATTCGAACCCGGGTCCCCAGAACGTTATCTGGGTCTCTGGATTAACAGTCCAGCGATAATATCACTAGGTCATCACCTCCCCACTAAGAATATAAAGTACTAATTTAAGAAATATGTCATTGCCATTTGTATGTTGAGTATCACCCGTATCTTTCTTAATAGACAAATCTCAGCCTTTTTCTGTTTACACAGTCGACCTTCAGAAATTGATTTTTAGTCCAAGGATAAAACATGCAATGAAAAAACTTGGACTTCACCATGAACCACATATGTACAAATATCCACTGTCAAACTAACACCTGTGTATTAAACAGTGCTTTTTGCTGTCCCCATATAAGAATATCTTGGCATGGCACTCATTGTGGCCCAACTACAAAATTGCTCCTTTCTGCTATATTATCCTAGTCATTATTGGGCAGCAGTGCACTCACTGCATTGTAACTCTTCTGTTTTCTATTCTTCTTCTGGTAATATGTGGTCAATGTCTCTATAGGAGGGGAAAAAAACAACACGTAGTGACTTAAGTTCCTTTGTCAACAAGCTTCTGCAGTGGTTTACAACCTTTGAGAGTACTACTTTGACTTATATTGACAGCTTTTAAACATAACTTACTTTTTTCTTACTCATTGAGCCAAGCCGAAAAGTTAAAATAATGTTTGGGTATTTATGACTCCTTTGTACCTGCAGGTGAAGAGTCAGAATTCCAAATTGTCAACTTTTGTCAAATTTGAAATATTAAAAGCAGTGGGGTTGTCTCACTTTCCTGGCCTCAAACAATTTAAGCAATCTAATAAATTTTATTATATCGTTGGTTTGGGGGATTTGGCGTGCAAACTTTTGTAGTTTCTATACAGCAACTGAAACTGTACTTCAAAGTACTTAATTGACTGCTACAGGCTTGGGAACACCTTAAAGTCATGAAAGTTGCTATACATAGAAATGTAAATTAGAATAGTGTACCTATGCAAGTTATTTCTCAACTACCTGAAATGAGTCATTTCAGTTTTTCAGCACCTATGCCTACAATAGCATTTCATAACATTTACACTTGTTCATTTGGATTAACTTGAAAAAGAAATGCTGAAAATAGATCCGAATGTCATTTAAATGACAGATTGGAATGGAATGAAACCACACAATAGTCTAATTGCTTTTGTTGTTCATCAAGCCAATCTCTTCCACAATGACATTTGTAATAAGTATGGCTCACAGTTGATTATGTGCTTCCTTGCTGTGATGCTGATACACTAACAATGTCCTGGAGGCAACATTTACAACCGCACATGGCAAAATACAAATATTCTCAGGATATTTCAATAACTACATGCTTGACAGACTTGTTTTGTCAAGAGGAAAGTACTAATTATAAAAAAAAATGTGCGCTTTTCTTTCAGCAGAAGGGAAACTCCAGTAGGGCGTTGCTTAACAGGCTTACGTAAATTCTGATGTTCAAAAGTTGCTTAAATAGGGAAAAAAAGAAGTGGGAGAGGACCAAGTACCTCTTTGTTCATGCGTCTCAGTTCGGTGTTCCTGTTTAGCAGCAGCAACTTCTCTTCGTCGGCTGTAGTTACACTCATGCTTTCTGTGATAAACGTCGCATTCCCCTCAGCTCCAAACTCATTCACATTTTGCAGCAACTGAAATGGTTCATTTGGTGTTCCCGAGACACTCTCTCTGGAAAAAATAAAAATTGAATACGATACTCAGCAGCCTGGGATACTGCCGTCAAACATCATGATAAATTTGCCACGCTTGATGCATTCCAAGCCTTCGAATGCCTTGTAGGCAATTTTAGTTCAGATGCCACCACTCATCAGAAGCTCAAGATAATTCACATGCTCCACTGTCTGTGACAACATTCCCATTAAAATGACAAAACAAAACACTTTAGCCATTAAACTGCACAGCATCGAGAAACATGTGATGCAAGATTGCCCCTTATCCAATGTTCTTAATGCAGATGGTACACAAATTTGGTGCTGCCTCTTAAAGTTAAAGATTGCTACATACACCCAGCACAGAACATAATATGGAGTGCCAAGGAAGGAGCTGTAAAATCATGAGAAGTTACAATAAGCTAAAAGCTAGATATTTTGACTTAAAGGCAAGCAGCACCTTAAATTATGGAAGTGAATAGCTGGAAAGGAGACCACTTTACTTCGGAATTGGAACATCCTACAGATTAATTTTACAAAGATCACAGCATCAATATCAGGGGTATTGATATGTGGACCTAAATGTAGAAAGTTCAGTGATCTCACTCGAGTAGACAAGGCTAGTGAAGGTATTTTCAAATGGTACAACCTATTAACTGCAACATGAACCTCAAGTGCCATTCAAATACACCACAAACTCACTTATCTATCAACAGTCTTTATTGATCAGGACTCTCACTTCACATTCAAAACTTTACCTCTCCCTCACACTCAGTACCACATCCCATGCCTGTACATATTTGCAGCTGTTCAACAATAAACCAAGCACAACCAGATTTGTACCATCCCTAAGTGATACCTTTCCCTCTTTCCAGGGAAAGGCAGCATATGACTGAAGAGAGCACCCAGCCTGTTGGAGAGGAGTACAGCTATATTACCCCATGGAAGAGAAGATCATTGCAGCAACCACAGTTGAGGTCATCCCCAGCGATCACACTGAAAAATGAACGTTGTGTTCTGTATCTTAGCTTTCCCTCACCCCAAAATCTCTTGGCTTCTAAAGTTGCCCACTCCGTAAGCATGCATCTCTTACTCTCCACAGTATATGATCCCATTCCATTCTTTTAAAAGTGCAAAAGAATTGCCACTTGATCAAATCAGCATCATAAAAACATCATTCTTTATAGAACTTTGCTCTGCACAACTTGTCAACCGATTTCCTATCTTAAATATAATGTACACTTCAAAAAGTAGTTAACTGGCTATTAAACACTGGAGGCATCTAGTGTCACTACAGACATGCAAGTCCTTTTGGTCAGGTAGTTGTGAAACAGCCAGATTATACCACTCATTCCCACACTTGGCAGCCACCAGCTGAAGTATGTGGTAACGTGGAGAAAGGGTTTGGATAAGGTGAGGCACTGTGTACTAGCAGCCTGCAACAAGGGTGGAGTCAAAGTTCATATCCGTTTGCTAAAAGGTGATGTCATTCTACAGGAGAGCTCAAATTAAGATAATTAAGATAATGGATTGCCTGACTTGCCAACAAGTCTGCAATTACCAGCAAAGAGCTCGGAGGGATCTGTACCATCTAGCTCAGACATCCTGTGCCACGTACTAGGAGCATTACTCCCCGAATGCTCCATGCTTCCTCTTCCTGTCATGCAAGGGATACTCACTGCTCAAAGTGGTTTGTGCCCAGAATCTGTGCGGTCAGCACCACAACTTTCACCATGTGCCACACCACTTGTTGTAAACTTCAACTTGAACCAACTCTGGAATCCCAACACTCCCAAGATCAGAGCAGCAGCCAGCAGAAATTAAAAATGAGTCAGCAACTAACATGAACATGGTGTTGATAGAAATAGCAAAGGGAACATTCCTGCTGCTGGACATACATTTGACTTCGAGGTTAAGGAAAGGGCATTAACTGGAATGACTGTCAGCAAAATGACATGCCTGGCATCAGTCAACAATACATACTGATTGCATCTTAAATCTGTATAATTCCAGTGGGTGCTCCCTGTGTCTACATGAACTCTCTCCCCAAAAAATAAGAACAACTTGTCT
Source organism: Rhincodon typus (assembly GCF_021869965.1). Classification (NCBI taxonomy): domain Eukaryota; kingdom Metazoa; phylum Chordata; class Chondrichthyes; order Orectolobiformes; family Rhincodontidae; genus Rhincodon; species Rhincodon typus. Next base: position 43,359,586 of record NC_063345.1, read on the forward strand.
GACTTCTGGTCAGCTCCAGAAGATACATGTTAGACAGATACCTTTCTGGGAGGTAGTTTGTGCTGGATACTAAGAAGTTGAATTGTGTAACCCTTATTCTCTTGTGAACTATGATGTTCTTAATTATTCAATAATATTTCAGAATCCACAATGGTAAAACTTTCAATTTTGATTTCATTCAATCACATTGGAAATGTTGACACTTCCATTTTTATAATATTTCAGTGCTCGGCTTTCTTAAATTGTTTCCCACAAATCATAGCTCAAGACCAACACTCAGCTCAATCCGAACAAAGCTAATCACATTTATTTACCTCATTCCTCAATAAAAACAAGTTAGTTGTCTCGATAGGAAATAGATGGCTGTAAAAACCATCTGCTCAGGTTGCTGTCACTCTTGGGTTAGCGAGAATAATTCTTACTTAGTAACATACATCTTTATTTTAAAAGATATTTTTTCGAAACTGTCTGAAATATAGAGGATCGATGGCAAGGAACAACTGCTATTGTACTATTGCATAGATTTCAGACCAGATTGGCAGTATACCTTGAAGACACTTACATGACATGACATGATGTCATGCCATATAGGATGTGTTGTGGCCTAGTATAAAAAGGCCAGATTTCCGTCAAAGCACATATAGCGTACAATTGTAATGTCATAGGAACTGCAGTAGCCCCTTAGAGTCAGAGGTCTAGACCAGAGAGAGAAAAAAAGACTATTTCTGCCATTGAGTCTGTGCCAGTCAAAAAGAAGCACCTAGCTATTCAGATCCCATTTTCTGGCACTCGGCTTATAGCCTTTTAGGCCATGGCATAGCAAGTGTACATCTCAATACTTCTGAAATGTTGAGGGTTTCTGCCTCTACCTTACAAGGAGTGAGTTCAAGTTTCCCATCACCCTCAGTGGGAAGGTGGGGGCAGTTTCCTCACATCCTGTCTAAACCTCCTGCCCCTTAAAATATGTTGCCCCCGGTCATTGATCCTTCCAATGGGAAAAGTTCCTTCCTGTCCATGCCCCTCAATTTTATACATCTCAAATCATATTCCCTTGCCTCAGTCTGTGCCCCCCACCAGCATTCAATTCAATCATGGCTAATCAAACATCAGTGACTTTAATCCACACCATCCCTTATTACCAGTGGCGTACAGAAATAATAGAACAGATAAAGCAATATAAATAGTGTTGTTCTAAACTTCAAGATATCTACCATAAGCAATACCCCAATCTTTGTGGCACTTGTAACAAGGGTCAACATACAACAACATTCAGACCACTGCATACTGACAGTGGTGACTGACATAACAAAGCAGGTCAAGACGGCACATCAGGTGCCGGAAACTGTTAGTGTCTGATTTTGCTGGTGAACCCAGAGTAAAATAGATCAACATAGTCAAAGAATAGAACAATGTCCCACAGGTTTGTGATACAGATGGTGACTTTATTGCAATGGGGGTGGGGGGTTTGACACATGGTGTAAACTTCAGCACTGATACTTGTAGAAACAGGCTGCTTTGGGCAATAACAGCTGGCATAGTAACGCAAGGTCCCAAGGCCAGTATCCCAAGCAACCAGACAGTATTATAGTTTTATAGTGCAAAAGAGGCATTATTGCTGCTAAACACAATGGTGAGCAAATTAACTTTAGAAGATAGGTGTGCTTTCTGAAAATGTTAATTTCACATTTTCATGGTTAATTTTTAAGTTTCACTGATTGGACACAAATCTGGTGAATCATATCACCTCCCCCTATAAAGTCTACAGGATTTTCATCTTATTGAAAGTCACTTTATCAGATCATAGCCCAGGTAGTGGAAATGAAAATTTCACCAGTCCTCAGTACAATGTCCTTCCTTATTAACATTTGTCGAGTAGAAAAACAAATTAATGCTATTATACCTTTTAAAAGATTTTCAAATGCTTTTCTATACAGATAAAAGATGAAGGATGGTCTTATATCAATAACACAATTTCATTTTTTCCAGATTTTGTACAGCACAACCAGATCCAGAGGAGAAATTACAATCTGTCATGGTGATTAAGAATGCTTGCACAATCCACAGTCTGTGGTTTGGCACTGATCTTTTAATCCTACTTGAAATAGAGGAAAGTTGTACATTATTGGAAAAGAGTGGATTTACTCTCAATTTCATGCTGCATCAGTTGTAGCTTAGCTGATAGCACTTTTGCGTCCGACTCAGCAGGTTCGAGATTCAAGTCCCACTGCAATGATCAAAGATGACTAATTTTGCCACACAAGAGGTTTGAGGTACTAAGGGTGTGCTGCACTGGTGAGATGTTAACCTAAGGTCCCATATGCCCACTCAGTTAGATATTAAAATTCTACTATTATTTTAACCAAGACCAGGGATCATCCCTGTTTATCTCCCGTAAATAAAAAAAATCTAAAGAAATACGAAGTTGCTGGAAAAGCTCAGCAGGTCTGGCAGCATCTG
>NC_063345.1:43362442-43403606 GCF_021869965.1 Rhincodon typus
GAAACGTTAACTGTTTTTTTCCTTCACAGATGCTGCCAAACCTGCTGAGCTTTTCCAGCAACCTCGTTTTTGCTTTTTTTTTTATCTCCCCTACCAGCGTTACCCCATTTTAAAACCACAAACTTTGAGACTTGGAGGGCTTATAGAGGTGGGGGTTGGTTTCAGCTCCTCAGTGCAGGTGGGCACAGGTGTAACTTCAGCCCAAGCCATTTCTTTTGGTGGGGGGTGTGCGGGAAAGTGTTAAGCCTACTGGAAATGGCTTAAACTGCAGGGCTTTATTTAAAAAGCACACAACCATACCCATCCACTGGTTTTGTTGCAGCAGAAACCAGGCTTCAAAAGGATTTATCCATTAGGTCACATTCGCCAATTGAGAATAATAAAGGATTAATGGGGTACTGTGGCTGTTCGCATGCAGTCTGAATTTCATATCTTGGGAAACTCTCACTTTAAGAATAAAATCAAAGGAATGTGTTAGCTTCTAAGATAGCAAAGTGAAGGAGGGAGGACAGAATAAGTCTGAGAGAGAGAATTTTGTCTTTTTTTAAATATCACAATCCTTGCTAAGTAACTTATGTAATGAATTTGATCTCAGATAGCACTGCATAATAAAATATTAAACTTAGAAACACTGTCTTCCCAAGATAGTTTTCTGAGAGTTTTTTTTTGGCAATATAATAATGAGTCTTTATGGACAAACTACTTGTTTTATTGATGGCAGCACTCCAAGTTATGAAGTGAAATGAAACATGAAAGAACTGGAAACAGTCTAAATCATACCAGATTGTAGTATTCTGCAAAGAAAATATTAGTTCTACTTATACGATGGTAGAGAGAGAAACAAAACAATTAATAATTCTATAAATCTCATGTTCCTCAAGTCTGAGGACCAAGATGAGTAATGCTTATCTCATGGCAATGAGCCACATTTCACTTGTAATAATTGTTGTAAACTATTCAATTTTTTCATTATTTGCTGATCGTTCACTGCCGTTTGTGGCATTTGCTGCTTTCAGTGCAGTTTAGAAGCTGATAAATTTTAAACTGAAACACTCAAAAGTATAAACTATGGTGGTTAACCCAGAGTCTGTTAAAGGGGTAGCTTTAAACCTCAGGGAATTTTAGGCACTGCCATCTCAGGAAAACATTTCTTTATATAAATTAAGTGCCATCATATTAGGTTCCACAACATGAGTGTGTCACATCCCATGTTACAACAACTGCAGTACAAACTGCTTTCTTGTGGTTATCTGCAAGATTATGTTCCTTTAATGTTTAATAAAGCAGAATTTAGTGGTTGACATGATCAACTTATGCAATTACATTAGTGATCACCTAATATCATGCTGCAACTTTCTCCAATTTAATAAATGGTGATATATTTTGCAGACTATGTACCTTTAGTCTTATCAAGAGCACAGTGAATTAATACATTAACCAAGTTAATCTCCAGTCACCTTCTACATCACAGACAGCTCTTTGCTGTACAAATATCCAAATTTACTCACTTCAGTGCGATGCATTAATTCCAACCGAGTTACTGGTGTTCATTTGTTCTGAGCAAGAAAATATCTCTACAGCTAAACATGAAAAGACCTATGCAAAAACCGTTCAGATCTTTGTATAACTATGCCAAGCTATTTAATCTCAGTAATGCACTGTGTTAGAAAGTTTCAACACTAGTTCCTCCAGACTAATTACCATCTAGTTACTTTTCCTAAAAAAAATCCTTCTTAAAAGTACTTATAGAAGTGTCAACGACGCTTAAAGACAGGCAATAAGATACCAAACCAAGTGATCAGTCTGCCAGCATATAATGACAGTTGACAGTAAAATTGAAATGTTGACATAGCAATTTCAAATGGTGAAAACTAACACAAGAGCACAACCAAAGTTCATGTTAGTACGAATACAATGTTCTGGGCAAGGCTTTGCAGATGGATAAAGACTACTTATCTGCTAGCTGTGAAGATTCAATTCTCTTAAAACCATTTCTTTCCACCTGTATTTGTACTTTACTGCAATAGAGGGACTGGTTAGCTCAGTTGGTTGTATGGCTGGTTTGCGATACCTAATGATGCCAACAATAAAGTTCATTTCCTGCAATGGCTGACATTACTGTGAAGGGAATCTCTTCCCCAGCCTGAGGTATGGTGACCTCAGGTTAAACCACCACCGGTTATCTCTATATAATAAGAGAGTAGCTCTACGGTCTGGTGGGATAATGGCAACTTTACCTTTTAATGACACTGGAATTTTCCAGAGAAGTCTCCATTCTTAAGAGAAAATTTATAGACAAACTTATGAAAATCAAGTCTACAATTTTTTTTCAGACCAGTCAAGGCAAACTAACAAGAAAGTCTTAACAAATGTCTTCAGGCTGGTACTGGCCTTTCTATCATAACTAACTGCTATGTCTTAAAGCATGTATACATACGCTCTCAGTATGACACTTGGCAAACTTGGATCCAACCTTTCCTAATAGCAGATCCTCCAACATGTAAGAAAATTAAGGATGTCTTTTCACAAAGAAAATTAGAGTGCGCCTCAAGTTTCAGTCACACACTCAGCACTTTTAAAAATGTCTCTGGTAAGAAGTGATGACAGCTGCTTGACTGCTAGAGAGGGAAGCCCCTCAAAAATATCATTAATCGTCATTAGACAGCTGCAGATGTCCTCCAAGCTTGTCTGGAGTCCTGACTTCCTTGGTCTGCTCCCAGGGTTCACTTAAAGAGATAATACAGTGTGGAGCTGGAGGAACACAGCAGGCCAGGCAGCATTAGAGGAACAAGAGAGTCGACATTTTGAGTCAGGACCCTTCTTCAGAAATAGGGAGGGGGAAGGGAGCTCTGAAATAAATAGAGGAGGGGTGGGGGCTGGGGAAGGTAGGCGGGATGGTGATTGGTGAGTGCAGGTTGGGAGTGGTGGGGATTGGTCAGTGAGGTGGGTGGGGTGGATAGTCACTTAAAGAGAGCTAACCCATTCAAAGCAGACTCCAGGAAATTGCCTTGGGACTGGAATGGTTTTACGTAACTCGCCCACAGGTTGACTATACAAACTTATGTACCATCCTACATCTGTCCTTCTCCCCTTAATAGGCATGAAAATTCAGTGAAATAGCTTGTTACTGTTACTGTACCATCTGATGAGCAGGATCCCACAAGTTGCTCAAAACAATTCTGAAGAGTTTATAACTAATCCTGTAGAGAAAGAAAAACCTAAAATATGGGTCAAACAAAAAACAGTAGGCTTCTCACAAAGTTTTAATTAAACTTCTCATATTTTCCATCTCCTAATGTCTTCTTAGAGGGTATGTTTTCCTTGAAGACATCAACTTTGTCAGCTTAATCGGACATCTTTTGTCTGACTTTATGACACTCACAGCCAGTTTTGAAATGTGTATTTGGATTTAAACAGCATTTCTACATTTTGGAATCTCAATACTGTTACTCAGCTCTACTGATGTAATATTTTCTTTAACTTTTGTGTAGCAATGTTTCCTAAAATAGATTTATTAAAAAGTATGATGTCAAAAAGATGCATACATTTCACCAAGCATATCCATCTGTATGCCTGAGACAGAGACAGGATTAAAAAACTCTTTGAGGTTTCTGTTTAGTATTCTACTGTACAAATCTTTAGAAATTAACCCAGAGGATAAATCCATAACTAGAATTAGAGGTATTGAAAGAAGAAAAGTGTTCATTTTATTGTTCATAAAATTAAATTCAAATTTCAAAAAGTACTAGTCGAAGAATTTTAAATTGTAGCAAGATCAGAGGCAAACAGTCAGAAGGAAATAGGTTCACACAAATAGGTCACAAACTTCCTTATCTTTGTAACCTTCTCTGTTCGTACAAGCCTCCAAGATGGACCCTTCTGATGTTTTCCTCTATGCCTCCCTGATTTTAACTGTTCCCCATTGCCAGTTACACTTTCAACTGTATAGGATGAAGTTACTCGAGAGTTCTTCAAAATCCTGGGTAGACCACAGCTGGAGTGCGGTGTTTATTTCTATCTACCATGCCTGTGAGGGAATGCAATGTAGATTTAGTAGTGATGCATGGAACAGTAATTTTCATTTTAGGTTGGGAATTTAATGCTGGGATCAAATGCAGATCTCAAACCAGTGAGCAATATTTTCAAGATATTAAAGGAGGCTGATCTTGTAGATAGAAGTAAATGATTTCTGTCAGTTCCAGAGTCTAAAGTTGGGGAACAGAGCTTGTAGGTTTGAGTCAGGTCTTTGGAGGTGTATTGTTAGGGACCATTCCTACATGCATATGTTGGTGTAGGTTCAGAAGTCTCAACCACAAGCCACAACTCAATTCCTAATTTTCATTCCGTTGTCTCGTGACAAACAATCAACCCTCATGTCATTGAAGTCGACAGCTCCAAGAAATATTTTAATAAAAAAGATATGAACTGAGTCATTTTAGAACAGGTTCATTTCTTCGTTAAAAGTAGCAGAGATGAATACCCTGCAAACAGATTAAAATTTTAGTACTTATTTCACAAAGCTTGATTTCAAAATATTGACTTCATAAGTGCTACTAATGAGCCAAATGTTAACTACCAGGAGCTCATTCGGTACAATAAAAAACAATATGATATACATTACTTCCATTTCACAATCATTACTAAAAAGTCAATGGTAGGAAATATTCATGTGAAATAAGAATAATTTGAATAATATAAAAATGGATACTGAACACTTTTCCCTGTTTTTAATCAATTTAAAGTTTTCCAGCACTTTTGTTGTTATGGGTTTTTGGTATTTCTTAAAGGACTGGTGTTATTTTGTGGAAGATCTTACCTAATTATTATTTTGGGCAGTCTTTTCCTCCTGGTGGTGGCGATTTTGGAGGTGGGACAGGCACTTAATTATGCAGAGTGGTGGGGAACATAAACCCTGACAACTTTGAACCTCCACCAGAATTGAGTTCTAGGCAGAAAGGTCCATTGTTGACCTTTCTGTTCAAATAAGAAAGCCCCATTCCTCACGGTTAAAGGGTATCAGTGACTGATCGAGAGAAGAACATTTGGCAGGGAGAATACCTGCTGGAAACCACCCCTTGCCCAAGCTTCTGACTCTCTTGAACCCTCTCCCACAAAATTGAGAATCCTGCACCCCATAACCCCGCCCCCCCATACATAATTTACTAGCTGATATTGTTCTTCCACCAGTAGCCTTAACTTCTCCCATGGTGCTGCTGAGAACGAGCTGGATGGAAATTCCACCCCAGGGGTCTTGATTCCAGGTGGAGGTCACCAGGTAGCCTGGTTGGCATTTTGTTTGGCAGTCTTCCCTGCAAGAGGCAATGCCAGTCTCTGACCAGCTCCCTAGCCAGCAGGCCAGATCCTCAACAAGATTTTGCCATTTAAATTTTCAAGGAAGATTAGTGTTTTTAATAGTACAGCTGCTACACAATAAATGAGTCCATGACATGACTGTGTCAGTCTTTCATACCCAAGTGTGAAATTGTTTTAAAACATTGGGCCTTTAATATTAGTTATCTGCCTACACATATGAATACAGGATCAGGAGTAGGCTACACAGCCCTTCAAGCCTACTGTGCCATTCAATAAGATCATGGCTGATTTGATTACTGCACATTTCTATCTACTCACTACCTTTCACCCTCTTGCTTATCAAGAATTCATTTACCTTCGCTTTAAAAATATTCAAAGATTCTGTTTTTACCAGGCTTTTCTTTTTAAATATGGTGCTAATATTAGAGTTGAAGAACCAAAGAACATGGAAATTTGAAAAAGGCAAATCAACGAGGCCATCCTTTCCATGGGTTATAAGCAATATATCTTCTTCTCCATATTACCTATTGCTATGTTTCTGAGGGAGCTCCTGAATAAGGTCAGCAACTTCAAAAAGGTAGTAAAGCAAGCAGGAAAATTCAACATCCCCCAAACCAGGCACAGAGATCACAACTAATGTGTACAGTTTTTTTTTTCAAAATTCACCTCCATACACATACCATGGACAGCTGACAAAAGTTAAAGAAGAATTGCATGGTCAATTATCAAAGGAGAAAGGGATTTGCAAATTTAGAACATTAGTTTTTGTATAAAACATATGGCATTAAAATGAAAGAATTGTGAAGATTATAGGTAACATCAACAGTTCTGACAAATTTTAATCTTACTCCAAACTAACTTTGTGACTGTGTAGAAATCCAGAAATGCTGGAAAGACCAGTTTAAGCACCTCCAGACTCTGAAATGGCAGCTTGTCTTTCTAAGTCTACTCTTATTAGATGTCCTAACTGTTCTTATTTTGCAGGACTATCCCCTTGAATTGATTTTATTGACCCTCTAGTTTTATTCAGGGGTATATATTTTTAATTAAGGAATACCTGAAGTGTGGTGAAGTTACTGGTATTTGATGCATTTATGTTGTTTCAGGAACAGTTATTAAAATAACAGAAACTAGACTATATAGCCTTCTCCATGACTGTCATATTATCATGCAGCTAAGTAAAATCTTTAACTTTAGGTTAATGTTCACAACAAAAAAAATCTTACATTTTACGCTTACATGGACCACTTCTAAATATGAAAACTGAAAGAACTGCGGATGCTGTAAATCAGAAACAAAAACAGGAATTGTTGGAAAAGCACAGTGGGTCTGGCAGCATCTGTGGAGAGAACATTTGGAGTCGAATGACCCTTCCTCAGACTTGCTGTGCTTTTCCATTAATTTCCGTTTTCGCTTCTATAAATGAGTTGTTTAGCAGTGACTCTGAATGTAGTTCTGATAGAGCCCCAGGTTTTAATTTTTAACGGAGAGGTTTAATTATTAAACGCAAAATTTTCTTAATGCTGTTAAGTCTACTTAAATATGTTTTACTCTGGTCAATTTTTTGCCTGTCAAGTTTATTCTTCTCCGATGGGTTGCTGAGCTAAAGTCTCAGTACTTCTTTATGTCTCACTCCGGTGCCCAGCGATCACAGACGAACCTCGACAATCTCAGCAAACTATTCGTTACTCGCCTCAGCGCCAAATCTGCGTTTACACAGGAGCCAAATCCTGAGCCAGTTTAGAAACCCCGATCCTATTTTATCGGGGAAGAAAGACAAAAAAAAGCTCTATGACTGAAGTCGACAATCTCTCTAATAACTTACCCAAAAACAACTTCAGCTGCCGTGATCTTTTTGCTTTCGTCCCCCTGGTGAAGCTTGAGATCCTTGTCAAGTCTCGGCTGCAATTCAAGACTGAGTGTGGAATGGGGCAGCAGGATTGTTTTGCCTTCCATTCTTCAATGACAGACTGTATTGTCCAACAACTATAACAGTTCTCGTCCTGTCGCCGACCTTCCAACCTACTTGTTGAAAAAGAGGAAGTGGCTTTAATTCAGTTTCACCAGGAAATTTACTCAGCATCAGGTGCAGAATATTGTACAGACCAGCCGACAATGTTACCGCTCTCTAAATCTAATGTTAAAACAAATGCTTGCAAATCCAGCTATTTAAACATAATTTTCCCAGTGTTTCACTCTTATAATAAAAATTCTGAAGTATAAGTAAATCTCACGCTGGTTAGTCAGCCAATCACTTTCAATACACTAACTTTCCAAAACACTGCCTATTATTTATAATTTGGACACAAAACTTCCATGTTGTTTTAAAGAGAAACTTTACATCACGTGAACACATAAGCAGAGACTACAAAGTTGGGCGGATATGATCTTTGTGGTTTCAGAAAATGCCCCGGGACTTTCCGAATATTAAAGAAAGCGGAAGAGGAAAACCAGTGTCCGATTCGGAGCAGAGCACAAAACTGAGCTAGTTTGGGGTTTTGCCTTTGAGTAATAAACTCTCCAGGTTGGGTTCGGGTGTCGGTCTTGAACTTTTTCCGGCAGTGTGGTCCCAGCTCAGCTGGACATGTAGCAACTGAGAGAATGTGTCACTTGACGAACATCCCACGCCACCGACCTTGTCTTCTCGGTCAGTTCATTGTGTAACCGTGACAATCATATCCACTCTACTACCCCGGAAAAAAAAAGTACTTTCCGAGGCATGTGACTATTAATTATTTCAAAAGATGTACTTTCCACTTGCAGACGAACTCACTGAAACGATGACAGCAGTAGCAGTGAGTCAGATTTGGTGTAAATTTACCTTACGTGTCATGTTACACCAAGTTCACAGCACAGAAACAGACCATTCGGCCCAATTGTATTGTGCTAGCTTCAGTGTCCCACAGAATCTCCAACTATCCATTAGTCTCATTTTGTACTCCCTCTTTCACTTATTTTGATTTAGCTTAAAATATATCACCTTAATCACAGCATATGGTAAAACATTTCACCATCTGAGCACTCTCTAAATGAAGAACTTTCTCTGAATCGTTTTATTAATGATTAGTTTTGGACTCACATGTGGGAACGTTTCTTCATACCTATCTTCTGAATCTCAAAATTGTAAGGAGTTTATCAAATAATGTCTCAGCTTTTCAGATTCCAAAAGAAAATTAAGACCCAGACTGCTCCACCTTTCTTGATGAGCTGATGGAGATATTGTTCATGAAAGTTGTAAAAATACATTACATAACAGTTCAAATTTAGCATTGCTTAAGTACAAAACAGATTTATTTCAATGCAGGAAATGGCACCCAAAGGTGTCTTACAACACTTACAATTATAGCTTACATTGACAAAATTCATTTAATGTCAAGCTTACAGGCCAAGGTGCTTTACACTATTTTCAACCCTTCAGTGTCCTACATCACAGAGACCTTACAAAGCAGCGTTTCCCCTTGTATTCATAAATTCCTTTTCCTCCTCTAGCCTATTTAGAGTTTAGTTGAGCTGGAATTTACAAGACATCAGCTAAGTTTACATTTTGGTGAGTTTCATGGAGGCTTTCCCTCATTAAGCCCTAGAGGGATTTCTCACACCATCTTCCTAAATTTACTTCATTGACTATGCACCACACCTTTCAGGTGTCCACTTATGATCTTGTCACTGGCAATTGCCAGGACTTCCCAGGATTCTTGGCACTGGCACCATCTTTGAAGCTCAGGTATGCACCCTGTCAAGTGTAGGCAGTTCCAGAAATGCCATTCACAGTTCCTGTCGAGGCATGTCAGACAGAGGCAAATTGACACCCTGCTTTGCCAACAGGCACTTTGAGGTGTGCCATGTAGTTGCTGCCTGTGAGATATTGGTGACTTGTGTCCAAGACAGAAGGCCAGAAGATCAAACAGTGAGCTTGAGTCACAAGATAACCATTTCGAATTCCACATTAGGAATTGTCACCATCTGGTTTCTATCTGGCCAATAGGAAACTGCATATAAATAAGGAGAAATTACATAATATTGAGATGTTAGCACAAGCTAATGGATGCAAGCAGGCCCCTTGTTACTCACTAGTAAAAATCTCATCTCTTCGTTCAACACACTGTTGGAAGAGGGGATATTCTCCTTATTCTTCATCTCATGTGATTCTACCAATTTTGTTGCCTATTCTCACATCATTCAGTGGCGTTGAAAATTCAGACTTTATTTTCTAAGTAGCATGTATTCTCTTTATTCTCCCTTCTAAAATGCACATCACCTCAAAGTTTTCTACATTAAAGTTAATTTGGTGATTACATACCCATTCTGCATGAAACCATAAGATATAGAAGCAGAATTAGGCCATTAAGCCCATTAAGTTTGCTCTGTTATTCAATGAGATCACAACTGATCTCCTAATCCTTAATTCTACTTTCTGGCCTTTTCTCCATAACCCTTCAATAAGGCAGCTCAACACCACCTTCTCAAGGGCAATTAGGGATGTGTAATAAATGACACCCAGCGAGAAATGCCCAAATCCTGTCAACAAATAAAAAACGGTTGTATTAAAAAGAGAAAGTGTTGGAAACTCAGCAGATACGGCAGCATTTTTGAAGTCAAAAACAGAGTTAACATTTTGAATTTAATGATTCTGTTTGGACTCAAAACATTAACTGTTTTCCTCTTCACAAATGCAGCCACACCTGCAGAGTTTCTCCAGAACTTCTTACGTTTATTTCAGACTTCCAGCATTTGCAGTACGTTCATATTCTATTTCAAGTTTTTTTGAAAGAGCACATTTTGTCAGCTGCTTTGTTTATTTAAAAATACACCCCATAATTTGGTGCCAACCACAATATTTGATATTGTGTTTTTCAGATCCAAATCCAAGTTATTTATGAAAATAGTGAACGGCAATGGCCCAAGTACAAATTCCTATGCAATACCACTTATTCAGACTGCCAGTCTGAGTGGCTACCCTTAAGTTCTACTGCTGTTTGTTCTGTAGTCAGTTTGCTATCCATTCTGCTATCTATCCTCAAACTCCACAACTTGCAACCTTAGTCATTAGCTGTCTGTGCTGTACCTTATTGATGATCTTTTGAAAATAAAAATATATTACACATGCTACATTAAATTTTTCTCCTATTTCATTGACTTCATCAAATATTTTTTAAAAGGGCTTATCAATCAGGATATTCATTGTGAAATCCATGCTGATAATTTTTCAATAACCCCCTGAAATGAAGATTTCATTATATTTCCTATCTTTCTGACCTTAATGGTGGCATGGTGGCCCAGTGGTTAGCACTGCTGCTTTATAGTGCCTGGGATCCAAGTTTGATTCCACCCTCAGGTGAGTGTCTGTGTGGAGTTTGCACATTCTCTGCATGTCTGTGTGGGTTTTCTCTGGGTGCTCTGGTTTCCTCTCACAGTCCAAAGATGTGCAGGTTAGGTGGATTGGCCATGCTAAATTGCCCAAAGTGTTCAGGGATGTGTAGATTTGGTGGGTTATAGGGGGATGGGTCTGAGGGTCAGTGTGGACTTGTTGGGCCAAAGGGCCTGTTTTTACACTGTAGGGATTCTACAATTCTTATCCACAATGCAAAAGAAGCTTGTCTGCAGTTCCCTTTGCATGTTTCATCTCCACTTTTAAATATTGCTGTTTCAAATTATTCCATCATATGTGTAGGTGTATGTGTGTGGAAGGGCTAATATTTGCAGAGCTCATCCAAGTGCTTTGAAACTTCTAAAAGTTCAGTTTCATACATCACTGCTCCAGACAAAAACTGGGATATCATGATTGGTGCAGGGTTCTTGAAAAGAGTGTGAGGCTCTTGGGATGGGAAACCAACTCTTGAGAAACCAAAATGTAACAGTGGTGGATTTTATAATCATAGTTAACTACATGTCTGCTCTGCTTCTTCTCATTGCTCCATTTAGTGGTGAAGTTCTGTGAACACTACGTAAATTACTATATCAAGGTTGCACAACTTTACAGTGGGATTTGAAGATAGAGGCCCACCTGAAGACTGAGATATTGGGCCTAAATTTGCTGAAAGCCTGCATCATCTATAATAAATATGTCATTGTTATGTGCAGAATGTTTTTTTAATGGTATGAATTAATAATTAGAAAAACACTTTCTGTGTTTTATTATTCTGTGATCTAGCCTTTTATGCATCATCTACTTTAATTATTCCACCATGGGTGGCCATGACAAGTGTGAGGTACTGGAATTTCTACTTTAAACCTCTCTACCTTTAAAAGCTACCTACTAAGCACTTGGCTTGTTTAATATTTCGTTATGTGGCTTTGTGTCACATTATGTGTGGTAATATTCGTGGGACACACCTTCAGATGTTTAACTGTAAGGGCGGTAATGGAGAAGGGTAGTGATCCAGAATCCAAGATGAATGTTCTGGAAAGATGGGTTTGATTCCCATCATGGCAGGCAGTGAAATTTTAATTATATGTAAAAACAATAGTCTGCAATTACTAGCCACATAACCACTGGTGATTGTCATAAAAAGCCCATTTGGTTTGCTAATGACCTTTAGGAAAAGAAATCTGCCAACCTTAACTGATATGGACTACATGTAAATCCAGATCCATAGCAAGGTAGTTGACTCTTAACTGCCATCTGAGAAATTAGAGATGGCAATGAATGCTGGTCGATCCAGTGCTACCCATATCTGATGAACAAATAAGAGAAAAAAAACTTTATGACTAGGAATCATTATTGTTCGACAACTTATGATATCACTTTAGCAAACCGTAACTGGTTGAGATTTTTGCATTACTCCACAGAGTCCTAGTCTAAGTGTTGAACAAGTTATCGTATTCCTTAGCACCAACGCCTCCCCAGCCCTGACGTCCCTGATGCATCTCTGCCCATTGTCAACGTCAAATCGGTCTTCCTGGGAGTCGACCCAAGGAAAAAAATGGGCCGGACAGTGTTCCCGGCCGAGCACTCAGATCCTGTGCAGACCAACTGGCGGAGGTATTCACCAAAATCTTCTACCTCTCCTTACTATAAGCCAATGTACCCACCTGCTTCAAGAAGATCACCATCATTCCCATACCTAAGAAAACATATGCAGTGTGCCTTAATGACTACCGCCCAATAGCTCTGACCCTCAATAATCATGATGTGCTTTGAAAGGCTGGTCATGGCCCACATCAACTCCAGTCTCCCAACCTGCCTCGATCCCCTACAGTTTACCTACCAATGTAACATGTCCTCAAAAGATGCCATATCCCTAGCCTTGCACTCAGCCCTAGAACATCTGGACAACAAGGACACCTACGACAGACTCCTGCTCATTGACTACAGCTCTGCATTCAACACTATTATCCCCACCAGACTGATCTCAAAACTCCAATACCTTGGTCTCGGCTCCGCCCTCTGCAACTGGATCCTCAGCTTTCTGACCGATAGGCCACAATCAGTGAAGATAGGTAACTGCACCTCCTCCACAATAAAATTCAACACTGGATCCCCCCCAAGAATGCGTCCTCTGCCCCCTACTGTACTCCTGTATGCCCATAACTGTGTTACCAAGTTCCAAGTGAATGCCATCTATAAGTTCGCTGATGACACTACTGTATTAGGATGGATATCTAACCAGAAGTCAAAATACAGAAGGGAGAAAGAGGGCTCGGTGACATGGTGCAATGAAAAAAGTCTCTCTCTCAATGCTGGCAAAACTAAAGAACTAATCATCGACTTCAAAAAGAAAGGAGGAGAACCCGCCCCCATTTACATCAACGGAACTGAGGTTGAGAAGGTGGAGAGCATCCAGTTCCTCGAAGTGACGATAACTGACTTCCCACATAGATGCGATGGTCAAGAAGGCACAACAACGCCTCTTCTTCCTCAGGCGGCTCAGGAAATTTGGCACATCCATAGGTACCCTCACCAAATTCTATAGATGCACCATTGAAAGCATACTGTCTGGGTGCATAACAGCCTGGTATGGCAACAGCTCTGACCTGGACTATAAGAAACTACAGAAGGTGGTGTGCACAGCCCAGGCGATCATAGAAGCCAACCTTCCATCCATCTATTTACATGGCTCGCTGCCACAGGAAGGCTGCCAACATCATCAAAGACCCATCGTACTCCAGTAATGATCTCCTACAACCTCTTCCATCAGGCAGAAGATACAGAAGCTTGAACACACGCACCAGCAGGTTCAGGAACAGCTTCTTTTTCCCAGCTGTTATTAGACCGATGACTCTCTAGCCTCAAATAATTGCTGATCTTGCTAACATTGATCTCGCCTAGTGCTCACCCTGTACAATTAACCTGTGTGCCTCTGTCTAAGTTTTTTTACAACCTTTGATCTGCACATCCTTGCTCACTATGATCTTCCTGTACTGCTTGTAAAGAAAGCTTTTCACTGTACTTTGGTACACATGACAACAAATCATTTGATCAATCAGTCAATTAAATGCAATGGTGAAATTAGTTTGAATTGCTACTGGTGAATTAGGGAGCAGAATCATGTATATTATAATGTTTGACACCAACATCACAGCAAATATATCATTTCCTTATTCTACTTAGAATACCATGCTGTTCTCATAAAGCATAAAAACACTGTCCCCTTTCCATTATTTTTCTTAGAATTGCCCTGATGAGTGCAAGATGAAAAGCTTCCACAAAAGGTTTCTTTTTCAGTTAATCTCAAGTTCTCAACTATCGATAAATTATATGTTTACCTAAGACAGAGATACAACAAAGACGAAATTCAGAATGTTAATAACATCATTCAAGTTCGGGGTAAGTTAATAACATGTATTTCCCTATAAGGGGTAAGTTAATAACAGGTATCAGATCCAAAATTGTGCTGACATTCATTTCAAAACATATCGATAATGCTAAATTGAGTCACAGCCCCACCTTTGAGAGAAATTTGTGTGAGATAAGATTGAACAGATTGGTAATAAGGTTACTAATTGAGACCATGCCTTTTGCTACACTTGGTCTGAAATGTGCAAATTTCTCCACTTGATCCGTTAATGCCACTATATTACCTGCATTGCTAACGGTGAGATTGCAGAGTACTTGGAAGTGTCTGGTAAAATAGGGCTGAGTCAGCACAGCTTTGTCAAGGAGAGATCATGCCTGATAAATCTCCTAGAATTGTTTGAAGAGGTAATGAGAAAGTTAGACAAAAGAAAGCCAGTGGACGTGATCTATTTGGATTTCCAGAAGGCCTCTGGCAAGGTGCCACCCAGGAGGGTGCTAAATACAGTAAACAAAAGTTGTTTGGGGCAAGGTGCTGGCATGGATAGAGGATTGGCTGTCTGGAAGAAGTCAGAGAGTGGGGCTAAATGGGTCTTTTTCAGGATAGCGACCAGTGACCAGTGGAGTTCCATGGGGGTCAGTGTTGAGACCATGACTGTTCACTTTAAAGATCTGGACAAAGGAACCAAGGGCATTGTTGTTAATATTACAGATGACACAAAGATAAGTGGAGGGGCAGGTAGTGTTAAGGAAGCAGGGAAGCTGCAGAAGGACTTGGACAGGCTAGGAGAGTGGGCAAAGAAGTGGCAGATGGAATACAATGTGGGAAAGTGCAAGATTATACACTTTGGTAGGAAGAAGAGAGGTGTAGACTATTTTCTAAATAGGAAAGGCTTCAGAAGTCTTAAGCAGAAAGGGATTTAGGAATCCTAGTTCAGGATTCCTTTAAAGTTAACATGCAGGTTCAGTTAGCAGTGAGGAAGGCAAATGCATTCATTTCAAGAAGGCTAGAATACAACAGCAGAACTATACTGCTAAGGCTGTATAAGGCTCTGGTCAGACTGCATTTGGAATATTGTGAGCAGATTTGGGCTTCTTATCTGAGGACATATGTGCAAACATTGGAGAGGATCCAGAGGAGTTTTACAAGAATGATCCCTGGGCTGAAGGGCTTGTCATATGAGGAGTACTTGAGGACTGTGGGTCTGAACTTAATAGAGTTTAGAAGGAGGAGGGAGGGTCTGACTGAAACTTACAGAATACTGAGAGGCCTGGATAGAGTGGACATGGAAAAGATGTTTCCACTGGTGGGAGAGACTAGTAACTGCAGGCACAACCTCAGACGGCAGGAATGGCACTTTAGAACTGAGATGAACAGGAATATTTTCAGCCAGAGGGTAGCTAATCTATGGAAAGCATTGCCGCAGAGAGCTGTGAAGACCAAGTCAATGAGTGTGTTTAAGACAGAGATAGATAGCTCTCCATTAGTAAGGGGATCAAGGTTTACAGGGAGAAGGCGGGAGAATGGGATTGAGAAACACATTAGCCATGATTGAATGGTCTTATGGTCAACAGATGACTTAATCTGGAAGCAGTTTGGCAAAGAAGTGAAGAAGGTCAATAAAGGAAACGTAAAAAATGTCAAAAAATGTTGGAATTTCTCAAAAAGCTAACAAACCTTTAAAGAACAAGATTAGTTCAAATTTCAGGCATAACTCACTCAAAATTTGAGCATTATTCTTTTTGTTTATAAATAGAAGGTGGGAATGTTTATTTGCTAACGCTTTTTTAACATGCAACTCTTTCACAAATTCTCTTGTTTATCTTGACCGTGCATCTTTTGCAGATACGACTATAGTCTGGTTGTCAGATTATAAACTGCAATGATCCACTTAAAAATAGGACAATGACCTAACTGAGGCTTGCCTTCTGATTTTCCCTCCACATCCTTTCTATCCCATCAGAGAAAGCTTGGTCTTCAGTCATGTAGCTCAAATTAAAGGAAGGAAACAATGTGGCAATTCTATAGGTTACAACCTTTATAAAGTTTTAATTCCAAATTAAATCACTTTATGAAAATAGTGGAATCTGTGTAAATGAGATTAACTTTAAAATATCACTTTTTGCTTGTCTGAAAGCTGATGAGAACGTTGTTTCTTGAACTATTAAAAAAGCACAAGGTTTGACAGTTACTTGCTCATAGAGACGACAGCCAAACTTTGAATCATAAAAAAAAGTTCTTTATCTTACAGAGCTGGCCTTGGACAAATGAACTAATCAGAAGGGCAGCACGGTGGCTCAGTGGTTAACACTACTGCCTCACAGTGCCAGAAACCCAGGTTCGATTCCACCCCAGGTGCCTGTCTGTGTGGAGTTTGTACATTCTCCATGTGTCTGCGTGGGTTTCCTCCAGGTGCTCCAGTTTCCTCCCACAAGCCAGAGATGTGCAGGTTAGGTGGATTGGCCATGCTAAATTACCCATAGTGTTCAGGAATTCATAGATTAGGGGGATGGGTCTGGGTGGGATGCTCTGAGGGTCAGTGTGGACTTGTTGGGCTGAAGGGCCTGTTTCTACACTTTAGGGATTCTATGAAGTCACCAGAGCTTGATAATTCCAGGATGACTTAAATCTTTACTTTACACCAAAGTGAGTTATACTTTGGTCTGAAAAATATGGCCATGTCAGTGAAAGAAACATGAAGAAGAAGATGAGATTGCGAGGAGCACAGTTCAAAATATCACTCAGCGTTCATGGGGCATAAACCATTAGGAATGACAAGCTGAACTGATACTTGTAAGATCCTTCACAGCTTGCTGTCCCACACTTTTACAAGTGACGAGGTCACCTTTACTTGATCTTCACTCCAGGCTTGACCATTCCAAAGTGCCCCAAGTCGGCCTTCAAGTCCTACCCACTGCACATTCAGGTTCATCCAAAACTCCATTGAACCTTACTTGCACAAACTCCCACTCACACATCACATCTCCCTTGTGCATTCTGAACTCTTTTCACTCCAGGTTAAGCAAGGGCACAATATTAAATTGGTTGGCCTTATTTTGAAATCTCTCCATGACCTCAGCCCTCTTTATTTCTGTAGTCTCCTAAAGAATTATAACTCTGGGATTTCTGATCTAGACTAATTTTGGTCTTTTGACCATCTCTAATTTTAATTCCTTCAATGTTGGTAGGTCCGTGCCTTCAACATTAACTCTAAGTTTTTGAATTCCTCCCCAAACATCTCTACCTCTCTACCTCACCTTGCTTTTTGGGGCAATCCTTAAGAACTGCTTCTCTATCTAAGCCTTTAGCCATCTGCCTTTCCATCACCTTAAATGGCTCAATGTCAAATATTGCTTTTGTAATGTTCCTGTGACTTGTTTTGGGACATATTGCTTTAGTAATGGTGCTATATAAATACAAGCTGTCATTATTGATGGCCTAGAAAACAGGAACAGACCTTTCAGTTCCAAAGAGACAAGAGATACTGTGAATCTAATTACAGCACACAAGGATGCCATTCAGACTGCTATTGTTTGCAAGAGAAACACAGCTAGTCCCTCTATTCCAGTCTTTATCTGTAGCCTCGCGAATATTTTCTCTACAGCTGCTTATCCTATTTCATTTTGAAAGCACTGAGTGGTATCTGCTTTCACCACACTCTTAGGCAGTACATTTCAGATCCTAACTATTCTGCGTAATAAAAAAAACCCTTTGATTCTTTTGCCAGGGACCACAAATTGAAATGGCCTTTAGTTTTTGAGTAGATTCTCAATATACTCATTATTTTGAACACTGCTATCAAATCTTAAATCTTAACCTTCTGTTCCCTGAGGAGAATAATCCAGTTTTTCCAATCTAGCCGCAGAGCTGAATTGTCTTATCCTTGGAACTATTCATTGAAAACTTTCTTCTCTCTCACTAAACACTTCCTAAAATATGGTGGAGCAGATTTAGAGATAATAGTTAGTGTTATAACAGCCCCGAAGTGAGAGGAATGGAGATGAATGGGTTGATAAAATGATAAGGAGGCCTGTGGAATCAAGATGGCTCCCAAATGCAGTCATGTCACTGGAAATATTTCCCAGGATTGGCTGGGATAAGGTTTGGCCACCCACTCCAAGAAGGTGGGCAGCCAATTTGTGGAACTAAAGATCCAATGAAGAGGCATTTTACAGGGCCAATAGTGCGGCAAATTTTCGCCACATGGGCAGGCCACTAATATCATGGACAAGTTTGGGAAGACCATCAGCCTCCAAGTCCATCAGAGGAGCCAAGGACAAAAAAAAAATCCCTGCATCTCAATTATCCTTCCAGAAGGGTTATTCCTGTTACCAGTTGTCTTATTTAACTTTATACATCCCTAAATTTAAGTTCTACTTACTTTTATGAGGGTGTGTCCGTTTTGTGGCACCCCGAATCTGCCTGCTTATCCTGGCAGTGTCAATATCTCCTGATGGTGCTGCTGAGGCATCACAGCTGCCAGGTCTCTTTGCCAACCTCAGCTTTCACATTCAAATCTCCTCCATACCTTTGAACACCACCCCCTCCCCACACCCCACCATCTTCATTAACTCCTCCAGCCCTAACGTCTCACTAATCTAATGAATTTTTACAAGAGGTGGCAAAGAAAATTGATGAAGGCAGAGTGGTAGATGTTGTCCATATGGACTTCAGCAAAGCTTTTGACAAGGTTCTGCATGGTAGACTGGTTAGTAAGGTTAGATCACATGGGATCCAGAGGGAGGTGACCAATTGAATACAAAATAGGCTTAAAGGTAGGAGACAGAGGGTAATGGTAGAGGGTTGCTTTTTGGACTGGAGGCCTGTGGCTAGCAGTGTGCCACAAGGATCAGTGCTGGGTCCATTGCTTTTCATCATTTATATAAATGATGTGGGTGTGAATATAGGAGGTATGGTTAGTAAGTTTGAAGCTGACACCAAAATTGGTTGTGTAGTGGACAGTGAAGAAGATTATCTCAGAGTAGAACCGAACGTTGATCAGTTGGGCCGTCAGACCAAGGATTGGCAGATGGATATGGTTTAATTTGGATAAATGTGAAGTGTTGCATTTTTGTAAGACAAACCATGGCAGGACTTATGTAGTTAATGGTAGGAACCTCGGGAGTGTTGCTGAACAAAGAGACCTAGAGGTGGAGGTACATAGTTCCTTGAAAGCGGAGTCACAGGTGGACAGGGTAGTAAAGAAGGCATTTAGCACACTTGCCTCCATTGGTCAGACTATGAATATAGGAGTTGGGATGTCTTGTTGTGCTGTACAGGACATTGATAAAGCCACGTTTAGAATACTATGTACAATTTTGATCACCCTCCTATAGGAAGGATGTTGTTAAACTTGAGAGGATTCAGAAAAGATTTACAAGGATTTTGCCAAGGGTGGAGGGTTTGAGTTATAGGGAGACGCTGAATAGGTTGGGTTTTTTTTTCCCCTGTGGCATTGGAGGCTGAGGGATGACCTTATAGAGCTTTATAAAATCATGAGGGGCATGGATAGGGTGAATAGCCAAGTCTTTTTCCTAGGGTGGGGAAGTTCAAAACTAGACTGGATAAGTTAAGGTGAGAGGGCAAAGATTTAAAAGGGACCTGGGGGGTAACTTTTTCACACAGGAGGTGATGCATGTATGGAATGAGTTGCGAGAGGAAGTGTTGGAGGCCGGTACAATTCCAACATTTCCAACAAAGGTGTTTAGATGAGTATATAAGTAAGGTCAAAAGTCACACGACACCAGGTTATAGTCCAACAGGTTTATTTGAAAACGTAAGCTTTCGAAGCTCAGCTCCTTCTTCAGGCATAGTGTGAGGGAGCAGGGATATAAGCAGAAAGGTAACAACCCTAAAACTGGCCACCTCTTATTGAATCTTTAATCAGTTATGAAGGAGACTATTGATTAAAGTGCAAAATCAAGACTCCTTTCAAGTCATTGTCCTGGAATAATTTAAAGTTTCATCAATACATACGAGAAGTGACATCTCAGGTCAGACAATGCAGTTTAGATGTGAGATCTTGCTTAGAACCTGTCTATGTTTTAAACTGGGGTTGAATTTTTTTTTGAGCAAAACAGAATGTATCTGCAACTACACAAACATTTCGGATGAAACAATTCATGTGTGTGTGTGCGTGTGTATGTGTGTGTTTTTGTGTGTGTGTGTGTGTCTTTGTGTGTGTGTGTGTGTTTGTGTGTGTGTCTTTGTCTGTGTGTTGTGTGTGTGTGTGTGTGTGTTTGAGAGAGTGTGAGGGAGTGTACATGTGTCAGAGACTGTGTGCGTGTGTGTGTGTGAGAAGTGTGTGTGTGTATGTGTCTTTATGTGTGCGTGTCCTTTATGTGTGTGTGTGTCTTTATGTGTGTGTGTCTTTGTGTGTGTGTGCGTGCATGTGTGTTTATGTGGTGTGTGTGTGTTTGAGAGAGTGTGAGTGTGAGGGAGTGTGTGTGTGTGTTTGTGTGTGTGTGTGTGTGTTTGAGAGAGTGTGTGTGTGTGTGTGTGTGAGAGTGTGTGTGTGGGAGTATATAGTCTAGTGGAGTCACTTGTAGTGAGACATGAACCCAAGATTATGATTAAGGCCGTCCTCATGAGTATGGAGCTGCATCAAGACATTATTCCAATGAGCCACAACACACTGCAGCAACCCAGAACTGTGCAAAGCAGAACAGGAGCACTTATATGGAGTTTTTAAAAGGAACGGATACCCAAAAAACATAATCTGCCATTACCTTCACAACAGACCACAACAAGAAGACGCAACACGGCCAGACACACTAGTTATCCTACCATACATCAGAGACATATCAGAGATGACCACAAGACTACTCAGACCCCTAGGTATCAGAGCAGCCTGCAAATCAACTACCACCCTGAGACAGCTACTGATGAACGTAAAGGATCCCATACCCGCAATGAATAAAACTAATATAATATACAAAATACCAGGCAAGGACTGTGATAAACATTGCATGGAACAAACTGGAAGAAAACTGACAATAAGGATATACAAACACCAACTAGCCACCAAGAGATACGACCAGTTTTCACTGGTCTCAGTACACACGGACAAAGAAGGACACAAATTTGACTGGGACAACACATCTATAATAGCATAAGCCAAACAGAGACGTGCCAGGGAATTCTTGGAGGCCTGGCATTTCAACCGGAACTCCATCAACAAACACATTGAGCTGGATCCGAAATACAAACCACTGAAAAACGGAACCGGAAGTGATGCCAACCACCCCAGCAAACCGAGGCATATAAATAACAAGCGGGACAGAATACCAACACTTCACCGGAGGCGCACTGACAATGTTACCTAGCAGGGTGATGAAACGTCTGCAACCAGACACTCCGGCTCGGCGAGCATGTCTGCAACCTCATCCACTCCCTCACATTCACACTCTATCAAGCGCTCACACACACACACATGCATGCACACCCTCTCTTTCTCTCTCTCTTTCTCTTTCTCACACACACACATACATATACACACACAAACACACACACACACACACAAAGACACAGACACACACACATAGACACACACACACACACATGAATTATTTCATCCAAGATGTTTGTGTAGTTGCAGATACATTCTGTTTTGCTCAAGTAAAAACCTGACTTCAGTTTAAAATATCGATAGATTCTAAGCAAGACCTCACATCTAAAATGCATTGTCTGACTCGAGATGTTACCTCTTGTATACATAGATAAAAACTTTATTTATCTTGGGACAATGACTTGAAAGGAATCTAGATTTTGCATTTTAATTCATAGTCTCCTTCCTAAAGATTAAAGATTCAACAAGAGGCAGCTAATTTTAGGGTTGTTACCTTTTAGCTTATAAATTCTGTGTCTTATACCGCCAACTCCCCACACTACACCTGAGGAAGGAGCTGAGCTCTGAAAACTTGTGTTTTCAACTGACCCTGTTGGACTATAAACTGGTGTCATGTGATTTTTGACCTTGTCCACCCCATTCCAACACCGGCATTTTCACATCATGGTATATAAATAGGAAGGATTTAGAGGGATATGTGCCAAATACTGGAAATAGGATTAGGTCAGATTGAGATGTCTGGTCAGCGTAGATGAGCTGGACCAAAGACTCTGTTTCTGTGCTATCTGACTCTTTGTGCCTTGGAACATGTTATTACATTAGAGGCACTATATAAATGAAAGTTGCTGTTGTTATTGGTTAGGTTTGAACTCTGATCTTAAATTAATATTGCATTGCAAAATGAGGACAAAAGTTTTATATAACCTGTAAATACAACAGCTTCCCCTCCATGCTTAAAGGTGTTCACTTTCCTTCACACTTAATTGCACTTTAGTTATGTGATTCTGAAACTTCAATCACTTAAATATTATTCTCATAAGCTCTCATACCTAAGGCTGGCTTGTATTTTAGAAATATGATGCATTAACTCACTGAGTAAGCTCAGTCTTCAGAGTACCATTTCTTTTTTCTTTCGTCTATGTCTCAGACATTTGTCATCACACCACTTGAAGATGACCCTGACGGTTATAAAAATGGCAAAGTTTTCTCTAGATACTTCTCTCTCTCAAGTCACTTGTACAACCGCCTTCTTAAAAATGGCAAAAAAAGAGCCATCAGCATCAAACGAGATTCAAAGAATGGAATGTTTTTGTATAAAGTACATCAACTGGGTGAAGGTGCAACAGTGTGGTGGTAGATGCTCTTGCTAATTTTAGAATATTATATGTTCTGTTAACACTCAGGAAAGCACCTAACCTCTATTCTATGTTAATCAAGACAATATCCTTTAGTTAACAAGGGATTTGCAGCCATAATTGGGTTCTCATTCTGTAAGGTCCTGTTAGGGAAGGTGATAAATGTACAGCAGCTCAACCCCGCAGAGAAAGTTGGGAATTAAGGAGTAAATCCATTTTCAGTTGGGACAACTAGGGTTGAAATGGTAAGGTAAAGCAAACAGCTGATAGCAGGCACAGTGTTAGTGTCAGGGATTGGAAGTTTATTTTTCTCCTTTCTAATTTGCTTTTCCAGAAGGGGAGACAGTAATATTGTGTTAATGTCACTGGACACGAAATCCAGAGCCATAGGCGAATAGATTTGAATTCCACCATTGCAGATGAAGTTTGAATTCGGTAAATTTTGGAATTAAGGACTAGTCTATTGGAGACTGTATAACCATTGTCAATTGCATGAAACAAAAATACATCCGATTCACTAATGTTCTTTAGGGAAGGAAACCTTACCTGGTCTGGTTTGCATATGACTTCAGACTCACAGCAATGTGTTTGACTCTTAACTAC
Source organism: Rhincodon typus (assembly GCF_021869965.1). NCBI lineage: Eukaryota > Metazoa > Chordata > Chondrichthyes > Orectolobiformes > Rhincodontidae > Rhincodon > Rhincodon typus. Next base: position 43,385,797 of record NC_063345.1, read on the forward strand.
CCTGTGAAATGTGCTGGAGAGCAATTAGGGATGCGCAACAAATTTGGCTTTGCCAGTGATGCAAACATCTCATTCAAGAATAAATGTAAACATTTACTGGCATTTTCATCATTCCAGAAAGCTCATCATGTGGAGAATTACAAGACTGAATTGGCATCCTACTCTCCTGCTACAATTTGTTGAGACATCTGTACCATCTGCTCCCCCATGCAGCTAGTTTTTCAATGTGCAGGAGAGCAGTTAGAGAAAAGATAATCTTTTAATAGTTTTAACAATGAACTGTGATTAAAATGGTATGTAATTTATGAAGTTATTTGATAAATATATATTGAAATCATTTACAATGATTATGGTAATCAGTCATTTTGATTTCTTTATAGTTAATTAAAATTGAATGCTGGAATTTTTTTCATTGTTTTTAAACTAAAACAAAAATTAATTTTGACAATTATTATTCCACATTTATGTAGCTTTACATTGTATGTTAGCTTCTTTGAGTTTGATCAGAAGCACAGCCAAGCTCCATCCTCACTGGACATCATTGCATACTGGGCTGAATTCTCAGGCCCCCCAAGGTTGGGAACAGATGCAGGGAGAACCAGAAGATTGTGCCGTTCATGTCCATTTCAAGATTCCCCCTCTTGTGGCAGCATTTAAAACAGAATAGGGAGAGGGCTGGACAGGGATCTTGCTCTCTCCCAGTTATGGCCAAATACAGTTGTTATAAAACTCTTTAGGATCTTGGGGATGGAGAAAATAACATTTTGAAGTGAACATATAGATTTCAGGTGCCATCAGTTTCGCAACAGCTGAAGGAGACAGATACAGAGTGAGGAACCAGATATGGCTATCCCAGGACAATACTCCAGATCTATTTGATGGTCAGTGGGGAAAGGGAGAGTCAGAGTCTGGAATGGAGAATGGTGAAGAAAAATACAGTAGAACTGGGAAATGAGACACATTTGTCCATCTCGACTTGTATACTTCAAAATGGATGACCAGTACAAGCATTATTTTCATTTTCAAGTAATCTTTTTTTTTAAACTGTGTAGTTTTCCCTCTGTGTCGGTACCAGAGTAAGTGGGAGCTCAGCTATAGGCAGTAAACAGATTTGTCACCTCTACCATCATGTGTGCAGAAGAGCAAGGGGCAAGCTTGACAATTACTGAGGGAAGGAGTCCTATAAAGGAAGGCTATAGCTATCAATTTTAACCGAATTTGATTGCTAGACTTTGGCAGCGGCAGGCAAATACTCCCCATATAATGCTCATTGATGGAGTAGACAGAGAAGACTCCAAAAAGGGAGTAAAGCCTCTGGGTAGATAATGTTTCCTTCACTGATTGCAAGCAATTACATGTTCCATGCATGGAAAGTGAGTACAAGGAGTCTGTCATGATTCTGAAAGGGGTTTGAGAAAAGGTAAGGGTAGAAATGCAGGAAATGAGTTGGATGCATTCGAGTTCCCTCTCCACAGTGGAGAGGGGTTGAATCCTTAATTGAGGAAAAGGCTTGTCGGAAATGCCACTGTGAAGGTAACATCATCATCAGAATAGATGCAACAATAGACTGGAGAAACTCGAAGTATGGAATGGAGTACTTGTAGGATGTGAGGCAATACAGTCAAGCAAATACTTGTAATGTGAATTGTAAGGAGGATAATGAACTTCAAGATGACATAACTATACCAGTGAAAAGGGCAGACGTGTAGCAGATGAAAATTTATGCAGAAAAGTGGTGCATTTTAATGTGAAGAATCCGGAAAAGTATTCAAAAATAAAGGGAATAATTGTAAAGTGGGTGCAGGAATATAGACTTGAGAAATTTTGTGCACAAATGTTTGAAGGTGACAGGTTGAACAAGTGTTTAAAGAATGCATATTTGATCCTGGGCTTTATAAATAGACGTAGAGAATGTAAAAGGAGGCAGGTTATGACGAACCAATGATAAACATCTGGATCAGCTTCAGCTGAATTATCATGTCCAATTCTAGGTAGAACATGAGGGCATTAGGGAGGATACAGTAAGGATTTCTCAGAATTGTTGCAGGAATGAGGAATTTTAGGTACCTGAATAAATTGAAGAAGGTGGGATCAAAAAGTGAGGGTTAAGATGAGATTTGACAGAAGTGATCAAAGTCACAAGGTGTCTGGATGGAGTAGGTAGAAAACTGCTGCATTGGTAGAAGGGTCAAGAGCCAGAGGATACTGCTCCTAAGTGGTTTCCTATGGAAATGGAAACATCACGAGGAATATAAATTTGACTCTGCAAGTAATTAGATTCTGGAATTCACTGGCTGCAGTGTAATAGAGCCATTAAAAGCTGGGGCTTTCAAAAGGGAGTTAGACACGTGCCTGAAGAGCAAAGACTGTAGGGCTGTGGAGAAAGAGCAGGGAAATGAGACCAGCTAAGTTGCTCTTGATAAATGCTGGCAAAAAAAGGTTGATTGGCCTCCTTGTGTAGTGTAAACCTATTATTCTCTTGTTCAAAAATGAAATAGTTCAACATCTTTATTTTAATTAACGTTCTAACGGATCTCTTGGTGACACTGAAGTGGGTGCAGAGGATGTTTTCCCTTTCATCTGCAATACAGTAAGTGTATGTGATACTAAATTAGTACATAATTTAGCCCCTCAGCTCAGACCTACTTGCAACCACAAATTTGGGTGAAGTAGAATTTGTATTCTTAAGGCCTACACCTGCAACTGATAAAGCAATAAAACTGGAAAAGTTTGCCTTGAAAATTTGGCCTGTAGTCAGGAAATGTAAAACCTGGTTTGGAAACAGATCTTACATTCTAGTAGATCTCTGTAAAACAGAAAATCAAAGTAATAGTGATGGATGAAAGAAGCAATGGTCCATAATTGGAAAAGTGCCTCCAGATTTATTATTTGTGTACTGAATCTTACATTTCTTTGGACTGTGCCAGTTGCATTGAGTTTTTCTGGTGAGTTTTTTCACTGCAAGGCCCGGTGACTTTTCTTACTATATCTCAAGAAATACTCCTCATTAACTATTTACCATACCTCTGCAGCATCCTTGTCATCTTATTCTAGCCCCAACTTATCACAAGCTTTTCCTGGAACAACTCACTACTCAGTAGACATCCACCAAAAGACCAGGATCTCTGGCACACTTGTCAATTTTAAAAGGCTGCTGTGCACCAGACAAGCACTGGTATTCCGGAACATTCCTGCTTAATGATGGTGAGTCACTCTGAAGATGTCAGAGAAGGGGAAGATGACACTGTGATTCTCCAACAGGGGTCTGGAGGTCCTGGTGAACAGGATGCTGAAGAGGAAGGGTATCTGTTGCCAGAAGGACCAGAAGAGGAGGCCATGCCACTAGACCTAGCAGCCTGGTCCAAGGTTACAACCACCCAGTGCCTTTTTCCATGGTCCAGAGGAACAACCAGCAGTTCTGCAAGTGGGTCAGTGAATTTCTCCACTTCACTCTTCCTCCTATATCACACTCACTCTTATCTTGGCTACTACACCCACCTCCCACCAAGGCTCATGCTAAACCATTCTCACACCTACAACATCTTCCGTTGTCATATCTCACTCACCCCAAACTCCCACACCACTAACCCTGCATGCTGTCTGTGCTGCCTTCTCACTATATCGAATCACCAGCTATAATAATAGTGACACCCATTTTCATCTCAAATAATTCCTCCCTTTCTCTCATTCTCAGAGATGACAGGAATGACCTGGATGGGTGGAGAGCTACTCAACATCACACTGTCACCTCCACTGAGGACATAATCCTGTCCCTCACAGGAAAAGGCCAAGACCACTCCTTTGGTGATTCTAATACATCCATGTTCCATTAGATGAGTAAGTACCATTCTTCATTCCACTGCAACTCTCATGGTAATCTCACTGTCATTGTCATTTATTGCAAACACTTCTAACCATTGGCCACTACACCTTCTCGCTTGTTCTCTTCAGTTTTGTACATACCAGTGAGATGTTCATAGCCCCACTAAAGAAACAGTCTGCTCCAATAGAAGGCACTTCCTCATCCTCTGAAGATGAGAGTTCTGACTTTCATATCAATAGTTATCACTTTCAAGTACCTATCCAGCAGGTGGGAGAATGGGAGACTGCATGTCAATGAGATGAGATTAGGTAAAAAAAAATGAGGATGATAATGAACGATAATCTATGCTAATAACTCTCTTGCTGTCCACGAGCAAGAGTCAACTTGGCATCCAGGACTTAGATAGAAAATGCAATTTCTTGGTCTCAATATTGGGAAGGGCCTCACTTCATATCTTACCCAGTCTTCCAAAATTTCTCGCCATAGCTCACAGTTGTTCAAGGGGTCGCCATGATGTGGAGATGCTGGTGTTGGACACAGGTGAACAAAGTCAGATGTCACACGATATCAGGTTATAGTCAAAAAGGTTTATTTAAAATCACAAGCTTTCTAAACGCTGCTCTTTCATCAGGTGAAGTGGAGTCAGGTGCACAGGCACAGAATATATAGGTGGAGAGATAACAGCAAGATAATTCCAGGTGATTAAGAGAGTCAACAGGTAAGCTTAACTAGTGTGAGTAGAGGGTTGACAGGTTAAATAACAAGTGAATGGATGACCTATGGACCAATTAATTAAGGCAGAAAGAAAATTACAAATAATTATTCTGTGCCTGTGCATATCCCTCCACTTCATCTGAAGGAGCAGTGTTCCAAAAGCTTGTGATTTCAAATAAACCTGTTGGACTATAACCTGAGATAACAAGGTGTAGAGCTGGATGAACACAGCAGGCCAAGCAGCATCAGAGGAGCAGGAAAGTTGATGTTTCAGGCCTAGACCCTTCTTCAGAAAAAAACCCTCTGTATGAAAAAGATTCCCCCTAGGTCACTTTTAAATCTTTCCTGTCTCACCTTAAACTTATGCCCACTAGTTTTGGAAGTCACTACTCTGGGTAAAGGACCTTGACTAATTTCCCTATCCATGCCGCTCGTGATTTTTTGAAGTTTTATAAGGTTACTCCTCAGCCTCCAATGCTCTAGTGAAAATAGCCCCAGCCTATTCAGCCTCTCCCTATAGCTCAGACACTCCAACCCTGGCAACCATTTCCCTAATTCTTCTTTTGTTTCAATTTTTTTAACCTGATCTTTTCCTGGAAACAAGTTCACTTGTCTAATTTCCATTTGCTGTTGGTTTTGTGAATAAAGGCGAACATTTTGAACCGTTTGAAGGCTTGTGATTGTGTATGCGATGGTCCCACATTGAACAATGATATGATGCCAGACTACAGTGATCATTAGAGAAGGAGTGTCAGTGATCTACTGGGTTGTAAAATGAGATGTGGCCAAGGACAAGTAAGCTGTGTGGCCTTCTTGCAAAGTGATTTAGATGGAAATATGCAGTTGTATGTGTAATGATGTCAGATGCGCCACTTATTTGCCAAGAGAAGCATTGCTTTATGGCTGTTGCGCCACTATGTTGACAATGAAGGTCAACTCTGAACTGCGAAAGCTTGACCTGGTGCATGGCTGCAATCAGAGTGATGCCATCAATAGGAGAACCCAGGACATCCTGGCAGCAATGTGTACTTTCTACCTATGGGCTAGCTTTGGATGGTAGTAGTGTTATAGAAGCATGGTACCAAGTTAATGAGGTGAGTTTGGCTCAAAGCAAGAAAATTCACAAGGCCTCATGGAGGGAAACCCTCCATGAAACTTGATAAAACTGACACCTAACTGATTTCTGGATAAGTTCTGTCCAGTGTTTCTGAATGTTTGACTGAAATATAGTTTTAGCACATTTCATTGTTTCAGGTTTCTGGTGCACATTATTATTGGCAGTGTTACCCAATCAAGGTACAGACTCCATCCGAATTAATAGTGAGCGAATGTCAGCAACCCTTGTCCTTCTCCATTCTTGATAACTAAATCCAATGCAGGCCATTGTCCAGCAAGGGGATTGGGTCTGGTAAAGAGGAATTTGATGAGTTTTTTTGCTGTACATTTATGTTCAGACAAAGATAGTCTTTGTAATCAGAAACAGGAAGGCAGAATAGTTTTAATTTTCCTACTTTAGAACTGTGGACGAATGAGGCACATTGGCACTGTTCCGTAAAAAATCAGCTAATTTAGCAGGAATGGAGCTTTTTGGATTGTTTTGCTATATGCTACACTACCTTATCTGGTAATGTGCATTTGAACATGACAATAGTAACATGGTTGAGAGTTGTGTTAAAAATAATGTTATGCTAGATTTATCGCAACTGCCACAGTAATCATTTGCAAATTTGATCACACCAATTTATTAATCAGGATTCACTAACACTGTGGGCTCAGGACAGTGCAGTGAGTTTATTCAAAAAACTGTTGAACCAGATTAGGAAGGTTCTAGGTTCAATTAATTGCTCTAGACACGACGGTGGCAAAGTAGCTACAATTGGCTCATTTTGCTGGAATAGAAAATTATTCAGGACTCTGTTCCTGATTGCCGTTCAACAAACTCTGCTGGAAACATATATTGTTGAGGGAGAGGAGATCAGGCTAAACTGTTAAGCCCCCGCAGTCAATTAGTAACTCAACAAGCATCATTAAGGCTTGCACACGTAGAACATTAGAATAAAGTACTGGAGAAAGAGAGAAATCAATGTGAGCAAAATGGTTTGTCAGCATTGAGTTAACATCACAAGAGGAGGCAGAGATTAGAGAAATCAGTAAGGAGGAAAAGTTTTGAAAGCAAAGATTGCTACATCTCTTGTAATAATTTTGCTACTTCACTGACATGCTTCATGAATAAATTGAAGAATGTGTAGTTCATTTGTCACTCTAGTTTAATGTTTTTATACATACAAAATTATGAATTTACCTGCACTGAAATTATCAACAATATCTAGAAAAGCAATACAGAAAAAAAATCAGAATTGAATGTAAAACCACCTACAAGAGTAAGCATTGCTATTAGCCATGTTTATATGAAAGTCAGTTTAAATGTCTGAGGACAATGGATTGGATCTTGAAATAGAAAGGTTTTATACAGCATTGTGTGTTTTTCCCACATGTTTCAAATTTCCCTTTTTTCTAACATGTTGGAAACATAAGCTAAAAACAATGAGAACAATAGGAAATCTGAAATCTGAGACCATTGACACTGGCAGGATCAACGGTCTCTATCGAGTAGTGAGATGTAAGGTTTCAGATACAATCAGAGCAAGGACTTAAGATGGTTGAAATAGAGTCAAATCAGGTACAGAGTGTGGAAAAGAAAAGTTGGATTAAGATCGAGAAAAAAATGAGTCAGAAATATGGGGTAAAATAAAAATAAATTTAGCATTTCCATTAACAATTGAAAACTTGAAATAATGAGATGAACAGTTTAAATTGTTCTCTTTCTGGGTCATGAAGGTTAACTGACAACCATTAACAATTATCATTTGTCAAAGGACTAAATAATTAATTATTATTTCAATCATTATCATTAATTAATTTTCTATGTTGGGTTGACTGAGAAATTCAACACAGCTTGAAAAAGTTTTTAAAAGTAGCAGACAGGCTAAGGGCAATATCTCGTTTGTGTGAAAGCAAACAATAAAGAAATATGAATCGACCAGCAAGTTCTGGAGATTCATAACTCATGGCATTTCTCATATACTCATAAACTTGCTGACCCATTTAAACTTTACTAACATACACCATAAACATGGCATTATTTTACAGCAATATTTTAGAACCAGTCAAAGTTGCACATTCATGGATGTGGGCAGCAGTGGAAAGACAAGTAAGTGAAAGAGCAGCATTGATAATGGAAATGAAATACATGATACTAAACCACAATGTCCTATATAATTAAATCAAGAAGTTTGATTAATTTGAACGGGTCAAGCAATGATTTTAGTGGTAGCTTGGCAATCACCACAAAATGATTGCATTTGAGATTACTGTGCATTGTCAGATTTCAAGAGGTATTGCTGTCATGGAAAAACTGCAGCACCATTACTATATTTGAATACAGATGAGGATGGAATGAAAAATTGGCAGTAAAATAATTTCATTGGTTCTCTAAATACATCACACATTAAAATTAATTATGAAAATGAATTCCCTTCTTTTGTTGGCTTTATTCATAATGAAATAGATATTCCTGGATAACAGAAGTGAGCTAAAATACATTTATCTGCAGTATATAATGAGTTGCTTAACAACTTGAAATTTAGAAATACTTATAAATAATTCTCATGGACTCCCAAAAATAAAAACCCAGTTAGTGCTACTTGGAATTTTTCATCATACATGCATCACCTTGACCTTGTGTTTCTTGGGACCTATTTAAATTTTCCTGCAACTAAGTATTGTGAGGTGGCATGGTGGCACAGTGGTTAGCACTGTTGCCACACAACGCCAGGATTCGATTCCACCCTCAGATAACTGTCTGTGTGGAGTTTGCACATTCTCCCCGTGTCTATGTCGGTTTCCTTTGGGTGCTCCAGTTTCCTCCCACAGTCTAAAGTAGTGTAGGTTAGTTGATTTAGTCATGTTAAATTGCCCCATAGTATCCAAGGATGTGCAGGCTAGGTGGATTAGTCATGGGAAATGCAGGGTTACAGGCAAGGGTGGGTCTGGATGGGGATGCTCTTCAGAGGGTCCATGTGGATTTGATAGGCTGAATAGTCAGCCTGCACTCTGTGGGGATTCAATGATGAAGAGTTACTGGCAGCATTTATGACCTAAAGTTGTTTAGGGTTGATGTGGCATGAAATTATATACACCCATTGCACGGAAAATGTCTCAGACATAGACTTTGTGCTGGTTGTGAACAGCTATGAATATCAACCAACAGTCAGCATACTTTTTGCAAAACTATTCTTTATTCATAAAATTTCTAAAACATTTCAGATTAGACATTACAGAAAATGTCACAAAATACAACTTTTCTCCACTGAGCATGTTGCACCCTTAGATTCCTCAATTCAATGGCATACATGTGACATTTATAGCCCATGGAGTTGTATAAGTTACCAGCTACTCAGTACACGATGGCTAGAAGGCCTTTTCCCCACAGTGCACACCAGTGCTAAACCTATCAGAAGTGAATTATTTAATGCTTCAGTCTTGCGGCAGAGTTGGAATACTGTTATGCATCAGCTTCCTATTTTTACAACACTATGATCTTATCCTGATTGGGAAGTTAAAGATAAAGGTAAAGTCGACATATTCTTTCCAGACCATAGGGCTGCTCTCTCATTAACAAGAGGCAAATAGTAGTGATTTAACCTGAGGGCCATCATGCCTCTGGTCAGGGGAGAAGTTGAGAAGGAGAGTCCTTCATTATTGGCAAATTATAGACCCATGTAATTGTCATGCTAAGTGTTATGATCCATGTTTTTGTTATTTTGGACAAGTCAGATTCCAGACTGAAATTTCTGAAGAAGGGTCTAGGCCCGAAACGCCAGCTTTCCTGTTCCTCTGATGCTGCTTGACCTGCTGTGTTCATCCAGCTCTGCACCTTGTTATCTTAAATGTTTTGTCCATTTGGTTTTAACAAGGGGTTTTCTCACTTGAAACATAAGCACGATTTTGCAGGTTTGATATTACCAGCAAAAAATAGAAGTTTGTTATGCAGAAGAAATGAAGAGAAAATAGATTAAACCAAATTATTTACATATAATATCCATTTGAATGTTTTGAAACAGGTGTTAAAATTATGGTCCCATTAATCCCAAAAGCATACCTTAACAGTAACCATACCAAAGAAAACTTTCTTCTCAATTACCCTTCCAGGGTCTAATGTAACAGTGGCTTCAACTCCCAGGTTTGTGATTCCAATAACCTCTTCCTGGAACCTTCATACAACAGAGCTTAAACTTTCTCAGCTTGAAATAACCTAAACATATCTGATTTTGAGCTTTTAGACCCAACTTTTTACACTGAGATAATCTGTTTCTTAATCACTCCAATTAACCCTTTTCTCAGTTACAACTGATTCATTTTCAACTAAGACCCTATGCAATTGGCCAAACTAAAATGTAAGAAAAAACCTTTTTCTCCAGGCTATGAGTTCATCCTTAAAATAAAAGTTCCCAACCTTTTAAATTGAAGCCTAATGCAAAAGAGTTTCCTTCATTCACTTATAAAATTCTTCCAATGTAAATAAAACCTATTAGTCTCCAGCACGTATTTCTCTCATACTGTGTTTTAAAATATATCACCATGGCTACTGAAATACTTACAAGTTAATCATTAAACTTTTTCAGACACACAGAAAATCTGTATTTAACTAGTTCAAATTCAAAAATCCAAACTCAGAACACAGGGCAGCGCAGTAGCTTAGTGCTACTGCTGCCTCACAGTGCCAGGGACCTGGGTTCAATTCCACCCTCAGGCGACTGTGTTGAGATTGCACTTTCTCCCTGTCTCTGCTTGGGTTTCCTTCGGGTGCTCCAGTTTCCTCCCACAGTCCAAAGATGTGCAGGCTAGGTGGATCGGCCATGCTAAATTGCCTTTGGTGTTCACAGATTATGCAGACTCGATGGGTTATAGGTGGATGGGTCTGGGTGGGATGCTATGATGGTCAGTGTGGACTTGTTGGGCTGAAGGGCCTGTTTCCACACTGGAGGGATTCTATGATCTATAAAGTTAAAATATTTGTAAAACACAAACCTTACATCATATGAAGGAAAACGCCTTTACGTAGGAATTTGGAATCTGGATGACACATTCCATGAAATTCTATCCTACAAAAGTGTAAAATGCAATGTTCTATCAGACAATGTAATAAAAAATTTTGACTCAAAATTTCAACTTTTTTTAATATTTTTGATGTGAAGAAAACCATAGCTGTTTGATCCCTCCTGATTGCTCCTTTTTCTAAATTGCCCCTTCTCTATGTCCCCACGATCTCCCTCTCCTGGTTAACCCATCTCCTGCCCTCGTTTTAGCAAACGACTTGGGATGCAATGGCTGCAGATTCACCGGTGATCTGCTTGAGGACTCTCTGCAGGTGACTGTAACTCAACAGTTTAATGAAAATTAGGTCTATTGCCCAATATCTAGTATATCTGCGGATTTAAAAACCAAAAGAACTGCGGATGCTGTAAATCAGGAACAAAAACAAAGTTGCTGGAAAAGCTCAGCAGGTCTGGCAGCATCTGTGAAGGAGAAAACAGAGTTAACGTTTCGGGTCCGGTGACCCTTCCTCAGAACTGTGGATATCTGTGGATTTGTCCATTATAGCACAGTACCGTCAGAAGAAGATCGGATACAACTGGACAAGATAACCTGTAAACATTCATCAGACTATCAGTTCAAAGTTAACCAGAAGCTCTGTTTCCTCTCACAGGTGCATGTAGAAAATTTTGTTTTATTACTTAAATAAGATTAGGAAGGTTAACCTTTTAACATGACTAAAATAGATTACAGCATTTCGTTTGTCACAGCATATAATGTGCAAATTGGCTGCCAGGTATGCCTCCTACACTGCAGCAATGACTGTAATTAAGAAAATCTTTAATTGTTGTGAAGAATAATATATGTGAAAGGTGCCATCTGAATGAATGTTTTATATGTTTTCTTGTCAGAATAATGGCAAAAATGATGTTGGAATGAAAACAGATCACCTCATAGTTTATTAACTGATTTCATAAAACTGCAAAGAATAGATGGTTCAAAAGAACTTTTTTATTCATTTGTGGAATGTGGATGTCGCTGACCGGGCCAGCATTTATTGCTTGTCCCTAGTTGCCCTTGAGAAGGTGGTGGTAAGCTGTTTTCTTGAACCACTACAGTCCACCTGCTGTGGGTTGACCCACAATGCTATTAGTGTGGGAATCAGGATTTTGGTCCAGTGACAGTGAAGGAATGGTGATATATTTCCAAGTGAGGATGGTGAATGGCTTGGAGGGGAACTTGAAGTTGGTGGTGTTCCCATGTATCTGCTGCTCTTGTCTTTTTGATGGAAGTGGTTGTGGGTTTGGAAAATGGTGTCTGAGGATCTTTAGTGAATTCCTGCAGTGCATCTTGTGGATAGTGCGCACTGCTACTACTGAGCGTTGGTGATGCAAGGAGTGGATGCTTGTGGACGTAGTGCCAATCAAACGGGCTGCTTCGTCTTGGATGGTGTCAAGCTTCTTGCGTGTAGTTGGAGCTGCACTCATCCAGGCAAGTGGGGAGTATTCCATCACACACCTGATTTGTGCCTTGTAGATGGTGGCCCACAAGCTTTGACAGTCAGGAGGTGAGTTACTCACCAAAATATTCCTAGCCTCTAACCTGCTCTTGTAGCCGCTGTATTTATGTGGTGAGTCCGGTTGAGTTTCTGGTCATGGATAACCCCCAGGATGTTGATAGCGGGGGATTTAGTGATTGTTACACCATTGATAATCAAGGGGCAGTGGTTATATTGTCTCTTATTGGTGATGGCCATAGCCTGGCATTTGTCTGGCGTGAATATTACTTGCCACTTGTCGGCTCAAGACTGGAAATTGTCCACACCTTGTTTCATTTGAACTGCTTCAGTACCTGAGGAGTTGCAAATGGTGCTGAACATTGTGCAATCATCAACGAACATCTCCACTTCTGACCTTATGATGGAGGGAAGGTCATTGATGAAGCAGCTGAAGATGATTGGGCCGAGGACACTACCCTGAGAAACTGCTGCAAACATGTCTTGGAGCTGAGATGAATGACCTCCAACAACCAAAACCACCTTCCTATGTGTCAGGTATGACTCCAATCACGGAGAGTTTGCCCCCTGATGCCCATTGATTCTAGTTTTAGTAGGGCTCCTTGATACCACACTCGGTCGAATGCAACCTTAATGTCAAGGGCTGTCACTCACCTCACCTCTGAAATTCAGCTCTTTTGTCCATGTTTGAGCCAAGGCTGTATTGAGTGGCCCTGGCGGAACCCAAACTGGGCATCACTGAGCAGGTTATCGCTGAGCAGGTGCTGCTTGATAAAGCTGTTGATGACACCTTCCATCACTTTATTGATGATCGAGAGTAGTCTGATGGGGCAGTAATTGGCCGGGTTGGATTTGTCCTGCTTTTTATGTACAGGACATACTTGGGCAATTTTCGACATTCTCAGGTAGATACCAGTGTTGTAACTGCACTGGAACAGCTTGGCTAGGGGAGCTGCAAGCTCTGGAACACAAGTCTTCAGCACTATTGCTGGAATGTTTTCAGGGCCTGTAGACTTTGTAGTATCCAGTGTTTCCAACCGTTTCTTGATTTCACATGGAGTGAATTGAATTGGCTGAAGATGGATCTCTGTCATGCTGGGGACCACTGGAGGAGGCCAAGATGGAACATCCACTCGGCATGTCTGGCTGAAGATTGCTGTGAAGGCTTCAGCCTTATCTTTTGCACTCGTGTGCTGGGCTCTTCAATTATTAAGGATGGGGACATTTGTGGAGCCTCCTCCTCCAGTGAGTTGTTTAATTGTCCACCACCAGTCATGACTGGATGTGGCAGGACTGCAGAGCTTAGATCTGATCCGTTGGTTGTGGGATCGCATAGCTCTGTCTATCACTTGCTGCTTTTGCCGTTTGGCATGCAAGTAGTCCTGTTTGGTAGCTTCACCAGGTTGATACCTCATCTTCAGATATGCCTGATGCTGCTCCTGGCATGCTCTCCTGCACTCTCTGTTGAACCAGGGTTAATGCCCTGGCTTGATGGTAATGGTTGAATGGGGGCTATACCAGGCCATGATTGTGCTGGAGTACAATTCTGCTGCTGTTGATGGCCCACAGCCTTATGGATGCCCAGTCTTGAGTTGCTAGATCTGTGCGAAGTCCGTCCCATTTAGCGCGGTGATAGTGCCACACAACATGATAGAGTTTATTATCAATGTGAAGGCAGGACTTCGTCTCTACAAGGACTGTGCGATGGTCACTTTTACTGATACTGTCATAGACAGATGTATCTGCATCTGGCAGATTGGTAATGATGAGGTCAAGTATCTTTCGTCCTCTTGTTGGTCCCTTCATCACCTGCCACAGACTCAGTCTAACAACTATGTCCTTTAGGAGCCAACCAGCTCGATCAGTAGTACAATGCTGAGAAACTGTTAGTGGTGGATGATGAAATCTCTCACTCAGAGTACATTTTGTGTTCTCGCCATCCTCAGTACTTCCTCTAAGTGTTGTTCAACATGGAGGAGCACTGATTCAGAAACTGAGGGAAGATGGCTTGCTAAGCCATTTCACAGGGCAATTGAGAGTCAACCACATTGCTGTAGGTCTGGACTCACATGTAGGCCAGATCAGGCGAGGATGGCAGATTTTCTTCCCTGAAGGACAATAGTGAACCAGATGGGTTTTTCTGACAATCAACAATGATTTCATGGTCATCAGTAAATTCTTAGTTCCAGATTGATAGTGGAATTTGAATTTAAATTCCACCATCTGCCATGGTGGGATTAAAGCAATACAGTAATATTTGAACTTAGCTTACTTGAATATATTAGTTTTGATTTTCAAGGTTTGAAGAGAAGCTTGAAATATTACTTATTCAGTCTTTGTTTTATCAACTTAGCACCATTTCTGTTGATAACAAGGTGTAAAGCTGGATGAACACAGCAGGCCAAGCAGCATAAGAGGAGCAGGAAGGCTGACGTTTCGGGCCTAGACCCTTCTTCAGAAATATTCAACCATTTCTGTTGAATTTAAATACCTGCCTGTTATAGGAAGTAGGTATGTCACAATGGGCTGTTTTCAGCAGCGCCTGCTAGAGAGGACATGATGATAGAGTCACAGAATTGGAGATTTATAGAGTCAAATTGCATGGAAACAGTCTCTTCGGTCCAAATAGTCCATGCTGACCAAGTTTCCCAAACTAAACTAGTCCCACTTGCCTGCATTTGGCCCATATCCTTCTAAATCTTTCCATTTCATGTATCTGTCCAAATGTCTTTTAAAAGTTGTAACTGTACCTGCATCTATCACTGCCTCTGGCAGTTCATTCCACATATGAACCATCCTCTGTGTGAAAAAGTTATCCCTCAGGTCCCTTTTAAATCTTTCTCCTCTCACCTTAAAATATGTCCTCTGGTTTTGAACTCCCCCACCCTGGGGAAAAGATCTTTGCTATTCCCCTAATCATGCCCCTCATGATTTTATAAACCTCTATAAGGTCACCCCTCAACCACTTACACTCCAGTGAAAAAGTCCCAGCCTATTCAGGCTCTCCTTTTAACTCAAACCTTCCAGTCCTGGCAACATTCTGGTAAATCTTTTCTGAACCCTCTCCAATTTAATAAAACCTTCCTATAGCAGGATGACCAAAACTGTACACAGTACTCCAAAAGTGGCCTCATCAACGTCATGTACAACCTCAACATGATGTCCCAACTCCTGTATTCAAGGTCTGAGCAATGAAGGCAAATATGCTAAATGTCTTCTTAACCACTCTGTCTACCTGTGATGCAACTTTCAAAAGGAGAAATAGGTGGATGTACCCATGTTCAAGTTCTAATATGAAGAAAAACTCATTTGCTGAGAAGCCACACAGGAACACGATACCAATTTGACTGTTTAATGAGTCACTTAGAGTAAACAATGCCAGAATGTGATGTTAGCTCAGAGATTTAATGGCCTCACCAGGTATCCATTGTTCTAAAAGGCTACCCAGCAAACCCTGTAGCCTTGTAGGGAGAGGTCCCTCATTGTCAGGTAATCAGTACTTGATCGAGGAACCTGGCATCAGGCTGGTGGGGAGATACCCTCTCTATAACAGCCCCTTCTCGCCCCATTGATCTATCTACCTGGATCTAGCACCAATCCTCTAGCCAGGCCTCACAGCACTGAGATGAGGGAAAGTTCGTCATGTCATCTCAGTGCACTCGGAAAATAAAGGCTATCAATTTAATTGGGACAACATGACCATCCTAGCTCAAGCCAACCACAGACATGCACAGGAATTCCTAGAGGCCTGGTTTTCAATCCGTGATTCAGTCAACTAAAATGCGGAATTAGACTCCATATACAAACCCAAGCAAAAAAGAACCGGAAATGACACAAACCAACTTAATAGACCGGATCATATAAATTCCAAGAGGAGTAGAACAATATCGCTTCATCAGAGGCCGCACTGATGAAGTTACCTAGCATGGTGATGAAACGTCTGAATGATAACCAACCAGCTTGGCGAGCAAACCAACAACCTCATTCACAACTCGAGCTACAAATCTTTGCAAAAATGTGTCAGTGTTTTTGAGAGCTAGCCTTAAATGTCCAAAAGGATGTCCAGAATGTGAAACATGCTAAACAGTGTATTGGTGAGGGTATTAGCATGCTGCAGATTGTGTCTACCAGAGAAATAGCCGCTGAGCCGATCAGTGTGGGAAGCTGATTTGGTGCCATTTTGGAGCTCATGCTTCATTGAAACAAAGGCTTCCCACAGTGTGGTCCTCCGCTGGTGATCAGGAATCAAAACATTGGGATCCAAAGATCATAGTCAGAATTTGCTGACCTAGAGCTCTGACAGAATACTAAGAGCTGCATGACCCATTTAAAGTCTTGAAGTTTTTTTAATCATGGGTCGATCATTGAGGCTTGATTCATGTGCTGGAAAACACAGTGAAAAAGTAGGTGCCTTTTACGTAAAATCCTGAGAATTAAACAAGTACACCAACTCACCGCCACCACACCCCACCCACCCACCAACCCCAGCGTCACAGATCTCCCAGGTGCTGCAAATAAACAACTTCCCAGTTTCTCCCAGACTTGGGTTCAGAGGTAGGCAATCCATTGCAGTAAAGCATGTCAGGGATAATGAGCAGAGGGCATGCACAGCAGTTCAATTGCTAGAAGAGGGAGGAGGACAAAGGGGAGAGTGCCACAAATGGAAGTTCAGGAAGCAATTCTTTGAACTTAATATCAGTGAGGGACGAGAAAGGAGGGAACTTGTGCTTGGAGGCAGCCAATGTGAACGAGATTGTAAATGAGCACTTCGCATCGATATTCACTCAGGAGAAGCATATGGAGGATAGTGTGGAGCATGCAATTATGCTAAGGTATTTTGAGGTCAAGAAAGAAGTGGTGTTGGGTCTCTTAAAGAGCATTAAGGTGGATAAGTCCCCAGGGCCCGATGGTATCTACCCCAGGTTATGGAGAGAGGCAAGAGAGGAGATTGCTGGGGCCTTTACCAAGATCCTTGTATTCTCATTAGCCACTGGAGAGATCCCAGAGGACTGGCAAGTAATTAATGTTGTTTCTCTATTTAAGAAGGGAAATAGGGATAATCCAGGAAAGTATAGACTGGTGAGTATCACATCAGTGGTTGGAAAGCTATCGGAGAGAGCTCTTAGGGATAGGATTTACACACATTTGGTAAAGCATGGCCTAATTAGGAACAAAAACAAAGTTGCTGGAAAAGCTCAGCAGGTCTGGCAGCATCTGTGCAGGAGAAAACAGAGTTAACGTTTTGGGTCTGGTGACCCTTCCTCAGAACTGATGGTGGCTGGGAAAACATCAGTTTATATGCAGAAAATAGGGAGTAAACAATAGGACAGAGCCCAAAGAGAGAGAAAGACAGTTAGATAGACAAAGGCATTGTTAACGATCAGGCTGGGAGGGTGAATAGTTGTTACTGGGGACTGTTAGTGACTAACAACAGGGGGTGTGTAGTGGCAGGCTACATAGTAACAAGGCCTAGTGTGTGGGGTGGGGGGCTGGGACATGGGAGAGTTTAGGACCTAAAATTATTGAACTCAATATTGAGTCCGGAGGGCTGTAGGGTCCCCCAAGCAGAAAATGAGGTGTTGTTCGCCCAGCTTCATTTTCCCAATGTAGAGGGGACCACATTGTGAGCAGCGAATGCAGTAGACTAGATTCTGGGAAGTG
>NC_063345.1:43403616-43408389 GCF_021869965.1 Rhincodon typus
GGTATGTTTGGGCCCTTGGATACTGGGGAGGGAGGAGGTAAATGGGCAGGTGTTGCACTTTCGCCGGTTACAGGGGAAGGTGCCATAGGGCTGTGGGGAGGTGTTGGGGGTGAAGGAGGTGTGGACCAAGGTGTCCCGGAGGGAACGGTCCCTGCGGAAGGCGGACAAGGGAGGGGAGGGGAATAGGTGTCTGGTGGTGGCATCTTGCTGGAGGTGGCGGAAATGGTGTCTGATGATCTTCTGGATTTGGATGCTGGTGGGATGGTAGGTGAGGGTAAGGGGAACTCTATCGCTGTTGCAGGAGGGAAGAGAAGGGGTGAGGACAGAAGTGCGGGAGATGGGTCAGACCTGGTTGAGGGCCCTGTCAACATTGGAGCTGGGGAATCCTCAGTTGAGGAAGAAGGTAGACATTTCGGAGGCTCCCTTGTCGAAGTTGGCCTCATCTGAACGTATGTGACGGAGACGGAGGAACTGAGAGAATGGGATGGAGTCTTTACAGGAAGTGGGGTGTGAGGATGTATAGTCCAGGTAGCTGTGGGAGTCGGTGGGTTTGTAATGGATATTAGTGGCCATTCTATCCCCAGAAATGGAAACAGAAATGTTGAGAAATGGAAGGGAGGAGTCAGAGATAGACCAGGTGAAAGTGAGAGCAGGGTGGAAATTGGAGGCGAAATTGATGAAGTTTTCCAATTCCAGAAGAGAGAGAGAAGCAGCACCGATGATATCATCGAAGTAATAGGAGAAAGAGTTGTGGGTGGGGGCTGGAATAGGACTGGAACAAAGAATGTTCCACATACCCCACGAAGAGAATTAGGGACAGTTAGCATGGATTTGTGCGGGGCAGGTCATGTCTTACAAAAATTGATTGAATTTTTCGTGGAGGTGATCAAGGTAATCAGTGAGGGTAGGACAGTGTATGTTGTCTACATGGATTTTAATAAGGCCTTCGACAAGGCCCCTCATGGTAGACTCAACCAGAAGATTAAGATGCATGGGATCCACAGTCACTTGGCCACCTGGATTCAGAATTGGCTTGCTCATAGAAGGCAGAGTTTCGTGGTAGAAGGGTAGCTTTCTGGCTGGAGGTCTGTGATTAGTGGCGTTCTGCAAGGATCGTACTGGGACCTCTGCTGTTTATGATACATATAAATGACTTGGGTGAAGACATAGATGAGTGGGTTAGTAAATTTGCAGATGACACAAAGATTGGTGGAGTTGTGGATAGTGTATAAGGTTATCAAAGGATACAACAGGATGTAGATCAGTTGCAGATGTGGGCAAAGAAATGGCAGATGGAGTTTAATCTGGGTAAGTGTGATGTGCTGCACTTTGGGATATCAAATATTAAGGAAAAGTATACAGTTAGTGGCAGAACTCTGAACAGCATTAATGAACAGAGGGATCCTGGGTTTCAAGCCCCTAGCTCCCTGAAGGTGGCCACACAAGTAGATAGGGTGGTAAAGAAGGCGTATGGCATGCTTGCCTTTATCGATCGGGGAATTGAGTACAAGAGTCAGGATGTCATGTTGCAGCTTTATAAGACTTTGGTTAGGCCACACTTAGAGTATTGCTTTCAATTCTGGTAGCCACGTTACAGGAAGGATTTTGGAGAGAGTGCAGAAGAGGTTTACCAGGATGCTGCCTGGATTAGAGGGTATGAGCTATAAGGAGAGGCTAGAAAAATTCAGGTTCTTTTCTGTGGAGTAGTAGAGGCTGAGGGCAGACTTGATAGAAGTCAATAAAATTATGAAATGCATGATAAGGTTGACGGTAAGAATCTTTTCCCGAGAGTTGAAATGTCTAATACTACATGGCATGCATTTAAGGTGAGAGGGGGTAAGTTCAAAGGAGATGTGAGGGGCAAGTTTTTTACACAGAGAGTGATGGGAGTCTGGAACACACTGCCAGGGATTGTGCTTGAGGCAGATATGATAGGGGCGTTTAAGGGACTTTTGGATAAGCACATAAATATGCAAGGAATGGAGGGATATGGTCCAAGGGCAAGTGGAAGGGATTAGTTTAATTTGGCATCATGTTCAGCACAACATTGTGGGCTGAAGGGCCAATTCCTGTGCTGTACTGTTCTATGTTTTATGTTCTAACTGAATTTGGACAGGGCTTGAAAATGGGCATGTGGATTATTATGTGGGATTACCCCAAGGGCATTCCTGCTGATATAGATAGCAGGCTAACTTTCAGATGTAAATGATAGTTGTATGCAGCTGCATTAAGAATGCTTTTGACTGGCTGCTGCCTAAGAGGGAGGTACAAAATTATGAGAGGCTAGCATGAATTCATGTTACCGTACATTACTTCAAGCCATTCTGCACTTCTTATCAAATTTTTAAGATTAGAATCTGCAGCCATGATGGCAGCAGTCTGGGTCTGTGCAGCAGAATGCATTCATGTGCTTATACAAGTCTTCTGTAGCCGATTTCATCAGTTAGCCTGTTTGCATCTGTGTAAATCATAGCCCTTTCCCTGGCTGCAGATCACATGGCTGGTGTCTCACCAATCTGCTATGCCAGCCTTTAGATTATGTGTAGTGTGAAAATCTGATCTGGTGGCTGCAAGTGATAAACTGACATGTTTTTGTTTCTTCATCCTCAGTGTCTTGTATGTCTTCCAGTTGTTATTCTTCCACTATGGCGTAACCAGGTGGCAGTTCTTCGGTATCCAAAATAAGAACCACCAAAGGATAAGGTTGTAAATGACCTGAGGGGCAGAAAGTAAGAGACAAATACTTATGCCATCTGCAGTTTATAAATTAGAAAGATTGTAGGGCAAAGTGGTAATGAGATAGAAGAAGGAAGTTTAAGTATAAGGATACTGCTGCTGGCCTCGTCGACACCAACTTCAATAGTGGTGAATACTATCTCCTCTACATTGGTGTGAATGTGCCTGTCCTGTGCTAGTTAGCTCCTGCTGTCTCTGGATGCAGTCTGCCATCTTGTGGTGAGACTGAGCAGTGCTACCTGTCTGGATAAGATGTCAGTTATTCGTAGAATGATAGAATCCCTACAGAGGGGAAACAGGCCATTTGGCCCATCAAGTCCACACCGACTCTCTGAACAGCATCCCGCCCAGACCCACACCCCGCTACCTTTAACCCCACATTTCCCATGGCCAACCCACCTAGCCTGCACATCCCTGGACACTATGGGCAATTTAGCATGGCCAGTCCACCCAACCTGCACATCTTTGGATTGTGGGAGGAAACGGGAGCACCCAGAGGAAACCCATGCAGACACGGTTACTGAATAGCCAGCAGTGAGCAGGTTGAGTTGTGGCTGTGATACTGATAACTGTATTAAGTGAGAGGCCACAAGTCACGGCTTTGACTATTATACAGGATTCACAATTGACAGGAATTGTTGGCAGCTGTGTCTGATGCTAAGTTGCAGTTGGTGAGATAGGATATATTCACTGACCTTGAGTGCTCATATGAGTTTTTGAGCGTTTTACAACGTTTCATCGAAACCCTTAGGCTACACTGCTTGGATTGACACTGATGGATATCTACTCCTATTGCTTGCAGGCCTTCTTGGTCCTCTGTGGATACAATAGTTCTCTTTTCATTTGGCCTCCAGTATTACAGGTGACGAAGGAGCAGCGTTTTGAAAGCTTGTGATTTCAAATTAACCTGTTGGACTAAAACCTGATGTCATGTGACTTCTGACTTTGTCCATCCCACTTCCAACTACTGGCACCTCCACATCTTGGCTAGCAGAGATTGACACACACCACTCACTATAGGACATAATTTTCCTTCACCCACACACCACACCCCTCGCCATTCCAGCATACCCTATATACTCTATCACTTACTTGGCCGACTTCCCAAATTGAGCCCTGGCACGCTACCCAACTGGCACCCAACCTCCTACCTACTTGGCAGCCTACATACCTCGCACTCTATCCACCTGGCAACATGAAAATCTACCCTCCTGGCGTCCAAACCTCACTTACCTAAGATATCTTTTCATAAGAATGGTCAAAGAGTATGTGTGTGATGCTAGATATTCAAATCACAGGATGCAGCAACTACTGCTTTGAAAATGGGGTAATGGTTTGCCATTTCCTGACTATCCTGCACTACAAGCTCCCTGTCAAATTTAAAGTGCACTCTGTATATCTGAGGGAACCATGATAGGAACTTCCTATCAGAAATGTGGAGCTCTTTCCTAATATAAAAATTCGGAGCAAAAGTGGCAATCTTACTGTAATTGTCACACCTTGGAAAATTTGGCCAAATAATTTTTTTCAAGGTCTCCTCCAGATATTTCTTGGACTACATTTTTGATTTTTGAGGGCTTGTTCTTTTTGTCTTCAGGGACTCCTTTTTGTCTGTCTATTAACTCATTTGTAATGTGATGCAGTCATTTGGTAACAATACCTTCTGAATTTGTGTTGATGTGTGATATATGTGTGTATTTTTTGTCCTATCTGTGCCATATGTGAAAAATGGTATCCACATTCACACCTGCTACTTATCATACCAGACATCTTTGTGAGAAATGTATTAGAATCAATTATGAAATAATGTGCTGGAGGTATGCAAAGTAGACAGGTTGCGATATCAGTCACTGAACTAAAAGCAAAATACTGTGGATGCTGGAAATCTGCAATAACAAAACAGAAAATGCGGGAGAAACTTAATAAGTCTGGATGCATATGTGAAGAGAGAAGTTGAGTTATTGTTTTGATTCCAGTGACTCTTCTAAAGACTGTAGTTTATACTCAAAACATTAACTCCTTCTCTTTCCACAAATG
>NC_063345.1:43408789-43421126 GCF_021869965.1 Rhincodon typus
CATTTTCTGATGAAGGGTCTAGGCCCGAAACATCAGCTTTCCTGCTCCTGTGATGCTGCTTGGCCTGCTGTGTTCATCCAGCTCTACACCTTGTTATCTCAGATTCTCCAGCATCTGCAGTTCCTACTATCTCTTTCTCCAGCACTTGTTGTTTTTATTTGTGATATTAGTTGACATGTTACACTAATTTGACAATAGTGGTGCCATGTTCAACCTCAACATTCCAGATAATGCCCTCAGTTAACTTCACACAGCTGAGCAGGTTCAGCAGCAGGAGGGAACACGAATATTTAGAGGCATCATCAATTGCTTTGAAAGTAGTTATTAATTGATTCCTACTAGTTGTGCTGAGTTAACAGAAATGTTTGCTGGTTTGTGGTACTACTTAAAATTGGTGACGTCCACAAGGACTGTTGTGGCTGGTCTTATGGATAGTGGGTTATCACTGATATTTGCTTACAAAGTCAATGACAGATCCCCTTGTAGTTGAGCTCCCTGTGCAGTGATGGTATTATGAATGTCAGGTATGAGTTGTGAATAGTACAGATTATTAGCCAGTGAGGGATTGAGGAGTGGTGCTTGAAACAATAACTGAGACTAGTAAGTGGAATGTAGGATTTGAAGATGTATTCATTGGCCTTGAGCTCTCAGTTGAGGTTTTTTTTTCTCTGCAATACATTTGTTCCTTGGTGCTGCACAGCTGGCATTGACCACCAAAGGTTCTGCTCCTATTGCCTTCTCAATATCTGGCTAGAGAGCCTCTTGACTCCCTTCCCCTGCACCAAAGCCCCTAGTACTGCATTGGAGAGTTAGCACCCACTCTATCACACATTATGTCAATCCTGTGTATTCTTCCACTTTCAAAAGTGTAGGCTGGTTTTAGACCGAGTGTCTAGCTGGGGCTTGCATTATTCTCCCATTTTGAATCCCTTCCTTACATGTGTAACTGCTGAACTGTGCACTCAACTTTGGTTTTATGTTGTAATCATGTAAATGACCAGCCAGCACAAAATGTTCCCATTGCTTGCATCAGAACAAAAAGCCTTGCATCAAGCAGGCATTCAAATCTCCAGGCTCATTTTTGGACCTTGACCAATGACTTTCCCTTTACTAAATTTCTCAGTTTTCTTCACTCTTTATTCCTCTGTCTGTTTATTTCATTGACTTTGATGGATTAGAAATGATGCAGAAAGATGTGTCACAGTGATTATGCAAAGAAATCAAACGGTAATGATTTGTTGGTATGCTATAAAACCATTGAGTTGTGTTGCAATGTATGCCTGAGTACTAGTAATTCATTGAGTAATTTGGGGAAAGCGATTATGCAAAGGAATATTTATAGCTATCACTAGTGATAAATCCTCCAAGCCCTCCACAGCTGTGCCTGTCACAATTTTCCACTAAACCATGGCTATTCTTTCCCAATTTGTGTCTCCATTAGGCAAGACTGTTTAATGGGAGTGCTCTAACAATAAAAATACATTATTTCATGTTGTGTAAATTTCACAACTTTTAGCATTCTATTCTACCTTGAGCTCAGCATCTGATCTTGTAATCTTCTTCATAAAGACCACTTACTTCTGCCTTCACAACAATGTTCACTTCTGCTACATTCTATGCTACTGGGATTCCCATTCAAACATTTAACACTTGTATGTTTGATTACCCCAAGGATTTCTTGGATGACCTCCCATCTATTACCTGTTTATCTTCCATGAATTTATTAAGGGTCTGCTGCTGGTGTATTGACCTGAATCTTCCTGTCAGTGGCAAAGTTGCAGTTTATGTCCCTGACTACTTCTTAAATGATGTTTTAAAGAACACTTTATGTTAGTTGCAGTGAGAATAGATCAATTGGTGAGTTAAGTAGGGAGGCCTCGCAGCAAAATCTGACGAAGTGAAATTATACCGTCTTTGTTGATATGAACCAAAATCAGGCTTTTTCAAGGCAGGATTTATAGGTTGCTCTTAACACTGCAATTCCTGCTGCTGAATGGCAAGGTAGCAGGAATGGATACTGGTACTTTCCTGAAGGAGTTCTTCGAGGATCCTTTGGTTAACTTACACACTGACACCAACAATAACTCAGTGCTGAGTCTGAGACAAAACCTTCTTTGGAGCTGAGTGAAGGAAAGTTCATAAGTGACATTCTGCACTCTCATTTGACCTTTCCCAAGGATCCTCATGGTTGCTAGGACCTGTAGAGGGAAGACATTTATCTCTTCATACTGCACAAATCTTGTCTATTGACAATACCCATTAATACATTTTGGACTTTGATTTAATCACCATCGATTGCGTTAACTTGGTTACTTATCTTCTTCACACTTGTGCCATTTTAAATTTTTTGTTGAAGTTCAAATAGAGCCATTAGCTGGATTTTTCATTAAAGGTTCTCATGCACAATACCTGGGGTGACTGAGATTCGTGAAATGAATTATTCAAGGTTGATCATTACTGTTTACACGTTCTGCTTGTTTGAGATAGAATAGCAGGACCACAGTTTAGTGTTTACTGGTACTCGTTTGAAGCATAAATACAATGATGTGCAAATCATTTTATCATGTTTAATCATCATTAAAACTTACGTAGACTGTCCACTTTGAGCAAAAAAAGCCTTTCCACAACATTTGCTTACTCAGCTGTAAACATGGCTCCAAATATCACACTATAAATATCACACAAGTCTGCCTAAGAACAACAGCATAGTTTCAGCTGCTGTTTTCTGCTTTTACTTGAAAGGTTTTGCATCTCAGTCAGTTTGACAGAATCTGCATTGCAGAAATGCATGCCATGTTGAAGACATTTTTACTAGTTTATGGAATACTGAGCGGTGACATTAAAGGTCAGTACACTACTTGGATTGATTTCTTTCAAATATTAATGTGCTTTTCTCTAGGTAATCTAGTAGGGTTAGGGTTAGGGTTAGGTTAGACATACCTTTTGCTTCTGCATTGATTTGAAGTAGTTTCAGGTGTACATTCATATAAAAATTGAGAACTCAGCATTTTGGCGACTGAGTATGCTGCAGCTCAGAAAAGTGAGCTCAGGTCCAAAAGGCAGTCACAAGCTCCTTTGCTTTTACACCAGCTGCAGTCTAATTGCAATCCAATATAAAGTCAAACTTAATCTTCACTTTATATAAATTTGTTATTCTGAGTTAATTGTTGAGTTAATTGCAGGAAGGATGACTGGAGAGTCCAGAACCAGGGGTTACAGTCTAAGGATAAGGGATAGGCCTTTTAGGACAGAGATAAAGAGGACCTTTTTCACCCAGCGAGTGGTGAGCCTGAGGAATTCTCAGTTGCAGACAGCTGTTGACACCAAAACATTGAAGACTTTCACGAAAGATACAAATACAGTTCTTAGGACTAAAGGGATCAAACGATATGGAGAGAAAGAGGGAATAGGATACTGAGTTAGATGATCAGCCATGATCATCTTGAATGGCCAAGCAGGCTCAAACGGCTGAATGGCCTACTCCTGTTCCTATGTCCCATGTTTCTATTCTTTTTAATGAGATGAAATTAGCATTACTTTCAAACCTAATTTTCCATTTATAACAATCAATGCTTACAAGGGTACTCTGAGAGAAACTAATATTATTTGCTAAGGAAGTGGTGGAAAATTGTATGACTTGAAGGCTTCCTGTCAACACCAGTTCGGTGGTTGGATGATCTTCAGAAGCCAGCTCCTCAATGGGAAAATATCAAAGTTTAACCTTACCTTGTGAGGCTTGGAGAAAAAATCCTGCCTTTTCAGGATCTACAAGAAAAGTAAAATTACTGTTTATTTGAACCTTTTCTAGGCTCAGTTCCCTTTCTAGCTGTTTCTGCCCATAAAGGGAGGTTAGAATGGAGTTCCTTACTCAGGCTAAAAGAGTGAAGTCCATCACTATCAAAATCCAGCATAATAGGATAGGTTAAGATGGGGCACATACAGATCTGGAGGTTAGAGCACCAAGATCAAGAAATTACATCTAAGCAATGTAGTAAGGCTAAGATAGGAACCTGCAATTTCATTCCAATCTCCTATAGAATGTAGTAAGGTGAATTGCTGGTGATGAGAAAGTGTCTTCAGCTATTTCACTCTGTTATTTTGTCCACCGCTCTCGTATTCCAAGTGTAGAAGCCTCACTCCCACTGTATACACTGTGAAGGCTGCTAGACTTGCAGTTGTATGAACTAGTTCACCTTCCTTTTTCCATTAACAGCTCATTGCCCATAGTGGGATGGCAATCTGAAAATCACACTCAATTAGATTTCTCCTGTAAAGTTATCCCAGAAGACATGGTGCTGCTGCTGCTGCAAAAAAAAAATAGTCCCAACTGCTAAAACTTTTCCCTGGAGTCCCAACCCATTTCTGAAGCCTCAATTCTTACTGCTATGCACGCCTACAGCTGCAAACCTGACCTGGCTTGCCGCATTGCAGGTGTGGATGTTTACTAGACCCTCTCACAACTTTCATGGAGTCATGCAAAATGAGGTTTGGGTATGAACTGGGACCTATAAAAACTTTAGCCAAGCAGGTGGTTCAGCATTGACAACTGAAGTGAATTGACATCTTTAAGTGGTTATAATAAGTTAGTTCTGAGATCTCTTCTGTTAATGTTTCAATGTTTATTTGGATAAAATTAAGAGGTGGGAAGTATTGAGTGTCTGTTTTTATTGCCTTAATGGTCTATTTGACTAACCAATTTACAAGGTGGTAGGGACAGGAGTCTTTTCAAAAGAAGATTTTTTTTTATTCCTCAACAATTTCACACTTTCCATTATTATTATATGGGTCATTAACTATACGCATTGTGCTTACTGGGTGAATGAGCATGGAAGATGCACGCATTGGCAAGAACAGGATAAGCAGCCACCCAGGGAGCGGCTGGGGTCATGAGGTGGCTTTGACACATGGCATCTATGACGGGCTGTGGGCCATGAATGGTAGTTAAGGGGTTATAAAGGTTAGAGGCCCTGAAAACTTTCAACATAACTTGTGTAGCGGTTTTCACCTGTGGGGGAAATTATAATGGGGTTCCCCACTCAGCCTACCAGTTAAGATTGAAGTCAGACTATCAAACTCCACCATAGATAGGTTAACAGAAAGCACATACAGATAAAGAGTCGCAGAGATCTGAGATGGGGATTTTAAACATCCAGCCTCAAAATTAACTCAATCCCATGGCATTCATCCTGCAGTAACTCCTCCCAACAGAGCAAAAATTGTGTGTATCCAAGCACTCTTTACAAGGTGGGTTGAGTGAATTGGAAAATTTCCCAGCTACCCAACTCAGTAGTTGAAATGCAGCCCTATTAGCTCAAGTGCTGGAGCAGTACTTGAATTAAAAACCGTGGAATTGGAGTAAAGGTTGTTATCACTGATCCGAATCCAACACTTTTTGGCTGCTGCCATTTCCATTTCATTAGTATAACTTTAAGGGTATTGTTCGGGATCTTGACTACTTGGCTGATGAAATTTTCAAGGTAAATTATCCTAACTAGATTTTTCTAGTTTCAATAGTTCATGCTATCATGTTATATATTAGATTAAGATGTTATTCTTCTCCCCACTATTTCAATTGAGATATTGACTTGCTCAAATAAATATGGTTTGATCATCCAGTACAACAGCAAAATTAAGCATTCACATAACCAAACAAATGTTTCTAGTGTAATTAAAAATATTCTCCAATACACAATATTGAACATAATAAAACTGAAAACAAAAAAACTACTTGGCCGATCGAACCTCACTTTAATGAATTTTAAACTACAAGAATATTCTTTTGCTTTCAGCCCAAAGGAGGATTGAAGTTCATACATTTAAGCTCTCCCAAGATCCATGCATCATGAATTGCCTTTCTGGCTGGACTTATTTTAATTATACCTGTCTTTGGGTCATCAATGAAACAATGATTTGGATTGAAGCAGAGGTATGACATAATGTAAGAAACAATATAAGGTTTAGGAGCAGGAATAGGTCATTTGTCTCCTTGTCACCATTTAATAAGGTCATGACTGATCTGATTGTGCACTCAATAAACATTCCAATCTACAGCAATAGTCTATCACTCCTTTGTGAGTCAGGAATCTACCCATCTTCACCTTTAAAATATGCAAAGATGTTGTCTCCACCACTGTCTGGGAAAGAAAGGTTTATAGATTCATAAACTTCTGAGAGGAAGAACTTCTCACCTCCTTCTTAAGTGTTGGACCCATTATTTTTTAACTTGTGACCGCAAGTTCTCGTCTATCCAACAAGGGAAACATTCTTCTAGCATTTGCCTTGTCAAACTCTTCAAGAGCTTCTTAGAGCTGGGAGACCACCTCTCATTCTTCTAAACTGAACGAATACAGGTACAATTTGTCCAACCTTTCCCCAAACAATAATGCCCTTGTCCCAGCAGTGAGTCAGGTGAACCTTGTTTGAACTGATTCTATATCCTTTCTTACATAAGGAGTGTAGATGTAGTCTCACCAAAACTCAGTGCATCTATAGCAAAGTATCCTTATTTTATATGCCATTCCACTTGCAATAACAATATCCTATTTGCCTTCCTGATTGTATGCTATACCTGCATGATAGCCTTTTATGATTATTACACTTGGACACCCACAGAAACCATGACAAGCTGCCTGGCTTTGTGTCTACACTAAACAAAAAGTCAGCAGAGAAGTACTGTGAGTCTTTAAGATCTGTAAGAGGTGGCACAGGACAAAAAGGCAAAGAAGTAGCAGAGGTGCTGTGGGAGTTCAACAGGCACAAAGTACGTGAGTGCTAAGAAAGCAAGCAGGGAGCCTTGAGATGCACTGTTCAAATCCATAAGGTAGGTACTTGTCCCTATGTACAAAACGGCCTGTCAGCAACATTGTAATAGAAGGTCTGGTGCACTCCACAAAGTGCAGCATTGACGTGAGAATTTAATTCTAAGTGTGTTGGTCATGTACAACGACGATGTGATGAGGCTCATGTGTGACCAATGCCAATCTCCGAGGGCATGAGGCTGCAGGCTGTCACTGTGTATGGAGCAACAGAAAGATACAAAAAGAAGAAAAGACAAAGGCTAGAGAGTATAAGTGATATGAAGGAAATAATACACTTCCATTATAATACTAAAGCTCATTCCTGGAAGATAAATGTGAGACCTATTGCAGTAACAGTAATGCCTAAGAAGTCCTGAGAAACAGGGGTATTAGGAAATGAAATGGGTAGTGAAAGTATAGCAATGGTACAGTTTGGGTGTGTTCTATCAGAACATACTAGGAAGGAAGAGATTACTCATGACAGTCAAGCAATTCTTCCTTCATTATTGATAAAGGAATCAGACTGCTGGAGGTTCTGAATATTTTATTTCTAAGGGAGATGTATTTCCTTAATCAAGGAGACAAACTGATTGAGATATTGAGAGGTTCTGGGACATGTCCGCTTTGATGCTGGTAGATGATACATTTTGACTTCCAAAGGAGTTAATGAAGAAAACGATCTTAATTTTAGAGTTGGATTAAAGAGTCACTTAGTAAATGGAGAAGTTGTTATTGGAGTAGTACAACAAATCCCCATCAAAGAAATGGATTTTATCTTGGAGAATGACCTGGCTGGTTCAAAGATATTATCCTCCTGGAATGTATTGGAACTAGTTGAAGCTAAAGAAACTGAGATAAAACAATGAACTGCAGATGTTGGAAATCTGAAACTAAAAAATGATGCTGGGAAAACCCAACAGGTCTGGCAGCATCTGTGGAGAGAAGAACACTCTAAAAAAGGGTCTGAAGAAACATTAACTCCGTTTTCTTTCCACAGATGCTGCCAGACTGGCTGAGTTTCTCCAGCAATTTCTGTTTGTATGTGAAAAGACAATGTGATGCTACAGGAGGACATTCCAGACTGTTTCTTGACTATGCTGTGACCAGAGCTCAGGCTGATAGAACTGGACAGGAAGAAAAGGTGTTTATGAAATAAAAGATGACTTAGAAGTTCAGTTATGTGACACTATTTTTGAAAATTTAAGTAAAAAAGGATGAAGGTAAAGAGTAAACATATAGGTCTATTTTCTTCAATAGAAGTGCAACAAATGGATCCTGAGATGAGAGTACTGTATCAAATGTCATACTCGGAAGTTGAATGAGGGCCGATACCTCAGTGGTATTACTTAAGAGACAACATTTAATCAGGAAATGGAGGCCAACTCAAAGACCAGACACTGAGAAATGGGCAGAATTCCATTCAGTGATAGCTATACCTAAGTATCATAACAAAATTTTGCAAATACATCACAAAATTCTAATTGTACTTCATTTTGAAAAACATAGGATAAAAAAAAACAAACTAAAATAGGACTAGTAATGGGGGAATGGTAGCTATCAATTAAACCTGCACGTCAAATTCCAATGTCAGTTTTCGAAGAACCATTTATCATGGTCTTAATCAATTGTGTATGACCCACATCTAAAATAAGGAGCAGGAATCAATGTGATGAATCTTACTTTTATTTGGTTAAGTTGTTTCTCACTTTACTGGAATGATTCCATAAGAAGAATTTGAGGACTTTCATTGGAGTTTAATCCTACAATCATACAATTTGAAAATGATTCATTCACTTCAATAACAAATTATATTGAATGTTTTGTCAAGAGCAAAAATGGAGGAAAACAAATGTCGCTATCAAAATGGACTTATGTAAAATATGACTCTTGTGAAAATAATTGTATGGTTAATATAAATTTATTGTAAAATGCCACAGTAAAATACAAACTATCATAAGGGGAAATTTAATAGAAAGTGAAAATGCCTCTTAAAGATATCTTTTTTTTTAAAAGGGAGAAATGTAAAAGGTTTTTACTATATTATTATTTGGGTACTTCCATTCTAAAATAGATTTTGGTTTTTAGTTTGATGAGTGCGAGCTTTTTTAAAAGGGATAGGAACTAATTTTAATTTTTAGAGTATGTCAAAACAAGAAATCATGTGACTTGAGCTAACTAGCTAGACAAACTACCTGGTTAGATAATTGCTGAAGTGTTTGCTATTGAGCTTTTATGTCTGACAGAAAGAGAAGTCAGAGGTCAGAGGCCAGAAGCAGATTCAATTCTGAAGGAAAGATCCATAGTAGCAGAAAAGCAGTTGAGATTTGTCAATCTCCATTCCATCAGAGCTGGCCAGAGCAAGAGGAAAATGTTGAATATGTGATTTTACACACACAACAATTCACTGGAGAAAGAAATGAGTATGATTAATAATGATCCTAAGAAGGGTTAAGTGATTATTTTAGAAAGTACTAGCGAATTTAGTTAGTTAAATAATACAGATTAATTTGATTAGTTCATTTACTCACATTTGATTGTATCAAGAAAATGTTTTGAATTGCAGCTAAAACACTGAGGTAGCAACAGGTCCTGCAGCTAAATACATATGAGGCTGAACTCCTATACAATACAATACAACGCAGGAACATGCTCTTCAGCCGACCAAGCCTGTGCCAATTCCTAATCCTTACTTAGACCTGCTACTTACTGCCCATATGCGGTTTCTATCCCTCTGTTCGCCTCCTGTTCATGTGTCTATCAAGATATACCTTAAACATTGCTAATGTGCCTGCTTCAACCACTTCCACTGGCAGCGCGTTCAAGGCACCTGCCACCCTTTATGTGAAAATTTTTCCCTGCATTTCTCCCCTAAACGTTCCACCTCTCACCTTGAACCTGTGCCTTCTTGAAGTTGACTTTTCCACCCTGGGACATATTATATATTTGTATATATATATATTTGTTGCCTCAGCCAATGAAGGTAAGCAAGCTGCATGCCTTCTTGACCATCTTATCCACTTGTGTTGCCACTTTCAGGGATCTGTGGACCTGTACACCTGGATCCCTCTGTATGTCAATGAGCCTAAGTGTTCTGCCATTTATTGTATTATTTGCACCTGAATTTGTTCTTCCAAAATGCATCACCTTGCATTTGTCTGGATTAAATTCCATCTGCCATTTCCCTGCTGAAATCTGCAATCTATCCATATCCTCCTGTATTCATTGACAATCCTCCTCACTATCTGCAACTCCATCAATTTTGGTGTCATTCACAAACTTACAGACTACCTACATTTTCCTCCAGATCATTTAAATATATTACACACACCAAAGGTCCCAGCAATGATCGCTGTGGAACACCATTAGTTACTGATCTCCATTCTGAAAATCACCCTTCTGCCACTTCTCTGTCTTCTATGATCAAGCCAGCTCTGTATCCATCTAGCCAGCACACCCTAGATCCCATGAGACTCTACATTTTGTAGCAGCCTGCTATGAGGTACCTTATCAAATGCCTTAATAAAGTCCATGTAGACAATACCCACTGCCCTTCCCTCATCAATAATTCTTGTTACCTCCTCAAAAAACTCAATCAAATCGATAAGACATGACCTTCCCTGCACAAACCCATGCTGCCAATCACTAACAAGTCCATTCACTTTCAAATGTGAATAAATCTTGTCTCTCGGTATCTTCTCCAACAACTTCCCCACCATTGACGTTAAGCTTACCGGCATGTAGTTACCTGGATTATCTCTGTTTCCCTTCTTAAACAAAGAAACAACATAGGCTACTCTCCACTCGTCTGAAACCTTGCTTGAGGTCAAACAGGATGCAAAGATATCTGAGACAACGAGGTGCAAAGCTGGATGAACACAGCAGGCCAAGCAGCATCTTAGGAGCAGTAAGGCTGATGTTTCGGGCCTAGACCCTTCCCGCCTATTTCCTCCCTTGCCTCCCACAATATCCTGTGTCACATCTTGCCCTGGGGACTTGTCTATCTTAATGTATTTCAAGATACCCAACACTTCCTCCTTCATTGTGTTATCTGCCCGAAAGTATTCACAAACCTTTCCCTGACCTCACCATCCCTGACGTCCCTCTCTTTGGTGAATACTGACGTAAAGTACTCATTAAGGGTCTCACCCATTTCCTCTGGCTCCATACACAATCTCCCTCCTTTATCCCTGAGTGAGTCTATTCTTTCATTAGTTACCCTCTTGCTCCTAATATATGTATAAAATACCTTGGAATTCTCCTTAGCCCTACTGGCAAAGGACATTTCATGGCCCCTTTTAGCCTTTCTAACTCCCCATTAGAGCTCCTTCCTACTTGCTCTATATTCTTCAAGGACTTCATCCATTTTTAGTTACCTAGACCTTGGGTATGCTTCCTTTATTTTTAGACTAAGCCTATAATTTCTACTGTCATCCAAGATTCCTGAATCCTATCATTCCTGTCCTTCATTAATGTGATGTCTGAGCAGCTTGAAGGCCTAGTGACCTCAGTACCACATCGAGTTGCTCAACAATATGATGTAGTTGACAAACTGGCCTCACAAGGCAACATGATTAATAACAGTAATAACAAGCTGGCTCCAGGGGACTGATATGGGCGGTATCTGGGAGATAGGGGTAGTAGATAAGACCAGGGGTTACAGACATCCTGCAAACTAGGAATCTACAGTTGAGGTACTTTGATTAACACAAGCCTAAAAAGGTCATGTTGGATTTCAAGTAATGTACTGCCCACATGCTTCTCAATGTATAAATACCAGATGATTTCTTGTTTGGGCAGAGCTCTACTTCAGAATCTTTTTGAGGCAGAACTCTCCCATGATGTTGGCTAATGATTATAACCTGTACCTGATACTCCTGAAATTAATTTGTACAATAATCTACTGCAGCAGCAGAAATCTTCGTCTGTGTTGTAAATCCAAGTAGACAGGACTGGAAATAGCTCTGAGCTTTTCTTAGAATTCAGTGAGAAAGTCAGTGAGTAGCTTTATGTCTGTGTGTTTCTAGGAGAGACGGATAGATTCATATCTGAGAGACAATATACAGAAATTTGTTGAAAGGAAATGTATATGATCTCATCAGTTAAATAAGAAATTAAAGAATGAAGATAAGAATAATACGTAATTGGAATTGAGTATCTGTAAAGGATATGGTTAGGAAAAAGGATTACATTTTCCTTTTACTGTTTATGATGATCTTTCCAAAAGCTTTGCTTTGTTTTCTTTCCTTTTGTGTAGTGGACTTGCATTCTTTCCTCACAAGTCCATTAGCAGCCTCATGTGAATATGTTAATTGACTAATCATCATAATAACCAAATTGCAAAAATAAAAAAAAACTCATGGTCTATGGAGGCAGATTTTACTCTGGTCTTTGACTTGTCCAGTATTACCATTAGCTGGAATCATAACATATACTTGGAAATAATATCAGAGATAGTAGGAACTGCAGATGCTGGAGAATCCGAGACAACAAGGTGCAGGGCTGGATGAACACAGCAGGCCAAGCAGCATCATAGGAGCAGA
>NC_063345.1:43421526-43472002 GCF_021869965.1 Rhincodon typus
CCTTCATCAGAAAAGCCTTTTCTGATGAAGGGTCTAGGCCCGAAACGTCAGCCTCTCTGCTCCTATGATGCTGCTTGGCCTGCTGTGTTCATCCAGCCCTGCACCTTGTTGTCTCGGATTCACCAACATTGCAGTTCCTACTATATCTGACACACATAACTGTATTCGTTAAGATTCAATCATAAGAGTGTAACAAATAAGGCTTTAGTGAATAAATAAATGCCATGTAACATTTGAACATATTTTCTTTTTCAGTTGTTCTGTCGAAGCCTTGTGGCTGGTGGTCACCTTGTTTCAGTACATAGCAAGGAAAATGATGACTTTGTTCTAAATTTAATACAAAATGCAAATATCACATTTCATAAGGTTTAGCTTGGTAGCTCCGATTTTTACAAAGTAAACAAAATTCATTCTTACTAAAATTTCAAATTACTTTAACATTTTCCAATTTTTACCAACAATTTTAGGATTATTTCTTTGAATAAAATTTATTTTTCTCCCCTACATTATCGCAGAATGGTTCAGAGTTGTGGATGGATGGATCCCAATGGGATTATCATAACTGGCTTTTAGGAAATTCCGTAAATGGCTCACGCTGCCATGCAATGAAGTCACATGAGGGTAGGATGTTTGTCATTAATGTCTCGACTGGTGACTTTCTGATTCGCCTTATGCATAGTTCCAACACCGGTATACAAATGGAATATTTAAATCTGTCTCTTTGATTATTCTCTGCATGTATGACAATTTGTTGCTAATTGGTATGTATAAATTCAGTGGGGTAGAATTTCCATGAGGTTTCCCCAAATTCCCATTTTAACTTTGGTAGAAGTACACAGGAACTTATGGAAAAGATTAACAGCCATTTACTCCACTTCCAACAGGAAAAAAAGCTCATTGAAATTACTGGCTAGTTTTAAACTGCTTACACATTTTTACTGTTCTCTTTCAGAGGATACTGGTTAATGCTGACATGTTACTGCATGAATATTGCTAATCTTTGTCTAATTCTCAAACGTCAATCCAGAAATGCCCTATGTAGGCTCCGACATTTTCCCCAGACATAGCAGAGAAGGGAAATTCGGGGCCCTACCTGGTGGGCAGGGACCTGAAGGTCCTGTTGGACAGCTGGTACACAAGCCATAAGGTGTAGGTGCATAAGTAGGCCATTCAGCCTAACATTCTGCCATTCAATTGGATCATGGCTACTCTGTTAATCCTCACCTCCACTTTCCTGCCTTTACCCCATAATCTTTGATTCTCTTACTGATCTACCTACCTCAGCTTTGAACATATTTAATGATCCAGCTTTAACATCCCATTGCATTGCAGAATTCCACAGAGTGACTAAGGAAGAAATTCCTCCTCATTTCTGTTATAACTGGGTGATCCTTTAGTCTGAGATGATGCCGTCTGGTTCTAGACTCTGCTACAAAGAGAAACAATCTATCTGCATCTTCCCTGTGCAACTCCCTTAGGATCTTAAATGTTTCAATAAGGTGACCTTTCATTCTTCTAAACTTCAATGAATACAAGCCTACAATACTCAATATCTCCTCATAAGAAAATCTTTTTATATCAGATCAACGTGGTGAACATTCTCTGTTCTGCCTCCATTGCCAATGTATCTTTCCTTAGATAGGGGGACTAAATCTGGTGATAGTATTCCAGTTGTGATCAAAATAGTTTTAGTAGGCCTTCTCTATTTTTATACTCCATTCCTTTTGAAATAAAAGCCAACATTCCAGCTGCCTTCCCTATTACTTGCTGAACTTGGTGCAAGCTATTTGTGAATTCTGTACAATATTCAGCTCCGCCATACAGTGCAGGTCTGAAAAGTTTCCAGTACCCTGGGGCTTGAATATAGTTTAAGTATCAGTACGAAAAAAATGAAGAAAATCATTACCAACTAAAAATCTCTCAAAAATTGATTTAGCTGAGTTATAGATTTAAGCTATGCCTTATTCATATAAATGCTGGAACCTTACATGAGCCATACTCTGTAAGGGTTACTGCTATATAACTGAACAGAAAGGGTTTCCCTTCAAATTTTCCTGATCACCCCAACTCCAAGCCCATCACATTGCAATTGAGAAAATTCTGTCCCGTACTTCTAACAATGAGACAAAGACAGTAACTATTGCAGACAAGTCAGCTAAAATTAAGATCAGATGGTACGTGGATCATTCTCAACTCAAGTGACAGTAATGTTTTCTGACCAGCTGTATATGGAGTAAGAATGAGAAAGACCTTTAGTTTTATAGTTGAATGTAAACTCGCCCTGTAGTTTTAGCTTCCATTGTGATGACAACTGAAGAAATTTAAATATATAGATCAATGACACAATTCCATTACCAATGGACTAAATGTATGTGATTAAAATTAAAGCAAATATATAGATGAAGCACAGGAAGACTACAATGAATATTCTCAATGTTTTAATTATTTCTTTTTCTTTTTATATTACAGATCCTGCTTTTGGACTGATGACATTTGTGGCACTAACCAATATCCATTCATCTGCATGTACCTCATTGAAAATGATTAGAAGTAACATGAATCAGCCCAGTTAAACCTGCTGATCCTGATACTTCCAAAATGTAGTCAAAACCTCAGTGGAAAACATTTCTCATTTACTACTAGATTGTAAATCATTTTCTTTTTAAAAAAGCATGGAATAATTAATGTTTTTTGACCCATTCAATCCACTTCTCCCAATGTTCGTAGTTGATTATATGTCACAATCCCTTTATTCCTCCCTCATATCGTTGCTGTGTTTTCTTTTAAGTCACAATTCAAACTGTTTAATCAGACCATAGTGTTTGGTCCAGTAGTTGATATGTTTAAGTTGTGAATGATGAAATTCAGAACTTCATCAGATCAAGATTACAGTGTAAAAAAAAATGATGGCTACAAGAACGAGTCACGTTTGCAACCCAACTGGCAAGTGTTGGCCTCATGTATTTGATCAATGCTCATTATCTACAAATGGACAGGAATGTGTCACTAAAAACTTAAGTTTCCATTCTGTTCATCCATTGAGGGCAGTGATTATCCAAGAACATTGCTTTCTGGACACAAATCTGCAGCCTGGTAGCTTGCATTATTTACCAATGGAAGCTAAAAGAAAAAGCTTAAATTTATCTTGGCCTGTGTTTAGGTTAAAAAAAAAGCTGCTTTTTTTCTGTAAAGGTACTGGAAATGTTTAATGCTTATGTTCAAAAAAGTGTTAATAAATCACTGTTGAAATAGAAGACAATGATCTGAGGACCAATTATTCAATGTCAATTTTAATATCAACCTATTTCATTAATGATTACATGGTTAATATACTGCATTTTCAAATAAATAGCATATATCTCTGAAAAATAACAATTTCTTTAGACATAATCT
The DNA here is from genome assembly GCF_021869965.1 of Rhincodon typus. Classification (NCBI taxonomy): domain Eukaryota; kingdom Metazoa; phylum Chordata; class Chondrichthyes; order Orectolobiformes; family Rhincodontidae; genus Rhincodon; species Rhincodon typus. The sequence goes on from NC_063345.1 coordinate 43,424,920, forward strand.
TCAATGAATAATTTACATTGGTCTTCTCATTGGAAAAGAACATCATAGGTGTAGATATCAGGGTGGAGGACTGTGTAAAATTAAAACAAATTAACATGGAGGGAGAGAGAGGTGCTACTGGCAGGTTTAGCAGCCTTAAAAGTGAATAAATATGCAGGACTGGATGAGCTTTGGAGAGATGCGAGGGAGGAGACATCAAGGACTCTGACAGTAATTTTTAAATCCTCTCTGGCCACAGGTGAGGTGCTGAAGGGCTGCAAATATTGTTCCATTATTTAAAAAAGGAAGGGAAGGATAGACCAAGAAATAACTGATCAATCACTGTAATCTCAATGGTGGGGAAGATATTAAAAGGAATTCTGATAGATACAGAGTATATCTGCACTTGGAGAGACATAGCTTGGTCAGGATAGTCAGCATGGATTTGTTAAGGATGGTTGCGTTTGACAAACTTAATCAATGATTTTAGGAGGTAATAGGAGGTAATTTGCATTTAATGTGGTTTACAGGACTTCAGCAGGGCTGTTGGTTAAGTCATTCATGGCAGACTGGACAAAAAAGTACCAGTGCATAAGATCCAAGGCAAAGTGACTTGTCAGGCCTAAAATTGACTGAGAGGCAGGAAGCAAAGGGTGATGGTAGAGAACTGTTTCTAATGACAAGATGTTTGTTTCTTTGGGGCTCAAGTCTTCCAGCAAGGGTTTGATACAAGTTTAGAAAACTTCCCTATTCTTCAATCCATTCCTCTTAGAAATGAAACTGTGTTCAGTTTGCTTTTTTAAATGGCCTGACTAACCTTAGAGATTGGTCTATTTGTACTCTGACATTTCTTTTCGCCTCTACCTTAACTTACACCTTCCTTGTTCTAAATTACTTCCCTATTCTTCCTATCAAAGTGGACGGACAATTATCTGCATGATAGCATTTTCGTAATTATTGCTTATTCTGCTTTTTATTTAATGTGCTCCTGTAAGTCATTGCAGTCCTCCTCAATATTGTTTATTCCATTACTCTCCCTGCCCCAAAGAAGTGATGTCTTCTGCAAATTTAAATAATTGTGTTTATGATTTCAAAATCCAAATCATTCAACGACCTCAACACTGATCCTTGTGGAACATCAGTTTTCACTTTCTGCCACTGTGAATAACTGCCCCTTATGCTCATTTTCTGCTGTCTTGAAGTCTGTTAGTAATTCATTATGCCTTTTATTCTCTACTCTATGTTCTCTGACCCTATTCACAGTCTAATACAGAGCACCTTATCAAAAGCCTTTTGAAAATCTTAATAAGTTATGGCTACTGCAGTACTATTATTTATCTTGCCACCTCAAACACAACAGCAGCCTTTGTATTCCTGTAGTATAAGTAGTTTTGATTGTTTAAAATGGCATTCTTGCATTTGTCCTGATGAAAGAAAAATGAAACACTTCAGCAATATATGTCTTTTTCAGCAATAATCAGAAGAAAATTATGTCCTTGCTATCTAGCATCGAACATAGTTACTGACCACTCGAACCAGGTGCTTAATAAAACATTGAGTGGTACTAATGAGACTGTGCTAACAGCTATGTTTAAAACTAATTTATGTAACAGCTTCATTCAAAATGAATTGTTTTAGTTCATCTTTTTCCAGTAGGTGTCACTATGGTATCAGTTTGCTGATGGTTCTACAGTGTTGCCATTGGTTACTTGTCTAAACCCTTCCCAAAATCACTGTACAGGAAGTAATGTTCAAAACCTTTTTGCAAGTTAAAAATTAATTCGCAATTTCAGTGGGAGGTAGCTACAATCAGTTATAATGTAAATGCTGCAAGAATCTGCAGACATTAAACGGTCTGCATTGTAGACCCATTTGAAACGTCTACCTTATTTTACACACGGTTGAGACTTTTCAGGGATATTTTTAATACTAAGTCATGGGATTGCTGGCAAAGCCATAATTTATTACCTACCCCAATTGCTGTTGGGAAGATGGTGGTGAGCCACCTTTGCGAATTGTTGATGTTCACATAACATAGGGGAATCCAAAGTCTGATGTTGAGGGATTTTCAGGAATTTGACCCAACACAGTGAAGGAACTGCAATAGGGTTGCAAACTGGAATGGGTATGTGACTTGGAGGGGAAAGTGCAGATAGTGGTATTCCCTTGTGTTCAACCAGTGGAGAGTTTTTCTCCCAGATTCTTACATACTGCAACTTTGCTAGGGTGGCTCAATTCCCTACTCAGGCAAATGCTACTTTTATATCAAGGATATTGACTTTCACCTCACTTTTGCAATTCAATTTGTTTGTCATGTTTGGGCCAAGTCTGTAACAAGGGCTGGGGTTAAGTGGTGCTGGCTCACCTTAAACTGAGCATCAGTGAGCAGGTTATTTCTGAGTGTTGCTTGTTAGCACTGTTAATAACACTTTCCATTAAAAGAACAGAAATTGCTGGAGAAACTCCTCAGTAGCATCTGTGGAGAGAAAGCAAAGATTATATTTTGTATCGAGTGGTCCTCCTTCAGAATTTTCCATTAAATTTGCTGATGATTGACCACAGGCTGAAAGGGTGACAAATGGCCAGTTAGGATTTTTTTGTCCTGCTTATTTTTTAAATAAACAGGATGCATGTGGGCTATATTGCACATTGTCAGATAGATACCTGAACATCTTAAATAAGGGCCTGGCTATTTCAGGATTCATTTAAATTAAAGCATTAAACATAATGCAGACCACGTCAATCTCTGTGAGTGAATTCATTTCTTCTACTGTTGTTGTTGTAATTTCGATCCACTTGAAAATAAGTGACTAGCAACAGGAGAGATTTCAAGACACTTTTGAACAGGTAAAGGATAGTTTATGCATATGGTGTCACAGTAAGGATTTGTAAACTGAACAATTAAGTATCAAAGAAATAATGTCACAGTACCTGTGCTGCCTGAGGTATATACATTCCAAAATGCCTGTGTCTAATTTAAATCAGCAATGATATGCCTGCTTTGCAAATAAACCTTATCCAACAAATAAAGGACAAGCCACAGAGCAGTTACACAGTCACGGATGCCTGATAAACCAAAGAATGAGGTAATATTGAAATAAAACCTTCTTAATGTCACTGAAGTTTTCTTCCATGACTTTGTCACCTTCAAAGTCACTTTTCCAATGCATTCTTCATCTCTTGAACTCAGTTTAAACAAATGCCAACTCATGCATGATCTTTGCCAGGTAGATTTTCTCCTTCATCACATTCCACTCCATAAGTGCTCAATGACCACCACTCATATCCTCTGTCCTGCATAATCTTTACAAAATTCTTACCTACATTTACTATTCTGTTGAAATGAATTAAAAACTAACCTTAATATTTATCTAAATATGTATACAATTGATGACTGTTTTACAAACACCTTAAACAGCTATAACAAACATGACTGTTCTATCACATCACTGTACTTAGCAGTAACCTTCCAGAAAGTTCTTCAGAATTCAATGTCAGTTGCACAATCAATACCTCCTGATGGACTGGAATGTTAACTATTATATGTTAAAGTATCGCATAGATAAAGTGTCTCTAAGGAAGAAGACCTCTGCATACAAGAATTATAGGTTACACTTATTCTGTAAGATGTGTTAATAGCTGCTCCTGAGAGATGAAGCTGTTGTTGTGGGGTTGAGAATTTGGCTTCATGCTTGCTGAAGTTTCTTGGGTGCTGCTAATGCCTTCTCTTTATTTACCCATGGGTCATCAGCATCGATGACGAGCAATTATTGCCCATCTCTAGTTAATTGCAATGATCTCCCTACTTGAACTGCTGCAGTCCACGTGCTGCAGAGAGACCCACAAAGCCATTAGGGAAGGAATTCCAGGATTTTGATCCAACAACACTGAAGGAATAGTGATATATTTCCAAGTCAGGAGAGCGAGAGGCTTGGCACTCACTTGCCTGCATAGAAGAAGCAAGGGAATTAATTGTGGAATATGGAGAAGAGCCTGTGCAGAACAAGGCTATGTTAGCGATGGTGTTAATTGCAGAGGAATGCAGCACAATGGAGTTAGCTGGGTTGGCTGATGATTGTTAGCTCCCTAATGCCATATGAACATTCCCGTTCATCCCCAGCCAGCTGAGCTGTCTTCTGATCAAAGGAGCGAGGAGCCTGATCTCAGCTGGACCCTCCACCTGTCTTGACAATTTGGCCTAGTCGTTGGTCAGCTTTTCTTGAAATGAAAGAGAGGGAAGGATTGAATATGATGGAAGAGAAGACAGGAGCAGTTAGTATTCATAAAAAAGAGGGGTTGGTGAGGTGTGTGCAGTGAGTAAATAGGAAGTGCAGAGCGTGGGAATAGTTAGTAGTTATAGCTGGCCTTTAAATATGGCACCAGAGTCTTGGAACCCAGGGACCACAGAAATGATGAAAACTTACCGCTGATTCACTGAGTGACCCACACATTGTCTCACTTGTGTAAATAACCAGCTGAGATGCAGGTGATCATGCAAGATGACTCAACCCTGTCACAACGAATACAATGCCATACAACTCACTTGCTGTCATTATTTAACTTCAGTGGAAAAATCCTGTCATGAGCCTTCCTCCCTTATATCTTGAAATTCTTTCCTTACTACATGTTCCCAGCCAAATCTCTTAAATCTTTTATCCACTTCAGTTCAACTTCAGCCCTTACTGTGAAATATCTTGAGATGTTTATTATCCTATAAAAGCCAAAATTTGTTATTATAATGTTAATAATTTTGGAATTGATGGCAAGAAATGGTTACTATTAAACTATTATTGAAAGCAAAATCAAATTATGTTTTGAGATTAATTATTGATAATGTATCTATAAATCATGAAAATTAGCATGAAATCTATGCAAAATTCCGGATGATTTATTGTGAACCTTATAACTGGAAATAATGATGGAATTGTAATTGGCTTCATAAAATATTTTGTTTACAATCATTGATTTATGACTTTCAGTCTGATCATGTTTTATCAGTGATGACATTCTGAAACTGAAATGCTGCAAGCCAGAACAGGAAATAATAGGAAGATATTTGAATAAGTGAGAACTTGTCAATATCCTGCCATTTGCTTACTTAACCACCACCACTACCTCAATGGATCACCTGGCTATTCATCTAATTTTGGCAAATTGGAGTCTCTTGTTATGTAGAGAATAGTTCACTCAAACCCATTTCAAAGGAGAATGTTTGAGTCATAAAACATAAAGAAATCTTTTCTTTAAACTGTGATAGAACTTTAGGTGACAAGAAATGGTATTTATTATTTAATAATCTCAACGTCAAGTTTCATTCCTTCAGTATCAGGAAATGAATTTATGTCCAAATTTAGGAAACATGCATCAGGTTGTACTGAATAGAACTACTTTTCACTAAGGTTGCCCTCAAAACATCAGATTTTATTAATATCAATTCTGCTTCGCTGGTCCTAATTAGCTGAAATGTTATGCAAATAACACATGGTGGGGCAAGAAAATATGTCATCACTAAATATGTCTTAAAGCTAACGTTTAAAAATAATAGAATGATGACAATATTCAGACACATCATTACTCCACTGTGAAATGCAACTCTTTAATTAGACACATTTTGTTCACTCACCTTAAATTCTAACCTTTTGAAATTGAACAGTGTGGTGACAGCATGGTGAATTTCTTGCAAGAACAAGGAGACCACATTGTTAATTGGGTATGGCATAACAGATTATTTACGGAAATCTCAATGTTAATGAAAGCTAACTTCAATCTACTGAGATAACAAGGTGTAGAGCTGGATGAACACAGCAGGCCAAGCAGCATCAGAGGAGCAGGAAGGCTGACGTTTCGGGCCTAGACCGTTCTTCAGAAAATTCTAAAATTCAATCTATTAACTGCCTTGATGGATAAATGTATTTTACAGTACACTCCCAAGCTGTAAAATAATTGAACTACACTTGTTTTCTAGTCAGTATAGAGTTAATTCAGCTGGTTTTGGAATTGAGATGCCTCAGTACATCTAAGATAAGCAGGAAGAGAAAGAAAACCCATTTGCCATTAGTAGCTTTACGTGGACAGTGTGATTATATGACCTGTGGAATTCCTTTGTCTCTATAACTTGATTCCCTCCTTTAAATCACATGGTATAACCTACATCTTTGATCACATATTTGGTCAACTCTTGTGACTTCTTTTTAAACGGTTCAGTGTCATTTTTTTTCTAAGAATGTTTCTTTAACATTATGCCTTGAGATATTTTACAATGCTAAATAAATACATTTTATTGTTGTTGTGCAAGTCCATACTTGAAGAGCTTGGGGAAGATTCCACCATAAGTCAGGCTGTATGTCATCTAGAATACATTAATAAAATTGTATGGCCAAAGACTATCTCAGGACGAAGGAGACTGGACAATTTATTGTTCAGGACTGGGGGTTTTATTTATTTTGGGGAAAGTGGGGATGACAATTGCGAAATGGGGTCTACAGTACCTGCGAGGGGGTTCGAATATGGTACAATGTGGATGGGAAGGGTGTGATGTGGGAGAGGAGTTCATCCACAGTCAGGAGTACCCTGTCTTCAAGGGAGTGCAGGGGACAGTGACCACACCAGGCATAGAAACATTGCAATAAAGAACAGGAATAGGCCATTCAACCAATCAAGTCTTCTCTTCCATTCAATATGATCATGGCTGATCTTCTATCTCAATGCAATATTCCCATTTTCTATCCAAACTGCTTGTTGCCTTTAAAATTTAAAACCTTACCTATCTCCTACTGAATATATTCTGTCATAATTGGCCTCCTCGGCCTTTATTGGTAGTGTTAATCACCCCCTGAATGAGGAAATCTTTCTATGTCTCAGTCAGACCTCAAAGGGGTTCTAGGCCATTTCACTATGGCAGTGACTGAGGTGTTGGACCTGCAAGAACAAGAGAGAAGTAGGTATCATGGTCAATAGTTCATAGTGGTGTGCAATGAATGAACCTAATGACAGAGTTACTGTGAGAGATGTAGTGGAATTCAGAGTGGTACTTACTTCGTGGATGGGATATGGATATTTTTCAGCATTCCCACAAGAATAGTCCTGGTCTTCCTCCAAGGGGGACAGGTTCCTCTCCCTTTTTGGGATAAGGAATCTAACGTCAGGCACTCCTCCACCTGCACAGTTCTCTCTGCTCCACTACGGCCTGTCTCATCATGGAAATAGAGAAAGGTAGAAATTGAGTGAAGTGAAAGTGGTTGACATGGCTGTTACTGTTGAAGCAGGTGGCCAAAAAGCAGTGAACTGTTCCGAGGGATTGAGTGAGCATGGCAGAGTCAATGAATGGTTAGTGGTGTTGGAGATTGTGGGTTGAGGTTTGTGGCAGGCGAGGGAATATGTTGCCAGTAGTAATGAGGTGGGCAGTGCATGAGATATTTGTGAGATATATGTAGAGCAGCAGTGATTGAGCCAGTGTTAGGTAACAGAGAGAAGATTGTGGCACTTAACCTGGCACAAAGTCATTGTGTGGCAGAAAGTCATTGATGGGTGGCAATACTGGCCACACCTCTGAACTGCGGAGATTACACTGACCTGGGAGATGCTTTCTGTTCTTTTTGAGGATTGTTTCTTGCTTGGTATGACTTTTCTCACTGGTACTGAGGATTCCTCCTGGGAAGATAAGGAAATGAAATTGTCTGTTTAAACTGCTGCAATCTGAATCACCTTAGCATCTGACACAAACTTGAATATTTCAACTCTATTTGTTCACCAAGCTGTGTTTCACTCAACATTCCCTCTGATTCTACTTTTCAGCCACATGAGAATGTTGGATGCACTCTGAATGATGTCAGTTAAAGGTTCATCAATGAGCTCAACTTGGCTATACTGCTCATTATTGATCTGATTGCTTCTATTTTCTTGAAATCCTTAATAATTCTTGCAATCTGAGCTCTCTTCAGTGTTAATAGTAGTGGAATATATTTCTGCCAATTCAACATAGTTGCAGGTTTCCGCCTTGCTTTAAAGATGAAAAATGGCCTGCAGCAACTTAACTAATCTCAATGGATTTTGTCTTCTGTTTGTTTTCTACCGTAAGTTTTGACCACCCAATGAAGTCTTTGACAATTTTGTTCTTTGACCAGTTGTTCCAGTTGTTTCTTAAATTTAACTAGTTTGACTCTTTCAATCATTTGAAGAAGATTGAGGAGAGGATATTCATTCATACTCTAGATTGTGAAGTACATATAAGTTTGCTACTACCTGATGCCATTTGTGCTGGTGAGTTGCTTGTTGCTTATGTTTAAATTTACTTGCTATACTTCCTGGATGATGGTAGTTGCTCAGCTGTCAGTTGTAAACAGTGTTTAACCAACTTTGGTACAGATACTCACCTTTGTATATAATTTGAAATTAGTGAACTATCCAATGACATTAATATGCTTTTTTCAAAAAGCTAGGTCTGGATCGCCCAATTTACCCGAGGAGTAACCCTTTTTTCTGTTGTAGCCAGTTGAACCTCAATAACTTTTCTGTGTGAGTATCTGTTTGACTTCTTGCTGCTCTGTGACTGTTTTGTACTTTGGCAGGTGGTGGAGTTTGAATTCAATAAAATCTGAAATGTAAAAGTCTAATGCTATCTATTAAACCACTGCAGTTTATCATAAAAACCCATCTGATTCACCAATTTTGTTAAGGAAAGAAATCTGCCCTCCATACCCAATCTGGCCAACATGTGACCCCAGATACACAGCAATGTAATTGCTCTGAAAGCCATTCAGTGGTATTAAAACAGCTAAAATACCTCAGAAACAGAATGAAATCTGACACCTCAGCTCCCAGACATCTCTGCAGAAGTTCCTCAGGATATCTTCAGTTATTTCATCAATGACTTTCCCTCCATCGTAAGGTCAGAAGTGGGAGTATTTGATGATGATTGTACAATGTTCAACACCATTCGCAACTCCTTGGATACTGTAGCAATCCATATCCAGATGCAGAAAGACCTAGACATCATCCAGGATTAGGTTGACAAGTAGCAAGCAAACTCTGTGCCACACATGTCCAGGCAATGACCATCTCCAATAGAGAGAACCTAACCATTGTGCTTTGACATGCAAAGGTATTACCATTACCGAATTTGCCACAAGCAACATCCTAGGTGGGGGTTACCATTGACTAAAAACTGAACTGGACGAGCCATATAAATACTGTGGCTACAAGAGCAGGTCATAGGCTAGGAATCCTGCAGTGCTTAGCCCATATCCTTCTGCAGTAGCTCAAGAAGACAGGTCAACACCACTTTCTCAAAGGCAGATAGGGATGGGCATTAAATGCTAACCAACTCAGCGATGCCCACATTCTATGAATCAAAAATTCATGGCTTTAATAAACAATTCCCATTTCCATAATGGCTTTCCTGAATGAATCCTGCTACCTGTGAATTAAATAAACAATTTCTGCTCCAGTCACATTTTCATTTAATTATTCTCATTATTCATAGTCTTATAAAATTAACCTTGTTCTTTTATCTATTTTCCTAGATGCTTGCACGTGTCTGTGGTTTGAATAACTGTTTTCTACCTTTACTACAGTTTTTGTAAAAGATCTCCCATGTTTTCTGTGGCCTCAATAGTCTCCTAACTTTCGTCTTCTGTAAGACCTTGTCTTTGCAGACTTTTAAAATGCCACTTTCTCACTTTAATTCTAGCTTTGCAATATTCCTGGGTCTATGGTTTATTAGTAAATTGCTTATTGTAGTCAACACTTGTTGTGCCCACTCGCTACGGTGGCAATGCTTATACATGTACATTTGTACCAACCTACAAATTAGGAGCTGTGATAGGCCACTTGGCCATTCAAGTCTGATCTGTCATTCAGTAAGATTGTGGCTGATCTGAGTATTCCACATTCCCGCCAGTCTGCAATTTCTTGCACCTCCTTATTTATCAAGAATCTATTTACCTCTGTTTTAAAAATATCCAAAGAGTCAGCCCCACTGCCTTTTGAAGAAGACTTCAAAGACTCACAATGTTCTGTTTCAAATAAGTGACTCCTTGTTTTGAAAGCATGACCGCTAATTGTAGATTCTCAATAAGAGGAATCACCTTTTCCACATGCAGGATGTTAAGAACTCTCAGGATGATATATGTTTCAATCAAGTCACCCCTCAGTCTTCTAAACTTCAGCAGATAAAACCTTGGACTGTCCAACCTTTCCTCAGTCTTATTATTCCAGAAAGGCAGTGTACTTTTCAGAGAGTGATATGACATTGTGACATGTGACATTCCAGTATAAAAGTCCTTGACTCACCTTCAGTTTTCACATTGCAATGGACTCAGGACAGTTTGTAATCATTGCAGTCAGCCATGTCAGACACATAACATAATATGGTCATAACATCAATTAGCACATAACCCAGGCAATGTTTAAGTCTGATATCTCATAACAGTAAATAGTTATATTAGTGAATGTCAAGACATCTGTCTGAACAAGAACTGCGTATATATTCTATGATGAACATGTAAGGAAGTTCTCAGAGCATCTCACTGTCTGTTGAAACAACAACAGCAACAACAAACACAAAAACAAAGTTGCTGGAAAAGCTCAACAGGTCTGGCAGCATCTGTGAAGGAGAAAACAGAGTTAACGATTCGGGTCCGGTGACCCTTCCTCAGAACTGTCCTCACTGTCTGTTGTGTTTGACCCAGAAGAAAACCACATTGCAACTCATGAATTCCCAATGAAAGGTCCCTTGTGTCATTCTTGCAGCGATTGTCATTACTTAGGAACAGCTGAGCCAATGCTATTTCTGTAGCCTTCCTAATTACTGCCAAAACTGTGAAATGTGCACCATAGTTTGGGAAAAGTTTATGAAAAATATTTTACATCTTTGCCATGCCATCATACCACCTTCTTATGGGCTCTTCTATCCTGTCTTCCACCATTTATTTTCTCATTGCTAAAATACGTCAAAAATAATCAGTGCCTATTCCATTTAAATTTTCTAATAAACTTATTTAAAAATTTCTTCAGATCTTAGAACATCTTTTAATATATCTCTACTAGGCTTTACACATTCCTTATCCTATGTTGTTAAATAGATTTGTCCTAACATATTATGTTAACAATAACAACTAACAATTATTAGTTACAATTTACAAATCTATGTAACTTTGTACATTGATGCACCCTATTTTTACCTTATCAGAATATATATATAATATATAGATTGCTCACTGCCTTTTAAATGTTAATTAAAGTCAATCCACTTCTATATTACTAATACTTTTTTCAAACCAGCATCATTAACATTAACTCTAGTGGATGTGTTGGCTGCCATCTTGCAAAATTCTGTGGCTTCTGAAATAGTCCTGGCAAACTAGCGGGTGGCCAATGTAACCCAAATATTTAAAAAAAGGAGGGAGGGAGAAAATAGGAAATTCCAGGCCAATTAGCCTAATATCAGTAATAGACAGAATGTTGGAGTCTATTGTAAAGAATGTGTTAACTGTGCACTTAGCGAATACTAACTATGAATACAGTATTGGACAAATTTAACAATACAAAAGGCATAGCATGTTTGATAATTTTACTCAGTTTCTTTTGAAGGAGAAACAAGTAGAATCATCAAGGTGAACCAGTAGATGTAAGGTATTTGGATTTTCAGGAAGTTTTTAATAAAGTTCCACATAAAGTATAGAATACAAAATTAAAGTGCGCAAAATTGGGGATAATAGACTGGCACAATTGAGATTGTTAGCAGATAGGCAACAGAGAGTAGGAATAAATGAGTCTTTTTCAGAGTGTAAGATGGTGACTTGCGGGCCACCATACGGATTAGTGCTTAGGCCCCAGCTATTCAAAATATATATGAACTATTTGGATAAACAAATTCAATACAATATTTCCCAGTCTGCTGATGACGATAAAAAACTGAATGGAATTGTGAGTGGTGAGGAAGGTGTAAAGGGACTTTAACGTGATTTAGATAAGTTGAATGACTGAGTGAAAAGATTACAGATGCAGCATAACATGGATAAGTGTGAAGGTGTCCACTTTGCTGGGAAAAACTGAATTACAAGGTATTACTTCAGTTGTGACAGATTGGGAAATGTTGAGGTGAAAGGGAGCATGGTGTTAGGATACAGGCTCAGACATGATTATATTGAATGGTGGAGCAGGATCAATGGGCTAAATGGCCTGCTTTGCTCTTATTTTCTAAGTTGTCAGGTTTATGACAACTATGATGCATCAGAAAAGAAAAGCAACCTATCCCTTAACATCAGTAGAAGTAATTGGTAGACATATACCACCCTGCCTCTTCACTCATTGGAAGATTATAAAGTAACCAATCAGCCATCTTCTTGGTCTCAGATAGAATTGCTTAATGTTGTAACACATAGCTTGCTTTGAAGTACTTTCTCCAGTTTATGTTGCTGTTGCAAATTTTAATTTGACATGTGTTTGAATTTGCAGTAAGATACTTATTTTGTTGTTTTCTTGCTGTTTCATGCTTTCTACAAACACAGATTTTACACATTCTCTATATGACACAGCATTGCATACTTACATGCAGTGAAAGGAAATGTCCTCTGTTAAGTAGTCGGCTATTTTTATGGGAATTATAAATGTATTCAAAATTTCCAGCAAAGAGAATCTTCCCACTGCATTTAAACTGGCAGGATTATAGTTAACAGAGGAAATATCTTCAGCAAATTCAAATGGAATTCATTTCACATGAATTCCACATCAAGATTAATACCAGGTCACAATTAATGCAATGATTCATGATACTTTTTATCTTGAAGTACTTAATCTGTATCCATTCCGAGAAAACCACAGTGCAATATTCAGAACATTCCATAATTTCATTTTATGAGTAAATAATATGATTATCTGAATACAAAAACTGCCAAGTAGGATGGTGGAAAGCCAGTAAATTTTATCAGAGATACAACTAACTGTAGGCTTCTATAAAGTATTTAATTTTTGAATATTACTTTTCGTCATAGAAATAGCTAAATTAAAATAGGTCATGTTTAGTTCATACTAATAGGATCTGCCATATAAAAGGAAACTATTTGTAATCAAGTAGCACTATCATATAAAAAGGAACGGAGTGAGAACACAATGTTCTGATTTGGATGAGCTTCAGTGATCTGGGAGAGAGGACAATATAGTTTTGCATATTGCTCATTTCCACAAATATCCCTTTTGTCTTTATCATTCAGTCTATGAATTGTTCATTCTCGCACACATCATTTTCTTGCTAATACCTGAACAGAGAGATGGTCAAGGAATAATTTGTGTAACCTGCTGATCGAAAACAGTTAAACATGTGGATGTTATGCTATCAATGTGATTGATACAGGAATGAAGGACAAATTTGTTCTCTACTGAAAATATGAACATTGGCAAGTTGAGGTAGCAAGGTGATTTGTGACTGGGAAACTTGTATACACCCAGACCCCTTACGGTTTAGAGAAAGAAAAGAGTGATGATGAATAACAGTGAGTCAGGATTATGGAAATAATTGAAATGCATCCACACTAAGGATATGAAGCAAGAAGAGAAAGACGTCAATGGGGCTGAAAACAACAAATGCTGGAGATCACAATGGGTCAGACAGCATCCATGGAGAGAGAGCCATGCACTTGTTGTTTTCAGTACAGATTCCAGCATCTACAGTAATTTGCTCTGTCGATGAGGCTGTTAGGTTTGACTTGATCCTCATGACTTTGAAACAGCATAGATTTGTGATACCCATGAATGTGACAGGATTTCAAGTGGTACCTAGGGTATGACACTTGGTGTATTATGTGCCCTTGATCTAAGTCTTAGCCAATTTGATTCAATTCATTGGATAACAGTAAACAGTTGAATGTACTGAATACAGCAAAAGGTTATGGGAAAGCATTCTGGCAATACTCCAGAACAGTTACAATATTGGTATCTACCCATCAATGTGGAAAAGTGTCCAAGTATGCCTTGTATACAAAAAGCAGGACAATTCTAATCTGGTCAGTTACTGTTCCATCAATAAAGTTATGGAAGGTGTCATCAAAAGTGCTATCAAGTAACAACTGTCAGAAGTAACCTCCTCATTAAAGCTAAGCTTGACTTCTGCTGGGTCCACTCATCTGCTGACCTCATTACAGCCTTAATTCACACCAGGACAAAAAGACCTGAAATCCTGAGGTGGGATGACAGTGACAGTCCTTGACATCAAGGATGTGTTTGATTGTGTGTGGCATCAAGGAGCCCTACCAAAATTAGTTGGGATTCAGGGAAACGACTGTATGCTGATTACAGTTATACCTAGCACAAAGAAAGATGATTATGGTGGTTGGAGTTCAGTCATCTCAGCTCCAGGAATTCCTCAAACTAGTGTCCTAGGCCCAACCAGGTTCATTTGATTTGAATTGATCTGATTTATTCTTGTCACTTGTGTTGAGATACAGTGAAAAGTGTTGTTTTGTGACCTCTAAAGGCAGATTGTACCATACAAAGTGCATCAGGTAGCAGACAGAGTGCAAAATAGTGTTACAACCATAGAGAAGGTGCAGACAAAGAGGTCAACATTAACATTTGAGAGGTCAGTTCAAAAGTCTGATAACAGCAGGGAAGAAGCTGTTCTTGAATCTGTTCATACCTGTATTTAAACTTTTATATATTTGGCCCGTTGGAAGAGGGTGGAAGAGGTGGTTGAGTAGGAGTGGTCCTTCATTATGTTGGTTGCTTTCCTGAAGCACCGGGGCGTGTGGATGGATTCAATTGGTGGAAGCTACTTCATCAATGGCATTCGCTCCATCTTAAGGTCAGAAGTGGCAATTTTTGACTGACAGTTGCACAATGTTCATGATTCCTTAGAATCAATTCTTGTCCAAATGCTGCAATACCTGAACAATAATCAGGCTTGGAATGATAAATGGCAAGTAACTTTCATGCCACACAAGTGCCAGAGAATGACCATCCCTAACAGGAGAGAAACTAACGATTGCTTCTTGACCTTCAATGGTATTACTATCATTGATTCTCCTATTATCAACGTTGTGATGTAGGGTGTGTACTTTATATGTATTAATGTCATTTATTTTAGAGTTTGGATTTTGAACTAATGGCGTGTTGGATTTGATGTATGTGTACGAGTGGGTTTAATAACTAACTTGTGAGTTTTTCTACACCCATCACTTAAAAGAACTGTGTCAGGGAGCAGATGTTGGAGTGATATGGGGAATTTTTTTGTATTGTGAGAGTTTTACGATTGAAAAGGGTAAATATTGAAAGGCATATTCTTGCTTTTGGCTTAAAAGAATCAGGGTTCTTTTGTTTGATTAGGGAAACACTGCATAATTTGGAAACCATTAATTGAAATTCACAGAAGACAGAGCTAAGATCGGATATAAAAACAGTTTCTTCTGGAGAAAGGAGTTATTTCAGAACAGTTAAGAAATAGGTTACCTTAGTTGGAAGTTTTAGTTTGAAGATTCCAGACTAGAAGTTAGGTTAGAAATCTAAAGAGGTTATTGGAAGCTAAAATAAAAGTTTAATTTCAGTTGTGTAACTAATCAAGGAGAAGTATATCTTACTGGTATTTGAGTACAGTAAACTGATGGTATTGGGATAGATGAATTCTGCTCTGTTGTGTGTTTTGAAATGTTTCAAATTGTGTTATATGCAAATTTCTTGGTTTGTTCTATTTTGTTTTAATTCTTTGTGAAATAAACTTCAGTTTTATCACTAAAACCAAATCTGTATTACATGCTTATGATTCAATGGAAGACCGCCTTGTTAAATTATGAACTAAATATGATCTATTAAGCCAGATTTAAGTCTGGGATCTAACTTGTCCAGTAGTGATATTAGCTGAGATCAGAACAACATCCTGTGGATTACCATGGAGCAGAAACTGAACCAAACTAGCCATATAAACACTATGTGACTACTAGATCAGATCAGATGCTAGCAATCCTGCTGTGAATAACTCACTTCCTGATTCCTAGTGTCTCTTCACTACCTACGAGGGATAAGTCAGGAGTGCAATAGAATACTGTCCAATTACCTGAATGGGTGCAGCTCCAAAAATATTCCAGAGCTTGACACCATCCAGGACACAGCTGCCCATTTGACTGGCACCACATTCACAGACATCCACTCCCTCCACCACCGACACTCAGTAGCAGCAGTGTGTACCATCTACAAGTTCAAGAATTCATCAGTGCTCCTTAGACAGCACTTTCCAAATCCACGATCACTTCCAACTAGAAGGATAAGGTCAGTGGATACATGTGAACACCACCACCTGCAAGTTCCCCTCCAAGCCATTCATCATCCTGACTTGGAAATATATCACTGTTCTTCAGTTCTTCAAGATCACTGGGTAAATTCCTAGAACTCCCTCTCTAAATGCATTGCATGTGTGCCTACAGTAAATGACCTGCAGGGTTTTAAGTAGGTGTCTCATCAACACCTTCTGGAAGACATCTAGGATGGTCAATAAATGTTGGCAGGATTAGAAAACCCACATCTCATGAATGAATAAAAAGAAGATACACTCACAAGCTGAGTTGGTGCAACGCACGCATATGCTCCAGGAAAGACTCAAAACCTTGACTAAACTAAAATAATTGATTGCAGAGCAGCTTATTTACTAATACTTTAAAACTGAAGTGCTCCCTCAGGAGCTGATAATTACATTACGGTTCCTATGTTGCCATTGGGTAAAATTCCTGGAAATCCCTCCCTAACAGCTTCGTGGTTGTCCTTACACCAGTTGGATAGCAATGGGTCAAGAAGGCAGTTCACCAACACTTTCTCTGGGGCATTTAGGGATTGGCAACAAATGCTGGTCTAGCCAGTAATGTCAACATCCTACGAATGGCCATGAAAAAATTGTAGATTTATAATTCTTTCTACAGTCTTTGATATCAATTCCTATTTGAGAATGTATTCACAACTAATAGTGTAGATCATGCAAACCTTTTGCTTTGCTTTTGCAAATAACACTAAGGTGTCGGAGCATTAGTTACACTGATAGATGCTGGTGACTGATCATTTCTGTGAAAAAATCTAAAGCCTGAACAATGTCTTCATGAATAATTTAAATTCTCTGTTCAGATTTGTCGGTATTTTTTAACAATATTTGTTCACTTAAAGTTTATAATAATTCGGATGACTTTTTAATCATTATTAGAAAATTAATCTCGTCAGGAGTGCTGTTATGCCAAATAAAGGTATGTCATATTCACAACTTTAAACTGGGACTGTACTGAGAATAGAACATTCTAGAACTGCCTTGTCTGTTAAATGTGGATGTTAAAAAGGTACTAAGATGGCTATTGAGGGTCAGTTTCTTCACGTACTATCTCAAGTCTCCAGAAAGATTCTAACTAAATTTCCATGGGTGAAGTTTCCATCTAAACGGATATACCGAAATGAAAATTATTTGTGGAATTCACATCTCCTATTGCATGTTGATTTATTCAACACTCAAAATCAAAGGACTTCCAGGATCCCTAGCTCCAAATTCAAAGCTGAACAAAAAGGACCTGTAGAAAAATAAATTCATTTTACGTTAAGTGTGACTAGCTCCCATCCATTCTCTAATGTTCTTTCATGAAGAATCCTGTGTTGTTTGGTTTAGCCTTTTGTTTTCTATTAATTCCAACTCACACTGAGATTCTGAAGAAGGGTCACTGGACCCGAAATGTTAACTCTACTTTCAGATTCTCCACTCTCCACAGATGCTACCAGACCTGCTGAGATTTTCCAGAAATTTCTGATTGTGTTTCTGAGATTCTTAAACTGTTTATTATGCTTCAGTACCAGCCCCGCCCCACCTTCAACCAGGGAGAGCTCCACTGCTGGTGAACCACGATTTACCCACTCTGTACCACTAATCCTACTAGTCCCAATATCTGGTAAAACAATTTCTTTTCCCCTTCTGGCCTTCCTACAGGACCCAGCACTGATCACTGTTGTACACCACTGGAAAGCATGCCCCAGTCATTGAAACAGGTTCTACCACCATCCTCTGTCTCCTGTCACTAAGCTAACTTTGGATCCACCTTACCAAGTTACCTGTGTGTTTTTAACTTCTTCATCAGTCTCCTGCATAGGTGTTTATCAAACATTTTGCAGAAATCCATATGAACTATATTAGCACTACCCTCACTGACACACTTGGTCACCTCCTTGAAAAATTCAACCAACTTTGTTAGGCATGACCTCCACCTGACAAAGACATGCTATTCCTGATCAAACCTTGCCTGTCTAAATGGAGCTTAATTCTCTCTGTCAGAATTATCTCCAATAGTTCCCCTAACACTGATGAGAGAATCACTGGACTGTAATTCCCTGGTTTATCCCTACCACTCTTTGTCAAAAGTGGTACCACATTAGCTGTCATGCAGTCCTCTGGCACTTCCCCTGTGGCTAGAGAGATATTAACAATTTGGGTCAGAGCTACCGTAATGTCTTCTCTTGCCTCCCACAGCAGGTTGAGAGGCAACTCAACCTGACCTGGATATTTTTTCCACTTTTAAGCCCACTAAAAACTCCAATACTTCCTCACTCTCTATGGTGCTCTGCTCAAGAACTTCAGAGTGCCTCTCCCCAATTCTGTATCTACATCCTACTTCTCCCAAGTGAAGACAGATATGAAGTAGTCATTTAAAAGCCTAACAATGTCCTCTGGCTCCATGACCAGACCATAGCCTTGGTCTTAATGGACCTTACTCTTTGTCTGGTTATCTTCTTCCCCAAAATATGCTTATGGGATATCTTGGGATTCTCCCTAACTTTACTCATCAGTGGTTTCTCATGCACCCCTCTTTGATCTCTTCATAGTTTTCTCCTTCCCCACCCTGCCCTCCTGTACTTTGCATGCTCTACCAGGGCCTCCATTTTATTTGCTCACTTTGCACCTGCTAAAAGTCCCACTTTTCCTTCTTATCCAAGCCTGAATACACCTCAACATCCAAGGTTTTTTGAGTTTGTCACTCCTACATTTCATCCTTCCTTTTCTGCCATAGATTTTCCCAAATGCAGCTGTTCCCAATCTACTTTGGCCAGATCCTGCCTTATTTTAATAAAATCTGCCTTCCAACTTTCCAAAACCCTTTTTAACAGATTATCTTTTTCCTTTTAAGTAACAAACTTAAATCGTACTGTGCCATAGTAAGAACTGCTGATGCTGGAGTCAGAGATAACACAGTGTGGAGCTGGAGGAGCACAGCAGGCCAGGCAGCATCAGAGGAGAGGAAAGCTGACGTTTTGGTTGTGGTCACTATCACGAAAATTCTCCAGTTGTGTGGAATAACATCTCTGAACAGGCTGATTCTAAAACATTTATGTTGCATTTGCGGGATTCCACATCTGTCAGATATCAGTATGATTGATAACAGTGTAGCACTGAGGGCTAGTGATCTGCTGAGGGGCTCTCCCAACACAACCCTATTGATCCAGAGGTTGGAAAATTACCAGCTTGCCAATGATCAAGCTTTTATTTCCTTTATCATCTCTGAATTTGACATAATGCCAGAAGTGAATACAATGCTCAAAGTAATCTGGTTACTGCCTTATGATGCTCTAGGATAAGCCATGACAGCCTATATTCCGCATGTTGGCTTTAAATCCCAGTATTCTACCTCTATTTTTTAATTTTTTTTTGTTACAATGTGCAGATATTGAAAATGATCTGCCTACCATCACTGTCTGGTATCTTGCCAAAGTTCCCTCTGCCAACTCCATCCCATCACTCCCAATTAGAATGCATAGGTTCACTGTGTGCAATAATTTACATTTATCAAACTCACATTTTATCTAGCATTTACTTACACATTTGCATACCTAATCTAAATCATTTTGCAAATCTGTTATTGCATCTGCTGTCTCAATTGATCTCCCTTTTAAGCATTGCTAGCAAATATGACACAAGTGTATCTGATTTTGAGATGCAAGGCATGAATGTGTTTTAGAATCAACAGAGTTTTCAGCACTGAACTCTTAAGCAAGTTGTGCAGTGCAAAAATGAGTCACAGAAGGAGAACATTGTTTGGAAGGTGAGAATTGTTTTCTAACAAGGTTTCATCTAAATGCTACAGATAAGTAGTGGCTGTAAAGTACCCCACTGTAGGAATTATTAGCTGTCGGGTGTTGGATATTAGCTATGAGTCAATCTGAGGCAACTGACTGGAAGACTAGGGAAGGAAGAGATACCTTATTGGAGAATGGAATACATAGAGGACCAAAGTGGAATTGAGTATTCTACAGATTTACAAACCAAAAATCTTCCACCCATTTTGATCTTTTAAATGATACTGATAAGTTGCAGAAATAGGACAAATGAGTGAAATTGTGGTCTGCCCCTCAATTGTGTCTGAAAATTCTGTAAGTAGAGTAAAACTCAAAATTACATATTTAAATCAGTTCTCATGGTAAAATCAATGTGGCATGGACTCCCCCTCCTGCCATCCCATTTAAATTTCAAAATATAGTCACAGGGCGGCATGGTGGCACAGTGGTTAGCACTGCTGCCTCACAGTGCCGGGGACCCGGGTTTGATTCCAGCCTTGGGTGACTGTCTGTGAGGACTTTGTACATTCTCCCTGTGTCTGTCTGCGTGGGTTTGCTCCGGTTTCCTCCCACAGTCCAAAGATGTGCAGGTTAGGTGGATTGGCCATGCTAAATTGCCCATAGTGTTCAGGGAGGTGTAGATTAGGTGGGTTATAAGGTGATGGGTCTGGGTGGGATGTTCTGAGGTTCAGTGTGGACTTGTTGGGCCGAAGGGCCTGTTTCCACACTGTAGGGATTCTATAGTCCTTCTTTTTCCAGGTGTAAACTTTCTAAAAGTCCAAACAAAGTATTGAACAGGGAATGCAATTCTCCATGTTATCAATAACATCCTCAAAGAAGTCACCAGCTCTGTCACACTGGATCTGCTATTTCTAATCAATGTTCAGTCCCCCTACCCACGTATTCCTTTCCCCCTCCCCCAGCATCACTATCCCCTCCCATATTCTCATTTACCCTTCTCATGATCTCACTTCCCCTCTTGCCCCGTTGCTGTTTTCACTAAACTCCTTTGCCATTCTCACTCCTTCACTCCACTCTGCTAAACGCCATTTCAATATCATGCCCCTTTTCTGCACATGTGCTGTGCCTTTGTGTATGATGTCATCGGAATTCTACAGGATGATGAAGCAAGTCTGGAATTGTGAATGTGGGCATTTGCGAGCCTAACAAAATGAGGCTGTCAGGGAGTCTATTTTTCCTGTGTAAAACTGGTTACATCCTTTCGCACAAGCAACTATACAGTTAAATATGGACAATCAGAATTTCTTCTTTGATACTGTGCTCTACATAGACTGACTGGCGCAGTTTTCTCAAATCAAATCATGACACCACCAATGACAGCAAAATTGGTGATGTAATGGAGAGTGAAGAAGGTTACCTCAGAGTACAATGAGACCTTGATCAGATGGGTCAATGGGCTGAAAAGTGGCAGATGGAATTTAATTTAGATAAATGTGAGGTGTTGCATTTTGGTAAGGAAAATCAGTGCAGGACTTACACACTTAATAGTAGAATTTAATCGAGGAATGTTGCCGAAACAAAAGAGACCGAGGGGTAGAGGTTCATAGTTCCTTGAAAGTCATGTCGCAGGTTGACAAGGTAGTAAAGAAAGCATTTGGTACACTTGCCTTTGTTGCTCAGTACACTGTCTATAGGAATTGGGATGTCATATTGCAGCTGCATAGGACAGGCCATTTTTGGAATACTGTGTTCAATTCTGGTCGCCCTGCTATAGGAAAGATGTTGATAAACTTGAAAGGGTTCAGAAAAGATTTACCAGGAGCTTGAGCTGTTGGGAAAGGTTGAATAGGTTGGGGGTATTTTCCCTGGAGCGTCGGACGCTGAGAGGTGACCTTATAGAAATATATAAAATCAAGAGGGACATAGATAGGATGAATAGTCAAAGTCTTTTCCCCAGCGTATGGAGTCCAAAACTAGATGGCACAGGTTTAAGGTGACAGGGAAAAGATTTAAAAAGGACCTGAGGGACAACTTTTTCACACAAAGAGTGGTGCATGTATGGAATGAGCTGGCAGAGGAAGTGGTGGAGATGGGTACAATTACAACACTTAAAAGGCATCTGGATGGTTACATGAATAGGATTGGATGAGAGAAATATAGGCCAAATGCTGGCAAATGGGACCAAATTAATTTAGGATATCTAGTCAGCTCGGAGAAGTTGGACCAAAGGGTCTGTTTTGGTGCTGCACTATGACTTACTGATTTTTCTTGAACTTTAACTATTTGTTTGCTTTATGACAGACATAACAAATGAAAATATTAAATTTTGCTCAGAGGTTTTAAGACATTATAATAATCGCAATTCCTACTGAAACATCTCCCTGGGTTTGAAAAAAATGGGGAGAGTTTTATTCTTCTGGAGCAATTTTAACACTCCAAAGTTTAACTAACTTACAATTATAGTCTTAAAAATGCTTTGATTTGATATTTTCACGTGTGCCCCAATCTTTATTTCATTTTTTATGGAATAATGTAACTGTAATCTGTATTTCTTGATTTGCTGACGTGAAAATTCTTCAGCCTGATTGGGGCTGATGAGCTTTCCTGCTCTGTTCCTGGACACTGTAGACCATTAAAATTAGCACAAAATTGAAACTGAAATCTACATTTGTGGAGCACACCAAGTATTTGTGAGCCGATTTTTAAGGGCAATAGTGAATGTTGTCCCTTTCCCTCTGACTGCTAAATCCATGCCAATGTGCTTTTCTTTGACAGTTTTGTGTTTGTACATATTCCTATTGGTAAAGAGCACTGCCTTCCTAAGAATAAAATATAAATGAATGCCATTCTGAAATTGGAAATACTGAAAAAGTTATCCTACTCCTATGATGCTGCTTGGAGCCTTCCTGCTCCTATGATGCTGCTTGGCCTGCTGTGTTCATCCAGCTCTGCACCTTGTTGTCTCGGATTCTCCAGCATCTGCAGTTCCTACTATCTCTATTTATTATACCAGTGTAAATAACCTTTATCTACAGAGTATTTTAAAATATTTACTTGAATATAGCTATAAAGTACATCAGGTTGAATAACTTTTCCTGTATTATTATATGGAATAAAGCAATGATATGTAGGTCTTAGTAATGTGAGAGCTGTAGACTTCAGGAAATCTTAGATCTCTTACTTTTATCCATTCTGCAGTATGTTACAAAAATTTTCCATGTGTGCCTTAAAATATTAATTTTTAATTTTTCTACTGTGTATCTTACATAACTAACTCAAATGAGATGTCTACTGATTTTGCTAAACTAATAACAGATCACTGAATGGAATATCCAAATCAGTGTCCACCTAATACCATATTACTCTGACACTCACAAGATGGAGCACCCAAAAGTCCAAGTTGTCATTCTTTCAGGTGGTTAACTCAAGTAAACCATACTCAAACAGACTTACTGTAATAACCAAGACAAGGATCTTCACTTTCACAAAGATATATAGGTTTGTGGCGAACATAACCGCTTAAGGGCAATCCATTGATTAAACAAGTCAAGGATGAGAAAAGACTATTTGACCTACTGAAGCTATTATAATTTGAATCCTGGAGGCAATTAAAATATTGGAAAAAAGTCAGACATGGCTACATTCCTCTAAGGATCCCAAATATTTCATCACAAGCTAGGGAAATCAAGCAAGCAAAACAAATTCAAGTATGCTTTACATTCCAACAGTGTTCTATGACAGGGCACACAGTAAATTTGATTTGATCTGCCCAAACCAGATTGGCAGTTTGCTTTGTTTTGTTGTTTTTTTGAACAGGTTGATACTAATTCTTGTTACCATGGTAACTAATTAGTAGAGATTATGTAATTTATTAATGTCAAGGTAAATGTCACGTTGACTGTGTGAATGCTTGCTTCTTTACCTTGTTTGGGAGAGCCACATCCCTTAACCTTTTGAACTTCAAATGTTCACGATGTGTAAATCACTTCAGAATTTGAGGTTGCAGACATGCTCGCCGAGCTGGAGGGTTTGGTTGCAAATGTTTCGTCACCCTGCTAGGTAACATCGTCAGTATGCCTCTGGTGAAGCATCAGTGTTCTGTCCCGCTTGTTATTTATATGCCTCAGTTTACTGGGGTGTTTGGTGCCACTTCCAGTTCTGTTCCTCAGTGGTTTGTACACACGGTCTAATTCAATGTGTTTGTTGATGAAGTTCCAGTTAGAACACCAGGCCTCCAGGAATTCCCTGGTGTGTCTCTGTTTGGCTTGTGTGATTATCAATTATTGGAGTCCCTGTATAGTGAGACAAGTGAGAATTGGTCGTGCCTCTTGGTGGCTAGTTGGTATTCATGCATCCGTATTGTTAGGTTTTTTCCGTATATAATGTTTCTCACAGGCCTTGCATGATTTTCTGTATATTACACCGTTTGCTGGGTCTGGGATCCTTTATGTTCATCAGTAGCTGTCATAGGGTGGTTGTTGGTTAGTGGGCTCCCCTGATACCTCGGGGTCTGAGTAGTCTTGTGGTCATCTCTGATATGTCCTTGATATACGGCAGGGTGATTATTGAGTCTGGTCATGTTGTGTCTTCCTGTTGTGGTCTGTCTTGGAAGCAACAGCAGATTGTGTTTTTCGGGTATCCATTCCTTTTGAAGACTCCGTTTAGGTGCTCCTGTTCTGCTTTGTGTAGGTCTGGGTTGATGCAATGTGTTGTGGTTCATTCAAATAGTGTCCTGATGTAGCTCCATTTGTGGGCGTTAGGATGGTTGCTCGTGTAATTGAGCATCTGATCCGTATGTGTGGTCTTTCTATATACGCTAGTCTGGAGTTCCCTGCTGTTTTTGTGTTCTATCATTATGTCCAGGAAGGTAGTCAGTTGTTGTTTTCTTCTGGTGTCCTGGTGTGCCTTCCTACTTGATTTGTTCAGTAGTGTGGCAATTGTTTCTTAGGCTAGGTCAATGTTTATGGATGTAAATAGTGCCGTTACATCAAAGGATATCATCATCTCGTTCTCTTCTATCCTGGTGTCCTTGATGATGTTGAAGAATTCTTGGGAAGAGTGGATGGAGTGAGTAGTGTTGTCAACTAAGTATTTCAATTTCTGTTGTAGTTCTTTGGCAAGTCTATATCTTGGTGTGCCTGGTAGTGAGACAATGGGTCTGAGGGGGACCCTGGTTTGTGTACCTTAGGGATTCCATCGAAGCGGGGTGTGTTGGATCCCTCTGGCTTCATTTTTTGTGAGTCTGCCTTGCTTACTGCAATATGGATACATGAATACTAATTAGCCACCAAGAGACATGACCAATTCTCACTTGTCTCACTATACACGGACAACAAGGGACACGAATTCAACTGGGACAACACATTCATAATCGCAAAAGCCAAACAGAGACACGCCAGGGAATTCCTGGAGGCCTGGTATTCTAAGCAGAACTCCATCGACAAACACATTGAATTAGACCTGGTGTACAAACCACTGAGACTCTGAACTGGAAGTGATACCAAACACCCCAGTAAACCAAGGCATATAAATAACAAGCAGGACAGATGCTTTACCAGAGGCGCACTGACAATGCTACCTAGCTGGGTGACGAAACATTTGCAACCAAATCCATCAGCTCGGCGAGCATGTCCACAACCTCATCCACAATCTGAGCTACAAATCTTCTTGAAAACTTTAAACACTTTAGAAGTTGCAAAATATCGATGGCGTTGGTATCCAGCCTGAGAAAAATGTATTTTGGGCGTTTTCTCTTTCCATCATATTCTACCAGGTTACGCGATCAAAAGGGTGGAACTCTTCTATTTATATAAACAAATTCTTCAGCACTGATCAGCAAGTGAAATAGGGCCTTCCCCCACACTATCATCTCCACAATCTTCCCAATTCATTGAAATACAAGCATGTAGAAAATGAAGAAATCTGCCCTTCAAATGCATACACAACCAATTAATAATATAGCAAAACATGGCTCAATGTACTATCCTCAAATAAAACAATTTTGTATGGTACAAAGTGAAGTGATGGTGTGGTGTTATTATTGATGATATTTAGCTGTACCCAGAAAGATGTACACTGGTTAGCCACTGACTTCCATTTATACAATTGGCATTGATTCATGGTCTATTACTTTAACACCCCCATTTGTATGACATTGAAAGTTTCTCTACTTTGTCTACGTTGAAAGATTTTCCTCTCTTCCTAAGATAGATTTACTAATAGTTTCAAACTATATCCTATATCTTGAGAATTATTTCAACCTTAATGTTCAAGCACTAGGAATTTACACCTATTATTGTCTCTAAAACTAAAATCCTTCTGAACTCAGCTAATTAGTATCTAGAACACGATAACTAGACCTGTGCTCCACAAGGGTGACCATTTGTCATTAACAATTATTTGTAGGTTGTTAAGTTTTTAGTCTCACAGAGACTTGTCCTTATACAAAGGTTTGTAGGTTCAGGTGACATCTTGGGGAGATGACCGAGTAGTTAATCTTTTTAAGATCCAAGTTACCTATTTAGGGTCAAACAGTGGTTGAAGAATGAGTACTGTCCAGGGCTGTAACAGTAGAAACAGTAGCATGGTACCCCATTCCCACAATATAATGAAAAAATCACAAAGTTATTGGGAATATGTGAATCCTATCAAAAGCTCGTTCCAAACCTCAATACAATAGCTGTGTCATTGACAGATCTATTACAAAAGAAAAGGCAGGTTGGACTGAGAAATGCTAACCTGGTTTTGAAAAGCTGAAGGCCATTTTAACATTTGAACCTAAACTTGCACCTCCAAATTTTAAACAAGCATTTAAAATATCCATTAATGCAAGTGACATTGGGGCAGTGGCTGTTCTCCTTCAAGACAAATTTAGAATACAGAAACAAATCAGGTACTTTTCAAAACAAAACTAAAGAAATATCAGAGATGATACTCCATAGTGAAAAAAAGGAAACCCTTGGTTTATTATGAGTTCTCAAACACTTTGAGATGTTTGTCGAAAATGGACAGAGAGATCACTGTCTATATTGACCACAATTCATTCACTTTAGTGAATGGTTTAAGAACCAGAATGCCAGATTATTCTGTTGGAACTTATTCATTCAACCATATTACCTGAAAATTACCTACGCTGTCAGGAAAACAAATGTAATTGCTGATGCTGTGTGCAGAGCTTAGATAGACGTTTTCACATTTGAAAACATGACTTTGATCAAGACTAAGAGAAAGGATATATGTATCAGTGTGTTGTTGTTTTATATGTTTAATTCTTTTTCAACATTTGTAATGGAGTGAGAATGAAT
The DNA here is from genome assembly GCF_021869965.1 of Rhincodon typus. Lineage (NCBI taxonomy): Eukaryota > Metazoa > Chordata > Chondrichthyes > Orectolobiformes > Rhincodontidae > Rhincodon > Rhincodon typus. Next base: position 43,452,219 of record NC_063345.1, read on the forward strand.
CTCATCTCGTTCATGATGAGGGGAAAGTGTCAGAACACCAAAATACAATGGACATTTTAAACTTGTAATTCCAAAATGTATTTTTTAAAGAGGGCTGATATAGCCAAAAATGGTTGCAAATGTCAATTAGTGGCTGATTGAGGGATCAAAGGGACTTATCGAATCTTATAGTGAAAGATACGAATAGAACTGCACACAATAACCCTTTAAAGGAGGAAGAAGCATGTCAAAACAATCTGCACTGTAATCTCTTTTGAGTATAAAGATATCAAATGGTTGATGACCCACTGGTTAACACTAAGCCACTGCCTGAAAACTATATCCCACATTGCAGACACATTTTTCACCTTTGAAGAATACACAAGGACAGGTGTTGTAATACCTGTTTTAAATCCACTGGAGTGCACCAGGCAGACCGGGCTTCTTGTGTATGTCATTAGGTTAAGTTACCCATATGTACTAGTCTGGGTTCAAGCATTAGCATTCTGTGAAGGGCATGGCAAAGCACTATGTCCTCATTCCCCCTACATTGGAGGTAAAGTCACTCTTTCTCTATTGAGTGTTAAGAGGCAGCCAGCTAGCTAGTCAGAGAGGAGAAAACAGGACTGTCTCTCACCCTAAATGCTGGAACGCATTCACTGTCAAAAGCAATCAGAACGATGAAATCTCAACCAACCCGCAAAACCAAGAATTTCAAAGATTGACTGTTCAATCACCATCAATACTGTTGTAACCGTCATCACACTGGCTGCAATGTTCAAATATCCGTTCTTCACAAACACTTCAGAAATGCATACGATTCTTTTTTCAACATTTATTTTGGACTCAGCTCATTTCTAGTTTGTGTCTGTATATGTTGCATTATTAAGGTTTGTGTTTAGTATGTTGTAAAGTGAAAGAGGGACTAAATATACTCCAACTAATCTTGATTAGATTGCAGTCACCCTTTTCAACACAAGCACGTTGTGCAGTGTGAGATAGTCAGAAGGTCCAACCCAACTTTATTGAATACTTTATGAAGGAAAATTGACTCTATAATTGTACTTCAATTAAAAGCTATCAAACTCTATCAATCACTTCAAAGCACTCTTCAGTAAACAGTCTCTACATGAACAGTCTCAAACTTGCACTGGCTAACTACTTCTGACATGCACTTCGAAGAATTCGCTACACATTATCCATAGGTCCCTACTGCTGCATTTGAACTGTCTGAAAAGATTGGTAATACCCAGTCAATTAGGCTGGCACAGGCTGTTCCTCGGTCTTTGAGGGCTGGCTGATGTTTCAGGCTCTGCAGTCATCGATTTGGATTTCCATTCTCATCTAGGGCTGGTTCTGGTCTTTGAGTCGTCTCATCAAGGTGATCTCTCTGGGTCTGCTCAGTCTGATGGTGCTCTCCACGAGGTACAAGGAGCTGGAAATGCTGGGTAGCTCATCTGCCAAAGGTGCTCTCTGGAGACTTCCCCGAAGAAGGTGCAAAAGGCAGAGTGAACTGGGGCTCCAGTTGCCTCTTTTATCTCCCTCTTAGGCCTCCTGAAAGATTCTGTGGCCTCTGTCCAATACTAACATCGGGTGGGGGTGAAACGATCCAATGTGGTGACTACTTTCTAATTTGGAGATCGCAGAACGTGGTTTTGAACCTTCAGCTGTCCTTGTCACACTATGCCTCTGGTCTTTGAATGCCACCAAGTCTGCACAGCCTTCTTCTAACAAAGCAGGTTCACTGCAGGGTGGAAACAAGGGCTCATTCTGAAACAATGTGGCAGTTAGTACCTGGCCAGGCAGTTTCAGGCCTGTCTGATTTCAACTGGACATTGATTATCCAAGGCCTGGCCGCATGAATACTGTGTGTTCTAGCTCCGCAGTTTGCAAATTACAGAGTCTGGCTGGGTTTAAAACTTGGCCTCCACATTTCCAGTTTCTATCCTTGCTCGTGAAAAATACCAATGCTTCTGTAACAGTCCTGGTGGTCATGGGACACCCTAATCAGTAATTAATAAACTCTCTTTAATTCAAGTTCCTTTGAAAACATAAGTTCATTTGGGGCTGCGAGAAAAAAATGATATCCTCAAGGGAAGGGATTTGCTTTTAAATTTTCCATGTGAACAACCAAAGTGGTGAGTTAAAAGGAAGGGGAACGAGTCATTCCTCCTCATCCAGGAAATCAACTAATTCCTGGGATCTGGACCTAACAACTGTCACTCGGTCAAGATTCTGGAACTATCCCCTTAACAGCACTGTAATTGTTTCTATACCACAAAGACTGTTAATAGTTCAAGAAGGCAACTCACCACGAATTTCACAAGGGCAATTAGAGGTGAACGATAAATACTGACCTAGCCAGGGATTCACAGTTTACAAAAATATTTTTGAAAAGCAGGATCGCAAAGAAAATAGCAGAAATAACTGGAGAAGATTGAATTCAGTAGGTAATCCTCACGAAGAAATGACAGAACATTCATTCTCTTTGCTTTTAGAGAAATCCATCCATGATATTTACCAAAAAGAATCTCTAATCTGCAACCATATTCCAAACTTCTTATCCTTGCTACTGCAGAATGCAAGTTTAAAGTGGCACAATTTTTCTTAGAGAATAACAGTCTGTCTTCAGGTTATAACTATCTTTACAGAACCTACTTAGTCCTTTACAATAAAAGAGTGTTATGGACTGTAACAATTCTTACTTAGTTATGAGTTGGGACACTGCAGAAGCCATGCTTATCCTGCTGGACGTGAATCCATGATTTAGAGCCAGAGATGTAGTCAACAATCTCTTGGACTGTGTGAAGCAATGTTTGAATGCTGTGCTTTGTAGCTTAGTGATTACAATGCTATCATAAAGCCAAAAGGTCATTACTTCACTAAGTAGTAGATCATATTTACCCAACATATTAAATTTGGTTTCTTGGTCCGTAAAAAAATGTCTTAATAATCAAAAGATGCCATTATTCAGCTCCAATGCTTTTCATAGGATTGCATTTGAAATGCTGATGCTATATGCAAAGTTCCCATTATGGTTTATGAAGTCACTAACAATGACGATCATAAAATTATATTTTGTGGAGTAACTTGATTCTAAACTATTAAACAGAAATATCCAAAGTTGTTAAGGATAAACATCAATTAAATATATATGTTTGAGTTGGCCACAAAAACATATGCTCGAGCTTAGAGGAGGTGAAGTTTACAGACAGTTTACAGTGAACCAATTTATAGGAGGGTGATGAATGCGTGGAATGTACAGAGCAGGAAACTAGATAGGGTAAAACATTTAAGGGAGAATTGTACAGACATTTGGGTGAATGTGTGTTCATTTGGCAATATCTGCAATGTTGCTAGGAATGTCAAAATAGTATTTTTACAAGCTGGATCATAAATCTGCTTCAGTATAATCAATGTAAAGATAAAAACATCTCAACATCTCCACAATATTAGTTCTTAAACATGTGGGTTAAACTCAGATAAACAATCTTTGGGAACAGCATTCAGTGCAGGATGTAGTAATCAAAACAATAACATTGATTTGAACAACTTTAAGTCAGTTTTACTATTGTGTCACAAACTGCTTATCTGTTGCATTTAGGAGAATTACTTGGTTTATTGAAGGTACTTATTGCCAGAACTAAATTCCATTTCTCAGAGTGCTGAGCATCAAGAAAATTCAGACCCTGAGGTCACCTGCCACCACGGGTCCTGTAGAGGGTTCATTGCCCAGCCCTTAGCACACTGACCTTCCCTCTAAGGCTAATTACTGCAGGCCATTTTTACTTCAGTTCTGACAGTCAGACAAGAACAGGGGATACCACCATCTGCAAGTTCTCCTCCAAGCCACTCACCATCCTGATCTAAAAATATAACACAATTCCTTCAGTGTCGCTGTGTGAAAATCCTGAAATTCCCTCCCTAATGGTATTGTGGGTCAACCTACAGCACACGGATTGCAGCAGTTCCAGAAGTGGAGGTGCCGGTGTTGGACTGGGGTGGACAAGGTCAGAAGTCACATGACACCAGGTTATATTCCAACGGGTTTATTTGCAATCACCAGATTTCGAAGTGCTGCTCCTTTGCCAGATGAAATGAAGAGAAGCACACAGGCACAAAATTCATAGGCAGAGAGATAAAAAATCAGACAAATGGTGTGAGTGGAATGTCGATATGCTGAATAATAAGTCTCTGCAGGTGATGAAAAGTATCAGATAGTATGAGTAAAGTATCAACAGGTGAAAAGCATGTGAAGGGCTAACCTATAATCTGAATAATTAAGGCAGAGAGAATATTAAAAAATTAAAAATAAGGTGGTGCTGGAGACAAACTAAATGGCTGGAATAACATAATAGATATTAGAGTCACATGCCAAGGGTCTAACCACTATGACAACAGATGAATGGACACTGTGCAACAATCGGCAGACAGGAATGTTCCCTCTCAGTGTGGGAACACGCCAGCATCAAGGACATTCAGCCTCCGATCTTCGGGTAAGCATCCTTTAAGGCAGCCTTCGAGATACACAACAACACAGAATTGCCAAGCAGAAACTGATAGCCAAGTTCCGCACTCTTGAAGGTGGCTTCAACTGTGATCCTGGGTTCATGTCGCTCTACATATAACCCCACCATGCTGCTATGTATTTGTAAAATCTTCTTTACTCTTCTGTTTTAATGCCATCACCTTGATAGCTTGTTATGATCTCTCTCCCTTAATTAGTTTGTACAGATTTGGGTTACTTATTACTTTGGTTAGACCCTCGGCATGCGACTGTTGTACCTATCATGTTATTCCAGTCATCTGGTTTGTCTCCTGCACCACCTTATTTTTATTTTTTGTAATTATCTCTCTGTCTCATTTAGTCGGATTATAGGTCATCCCTTCACTTGCTATTGATACTTTACTCAACCGCTTGACACTTTTCATCACCTGCAGAGACTTGTTATTCAGGCTGTTGGCACTCCACTCACGCTATTCGTATGACATTTTGATCTCTCTGCCTACAAATTCCGTGCCTGTGTGCTTCTCTTCACTTCACCTGATGAAGAAGCTACACTCCAAAAGCTGGGGATTTCAAATAAACTTGTTGGACTATAACCTGGTGTTGTCTGACTTATGACGCAGTTCAAGAAGGCAGCTCACCATTACTTTCTCAAGGGAAACGAGGGACGAGCATTAAATGCTGGCCCAACCAGTGATGCCCATTATCCACGAGTGAATAAAAAGACCATAAGACCATAAGATAGAGGAACAGATTTAGGCCATTCAGCCTATCAACTCTGCTCTGCTATTCAATCATAGCTAATATGTTTCTCAACCCCATTCTCTTGTTTTCTCCCTGTAATCCTTGTCCCCTTACTAAACAAGAACCTAACTATCTCTGTTAAATGGACTCAATGACTTGGCCTCCACAGGCCTCTATGGAAACAGGTTCCACAGATTAGCCACGAAATTCCTCCTCACTTCAGTTTTAAAGCGTCAACCCTTCAGTCTAAGACTGTGCCCTCAGGTCCTAGACTGTCCTACTAGTGAAAACGTCTTCTCCACATCGACTCTATAAAGGCCTCTCAGTATTCTGTAAGTTTCAATCAGATCTCCCTCTCATCCTCTAAATTCCATCAACTACAAAGTCAGAGTCATCAACTGCTCTTTATTTGACAAAACCTTCGTCCCTGAGATCATTCTTGTAAACCTCCTCCAGAACTCCCTCCTTGGCCAACACATCCTTCCTTTGATACTGGGCCCAAAACTGCTCACAATATTCCAAATGTGGTCTGACCAGAGCCTTATACAGTCACAGCAGTACATCTCTGCTTTTGCATTCTAGTCCACTTGAAATGTATGCTAATATTGCATTTGCCTTCCTAATTGCCATCTGAACCTAAAGGTCAACCTTAAGAGAATCCTGATCCATGACTCCCAAATCCCTTTGTGCTTCAGATTTCTGAAACCATTCCCCTTTTAGAAAAGAATCTATGCCTCAATTCCTACCAAAATGCATAACTTCACACTTTCCCACATTGTCTTCCATCTGCCACGCCTTTGCCCATTCTCCAAGCCTGTCCAAGTCTTTCTGCATCCTCCCTGCCTCATCAACACTACGTGTCCCTCCACTATCATTGTGTCATGTGAAAACTTAGCAACAATGCCCTCAGTTCCTTCGTCAGGATTGTTAATGCATAACATAAATAGTTGTGGTCCCAACACTGACCATTATGGAACTCCACTAGTGACTGGCTGCCATCCTGAAAAAGATCCCTTTTATCCCCACTCTCTGCTTTCTGTCAGTCAGCCAATCCTCCATCCATGCCTGTACCTTGCCCTGAACATCATGGGCTCTGACCTTATTTAGCAGTCAACACCTTGTCAAAGACTTTCTGGAAATCCAAATAGATTACATCAACTGCTTTCCTTTTGTCTAACTTGCTTGTTACTTCCTCAAAGAATTCCAAAAGATTTGTCAGCATGACTTCTCCTTGGCAAAGCCATGACATTTTACAAAACATTTGAATTCCAAGCTGGGCCAATCTACAATGATGTAAAGCTCCCATTCATATATAGTTATCGAAGTTGCTAGTTTTCAGAGTTAGATGGAGTGAATGTTAAACCATTATCCAAAACAGACACAGAGAGTGGAATCTGACAGGGGTTTGAGCCATGTGAGCCATAGGAATATAAAACAGGAGTAAGCCATTCAGCTCCTTCAGCCTGTTCCGCAGTTCAATGAGATCATGGCTGATCTGTGGCCTACCTCCATATACATGCGTTTGACTCATAATTTCTAATCCTTTCCTTTTTACCGAAAATATATCCATCTCAGATTTAAAATTGACAGCTGATCTAGTGTCCACTGGCATGTGTGGAAGTAACTTTAAAACCATCTACTACCCTTTGTGTGTAGAAGTGCTTCCTAACATCTCTCCTAAATAGTTTGGCCCTAATTTTCAGACTATGCCTCCTAGTTCGAGAATCTCCAACCAGTGGAAATTGTTTATCTGTCTTTTCCTGATAATTTCTTGAAGACTTCAATCAGATCACCCATAACCTTCTAAATTTGAGAGTCTTAAATTTGTATGGTCTCTTCTCATAACCCCTGAAGCCCAGGTATCATTCTTGTAAACCTACATTGTACTCCCTCCAAGGCTAATATATTTTTCCTAAGATATGTGTCCAGATCTACTGACAGTGGGGTCTAACCAGGGTTTTGTTTAGTAGTATTGTAATGTCTGTATCCATGTACTCCAGCTCTCACGATATGAAGACCAGCATTCCATTAGCTTTCTTGATAATGGTGAGATGTATGGCAGAATCAGGTGACAGGTGTGGCAAGGCCCATCTCAACATTGAGATCATCTCATACCGGCTTTTATTCTTTTCATAAGCATCATGCTCAAATTCTCACTACATATGGGTAAGATGCCAATTGATGGGGATTAACATTCATTAAACACCTAGTGAATGCCACAGATCACTTTGTTAATATTCAGCATTCCATCTTACCAGATGCACCAAACAAACACAACGTTAGGAAAACCCGACAAGGAAACTAGAATCAGCAGCTGGCAGATTCAGCTTGTTGCTCTCCCTAGACAACCTCCATGTTGGAAACTTGACAACAGAATCTCAGCATGTGCTCCATGGGCACTGGCCATGTGTTCCCCACTATCCATGGAATGTTGCAACTAGATAAACCTGCATCCCTGCCTTACACTGCCTTGCCAAATTCCTGAACCAGTGATAGGAGGTTTATATTACTGCTGTTTTGCCATTCTGTTTAGTGCATACATGAAGCCAGGAAACTTGTCTTGGTTGCCAGGAATCAAATTGAAGAGGAAGAATCTTTGCTCAGAGGCTAATGGCACAGTAAGTCAGGGCAGACTCTGATACCAGTCCAGGGGTGTGGACACAGTCAGCAAGCCACTCGGGTTGGTCAAAGCCAGGACCATCTCATCATAAAGGGTGAGGATCCAATTAATGGTCAGCTCCCACCACCTAGTGTGGTTTATTCTGCTCTGTGATGGGCTGGTCTCCTCATGTAATGATACAAGGCAAGTATTATGGGTGACAAAAGTGGATGGCACAGCTCTTACTGCTGGTGCAGGAGGTGCAAGAGAAAGAGTTGGCAGCACAGATGGTATGCAGGGCTAGTGGTGTCGTGGGGTGGGGGTGGATGAAGAGTGATGTTGCAGAGTGGTAGATCATGATCCTTGGTAGGGGTGTGTTTAGTAGTAGAGATAGAGTGAGTGTGAGGTATTAGACAGTAAATGATTGTTCTTACACTGTGGCAAATTGGAGAAGGATATTGACTTTCTTTCTACATTGTAGCACATTCCTCCAGATGGCCAAAAGTGCTTTAACCTGGGTGGCAACCTCAGACCAGGTTGGCATGGCCTGGTGTCATGGCCTTCATTGCTGATCCTGGGAAAGTCCCAATATGAACTCCACCCCATCAGTAGGACATCCAGGACCCTGCTGCAAAGCAGTGTGTCATTATCCCCCAGTCTTGCATGTCCAAGGTAAATGTCAGGAAATATGCAGGGAAGTTCTGGACTGACAGTGGTTGTTCGGGTGAGAAATTGCTAGGTTTTGCAAATGCTCCTGAAATCTCAATGCAACTCAGATTTAGCCAAAAAATGTAAGTTTCAGCTGAGAATTAGCACCATCTGTTCTTTCTGCCTCATAGATTCAGTGTGTGACTTTAGCCATTTTCAGGTTTGAAGCTCATTACAAAACAATTGTCAAGTGCTGATCTTGGAGTTGAATATTTTGCAATTCCATGAATGATCTGAACCTTAAGTTGGTAGTAGAGGATTTGGCTAATAGGGTTGCTAGGTGGATTGTAGAGATAAAAATAAGATCTTATCCATTGGCCTGGAGCAGCTACGCTGGTGATCTGGGCTCCAGACACAAACCCAGAAATTTTCTAGCAATGTTTAGAGCAGCTTTTTGTTGAAAATTGTAAATGATGCGCTACATCTGGCGGACAGCACATTTTGCTTATGTAAACCTTTCATGATCAACTGCCAAATCTTGACTGGGCACAACAGGGGCAGCTAAAATTCATCTCCAATTTCTTTTACTTTTTCAGTGTTCAAAATCAAGCTGTCCATCAATGCAACATCAGTTACTCACTGTAACCTATTGTATCCCAATGGGACAAATTATGAAATTGAGCTCTGATTTTTTCCAGACTTGGTCACCTATGTTTGCAAGTGCAGTAACTTCATGTTTTCAGATTTTAACTACTATTGGATAGCTTTTTTAAATATTACTTTTTGACGCTTTCCTTTTTGTCTTTCACTCAACACCCATCTTTCTTCGTGTCTCTTTATTTCGCTTTCTGTGAATGTTTGCATTAAATTAACTATTCTCACTTAAACTTCCTGGTTCAAACTCTCCGTGGCTCAGTACAACTCTTCAATCTAATTGGCTAAGGAATTACAGAGTTTGCCTGGCGTACTCAAGTCCTAGATCCACTACAAAAAATGAATTACTGAAATAGCTTTGAATCACAGTGAGTTCCACTGCAAAAGCCCATAATAATTCCATAGGTAGGGGTGAGTGAAATGAACGGCTGCTGCCATTTGCTCACTGCTGACAGCAAGTTTCGATCCAAAGTTTCACTCACATGCTTCTGTAATACTGTGCCAAGCTGGTACGGCACTGAGCTCACAGACATACAGATTGCTTCTGATGGATGCCATATGACTGTACAGATATGAGGGCGTATAATTCTGTTCGTGAAAGAAAGATATGAAAATAAACACACTAAAGCTAAAAGAAAACTTTCTGACATCCAAGGCAACGACTAAACAAGTTTAAGTTCTCTAGATAACTGAAATATTTCTTTCAAGTGTATGTATGCTATTAATTTTGTAACATGTATAAACTGCAGGATTACTTGCTTTGTTAGGAAGAGGTCATTGTAAACTATTTTAAGTTATAATGTAAATCTCTAATTTTCACTAGACTTTTTATTAAAAGTATTTGAATAATTTGTTTTCATTCTGCAGATGTAGAATGTGTAAGATAAAGATAGATACTATACTTAGCAGAATAAATTACATAAACTGATTTATTGTACTATATGTATAAACTTAACTTCCAGCAAACTATTCTCTTTCCTATTGCTTACTTCCCTTTCTCTTTCTGGGCAGATGTTGACCTTGTGGGTATAATGTATGAAAAGAAAACAAGTTTAACATAGCTGTAAAATTCTGTTAAACTATAACAGTACTGCATCAAAGCTACAGATATTTTGCAGAAATAAAACTTGTGAGAAATGTGTTGCCCACACGCTATCTCTGGCATTTGTAAATTATCCCATTTGCTCTTTCAGAAGAATAGAAAGGTTCCATACAAGTACTGTTACTATTTTATTCATTCCAGGAATATGAATGTCTGTCGTCGATGTCAGTAATTTTTGCCCATTCCCAGATGTCTTCAAGGAAGTGTTGGTACGTTGCCTCAACTTCAACATTCCCACTTCCGTAAAGGTTTTTCCATTAACTGAATTGGTGAATTTTTAACCTAATTGCCAATCAGCTTCAGGTCAACGAATGAAATAACTAGCAATAACTAGTCGGTGCAATTGAACTAAGCACAAAATGAATAGTTCCAGCAATGATTCATAAAAAGATGTGAAGGTTCAATTCTAGTGTTCTCTAAGACTGTGTATAAAAGTGCACATAGGATCTTTCCTCTGCATTTAATCTCTATATTATGATGAAGGATTGGTACATACAAAACAAATTTAAATATTGCTGCATTACTGGTTGACGATATAATTGCCATCCATTATCACTGCATTGCCTTTAATACATCTTTTCTGCAGGTGTATAACGGTGGCTGTCTTAGACCAGTGCATTCAACATGGCAACATAGAAAATAGGAGCATTTGGCCCTTCAAGCCTACTTCACCAATCAATATGATCCTGGCTGATTATCCAACTCAGTACCTTGTTTCCACTTTCTCTCCATATCCTTTGATCCCTTTGACCATAAAATCTATATCTAATTTCTTCTTGAGAACGCTCGATGATTTGGCCTCAACCACTTTCTGTGGCAAAGAATTCAGGGCTCACCAATCTCTGGGTGAAGAAATTTCTCCTCATTTCCATCCGAAATGGCCTACCTTGGATCCTTAGACTGTGAGCCTTGGTTCTGGACTCTCTGGTCATCAGCAGCATCTTTCCTCCATTAACCTGACTAGACCTGTTAGAATTTTATAGGTTACTATAAGATCCCTTCTCATTCTTCTAAACTGCAGTTAATGTTGTCCTAACCAATCCAGTCTCTTTTCAAACATCAGTACTAGCCACCACAGGAATCAGTCTAGTAAACCTCTGTTGTACTTTCTCTAGCCAGAACACCCTTCATCTGATAGGGAGATAAAAACTGCACGCAAGATTCCAGGTGTGGTCTCACCAAGACCCTGTATAAGTGCAGCAAGACATCCTTGCTCCTGTACTCAAATCCTCTCATTATGAAGGCCAACAAATCATTTGTTTTTGGAATCATCTGCTGCACTTGCAGATTTACTTTCAGTGTCTGGTACACAGGGAAACCTAGGTCTCATTGCACCTCCTCCTTTCCCAATCTATCACCCCAGAAAATAATCTGCCTTCCTGTTTTTGCTACAAAAGTGACTAACTTCAACATTTATCCAAGTTGTACTTTATCTGCCATGTGTTTGCTCACTCAGTCAACTTGACCAAATCACACTGAAACATTTCCTGAATTTCCCACAGCTCTCTATCCCACCTAGCTTTGTCATTCATCTTTGATCAGATTCACTGATGGTTAATCTACTGACTGTCATCAGTCTAGCAACAGAGCAGGAAACTTTACAGAGGCAGGGCCAGTATTGTAATTTGGTTTCGGATCAACATTGCATACTCTGAAGATGACTCCGATATTTTGGTCTTCCAATCAGTGCTAAAGATGCAGACAAAGATTTCTGTGACCCCAACTTCATGCAATGTTTCAGCTAGGATCTCTGATTGATGTTTTAGTGTAGCTTTTCAATGGGAAAGACGACAAGTGCAAATTAAAGATGGAGTAAGTGAGGATACCTTCACCCCCTGTCCTTTACAATATTCACTGCTATATTTGGGTAAGTTCCTAAAAGTCTGAAGTTGATAAGTGCGTGAGTTGGTAATGGGGCAGGGGACAGTTGCAGTGAATCTAAAGGGGTAGTCTGGTGGAAGGTGCATTTGGATTGGGGGATGTGTCAGGTTTGGTGATCTGGGGTGCCAGTTCTTGTGCTCAGTTCAGTTGCACTGACTAAATTTGGAGTTAAACTAGCTAATAAGCAGTATAACATTCCTGGCATTAGTTTGTAGATAAGTCCTATGTACCTGGCCAAAGTTCCTAGTGGTGTGTGTTGTAGAAATTTTTGGAAGTTCCTAGGTAGCAGAAATCAATCCATCAATTTCAGTACAAGTGATTGCATCCTGACTTCTGTGAACTCCTGAAATGAAACTCTCAACTTAGATTCAATCTCTTTCAATACAGATACTAAAGGATATGAGTCATTGAGCCATATCTAGTTCTAACTCCTACATAAAAGCAACTATTTTATAGGTCTCAACACAAAAGCAGCAGCTGAAATCTACATATCAACATTTGATAAAATGACATAAAAGGGCTCTTGTGGCACAGCAGTAGCATACCTACCTCTGAGGAGGAGGACAGAGTTCAAATCCCACCTGCTCCAGAGGCATACAAGAATCTCTCTCAACGGGTTGATTAGAAAATATCTAAAACGACATAAAAGGGGCTCTTGTAGTGCAGATGCAGTGTCCCTACCTCTGAACCAGGAAGCCTGGGTTCAAGTCCCACCTCCTCCAGAGATATGTCATAACATCTCTAAACAGGTTGATTAGCAAATATTGAAAATGACATCAAAAATCTGGTTCCTGCAGTCTGTTCCATCCAGATACACTGCCAACTACACATAACTTATGGCACATAATTTTCTGCTACAGACATAGAGCCAGGGAAATGAACATGATGGGTGGAATCTTCTCAATCAATGAATAATGTGGTGAATCAGTTGGAAAAATATGGCAAATTCAGACAAATGAGATTCTTGATGTTGAGAGAAAATGGTCACATTCTGCAAGTATGTTTGGAATAGCAAGAAGAGTTTGTCACTAGAGAGCAATGAAGGGCCTATTTGCATGATTTTACACATCATCAGACTATCCCAGTGGCCAGCAAGTTGAAAGCTGCCCTAATTTTTCACATAATTGTTGCTTCTGAGAATCCACTTAGAACTCATGGGAGATCTCTCAATCCTCAACACACTACCCACCAATGCTATATCAATACAATTTGTGACAGATCACACTGCTTCATCTCAATTCCCTATGAAGAGGTCAGTGCTGCAGCCTGGGCTGTATGCGTTGCTAATATCACTGGCTTCCCCCAGGTGCAGGCTACTATAGACTGTACACACATTGCATTGAGAGCACCATGTCATAACACAGCTGACTTTATGATCAGAAAACCGTTCCTTTCCATTAATGTACAAAGTCATCTGTAATCATCAGTACCATATCTTAAAAGACTGTGCAGGTACCCTAAGAGCTGCTACGCTCCTAATCCTTCTTCATTTCATAATGTGTTAGAGCCAAGAGCGAGAAACTCACCATGGAAGTCCCCATAATTGATACTTTGCGATTTTTTGGTGAAATGCAACCCAAATACATTCAGGACAGAATTTTTCCATAAACTGGCTCCAAACTCAAAGGTAGTAAAGCAAGGTCAATTTGAGTTGAATCAACATAGGTTTTGTGCTGAGAGCCCATTTATACTTGTGAAGGGTTGATTCTGCTCAAACCTTTATATTGAGACTAATTGACACATTCAGAAGTCCTTTATTGCAATATCCTTGTAGAATGCAAAAACTTGGAACTGATTTTCATTTGTATTTTTAGTTAAGTCTGTGTTGTACTGAGTTTTTGGAATAGTTCTTCACCAGCTAGCAAGTTTTCTTGCCCTATCTTACCAAAGTTGCTTTGTTAATTACCTAACATACCACTATGGGCATCTCTCATGCCTGTGTTCTACTCACTTTACTACTGTTGTTCCTGGAACACCTCATCATTGAGTGGATAACTGCCCAAAGACCAACGTCCCTTGCTTCACAACATCTTTAAAACTCTGCTACGTACCCAGATAAGCACTGGCATTCCCAGCTACTCTGCTCATTGACGGATGGAATCGGAACATGTCAGAGAAGAGGGAGATGGCACTCTTTTTCTCAGACGGAGACCTGGAGATCCGGCTGGATGGGGTGGTGCAAGGGAGAGGAGTCCTCTTCAGAACCTGCCAACCAGGTTTGAGGTTGCCATTTGGGTCAGTGCAGTTGCCACGGTGTAGAGGAATGGTCAGCAATGCAGAAAGCAGGTCAACAAGTTTCTCCACTCCCCTAAGGTAAGGGCCACACTCATCTCCCTGCCACCTCACAGTCACTCTGACAGTGCCACTGCACACCCCTCCCACCAAGGCTCATGCCACACTGTCCTGACTGTTGTCTGCAACATGTTCCCTCATCCCCTCATCTCCCTACAAAAATCCTGCATGCCTCATCAGCCTTTTGGAACACTTCCTGACATCTATGTACCCCCACCTTATGAATAGAAAATGCTGTCCCTCGCAGAAGAAGACCAAGACTGCTCCTGTGGGAATGCTGAGATATCCATCTCCCGCCAAACGGGTTCGTACCACTCTGTGCACCATTGCTACTCTCCCATGCGTCCTGCTGTCACTCTCAACCATTTACAACCACAGGCTGCAATGCCTTCTCTCTTTTTGGTGTTGCAGGTTCTGCAAACCTCCCAACTACTTCAGTGGAGAAGCAGCCTGCTGCAGAACACCCAGCCTCCTGGTTCTCTGAGACTTAAGCTTACCGAAGCCTCAGAGGATGTATCAGCAAAGCTGACTCCTGCACTCACCACCAGCTCAGATACTGACATCTAAGTGGTAATTATCGCTGGACTGTTAATCCAGAGATCCAGATAACATTCTGCGGACGCAGGTTTGAATCCTGCCACGGCAGATGGTGGCATTTGAATTCAAAAGATATCTGGAATTCAATATCTAATGATGACCATGAATCCATTGCCGATTGTCGGAAAAACCCATCTGGTTCACTAACGCCCTTCAGGGAAGCAACCTGCCATCCTTACTGGTCTGGCCTACATGTGACTCCAGACCCACAGCAATGCGGTTGACGCTTAACTGCCCTCTGGGCAATTCGGGATGGGCAATAAATTTTGCCTAGTCAGCGATGCCCTCAACCCGTGAATGAAAAAAAAAACTGCAGGCATAGAAACTATGAGACCACAACCTGGTGAGCACCTCACTATAAGATCTCCATAGCTGGCCATGGAAGAAACGGCTCAGGCTGCTGGCACTCAGAGAACTGCTGGAGACCAGACACTTGCCCAGCCCCAGGTAGGAGAAGATCTTATGGATTTTGTCCCTGGGTACAGGGAGGTTCAACAGTAGCAGACGGGGCTGTGCCCAGAAGCTACAACAGTGTAATGAATCCTACACCTGTCTGTCTGCGTGTCTCCATGGATAGATTAGCAGCTACCATGGTGCGTCAGTGCCCTCAGGGGCTGCTGGAAAGGTGCACCCAACTGCACTCCATCGCCTCACCCACTGGGCCTCAAGACTGAAGATATGGCAACAGCAGGATAGGCAATCTTGACCCCAGTCCAGGTGTCCTGTTCTCACAAGGAGACAGAGTGCCACCAGCAGACCCCACCTGAAGGTGAAACTGCACACAGACCCTTCTGCGGTTTAGACACCCATCCTGTTTGTCCTCGTCCAACCCTTTGAAGTCAAGGCCAAGGAGGATCAACTTGCCTCTGGCAACAAGACCCTGCACATGTCTGGCCCATATAGGCCCAGTGAGCCCCTCCAAACCTCCAGAACCAACTGGCTCTACATCTGAGCAGGCTCACTCCACCCGAGCTGCAGAGTTGGAGAGTACACTAAGATGGAATGGGAGAGAGAGAAATAAGAAACACATGGAGGGCACTCTGACGCAAGGGTAAAGAAGGCTTTTTTGTAAATAGAGCTGTGTACATCAATGTTGATGATTTTAATTTTCATGTATCTGCTTTTGAATCTCTATATGCAGGTGTTCAATGCATTTCCACACCAGCTGGCAGCAGTTCATGGTCACACATCAGGCTTAATGGAGCCTACTGCAGTATATGTAAGCAGGGGGGATCAATGTGTAAATATGGGATTAGTGCTGCTGACACTATGGCCTTCCTGGTTCAACATCACCAATATTTGGATCCTTTCACAGACAGAAGTGTTCCTGTGAGAGTTTTGCCCAGCAGTAGCTGTGTCAGGGATGTGTTAGGTATGTAGAGGGTCAATGCAGTAGGATGGCCGGACAGTAGGCAGCCCCCATGCCTGCGTGCTACTCTTTTCATGGACCTGTGACCCGTGTTGTTCCCCAGTAAAAGCCTTCTGTGTGGTCACAGCCATAACCCCCTCCTTCACAGGTTTAGCCACTTACTCCACTCACTCCAAGTGTGGCTGCAGTGACTTTCTTTCCCATTGCACACTTGGAATTCCAGCAATGATGGAAGGCAACAATAAGCACTCCTCTGGAAACCGCTTTCAGCTTCATATTGGACTGGTTTAGTGAGCCCCCGAACATCCACATTCCTTTCCAGCAGCCTATTCCATCAAGCCCATAGGATTCACACTTCTCAACACCGCCATCCAACACACCCTCTTTCACCTACAGTTGCCTACTCTTCCCACCCAGACCCTGTCATATAAAGTGACCTTGCCTGGTGTGGTCATTCACTGCCAATCCCCACACCAGATCAAAAGATGTCAAATGTCAATGTCCGTGGACAAAGGGTGCAGGTGCCTGGCGCCCATGGATCATAGTCTGTGATGTTGCTGCCCAGCATGAACGTTGTTCACAGCAAGTGTGAGCTGAAATAGCCAACAATACATTCTAGTTTTCCTGTTGAGTTTTCTCTAGCTTGTTTGGTATGTTTGCTAAGATGGGATTCTGAATATTACTGAGCTGAGCTGTGACATTAACAAGACATTTAACGATCAATAATGAGAGTCAATTAGCAATTTACCAATATCTCGTGAGAGGTACGCTTTAAAAGCATAAAAGATGGTGCAAGATAATCTTGATATCGAGCTGGGCCTCGCTAGACCTTGAGTCTGATTCTGCCCCAAATCTCACTACAGCCCACATTTCTCCCTCGCCAACATGATTCTGCCCCGGAATCTGAAAATATTCAGCTTAACAAGTGGTGCTGATAATATAAGAGCTGGCCACCTAACCCTGGTAGTCATGGATTCCAAAGTAAGAAATAGTCCATCGAATTGATGAAATATTGACAGCCCTGTGTGAAATAAGCAGCTATTTTGGTAAAACAGGAATCTGCCTAACAATAGGCTCAGTCTAATGTGACCAAATTATGTGACTTGCATTTCCGTAAGCTCTTTGTATTTTTTTTTTCTCTATCTGTAGGAGCTGCTATGTCATTCGGGCAATGTGCTAGGGTGTGAGGGAGAGAGGAGTGTATGGGATTGCTGTTCACTGAACGAGTGCTACTTTTCTTTTGGTGAGGGTTGGCAGCTTAAGAGCAGAAGATCACTAGTGTATAGCATAAAGAGCCATCTAGACTCGAAACATTAGCTTGCTGTCTCTCCATGGATGCTGTCTGACCCACTGTGACCTCCAGCATTTGTTGTTTTCAGTACAGATTCCAGCATCTGCAGTAATGTGCTCCTACTAGTGTGTATGAAATTGCTTCCTTTGCAGTCAGGAAAGCTTAGAAGTATTGGTGGCAAAAGTATTGCTTCATGAACCTTTGGGTTGGAGAAACCACCTATCAGCTACTACATGACTAATTCATTAAGTGGTGGTTAATTGAATTAATAATATTCTTTGTTTCTCTCATGCGAGAAAATGAGGAAAATGTTCTCTGTACTGAGAAAGAGTACCATGGTTTAGAGAATTAGCATTTGTGTGACAGTACCATACATGCCCTGGAGGCACAGAATGCTATCAATTATTCACGCAATCCGCAAAATATTGTTTCCATCTCCTACTGCTTAAACTTCAGAACTTGTATTTCAAGCTTACTGCATGCCCATTGACCAATTGCACATTTTCTGCTGCTCATGGGTAGGCTATTGATGGATTGCCCTTCATGTTACTTCCTGACACCCTACTTATTCTATTTTCCAAGAAAAGAGTTGCGTATAAAAATTTTTTACAGATCCTGCACAGCCAAACTTGAGTGTTTCAATTACCATGAGAACCAAGATTTCCAAATAATAAAGCAGAAGGCCACCAGGGTATGGGCAGAGGAGTCTTTGATGCATTCCTGTCAACCCGGTAAGGTAGAGGTTCACTTTTACTTTGATCATTACATAGAAGTAAGACACCAATCAATGACTAACATGCAGTCACACCTACTCATTTGCTACAAACATTGTGGCAGCCTTAATTGCTACTTTGTGCACAGCCACGGTCTGTATAACTTAAATAAAATATAAAATGACATAAGAAGAACTTTCATTTAAACAGCATGTTTCATGGCCATGGAACTACTCAAAGCTTTACAGCTAATAAAATACTTTTGCAGTGTAGTTACTGTTATAATGTAGGAAATATGGTACTGACTTTTTTCACAGAAAACGTCCACAATAGCAATGTGATAACCAGATAATCTATTTCATTGATGTTTCAACAATGGATAAATATTGGCCAGAACATCAAAGATAACTCCCATGAGCTTTTTACATGCACTTGAGAGGGCACACATGATCTCCATTTAATATCTCATCCAAAACATGGTATCTCTGATTGTGGAATATTCTGTCAGTACTGGACGAGAATGCCAGCCTTGAGTTTTGCACTCAGTTCCTAGAGCTGGATTGTAAACCAACAACATCCAACTCAAAGTTGAAGGTGCCACCAATGGAATCTCAGCTGACACTGAGATAACCTGTTTCTAATACCTTTGCCTCCCAAGATGAGAATATGGAGATCAGGGAGAAGTACAATCACACCATCACCTGCCAAGCACCCCAGCACAAGCTGAGATGCAACTATTTTTTGGGAGGGATTAGAGATGGTCAGAAGAAAGTACTGATTGAAGTACCTGGCTTCAGTCAGTGGAAAAGAGAAGTCACATTATGTAGGCAGCTGCTAGGGCATCTACAGATTTGTACTTAATATACTGAACTGCACTTACTAATCAGCAGTAATTTTCATACAATTTTCTTAGAATATTGAGAAATCTTAGAATTGGTTCGTAGAACTACACTTTGCCCTTGTTTTAGTTTGCATATAGATGGAACTAAAAATATGAAGAGATGGACTTCTAACCAATTTTCTTGCTCAAGTCTACACAGTCACAGCCACCTAACAGTATGGACAGTGCTGCTCAGGCCTTGATCTGTAATAAACACCATGTCAGTGTGAGAATTTAAGTATACAATACAGTTGAAATGACTGGCCATGCAAAACAACAAAGCATTACAAAGAACATTTCTGTCAACCTCTCATTTTTCATTATTACACAAATTCAAAAACCAACCTCAATCTGAGCAACAGTTTTAAATCTTGATTAATTTTAATCTTAGTAGAGAGGTAATGATAAAAATGGAGCTTGAGAACCACTCCACCAACCCGCACCCCCTCACCACCCCCGCCCCGACTCCCCCCCCCCCCCCCCCCCCCCGGCCCCCCTCTTCCGGCGTCTCCTCTCCACTCTTGTCCC
>NC_063345.1:43472102-43554065 GCF_021869965.1 Rhincodon typus
CCCCCCCCCCCCCCCCCCCCCCCCCCCCCCCCCCCCCCCCCCCCACCGCCGGACTTTTAATGGTTATCTGAGAATTTTTTAAACTTAGCTTCACAGCAACTGCAGTTAACCTCTGCAATCTTTGAGAAACTGTACAAGTGTGAGACTATTTCCATAAGATGGATATCCTCTCTAAGTGTACTTCAGGTGACTTTGTGGTTGATTTATATCATACATTGCTTCAAACAGTTCAGCATAATTCTTTGCTTATTACTCACAGAACAGTGCTGTACAACTAGCAAACAAAATCTAGTAAAGAACTAGTTAGAACACAACTGCTTTTAAATAACTGCGTACAGATGTGGCATTTAAAGAGAATAAAATGTGCTAGTCGGCAAGGTTGCAGTGTGACATCAGTGTGTTCAGCAGATTTTGTGGCAGCACACACACCAATTAGAGTCAAAGCAATTATTTTCAGTCACTTTAATAGCGTTTGCGTGCCGTAGAATGTGTAACTATATTTGCTCCAGGCATTAGATTCATTTACTCTTCTTGTCAAGGCACGTTTACTATGATTTTGGCCCCATGTCCTCAACAGACACACCCCTTGAAAAAATGTACTAAATATGGAAAAGAAGTAGAGGCTGACTGAAAAACCAAATCAGATCTCTTGAAAGGTTAATTGACTGTACACATTTTAATTGAACACTGTCTGATGTCTTTTTCCATGTTCAGTGTTTTTGCATTTTGGCATAATAGTATTAATCATTCATTTACACTTCTATATAATTATCAGAATGATAAGCTGTCAAAAACAAACTCCAGCTCATAAATTACAACAGAGTTTCATGCAAAAATATCCTGCTTCCTTTTTATTGTAGGACAGGTGTTTGATAGTTGTTGGGAAAGGGAGATTTTGTAACCTTGTTCAAAGGACAAACTTATTGCATCTGCTTTGAAACAAAATCCGGCAGTTATGGAAGATGGAAGTATGCTTCATATTTTTCAACTGAATTTTTACAAGACAGTTTCTATCACAACATTTCCATCAAGATGTAAACATCATAAGGTGTTTGTTTGTGTAATATTGTAAACCATTGAAAGAAAGCTAATAACTTTTTGCGGGGTAAAGTTGTTTTCCATCGTTGTTTGTGTAACTTTGAAACTGCGACTGATAGCTTTCCTAATTTTGGAAGGTATATTGCTTATGTTGAGATGACAGATCACAGAGTTGGCAGTGAAGAACAACAGTACTATTCATCTCTATGTCTCCTGCATTAAGCTTAGACAGATTATGAAATTGAAATTCTTCTTTCTGTCCCTATGAAATGAGTTCTTACTGAAAAGGAATCCACCACACAAGGTTGCTTTTTATTTTTGCAGTAGAGTCGCATGCACTAGGACATTTAAAATGGGAAGATAAGTCAGGAGAGATCGTGTTCTAGGGTAGGATTTAAACATATTTGGATAAAAGCAATTCTGTGAGCGTCCATTTATTCAGACAATGGCTAGGATTTTCCTTTATAGTTAAAGTGTGAGGATGGGTGTGAGGATGAATGAGACACCACCCCCATGACCAATGAGAAAGTTTGCCTGATCGAATGTTAATCAAGCACCTAAATGATCACCAAGTTGGCTTTCCAGTTGAGTACTACCTGACACAGTAATCTCCTACCCTGCCTGTAGCTGCCGGCCAATCAGAGGCCTATCGAAGAGAAATAATGGTGACCACGTAACCATTGTTGATTGTTGTGAATCCCCTGAAGCCCTTTCAGGAAGGAAATCTGCCATCCCCACTTGGTCTGGTCTACATGTGACTCTAGACCCACAACCTATCAACTCTTAACTGACCTCTGAGAAGTTAGGGAAGGGCAATACATGCTAGTCAGCAATGCCCACATCTCATGAACAAATATTTAAAAAATGGCTAGCACCCTTTGTGCAGAGCAGCATCATTCCAGAGACCCAGTCTGCTGGTGCCACAGCAACACAGAAGACCAGGAACAGCAGCAGAGTTAGTGACTTCTTGGAAGAGAATATTGCAAGATGTGGTTTGCAGGGAGAGGGAGGGTTCAAAAGCAAGAAAAGGAGGGGGCTTTAGTTGGCCACGTTCATCTGCTACCCTTTCATGCCCAGGATCAACCACAGATTGTAGAAGATAAACCTGGAGGCAGTCCACCCATTTTACCAGTCAGCAAGGCTGCCACTACTCTTGTCTGCTGAGAACACAGTTAATTGGGGCAGTGACAGGAAGAGGCACTCAACTGGTTGTTAATGTATCATTTGTGGACCTTAATTGTCAGCAGATCAGGAAAGTTGACCCAAAAAAAAATCATGAAGACAAATGTTTTTCTTTGAAAAAATCATCAAGAAACCCAAAACTCAATAATCCCCAGCTGGAAAGTTAGTTGAAATTATTTTGCAATCAAATCTCAAACAAGTAGGGAACAATCATTTCCCCTTTCATACTGGTTGTAATGTTTAACCTTCTATGCATCACTGATGTTGTATTATTTATTTTAGTGAACTATTGCATGCAACTGAAAGATGTAATCCTTGGAAGCAAACCAACAACAACGTCAACAAAAGAAAGCCAACACTTGCCCAATCACCTCAAGTTCAATAGATCAATAAGAGTTACGGCATTTTACAAAATATACAAAATATCTGTAGTAAAGAGAAAGCACAGAAATGGCTGAAAAATACTGTTAAATACACAGCTAAAAAATTCCTTTAGAACTGGAAAAATTAATGAAAATGTAACCTTTTTTTGGAAGGGAATTAGAGTATTCTTTGACTTTTGGCCATCATAAGTAATAATACTGGTTATCTGGGAATCTCCTTGGAGCAATATTGCCGCTCTTTGGTCATAAAGTCATCAGCTGGAGCTACTAGCTGTATTGAGGGAAAGATAATGCTTGTCTTCCATGTAGTGTTGACTGCTCAATAAACATATCAATGTACATGCATGAAAATTTATCTAATCTCTTGAACAATACCACTGAATAAAGAAAAAAGTTGCATTTATACAGTGTCTTTTAACCTCATGATTTTTCAAAATGACTTTCAGTCATTGAAGGGAGTATTTAGGATTGAAACGTAATCTGTACCAATGTGCCCCTTGGACTGCCATAGTCACATAGAACATAGGACATAGAACAGTACAGCACAGTACAGGCCCTTCGGCCCACGATGTTGTGCCAAACTTTTACCCAACACCTAAGGTCTATCTAACCTCCACCGCTACCTTATACTATCATCCATATGCCTATCTAATAGCCACTTAAATGCCCCTAATGAGGCCGACTCCACTACCCTCTCCGGCAATGCATTCCACGCCCCTACCACTCTCTGAGTAAAGAACCTACCTCTGACGTCTCCGCGATATCTACCTCCTTTCACTTTAAAACTATGTCCCCTTGTAAAAGCTACCTCCACCTGAGGAAAAAGTCTCTGGCTGTCTACTCTATCTATACATCTGATCATTTTGTACACCTCCATCAAGTCACCTCTCATCCTTCGTCGTTCTAAAGAGAAAAGCCCTAGCTCTCTCAACCTTTCCTCATAAGACCTTCCCTCCATTCCAGGCAACATCCTGGTAAATCTCCTCTGCACCTTTTCCGACGCTTCCACATATTTCCTGTAATGAGGTGACCAGAACTGGACACAATACTCCAGATGTTGCTGAACCAGGCTTTTGTATAGCTGGAGCATAACTTCACGGCTCTTGAACTCAATCCCTCTATTAATGAAAGCTAACACACCATACGCCTTCTTAACAACTCTATCCACCTGGGTGGCAGGTTTCAGGGAACTGTGAACATGAACCCCAAGATCCCTGTGTTCCTTCACACTGCCAAGAATCTTTCCGTTAACCCTGTATTCTGCTTTCAAGTTTGTCCTTCTAAAATGAATCACCTCACACTTTTCAGGGTTAAACTCCATCTGCCACTTCTCAGCCCAGCTCTGCATTCAGTCAATGTCCCTTTGTAACCTAGAACAGCCCTCCGCACATCCACAACGTGAACCACCTTCGTATCATCTGCGAACTTGCTAATCCACCCTACCACTCCTTCATCCAAATCATTTACAAAAATCACAAATAGAAGAGGACCCAGAACAGATCCTTGTGGTAACTGAGCACCATGTTGAATATTTTCCGTCCACTACCACCCTTTGTCTTCTAAGGGTCAGCCAATTCTGAATCCAATCTGCCACATTTCCCCCTATCCCATGCCTCCTTACCTTCTGCATGAGCATACCATGGGGAACCTAATCAAACGCCTTACCTAAATCCATGTATACCACATCCATTGCTCCACCTTCATCCACGTGTTTGGTCACCTCTTCAAAGAATTCAATAAGGAGAGCAAGCAAAAGCCACTTCATTCAGGTGGAGCTTTTTGAACATTTAAGCTGGTAAGCCTCAATGTGACAAAAGAGATTTGCACAAATCACTGGAGAATCTCAGCTGGTCTGGCAGCATCTGTGAAGTTCCAATTCCACGTCATGAGACTCAAAATATTGACTCTGCTTTCTCTCCACAGATGCTGCCAGACTTTCTGAGTTTCTCCAGGAATTTCTGTTGTTGTTTCAGATTTCCAATATCGGCTGCTTTTGATGGTATAAAAGAGATTTGTGACAGGCCGCAGCAAACTAAATCATTAATCGTGAAATAGATTCTAGAGAAGTACAACAAGAAGCTGTTATCTCCAATAGTGCAACAGCTTCTCAGTACCACAATGAAATGTTACCCAAACATATTTCTGGTGTGGAACTTGAACCAACAGATGTCTTACAGAGGTGAGAGAACTGCCAATGAGCAACCGCTGACACTGAACTTATTACCATCCCACAGACAAGGCAACAACTGAACAGTTTTAGAAGATATGTATTGAAGGTTGAAATCTGATGGGTAAAATTTGGTTTACAGACTTGGGAGATTCCAATTCTGTTAAAGAAAGCCATCCTTCTGAATGTTGTGAAATTAACCAAATTGTCAGTTCTGGGTCCCACTTAAGCATCAATTCAAAGTTCATCTTTTCAAAAACCAGGTGAAAGGTACAGATTTACATGAAAGGACTCCAAAGAAAAAATGTGTATTACTAAAGAAATAGTCAAAATTTCCATGACGCACCTTAGCTCAGGGCGTGATTCATTAATTATGATGGATGAGGTAGGGTGAAATTTACTGATAACATGAGAAGCTTGTTGCTAGGAGAACTCAAATGAATTGAGCATTTTTATTTAAAGCAACATCCTGTAACACTGTTTTCTGCAGCTTTTTTGGGCGCGTGTGGAGTGAAGTGCAGTATTCCTGTACTAGAAGCATTCCTGCAGAATTTAGAAACCATTGTATCTCTTTGAGAAGATAGAATATGAAGCAGCTTTCACTTTAACCAACTTGTAAGCTATACGTCAAAGCTGACTATTTTGCTACAAGGAAGCAAATGACATTAAAGGGCACAACATGCCTAGATCACTTTCAAGATGCACTCCTCACAAATGGTATTTGCATAGGAATGGAAACAATGTTCTCTCTTTACATTTGAGAATGTTACATGTGTGTTGGGGTAGAGAGAGATCTAAAAACATGCTTCAAACATTTCTATACATTATCCACAACAGAAAATATATCTCAAACCTAACTATAAAATAATTGTAAAATAAAAGCAACATACCGTGAATTCTGGAAATCTGAAATAAAAACAGAAAATGCTAAAAATACACAGCAGATTAACATTTCAGATCTGTATTCTTTTATCAAATTATATCATAGATAAAATAATTGAATATTCTGGACACTGTCACATTGAGGTCTTGTCTAGTTATTTTCTCCAATTCACCATCACTGGCCTAGTGATGCAGATTCCTGTACCTTATGATCAGCAGAATAACTTTAACCAAGTTAATCAGGAATGACCTGCCAGCCTTAAGGAGAGGACATTCAAATGCTGGATTCTGTGATCCCATATATATATATATGCATACCTGCCTGATCTACTGAAAATTAGGATCCATAAACATTGATTTGTAATTGGCCTTGTCTCCTTAATGAGTTTATTTTCATTGAAATCAATGATTGAACAGAATTCAATATTCAGTGAAATTCAATCTACTTCCAATCTTTCTTCATAACATCAAAATTGTGCAAACTGTACTTTTACTGTGTGCTCTATTTCATGCTTCAAATCAACATTTGCTGAAGGAACCAATGTCAACATTTGGAAAAGACACCATTTTGATAGTTTCAAGCTTTAACTCGTAAAGATCTTGCTTTTCAGAGAGACACAAAGCTAGATTTTAATCGCCCTACACGGACAGGCTAGGAGTTGGGGATACTGTAACATGATGAGGGACAATGGGATAAATGTTGGCCTCCCATTGCCATGGTAATCACTACAGTGGACAAGGTGGATGATCCAAAGGCCAATTAAAGATTTCTTCCCACTACCGCTGGCACTTTATCAGAATAGTTTGTCAGCAGTATGGGGAGATTATCTATTGTATTATGGCAGTCTCTCTTTGGGGTCAGAGGGCCCTCCTTTTCAGAGTTGCAATCTCCCCGATTTTTCCCAGCTGGCCTGCAGAAACACCCTCATGCCCTCACCCATTAACACTCTGGCCTGGCGTTGCCTCCACCTGACAAGCTAATTTGCAGCAATGCCCTCCTGCTCACACCTAATAATCCCACTCCCTTATCAATGCCTGCCTGACTGGCCCTGGCTCCCCGAGACCTGATTAAAAGTAAAGTACAATGTTTGTAACAAATCCCTGAATATTGTACATTTTAGAATTATTCTCTGTAGTAATCAGCTGGTACAATGAGTTATCCATTGGTCTTCACCAGGAATTGAATTTGAACTGAGTCCAGAACATAAGCTGGAAAATTTCTCCTTTCTGTCGACTGTATCAATTCCAATTAAATGAATGTAGGCAGCGTTACTCAAGTTTCCTATGAGATTGGATCCAAATGCAAAATGGACACCAAGTTATCAGATACATTAGGAACTGACGTGATAAATAAATAAAGATTTTATTCACTTAGTGGAAAAACATTTCACACTGATGCTCTAATCGTCTGATTTTTGAGGTTGCGTTAAGGAGCTTTTTGTGCACGTTTTTTTTAAGCCAAGAGGTTAGAAATGGTTAGAAACGTTAATGAGCAAACAAATCACCGACTTCTGTGGTATTTCACAGCATCCTATTGAAACTCATTTATTAATTCATTTATTTTATATTAGCTGATATTTTTAAACAGCGAGAAGCTTGATACACAAGCATGACCATACCATTAGCACCTAAAAGAAAAAACTTGCTTTTATACAGCACCTGTAACATATAAAAACGTCCCAGATGGCCCCAAGTCCCCATAGAAGTGTTATCATACAATATATAACAGGAAATAGGGCAGGTGACACAAAAGCTTTGTCAAAGAAACGGTTTAAAGCAATATCAGAAAAAGCAAAAGAAAATTAGAGGGGTGGAAAATGTTTGGAGGCAATTCCTGAACTCAGGGCCTTAGAAGTCACATCTGCCAGTGGCGAAAAAATTAACATCGAGGAAGGGCAAGAGACCAGAATTAGAGAAATTTATTTATAAGGTGATGGTTTTGAAAGGGTTAATGCTGAAGATTGTATCAAATCCGATGATGTCATAAGGACTTGCGTGGGTAAAGGCGGATAGTTCTAGATCTCAAAGAAGACAAACCTATCATCTAGATCTCCTCACAGTCTTTGTAACATTACTTGTCATAACAATGTAACTTGATTGCCATCATGCAATGATTACATCTAATTCAAGACAACAGCCTCTTTAGACTAGTTTGTGGTTCTCCTTTACTACACTAAACAAAGCTGGGCCTTTCTCTCCCTAAAAGAAGAATGGCAGCAGCAAATGGTGACTAAGAGTCCAACTAGCTCATACTAAATTGTGACCGTGGTGGTGGTTATCTGAGGATTTACTTTGGCTGCATTGTTACAAACAACAGAGTAGCTAGAAGGGAAGGGAAGTGAACACTAATTGAGGGATTTGAGAGTGAGGATAGAAATTTAAGAGTGTGGTGATAGTTAACGTGGAATGAGCTCGGGTACAATGGATGAATGTCGCTTAGGAGTTAGGATTCAGACAGCTGAGCTTTGGATGAGCTTAATTCTATAAAGAAGGAAGTTGGGAGACTTACTCAGGAGAGTATAATAAACAACTGAACAGAGAGGTTACAAAGACTTCAGCATTGGGTGAGTAGAAGCAATGCTAGAATTGCCAAGATGACAATAAAAGGTTTCGATTCACGAGAATTAGTTGGTCGTCTTTCAGTTTTACAATTGTTTCAGGTTAGCAAAATATTGATTGTACTTTTAACCCGTGCCACTATTTCACAATATACAAAAAGTAAAAAATGTAAACCAACCCATTCTTTCACACACACACACACACACACACAGTGGTAATACCAATTGTTTTACAACTTTAAATGACTGAGACATAAAGGTTAACTGATGCCAAGAAGATATATTCCTCCACATTGAAACTTCAAGTGACAATTTTCTAAAAAGGATCAAAAGTTTTGATGAACGTTTTGTCATAAATATCATTCAGTATAACTTGTACTACACCTTTGTGTGCGTGCAATGAAATTATACCTGCTCCCTGGTGTGGTATAAAATTTAATTTTAAAGCATAACTTGTCACTCACAATGGAAATTGTATTGTGGAGCTGAAGGTGTAGACTCTGACGACTTGTAAAACTTGAATTCTGTACTTTGTATTTTTAAGGATATGATGTTGTGCGCTTACTCACAATCAAGGAGTTCACAACTTGTTCACCACCTTGTGCTGAGGGATGTGGCTCCAGAAGCCACTGGGGTGGATTTCTTGGGAAGATCCATCACACAGCCTTCTCAAAAGAGCTGCAGATTTTTCCCTGGTCTTCTGTGTTTTTTCGACTGATGTCAAGACCAGATAAAAATACAGCCTTGAGAATTTACTCCGCCTATATCACAGACAACAAGGATGTTACAATTCTACAATGGGGAGGGTGAAGGCTTAGTGGTATTGTCACTGGGCCAGTAATCCAGAAAGCCTAACTAATAATGTTCTGGAGACCCAGGTTCAAAATTTCACCATGGCAGATGTTGAAATTTGAATTGAAAGAAACAAACAAACTCTGGAATTAAAAGTCTAATAAAACCATTGCTGATTGTCAGTAAAACCCGTTTCGTTCTCAAATGCCCTTTAGTTGCGATAATTACCTACATGTGACCTACATGGATATAGTCTGGCCTACATGTGACCCCAGACCCACAGTAATGGGAATGATTCTTAACTGCTCCCTGAAATGATGTGGAGATGCTGGTGTTGGACTCGGGTGGACAAGGTCAAAAATCACATGACACCAGGTTGTAGTCCAACAGGTTTATTTGAAAATGCAAGCTTTCATAGCTCAGCTCCTTCCTCAAGATTAATGTGAGAATGAGGGTATAAGACACAGAATTCATTAGCAGAAAGGTAACAACACTAAAATTGGCTGTCTCTTGTTGAATCTTTAATCAGTTAAGAAGGAAACTACTGATTAAAATGCAAAATCCTGATTCCTCTCAAGTCATCGTTCCGAGATAATTAAAGGTTTTATCAATGAAT
The DNA here is from genome assembly GCF_021869965.1 of Rhincodon typus. Lineage (NCBI taxonomy): Eukaryota > Metazoa > Chordata > Chondrichthyes > Orectolobiformes > Rhincodontidae > Rhincodon > Rhincodon typus. The sequence goes on from NC_063345.1 coordinate 43,481,721, forward strand.
ATAAGGGGTGACATCTCAGGTCAGACAATACATTTTGGGTGTGAGGTCTTGCTTAGAATCTATCTATGTTTTAAACTGCGGTCAAGTTTTTTTTTGAGTAACTGCTCCTCATATGACAGTCTCTTCATTCCTGGGATCATTCTAGTGAACCTCCTCCGGACCCCCACTAAGGCCAACACATCTTTTCTTAGATACAGGACCCAAAACTGCTCACAATATCCCAAATGTGGTCTGACTGGAGCCTTATATAGCTTCAGCAGGACATCCCTGCTCTTGTATTCTAGCCCTCTTGAAATGAATGGTAACATTGAATTAGACTTCCTAACTGCCAACTGTACCTACAAACTAACCTTAAGAGAATCCTGAACTAGGACTCCCAGGTCCCTTTGTTCTTCAGATTTCCGAAACCTTTCCCCATTTAGAAAAAAAAATATGCCTCTATTCTTACCAATGTGCATAATGTCACACTTTCCCACATTGTATCCTTCTGGCACTTTTTTTGCCCACTCTGCCAGCCTGTCCAAGTCTTTCTGCAGTCTCCCCACTTCCTCAACACTACCTGTCTCTCCACCTATCTTTGTGCCATCTGCAAACTTAGCAACAATGCACTCAGTTCCTTCGTCTAGATCATTAATGTATATGTGGCACTAAGAGACCTGGCAGCTGCTCAGGCCCAGGGAGGAGAGTACTTTGTGGTGTCAGTAGTCAGGGCTTTCATCCACTTACACAGCGAGGAACAGGAGAGGCAAACAAGGATGTGGGATACTGGGTCCCTCATTGCCCAGAAGCTACAGCAGTGCAATGAATCCTGCAACTCTCTGGCTGCTTCTATGAAGAGGTTGGGATGTGCCACGGAGATCCAGGTCCAGCACCCTCAGGAACTGCTGGTGAGGTGCACCCACCTGCAAGTCCATCGCACCAGCCACTGATCCTCAGGACTGAAGGTATGACGATAAGGGGCTGAGGACCCTTGACACCTGTCCGGATGCCTGTCCTCACAAAGGAGACAGAGCAGTGCCAGGAGTCACCCAGTCAGAGGTGGAACTATGCATAGACCCTTTTACACTTTTCACTCAGAAAGCTGCAGACGTGGCCAAACCTTCCATTTCCACTTCCACCCTGACTGCTCCACATGCCCCAACTTACTTCTGGTAAGAGGACCCTTGGCACATCTGGCCTGTCCAGACACAAGTGCCCCAGGATTGCCCCTCCAAAGCTCCAGGACCATTGGGCTCTACTTCTGAGCAGACTAGGTCCACTCCAGTAAACTAGGGATGACGGTGAGATATACTGGGACGAAGAGAAAGAAGAACACCTATTGAGGGCATTTTACTGGCACAGGTGGAAAAAGGCTGGAATCTGACTGTCAATTTCTGTGTAAATGTTCCTGATGTTATTTGTCATGTGTTTGAGAGTCTCTCTGAGTAAATGCTACACACATCTCAACACCATCTGGCACTGCTTCACGACCACAGCCGAGACTCTATGGATGGAGATTTTCCCTGTGAGCCTATTGCACCATTTGGAAGCGGAGGGAGTAATGTATATATATTGAGTCATGATGACACCTTTGATCCTCCTTGTTCAACATCTCTAATGTTTGGCTCCCTCTAAGCACAAAGACGTAACAGTCAAAGAGTTGTCCAGCTTTGGCTGTGTCAGGGAAATTGAACATACAGAGAGTATCGATGCTTAGGATAGCCAGGGAATAGGCAGCCTGTGTGACTGTGTGCTATATGTTGTACTTGCTTGTGACCTATATTCTTTTCCTTTAAATGCCCTATGATGATGTTTGCTGCAACCCCCTCTCTCATCGGTCAAGTCACTTACTTCGCCAATTTCAAGGGTGGTTGCAGCTATTTTCTTCCCTGTGGTGCACTTTTAATTTCCAGTGCAATTGAGGGTGACAGCGAGTGCACCTCTGCCAGTCGATTCCAACTTCAGCCTGAAATTGTCAGTGAGCCCTCAAACATCTGCATTCCCTTCCTAGCTGCTAATCTGATCAGCCTCAGAGGCTTCATCCTTCCCCAAGTGCCCTCTCTGCATTTCCCACCCAGGCCCTGACACAGAAGGTGTGGTAATTTACTGCTACCCCTCCCCACTTAAAGCCAAGATCTCCTGACCATTGATGAATTCCCCATCCTGCATTACTGCCTCCCCAGCTATGCATTACCATATCCCCTTTGTAAATCCAACAGCCCCCTTCACAATAGTACTCCACCCATGACCAGAGCTTACAGCCCCCCAGTCCCAAATACTAAATTTCCCTGCTAAGGATCAGTCCCATGGCAACAGCTCCAATTGCTGCCCCCCCTGCTATGTTTCTAATCCAATCACCCTGACCGACTTGACCACAGAGAGCTGGCCAAACCATGCCCAGACCCCTGCCTGCTGCCTATATATCCCTCAGACTGTGATACCCTTTCGCCCTCCCCAGACCTGCTGCTCTGCAAACAATGGGTCAATAATGATCTAATCCTTGGACATGCAGAGCGCCAGTTCCATGATTTACTGTGCCGGGTCCCCCAAGTGATGGGTGCCTTCACAGACTCCCCTATAATTCTGAGGTAGGCTGCTTTCCCGTAGCATGTGCAGTGTGTTTACCATGTAAGCTGCTGGTACGTGGTGCAATTGTGAAGTTGACATAGCACACTGCCATCCAGCAAAATGTGATTGCCCTAGGCTGAGGCTTCTTTAGCAGCAAGGCATGGCAAACCAGAGAAGCTGTGAGTATGCAATTAGGCATTAAGTTCACTGTAGATTTGGCTGTAGAACTGGCTCGTCATACAGTGTGATGCCAACTGACTGAATAAACTGACCGAAGTTACCACGAAGGACCCTCTCTCTCAACGTCCTCCCTGGCCTGAGGCGTGGTGATTCTTAGGTTAAACCACTGCCAGTCGCATCTCTCTGAGGAGAGTGCAGCCTATGATCTGCTAGGGCTACAGTGACTTTTACAAATCAGCAAGCAATTTCAGCAGGGGTTAGAGATATACTGTGAATTTCGTATCTCCACAATATGCTCATCAACTTATTTAGTCCATATTTGCTTTCCAAATGCCGTATCTTGCCTTTAATTGAAATATGCTGGCTTTTCACATTAATTGCCCATTAAGTTCACCACAGAAAGTTAGTGCTGGTAACTAACAGTGTAAGGACGTTTTTAATGAAATGATCATTTTTAATGGCACAAATCAACCTCTGACTCAAAAGTAAACATTGAAATTATTCATTCTCATTTCGACATGTAATGTAGTCTTCACTGAGAATTTTAAAATGTAAACATTCCAATGCTTTCTTTTAACTTTTTTTTTGCTTTTGCTGACTGTCTTAATCAATTGTTTCTTTCCCCATCTTTATTTATTTTTCTGTACCTGATTTGACTTGAATTCATCCATTTGTTCTGGACATGGTTAGGGAAATACATTGTTGATCCTGCCATTTATAAAGCCCCACTGCCTTGTTGCCCTTATCACAGACAGCCAGTCACAGTGCATACTTTTTACAAGTTATGGAGCAAAAACATTTCAAGCTAAAAGACGCAGAAGACTACAAGGTGTCATGCTTTTGCAAGATCCAGACTATTTAGTCATTTATCACATTGCTGTTTGTGGGAACTTACTGAGTGAAAATTGGTAAGTGCTTTTTCCCGATTATAACAATTAGACTTAAGAAGTTCTTCATCAGCTGTAAAGTATACTAAGGCTGAGGTTCTGCAAAAGGTTATATAAGCACATATTCTTATTTTTCTTGTATAGCCTAATTGGTTTAATGGTTCATGACCTTCTGACTTGGTTGTGAGTTTGTGAATCTATGAGTAATCAGTTTCTCTAACCATAAAGTTATTTGTTGGGCATACACATCTCTGAGGAAATTTGCTTAACCTGTAAGGAAATTTGCTGGGATACCTATGGACATTATTGGTAGTTGTCCACCCCTGTCACAAGTAAATATAACCACATTATTGTTATTCCTCACAAATATTTCAGTGATTCATATCTGAGTGTCTTTGTTATGTTTAGTTGTTGTGCTTGTCTTTTCTACAAGAGAAGGCTTGGTAGTTATAAATCATTTTTGCTGATCGTGGAGTAGAAGGTAAACTGTTTTGACAGCAACCTTTTTAACTTATGTTAGGACACAGCAGTACAGCATGTTATTAACCGTCTAAGGTGTCCAGTGATGGATTTTCACTTTAGGAGCTGGAGTGCTTCTGACATTCATAATACCGTGATCTCCAACTACGTTGATATTTGGCTGGTGGTTGAAGCTATTTCTCATAGCAAAGAACACCACAAGAGTCAAATTCTGGAATGTATGACCTCTATAGCAACTGTCAAAGAGCAAATAGTTAACAGAGATAGATTTCTACAAGAGTCTTATTCACATTCATGGAACATGGCATCCTTGGCTGGGCCAGCTTTTATTGCCTGTCCCTAGTGCCATTCAGAAAGTGGTGGTGAGCTGCCTTTTTGAACTGCTGGCGTCCACATGCTATAGGTTGATCCACAATGCCGTCAGGGAGGAAAAAGTGAATGGATAAATCCAGCAAGTGTAACATAGGAAACTATAATGTGGAAAAAAGAGCTTGATCATGAATTGAAGAGTTAACATGTTTATGTTAACCTGTCACAGTCGGTAAAGAAAATTTACATACTGTTTTTGTGATAATACATGGTTGTATATTACTGGGTCACTTTTGCCCTTCTAACTCTAAACATTTCAACTCTCTTGTCAGATTGTTTTAAATATGTCACAAGTCCCTGTTATCTTTAGACTATCTTTGGTAGTGCAGATATCTAGGGTACAAACTGAGTTGAATATACAGATAAATCCTTCTGTTATTTACACAAGTTACTGAAATTAGCTAATACATCCACAGAATCATTCCATCATCAAAAATTGGAAGGGCATCACATCAATTGACCTTATTTTGACATTGCTTTATGGTCAAAGTTATTCAAAATTAAATAAATAAAGTAAATAAATGCAACAGTATAGTATTGTCATGGAGTAAAGTACTGCCGATGCTGGACTCTGTACTGAAAACAAAAAATGCTGGAAATCACAATGGGTCAGGCAGCATCCGTGGAGGGAGAGCATGCTAATGTTTTGAGCTCTGGTGGAGTCATCTCGACTCAAAACATTAGCTTGCTCTCTCTCCTTGGATACTGCCTGACCCATGGATACTCCATGGATTTCCAGCATTTTTTGTTTTTAGTTTAGTCATTGTCCTTGAAAGGAAATAATAAATATTCAAAAGAAAAGAATTACATTTCTACTCAATTGATATTCAACAAATGCAGTGATTCTAATCTCATTATCATTGGGAATGATATTGGACTGCCCTTTCAAACCAATGGTTTCAATTTGCTTCACCCTATATTAAACAATGCATTTTAAATATCCTTGAAACAATTAGCAAAGCTCCTTTGAATGTACAAACTCTCAACAGTATTGAAAAGGATATTAGCCATTGTGTTTGTGACATTGTTCAATTAGTAAAACCAGTTATGTATTTAGTCTTGGTTTCAGCTAGCTCAATTGGTGAGATGGCACTTGTAATTCAGATTAATAGCATGGGTATGAGTTTTGTTCCAGCTGAGGTAGACTTCAGAGCAGCCTCCTCGTGTTTCCCTTGAGAGTGAAACATAATTACGGGAAACCAACACAAAACAACTGGCAAGAAATACAGGTCAGGATGAAGCATCTGCAGGCAGAGAACCAAGGACCTGTCTTAGGGCAGAAAACACACGAAGATGATGAAGAATTTTGATGTATACTGTTGTATATTTTGCCCGTTATGGGAACTGCATTGGCCTGGCATATCAATTGAAAGTTTCAAATCACTGCTTATTAATCTCAGCTAGTTCCTGCTCTCACCGGCAGGACAGACCCAGAGACATGGCAGCACAGTGGTATACAATTGGGAGGGTGTTGCTCTAGGAGTCCTCAACGTTGACTCCAGACCGCGTGAAGTCTCATGGCTTCAGTTTAAACATGGGCAAGGAAACCATCTGCTGATTACCACATACCGTCCTCCCTCAGCTGATGAATCAGTACTCCCCTACGTTAAACATCACTTAGAGGAAGCTCTGAGGATGGCAAGGGCACAAAATGTATTCTGGGTGGGCGATTTGAATGTCCACCACCAAGCGTGGCTCAGCAGCACTACTACTGATCAAGCTGGTCAGGTCCTAACGGACATATCTGCTAGACTGGCTCTGTGGCAGGTGTGCAAAACATACTTGACCTCATGCCTACCAATCTGCCAGCTGCAGATGCATCTGTCCGTGACAGTATCAGTAAGAGGGACAACCGCACAGTCCATCCTTCACATTGAGAATAACCTCCATCGTGTTGTGTGGCACTATCACCGTGCTAAATGGGACAAACTTTGAATAGATCTAGCCATTCAAGACTGGGCATCCATGAGGCATTGTGGGCCATCAATAGCAGTAGAATTGCACTCCAGCACAATGTGTAACCTCATGGTCTGGCATATCCCCCAGTCAACATTACTATCAAACCAGGGGATCAACCCTGGTTCAATGGAGAATGCAGGAGCACGTGCCAGGAGCAGCATCAGGCATACCTGAAGATGAGGTGTCAACCTGGTGAAGCCACCAAACAGGACAACTTACATGCCAAACAGCAAAAGCAGTAGAGACAACAAGGTGCAGGGCTGGATGAACACAGCAGGCCAAGCAGCGTCATAGGAGCAGAGAGGCTGACGTTTCGGGCCTAGACCCTTCATCAGTGATAGACAGAGCTAAGCGATCCCACAACCAACAGATCAGATCTAAGCTTTGCAGTCCTGCCTCGTCCAGTCGTGAATGGTGGTGGATGATTATACAACTCACTGGAGGCGGAGGCTCCACAAATATCCCTATCCTCAATGATGGAAGAGGCCAGCACATCAGTGCACAAGATAAAGCTGAAGCTTTTGCAACAATCTTCAGCCAGAAGTGCTGAGTGGATGATCCATCTCAACCTTTTCCAGTGGTCCCCAGCATTACAGGTACCAGCCTTCAGCCAATTCGATTCACTTTACGTGATATCAAGAAACGATTGGAGACACTGGATACTGCAAAAGCTATGGGCCCTGACAACATTCTGGCAATAGTATCGAAGATTTGTGCTCCAGAACTTGCCGGTCCCCTAGCCAAGTGTTCCAGTTCCTGACAATGTGGTAAATTGTCCATAAAAAGCAGGACAAATCTAACTTGGTCAATTACTGGCCCATCAGTCTACCCCTCGATTATCAGTAAAGTGATGGAAGGTGTCATCAACAGTGCTATCAAGCAGCACTTCCTCAGCAACAATGTGGTCAGTGTGCCCAGTTTGGGTTCCACCAGGGACACTCAACTCCTGATCTCATTACAGCCTTGGTTCAAACATGGACAAAAGAGGTGAGGTGAGAGTGATGGCCCTCGACATTAAGGCTGCATTTGACTGTGTGTGGCATCAAGGAGCCCTAGCAAAACTGGAATCAATGGGTATCAGGGGGCAAACTCTACAAAGTGGTTAGAGTCATAACTGACAAATAGGAAGATGGTCATGCTTGTTGGAGATCAGTCATCTCAGCTCCAGGACATCTCTGCAGGTGTTCCTCAGGGTGGTGTCCTAGGCGTAATTATCTTCAGCTGCTTCATCAATGACCTTCGCCCCAGATGTTCGTCAATGATTGCACAACGTTCAGCACCATTCATGACTCCTCAGACACTGAAGCAGATGGTGTTTAAATGCAACAAGATCTGGACAATATCCAGGCTTGGGCTGACAAGTGGCAAGTAACATTCACGCCACAGAAATGCCAGGCTATGACCATCGCAATCTAATCATTGGCTTTTGAGATTCAATGGTGTTACCATCACTGAATCCCCGACTATCTTCATCCTTGGAGTTATCGTTGATCAGAAACTCAACTAGACTCACCACATAATCACAGAGGCTATAAGAGGAGGATAGAAGCTAGGAATATTGCAGCGAGTAGCTCACCTCCTGACTCCTGAAAGCCTGTCCACCATCTACAAGACACAAGTCAGGAGTGTGATGGAATACTCCCCACTTGCCTGGATGGGTGCAGCCCCAACAACACTCAAGAAGCTGGACCCCATCCAGGACAAAGCAGCCCACTTGATTGGCACTACATCCACAAACATCCACTCCCTCCACCACCGACGCTCAGTAGCAGCAGTGTGTACTATCTACAAGATGCACTACAGAAATTCACCAAAGGTCCTCAAACAGCAGCTTCCAAATCCATGACCACTTCCATCTAGAAGGACAAGCTCAGCAGATACATGGGAACACCACCATCTTCAAGCTGTCCTCCAAGCCACTCACCATCCTGACTTGGAAATATATCACCATTCCTTCACTGTCACTGGGTCAAAATTTCCTCCCTCATGACATTGTGGGTCAACCTACAGCAGGTGAACTACAACGGTTCAAGAAGGCAGCACACCACCACCTTATCAAGGGCAACTAGGGATGGACAAAAAATGCTGGCCAGCCAGCGACGCCCACATCCCACAAAATTAATTTTAAAAATTGTTCCATCAAGCAGTTAACTAAAATGAGGGTTCGATGCCTTAACTTTACATGCAAGGCTTTAAAAGAAGTTTGAAACTATGCTAATTCTCCTGAAAACTGGTGTTTGATCAGAGTGACAGGCTCAGGATCACTGCTTGCTTGAAGAAAATGCTCTTAAATAATATGCGCCACAGGACAAATCAGGTTGGACTTACTGTTCAAAGTCAAAACATTTTTCATCAAATTTACAGTGAGTCTTGAACTCAACTCAAAGCCATTTCCATTAAATATAATTAACCATTTATATATATTCCCATCCTGCTGTACTGATAGTTTTGAGATTCATATTAAATCTCTTATTTTTATATTTATTGCCCATCCCCAGTTGCCCTTTAGAATATATAAATCACCTACAAACATCTGAGCTGTTTGCATTTACAGAAGTTTGAAAGGACTGCATAAACTGGACTAAATCTAGTAACCAAAATTATTCAAAGTGACATGAATTGTCAACCATTAAGCACTCGTGTCTAAGAGAATAGATATCAGAAAGGGAATAATGACTGAGTTACAGCGAGAAAAATCAATTTATTGGAGCTGTTATCTACTCGAGAGAAGAAGTTTTATAGAAATAGTTGGGTTTGAGAATCAGCACTTTGTCCTAAGTAAGTTGTAGCACTTTCAGTTGTTCTTTGAGAGGACAATCAGGATTTCTGACAAGAGGTTATTTCAGACACAGGGGAGCTGAGCTGAACTGGGAGCTCCTTCTCTTCACCAGATTGGTCACTGATCAGTCCGAACAATATCCACATCATAACTTGCGATCTGATAAGGGTAATTACAGGCAGGAGGTCATCAGGAAACAAATCGTTATCTTAAGATGTGTAACTACTACAAAGTGCCTTGTTTCCAAAAAAAATGTTCCAATGTCCTTGGATTGATTGGCTGTAAAAAGAATCCATGTATTCCACAATTCTTTAAACTTAAATCCACAAAAATATTATACGTTAGCTGTTTTAAATCTGTACTATCTCAACAGTGTGCATCTGCTGCTCTGTAAGTTAAGCATCCTTGCATCATATAATGTTTTAAATTCTATTGTTATACTGTTTGCTAGGCTCTGTACTACAGTAATGTTGTAGTGTTTTCCCTTTCGTCAGCCAGTATTTTCAACTCGGTATTTCAGTAATAAAATTCTTATTATTAAAATTAAATTCTTCAATAAAACTTTAAATTTTATAAACTGACTGTTGTGGAATGACTTTCTGTTTCAAAGCTTTTAAATTCTGGTTGCTTCTGTCTGTACTACTTGCTGGATTTTCCACTTTTTCACTGACCAAAATCACAGCTCCCTACCTTTTTCAGGGATTTCCCACTTTCTACGGCTAAAATGGAGTTTTCCCACTTCACAGGTAAAATCAACATATTCCCACTTTTAACAGTCCAAAGTACAATACACATACACTGCAAAAATCTTTAATTAAAGCTCTCCATTTAAACTTTATAGATCTACCTCATAAAATTATGGTTTAATTACTGAATTCCCTTTAAATGTTAAGGATCTTCCAACTATTCTTCTTCTGCAAGATCCTTTGCCCAAATTTCTTTAAATTTACTCTATTCTGTTTGAAATAAATTCCAAGGCCTTCCCAATATGGCAGACCTGGTGTAAAGTATTTTTCTGGCACTTTCATTGTCCCTTGTAGTTGTGTCTTGTGAAGCTCACTCACAATGAAATTCACGCTTATTTTTGAGAGATGAGAACTTTCCGTTTTTCATTCTATTGTTGTCATAACTCAAGAAATCTGACTGGAAAAGAACATTATTTTGGTGATCAACAATAAACTGAACTATTACGTGTGGCGTACAAAGGCTAGTCCCAGCCTGGATCAGACTATTCTGCTGATCCATCCCCGCATCAGTATTATAAAGGGCTCAAGTGCTGAGTTCCAGCTGGGCAGATCATTGCCTGCTTCTAAGGGAACTCATACACAGCAAGATCCACAGGGAGATTAATTAGTGATTCCCCACATCACTCCCCTTCCAGGTCTGAGAATTGCCCCTCACTCCTGTGACATTGGGGCCCATGACCCCATTCCTGTTGCTTTCCAGGACCGACTGGGGGCAGGGGGGTGTAAAGTAAGTAGGAGAATGTCTCTTCCATGAAGATGCACTTCAGGGGTCTTGCCCTCAGTGGTGTGTGTGCTGAAACAACTGCCTCCATGGAGGGTACTCCCCACAGATGGTCAACACATCTTTTTCTTTCTATTTCAATCTTCTCCCCAGTTTTAACCTTGTATGATACCGTTCCCATTTTCTTTTTAAAACAAATAACTCCTGGGATCCCTGGAGAGCCGTCACCGAAGTTCCTTACCTGGACCGTACCTCCCCGTAGTAATATTTGAGATCAAGGAAAAACTTTGACACTATGGTGTTCCTTGGAGTTAGAGGCCCTTTTTATGACTTTCACCTTCGCTTCAACAGGGAATAATCTGTCCTTGTCAGTTGTACCTATCTCGTTTACCTGGAACACAAATTTTTCCCTTTTTAGCCAGATGCCAGCCTCAGAAAAACAACGGAGTTCTCCTCCAAACTTCCACATGTTCTTTTGCAGTCGCTCCTGAGATGGCAATGTCATCCAGATTGCCACTCTGGGCACCCTTTTGAAGGATGTTCTCCACTACCCTTTGAAAGATGGGTGAGCCGAAGATACCCCAAAGGGCAAGCAAGAGTCCTTTTGAGAGTATTTTTAGTGACTTACTTCCTGGATGATCCTCAAGCTCCAGTTGGAGGTAGGTGTGGCTCATATAAAATTTAGAAATTAGGTGACCCACCCCACCACCAGCTTTTCAAAGAAGCCTTCTATGCATGGGACAGAGTATATTTCTGAGTGGGGAACTCTGTTGATTGTCAACTCATAAGCTTCAAAAAAAAGGACCAAGTTTTCAGGTTTTACAACTGAGACTACCGGCATGACCCATTCACCAAATTGTACGACACCCAGTTCCTCTAAACATTCCAATTCACCTCTACTCTGGTGCATCAGGCATAGGGGACTGGTTGTGCCTTGAAGTATTTAGGTTAGGCCTCTGACTCTACATAAATCTTGGCCCTGATGCCTTTTATCTTCCTGAGGCCCTCTTGAAATACTTCAGGATGCTTCCCAATGGCTGCATATTGATCTCCAATGCCCATTTTAAACATTTGCTGCCAGTCCAGATGCATCCAGGGGTGGCCATTTACCTTGGGCTTTATGTTATTTAGGGCCGCTCTGGGAGCACTCATGTAACACCAATCATTTTTCCTTGGCAACTGACAGGAGCTGCAAGTGTTTTCCGTTAGAGGTTTGCCCTGTAATATGGGGCAGCCCAAGGCTGAGGACAGTGCTATCTCTGAAGCCCTAAAGCTCCTGAGCCCCTTTCTTCACAGGAAAGGGCCATTTCTACGGGTTTCTTGAGGTCCAGATCTAGTTTTGTCAGTAGTTTCTTTTGTTACACAATATTATTAATTCCACAAACTAAGTGATCCCTTAACATTTCCTAAAGTGCTGACCTATACTCAACGTGTTCAGTCAATTTCCATAGTCTCAACAAGAATTCAATAACTGGTTCTCCAAGAAGTCTATTTGCCATGTTACACCTGTAACGCTGCAGTATAACAGATGGCTTGGGGGTCATAGTGTTCCACTACCGTATGTATTAGTTTGTCAAAAAAAGTTAAACTCCTTATGAAAGTGAAAGTCATGGCCCCACAAGCAGTCAGGAGAATGACCTTTAGTTGGTGACCCCCTCTATGCTATTTGCCTGAGAAAAAAATCCCATTCTTTCAGTGCGTTGAGGCCAGTCCTCCACGCCAGCATCATAGGATTCCAGTTTCCCAAATAGCAAGATTTCCAATATTTCCCATCACGGTTACCAGGTTTGTTGAAAGGCAAGGCTGTCCGAAACTTTTCGTTACTCTTGTCACCAGGGTAATAACTGAGGAAGCCTGACTGGAGGGAAACATTCCTTATTGTTGAACACCAAATTAGAGCTACTTCTCATGGTGTACATAGGCTAGTCCCAGTGCAAGACTTCCTCTTCTCCACATCCAATCAAACTGCTTCATTTTAAACATTTTGTCTGTATATTGTTACAAGGCCCTTATTGGATTGAATGGTACTGTGTATTCATTACAGTGCACTCTAAATGTTTTCTTAAATCAACCTATGCAGAGATATTATTACACACCTCTGAAGCAAGTGGGATTTCAACTTAGGGCTGCTGATTCTGATGTTGGGACACTACCACTGTGCCACAAGAACCCTCTGGTCTGCTTTATTTTATTATATCTGGAAGTATTGTCACACACAACCAAACGACTTCCCCACCACCAAATCCTACTGTACCTGGTATTCCCACACGGACTCCCATCCAAGTACTAACCAGGCCTGAGTCTGCTAGCTTCTGAGGTCAGACAAGATTGGGCAATTTCAGACTAGTGTTGCTGTAGTGAAAGGGCGGGGGCCCAGACCACAAACCTTTTGATTAACAGCCAAACACCCTGATCAACTGCGTCACCAAGACTGGTCTGGGTCTGCTTTTTTTTAAATTTACTCTGAAGTGCTATTACGTACAACCGAGCAACCTTCCCACTAAAATCATTGGGATTTTTTTAAAAACTACTAAGCACTCCCAGTAAAAAGACCTGTGTAACCAATTCAATGTTTATATGCAAAGCCCATTTAGGGTAATGCAAACCATCAAAAGTGCGAGGGAGATAGGGAGAGAGGGAAGGGACTAAATCAAAGTGGAACAGGAAGGACTGGGTCTGCACTTTTTAAAAAAAATCTAACCTACGTTTCTAGCTAACCTGTTCAGAGATGTATTTACACTTCGAGTCATTAAGAACCTTCTTTGATTTATTTCATCTCACCCATAGCTTCACTATGTTGATGCCTATAACATGTTTCTAACAGAGTAATTGTTCCCTCCTTACTCCATTACTGTAGGCAAATAAAAACAAATATTGGTAATTACCCAGTAGGTCAGGCAGCATCAGTGGACCAAGAAACTAAGTTAAGCTGTCCAATTTCAACTTTGAGACAAATGATGCTGGAAAAGCTCAGCAGGTCTGGCAGCATCTGTGGAGGAGAAAACAGAGTTAACGTTTCGGGTCCGGTGACCCTTCCTCAGAACAAGTTTGAACAAGTTGACAGCTCACCTTAAGTTTCAGGTCAATGACCTTTGCGATGAAATGCTTCCTATTGAGTTTGTCCCTCATTTTCTATTTCTTTTTATTTCAATTTTCCAGTGTCGAACTAAATAGTCTCAGCAAGCAGAACCATGATAGAGCATTAGGGGTCTCGCCTGCCATCTGGAGATCCATGCTGCCTGCTTCTGAGAAAACCTGCCAATCAGACAGCAGCAAGGGTAACGCAGGGCATGAATCAGGAATAAAGAATCTGGTAGTGGAAGTCGCACCTAGTGAAGGCTGCCAGCCAATCAGATGATACCTGTTCTTGTGCTTGGCATTACCACTGAGGTGGTTATAACTGTTAGTAGAGACACATTCTGAATGTGCTGACAGTGGATTTCTCAGATGGAAGTTCGGAGACCAGGGACCTGATAGTTCCTGACACTTCTCAGAAGCATGAGCAATGAGGCCCAGGAGCAGTTCATAGAATCCCTACAGTATGGAAACAGGGCCTTCAGCCCAACAAGTCCACACCGACCCTTGGAGCATCCCCCCAGACTCATCACCCTATAACCAACCTAACCTACACATTCCTGAACACTACAGGCAGTTTAGCATGGCCAATCCACCTAACCTGCACATCTTTGGACTGTGGGAGGGAACCGGAGCACCCGGAGGAAACCCACGCAGACATGGGGAGAATGCGCAAACTCCACACAGACAGTCACCCGGGGTGGAATCAAACATGGGTCCCTGGCGCTGTGAGGCAGCAGTGCTAACCACTGAGTCACTGTGCTGCCCTTTCATCATAAAGAAGCCATCAGCATCCCATCCCCTTGGTGCTTCGACAGTTCTGAGGAAGGGTCACTGGATTAATTCTGCTTTCTCTCCACAGATGCTGCCAGACCTGCTGAGCTTTTGCAGCAATTTCTGTTTTTGTTTGTGCTTGCACAGATCTTCCTTTAGTTCATACTGGAAAGGGAGATTTTTTTTTTAATTCACACATGGGATATATGCATCAGTGGATGTGGTAGCATTCATTGCCTGTCAGAAGTTGCCCTTGAGAAGATAGTGATGAGCTGCCTTCTTGAACTGCTTCAGTCCATTCTCACAGATGACCATAGCTGGCATTTTGTGGTATATGCCACCTTTACTGTTATGAGCTGTATCTACCAGTTTGTACGGGTAATAGCTGCTTGAAGTAGTTTGCCACCACTAATCCTCCTTTTCCTTTGTTTTGTCCTGGCCTGTCTGGCAACTTGTGCAGAGGATACAAGACCATAAATTATCTACAGAAAAGGCACACTTCTTAGATAAGAAGGTTTATTGCAAAAGAACAGTAATTGCTACTACATGTGATCAGGCATAATTTTAGGGCCCTCTGTTCCCTCTGACTATATATGAAATCAGTAGAATGGAGGAGCCAATGTAACATGAACATTCATTATTCAGGACTATTGCCTTCTGCAAAATCTCTCAAGCTTTCATTCTCACAGTTATTCCATTATACAATCATGTATATAACTGTGTTACATTTGCCAGCACCTCATCTCCCCCCAACTTCAAAGTGTAGATGGCCTGGATGTTTTACACTCTTCTCAGAATGCACTCTCTGTGGACTTGGAAGAATAGCGGGGGCCTCATACTTTAAAACTGTTGTCCTTCATTCTATAGGCCATTTTGCCACTGGATGTTCTTTTATCGCTGGAATATCCTCCATGAAGAATGTCATTCTTTGTGGATATTGTTGTTGGCCCATTACCTTATCTGAAGGATTCTAAATCTCCTGGTTTTGCTTCAAAGAGGAACCCTTCTCTAACTCATCTAGTTGACCCATAACGTCATCTGGGGGACTTTTAATCTTGTGAATGTCCAACAGGGAAGACAGCTGCCCTGTTGAAACAAGTATTTTATTCTTTGTGTGTCAGGTAGTTGTTTTCTAATCGGAAGATGTGGTTTGTTTTTTGTAGCACTCTGGATGCCTAGGCAAGACTGTTCTGTCTTCTTGACCGGTCCTGAATCAGTGGACAGGGGTTTGGATCCCATGGAGTGATATGTAGCTCATCTGCCTTGATTTGTCCACCAGACTAAATATCTGCAGTTTCCCACGGCAGTTGCCTGACTGGAGAAGTAAACTTTTTCCAAATCTTAGTCATATTACTGAAAGATTACTGCTTACTGAGCGGTATGATGGAGTTGAAATCCAGACTTGACAATTCTATATACTTGCAGATTCCACAATAAGATCTTCTATCTCTGTTGCGATCACTGTATACCATATTGCTGACTGAGCCCAGTCTGTACATTTGACAATGCCTAAATGTCCCCGATACTTTCTTTCCAATACATCTTCTCAAAGGGAAGCTAGACTAAGTAATTTTTGGTAACTCCTAATAAATCATCTATGATTGTGAAGTGCTATTAGTGCTCAAAATGAGTGTTCTTGGTCAACTCCCTGGAGTTTTGGTTTGACCATTCTTCAACATAATACTGGCAAATGGTAGCACAGTCTTGGTAACTCTTTTGTTCCTATCAAATTTGGTTAAGGCTCTTTTGATTTGCTGATTGCTGTTTCTTCTCAAATATGTGAAACATTTCTTTCATGACAAGTAACTTCAGCAGATTCTTTATTCTTTTTGGGTTCTGGTTTGAGTTTGCAAGTTTAATCTCCTTTTCTACATCTCCATAACTGTGTGCTAATCTGCAATTAGCATTTAATTTTGAAGCAATGTTATAATTTAACTTTTGCCTCCATGAAGTCTTGGATTAGTTCCTACATGGTTTATCACTGACCTTGAATCTTCTAGGAAGTATTAAATCTTTTTCCATTCTTTCTCAATGTGTTGATTAATCTTATTGCTGTAAACCTGTTTTAACCATGTATCGTTGCAAATTTTATACTCTGCTATTCCTTTAGCTTGTATTCCTGTGTTCACAAATACTGTTTTAACTTTACAGTAATTAAAGTTTGCAATACTGCAGCACTAGTCTCAATTTATTTTCTCACCCCTCCACTGCTCCTTTTAGCTGCACCTCAAGAAAGCTAAATGTCAAAAGTGGTGATACTCAGTGAGAGGTGAGAATTCTCACTTACCTTCCCTTGCTTTCCATTCTTGCATGTTTTTCATAAAGTAACGTCTTTTCCCTTAGAGATCTCTAACTTTACCTCCTAGATTTTTAAGTCACTCCTAACAGAACATTCTTTGTTAAGGCCTCTTTATTTTCTAAACGTGGTTTTCTTTTTATTCTCCTCCATCCCTTGCCAACACTCTTACTCCAGAGCTTTTTAACGAGCTTCTGAATGAAGTTTTGTCTTTGGTACACTGAGTTTGTCACACTTACTTTCAATGTTCTGAGACACTATCACCATGAACGTCAGCTCCTCAACATCAGCACCTTTAAATCCAACTCCTTGATCCAGGGAGTCTTTAAACTAACTTTCATTGTCTTCTCTCAAGTTGTTTTGCTATGGTCTTAAGAGCTCAACATGCTTGTCATTGATAAAGAGGACACTTCTTGAGCAGCAGCACAGAGTGTATGATGAGCCAGGAGGTGATCAAAGTGTGTTGGGTATGATTTCAGAGTGAATTGGAAGAGTCTATGTCGAATGAAAGTGACACAATGCTCCAATGATATTCCTTTCTAATGGAAATTAAGCCCACTGCACACAGCAGCAATCATGCAGATGTTCACAAAAGGCTTGTACATTCTGAATGACACCTGACATAGGATAGGTGTTTCCATGTGATTGCATTGTTCCACTGACCAGCAGCGAAGTATTCTACGGCTCAGTTCAACAAGAATTGTGGTAGGATCATGACAGTGTTGGATAGTGAAAGTGAGTATGGAAGTGTGGACTGGGGTCAAAGTTTTATTCCCTCCAAAACACTGTGTGATTAGGTTCTTTTTGTCTGCAAAGAATAGAGTTCTATATATTAATATATGTAGCTTCCAATACATCTCAGTGCAACGAAATGCTGGCAGTTCTCAGAAGGTCAGGCAGCATTTGTGGAGAGAGAAACAGAGTTAATTTTTCAGCTTGATGACTTCTCAATAGAAATGAGGATCATGATAGTCTGAACAGAATAGATAAGGGGGATAAAAACTGTTCCCAATGATGCAAAAGATTTAAGGTGGGCTTATAAATTATAGGTGGGCTTGCTTGAAAGCTTCCATGTAGGACAGGATCAGTGAGATCATTGATTGAATAGGCTGTTAATAGTCATTCATTAGGCTACTGTGTAAACAATGATAATTTGGAATAAATAATAGAGGGTATCCAGTAGACATGCAAGTATAGGGATAGACAATAAAAGCTGGCTTAGTCAGTGACACCCTCATCCTGTGAATGAATAATAATAAAAAAAGAGTCAGCACCTTCAGGGAAGAAGGAATCACACTTCTGTTAGTATGGAAAGTGCCAACATGTTGTGCAGCAAAAGAAATCACCCAGCGATAGTTCTGTTACAACATGGAGACAGACAGGCAAACTAAATCAGCCTTTCTACCTCTATTCACAACACAGTAAAACTAAACTATCAAAGAACTCAAAACAGACACTCCGCCTCTCCTAACAGCAACCAAGTGAACAGAAGTAAACAAGACACATTGAGGATTTTCAGCAATATTTAAAGCCACGCTCAGCTTTCATTGTTCACTTGCTCATTGAGATCAACTGAGTATGTGCTGTTTGAAGAGGAATTGTAAGATACATAAGATTTTTCTGGGACACTTTGTCAGGGCATCACTAACACAATCAGTTGCACTATTATACCTTATTGTGACGTTATAGGAGGTAATAGGTTAATTATGGGGCTCATGCTAATTGTTTCATAAACAGAAATTGCTGGAATATCAGGTCTGGCAGCATTTGTGGAGCGAAATCAGAGTCAATGTTAAAGGTCAAGTGACCTTTCTGAGGTGTTCTGCCAGACTTGTTGAGCTGTTCCAGCAGTTTCTGTTTTAGTTTCTGACTTACAGCATCCAAATTTCTTTCAGTTTTTATTGCTAATTGTTTCCCTTGGTCTGGAGGAAGAATGGGAGGACATGATGGCAGTATAGCAGCTTCTGGGAGAGTTGGGAAAGAGGATGAGAAGGTTTCTTAATACCAACCTGTATCGAATCAGCACCTTCAGAGACCAGTATTTATTCACCATCTTAACCCTGATCAGTGCATGCAGAGACTGTGCATTACCAATGAAGTCATAACAGAGATTTGTGGCCTCTTCGAACAAAGGTTTAAACTTCAGATTACTGCCAGGGCTGAATTTTGACAGAATGGCCACAGTAGCACTTAATCTGTGCAATACTGGAATACCCCAGGCAGCCATAGGTGATATTAGTCACATCACACAATCCTCCAAGAAATTTTGCATTCTCCACCATCAGACTTTACTTGGTATCTATTTATAATATACTGTATACCATTTCCTATTGCCAGAGAATATCACGGGCTAATGGTAAAAGCGCAATACGCAGTTATTGCCAGAAATGACAGCAGACCTATTCCAAAAAGGGGAGGAGGAAGAGGATATGCAGCAAAGGGAGCACCAAATGGCTCTAAGCTGACTATACAAACCTGGGAAGGTTACTCACTGCCGCATAACGCATGAGTGCTTTTAGACACATCTTTCACCATCAAACATCAGCGCAATGTCGTCAAATCTTTTACTTGCCATCATACATCAAGCTGTGTAATATCAGCACTCAATCCTTTCACTCATGTTAATGATTAGGAACACAATGAAACTTCAAGTTGAGTTACACAAGGCACCAGAATCAACTAAAGTAGGAGGAGAAACACATTAAGAGGATGCTGGCTGCCTCATTCTTTAATAGACTGGGGGTTCCACCCTCCTGGATCAGGAAATCCCGCCTCAGATAATTGCCAATGAAACAGAAACTGAAAACTCTGACACTTCCAGAGTATAGAGTATAACAGTGGATTGGGGGTTTCTCTGTGTCAAGATGGCAGGCTGGGGTGTTTGAAAGGGAGTAGGGACAGTCCTTTTCCCAATTCAGCCCACAATCAAAAATAAAGCAAAGAAAGTCATGCAATCTTTACAGATTGAATGAATGTGAAGAATGCTACCACTGAGGCAGATGGCATGTTGGTGACAATATCTCCTCCAATCAGGACTGAAAATGGCAACGACCTGGTTGATCCAAGTGTGTGACCAGGGACTATTTTCGATAATGAGTCTTAAACAATTCTAAAGTTGTCAAATGTAGGAGACTGGGCAACACTAGTTACCATATGCTTCAATGGTAACGTACAAGATAGTAGGGAGAATATATTTAAGAATAAAAGTAAAATTATGAATACCGAAGAAACAGTGAAATGAGAATGGAAGACATATCCATATATTTCCTTAAAGAGTTTAGCCTGAAAATTACTTCTGCTAAAAATTATTTCAATCATTTTAGCAAAAGATTTAAAGCAACTGGGTTAACATTGAGTGAAGAAGAAAGGTTCTTCAGGTGAATTCATTTTAATGTCAGCACATAAATATCCTGCAATGTAATTTCAGGTCAATGTTATTATTTTATTAAATATACATAATTGGATTCTGTGTGGAATTTCTAACTCATTCACAATCAGTTTTTTGACCAATGTGCTAGAAATCCAGCTGGAACCACCAACAAATATTCACATCCCTACTCCCATTAGTATTTTATGGTGTAGACTGCTCCTCTTGGTGTCTATTAACATTACTATTCTAAAGTTCATGATTATCTCATTTCCATGGTTTGATAGCTAAAAATATTAAAAATGATGAACCTAGAATCACAGGAGCTGCTAACAGTGATAATCTCAATCTAAAGTAATCCATATTCTGAATCTTCATGTCTTTTCAAAAAGGGATGGTACTCATCTCAATTGTGTAGTGATCATAACAAGGTCAGCCAGATGGACCTCATAAAATATGAGTTCCCTGATTGGACCAGGTTAACAGCCCCAATCAGGGAGCCTTGGCTGACAGATATAAACAGGAGCATTAAGGGGCTCTTGTGGTGCAGTAGTAGAATCCCTACCTCTGGACCAGGAGGCCTGGGTTCATGTCTCACCTGCTACAGAGGTTTGTAATAACATCTCTGAATAGGTTGATTGGAAAAATAGACTTTAAAAAGTCAAATAAACAGGAGTATCAGAGATTCTGTTCACTCAGAGCTGGCTCTGAGGAAGCCAGACCAGTATCAAGTACTATGCACATGTAAATAAAGAGTGACTTGGTGATGGGATACCAGCCTCTGCGGATTTATTTCAGTGGTGATGAAAGAAAAGCACACTCCCGAAGAAATTCACTTGCAATAGTTGTCTTTGAGATGGAGTAAGCACTTCTGGCATCATGCTGTTATTCAGGAAGATTGACCTGTTCAATCCTACAATCGAAGACTGGGCCAGTATGTGGAAAGAATGTGTTATTGGCACAGATGAGAAGTAATGAGTAATTCTCCTGACAGCTTGTGGACCTGCAGCTTTTTCAGTTATTAGGAGGTTATATTTCCCTGAGGCACCTGATATGAAAACTTTTCAGGAGTTGATGGATTTAGATAAGGAATATTATGACCCCAAGCCTCCTCTAATTCTGAGACACTATCGGTTTTACTTGACAGCTCAAGAGACAGAGAAATCTGTATCAGGATTTTTGACGAGGTTAAGACTGTTGGCAGAGGCATATGATTTTGGTTTAGCCCTTAAATGAGATGCTGAGACACCATTTGGTATGTGGAATTAATGATGTAGCCAGGCAAAAGTGATTACTAGCTGAAGCCCAACTCATCTTCAAACAGGCACTACAAACTGGCTTAATTGTTGGAAAATGTGGCAAGTGGAACATGAGAGTTACAGGCTGACTAAGCTTTGGGAGCACCACTTGAGTGAAGGCAATTGCATAGCCTCACTCAGGACATATCCTGAATGGAGGGACTCTAGGTCAACCCACAGCAAAACCGCAAAACAAAGCCAAGGCTTGGCCAAACGGTTAACATTTTCTTCAGGATCCGGGCCGGCAAGCCATTGTAGTTGCTGATTCAAGACAGCAAAAAGAGCCCCCCTAGGCCAAAGTTAAGAAGAGAACTCATAGGACAGATCCAGGAGAGTTTACACCCTGGAATGCCCACCCTACATCTGGCTTGGAACAGTTAAATTGCTTAGCAACAGCTAAATCAGGACCAATCAAAATAAATGTTTGATAAAGTTGTCAACAAGATCTAATAGAGATTGATACCAGTGCAGCTGTATCAGTAATTGCCTTTGACAAAATTCACTCTGAACTCCAACCCTGGCTCAGCTACCACTGATTGTAGTAAAAGGCTCAGGCCCAAGCTTGAAAGGGCAAAATTGGCTGAGAAAGATTCACTTAGGTTACTGAGGGAGCTTCCTTGGGCAGCTAAAAAAAAAGACCAATATCCAAAATTTCTTTTCAACATTTAGAATAGAACAAAGTTGTCATTGTTAGTCAAGATTTTGGAAATACATGGGCTGTAATGAAATATTTCTCTACAAATGATTATAAAGGTCTGCTTATCTCCTATTCCTGTAGATTGAAGAGTCATAACAGAAATGTGCATCCATAGTAAGCACAGAGGAGAATGCCAGCATTTGAACTCTGAGACAAAACAAATCTGAAACCAACAACATTGATAAATGAGTGGCCCAGTAATGCCCTAGCAAAATTGGGCACCTTCCCAACTAGGAATCAGATTAACCTGATGCTGTTTTACACAGTAGCCTGCTTTGTTATGAAATGTATTACTATTCCAGCGGCCTTACCAATTTCCTGTAAGAAGCTGTCAAGTGAAACCAGATTTTTAAGAGGAGACTAGTCAGTTCTCCCAAAGGGGGAGAGTGGGTAAAAAATAGAGAATGAGCCAAAATGATACATGTTATTAACTGAAATGAAACAATGGGTTGTACTGATTATTAAACAGATGAATACAGTCAGCAATTTGGGTGCATAGATTTAAGGGAAGGGCAGAAGGTTTAGAAGGGATTTGAGGAAATTTCTTTTCACCCAGAAGGTAAGGGGAATCTGGAATATTGCCTAAACCAGCAGCGGAGGCAGATATCCTTGGAGCATTTAAGCAGTAATTAGATGTGGACTTGCAATGCCAAGGCTTAGAAGGGAATGGGCCAAGTGCAGGAAAATGGGATTGGAATAGTTAGGTCATCATTTTTGACCAGTGCGGATGGGATGAAGGGCCTTTCTTCTGTGCTGTAAATCTCTATGATTATGAATATGTGGTATTATTTTTGGAATGAGACCCTGCTATCTATGCCAGGGTCTCTTTACAAAGAGTACCTAAGGAGATTATAGTGTAATATTAGGCTCCACAGAATTTTTCACTGTTTGTCCAATGATAATATAATGAGACAGCATGTTGTGCCAGACAATGGTGGGAGACAGGTCTGTTACAGTAATTTCAGCAGTATCATTAGGGCCAAGTACTCAAGCAGGCCACACCATGGGGCAAATCTTCAAGACCACTCTCATCCATCTTCTAGCAGCTAATAGAAGGTGGCCTGGGGCCAATTCACATCCTATCCAATAGTCACTGCATAAATTGTAATTTTTCTTAAAATAGCAGAATAAAGAATATGTTGCATTTTGTAAAGAATGAGAGGTCAGCATTCTAGCAAGTCTACTTAGAGTTAACGATAGGTCTTCTTACATAATGGATCACACACTGGGGAGAACAGTACTTAGTACATTGTGAAACGAAACCTCTATTTCACTCAGCCTCTGAATCAATTGGATTAACACTTCTGTTAATCGCAGGGTCTACGGCAAGTGGTTAGGGAACCAACAAGAGGAAAAAACATTATTGACCTCATCCTTACCAATCTGCCAGCTGCAGTTGCATCTGTCCATGACAGTATCGGTAAGAGTGACCATCGCACAGTCCTTGTAGAGATGAAGTCCCGCCTTCACATTGAGAACAACCTCCATCGTATTGTGTGGCACTATCACCGTGCTAAATGGGACAGACTTCACACGCATCTAGCAACTCAAGACTGGGCATCCGTGAAGCGCTGTGGGCCATCAACAGCAGCAGAATTGTACTCCAATACAATCTGTAATATCATGACCCAGCATATCACCCACTCAACCATTACCATCAAGCTAGGGGATCATCCCTGGTTCAATGGAGAGTGAATGAGGGCATACCAGGAGCAGCACCAGGCATGCCTAAACATGAGGTGTCAATGTAAAGTTACCAAACAGGTCTGCTTGCATGCAAAAGAGCATAAGCAGCAAGTGACAGAGAGAGCTAAATGATCTCACAATTAATCTCATAACTAAGCTCTGCAGTCCTGCCACATCCAGTCATTAACGGTGATGGACAATTAAGCAACTCATTGAAGGAGGAGGCTTCACAAATATCTACATCCTCAATGATAGAAAAGCTCAAAACATCAGCGCAAAAGATAAGGCTGAAGTATTCACAGCAATCTTCAACCAGAAGTACCGAGTGGATGATCCATCTTGACCTCCTCGAGCGGTTCCCAGCATAAAAGATACCAGTCTTCAGCCAATTCGATGCACACCATGTGATATCAAGAAATAGTTGGAAGCAGTGGATACTGCAAAGGCAATGGGTCTGACATTATTCCGGCAATAGTACTGAAGACTTGAGCTCCAGAACTTGCTGCTCCCTTAACAAGTTGTTCCAGTACAGTTACAACATTGACATCTAGCTGACAATGTGGGAAATTGCCCACATATGTACACAAAAAGCAGGACAAAACCAACCTGGCCAATTACTGCCCCATCAGTCTACTCTCGGTCATGAGTAAAGTGATGGAAAATGTCATCAACATCTTTATCAAGCAGCACCTGCTCAGCAATAACCTTCTCAGTGATTCCCAGTTTGGGTTCCACCAGGGCCACTCAGCTCCTGACGTCATTACGTCTTGGTTCAAAAGAACTGAATTGCAGAGAGGAGGTGTGAGTGACAGTCCTTGATGTCATTTGACCAAATGTGGCATCAAGGATCCCAAGCAATCTGGAACCTATGAGTATCAGGGGACAATCTCTCCACTGGTTGGAGCCATACCTGGCACGTAGGAAGACAGTTATGGTTGTTGGAGATCAGTCATCTCAGCTCCAGGACATCTCTGCAGGAGTTCCTCAGGGGACTATCTTCAGTCTAACCATCTTCAGCTGCTTCATCAATGACCTATCCTCCATCATAAGGTCAGAAGTTGGAATGTTCACCAATGATTGCACAATGTTCAACAGCATTCACAACTCCACACACAACTCCACAGATACTCAAGCAGTCCATGTCCAAATGCAATCAAATTTGGACAATATCCAGGCTTTGACTGACAAGTGGCAAACAACATTTGCACCACACAAATGATGGACAATGACCATCACCAATAACCAATGACAATCTAAACACTACCCCTTGACATTTAATGGCATTACCATCATTGAATTCCCCTATTATCAACATCCCGGGGATCACCATTGACTAGAAGCTCAATGGACTCACCACATAAACACACTGGCTACAAGAGCAGGTCAGAAGCTAGGAATACTGTGGCTAGTAACTCACTGCTTGATTCCCTAAAGTCTGTTCACCATCTACAAGGCACAAGTCAGGACTGTGCTGGAATATTCCCGGAACGGGTGCAGCTCCAAAACATTCAAGAAGCTTTACACCATCCAGGACAAAGCAGCCTGAGTGATTGGCACCACATCCACGAGCATCCACTCCTTCCATTACCGACATTCGTTAGCAGCAGTGTGCACTACAATGCAGAAATTCACCAAAGATCCTTAAACAGCACCTTACAAACCCACAACTACTTCCATCTAGAAGGGCAAGGGCAGCCAATACATGGGAAGACCACCACCTGCACGTTTTCCTCCAAGCCATTCACCATCCTGTCTTGGAAATATATTGCCATTCCTTCACTGTCGCTGGGTCAAAATCTTGCAATTCCCTTCCTAAGGGCATTGTGGGTCTATCTACAGCACATAGACTGCAGCAGTTCAAAAGGCAACTCACCATCTTCTCAATGATAGAAAAGCTCAAAACATCAGTGCAAAAGATAAGGCTGAAGTTATCACAGCAATCTTCAGCCAGACATCTTCTCAAGGGCAGCTAGGGAGGGGAAATAAATGCTGGCCAGCCAGCGACACCCACATCCCACGAGTGAATTAAAAAAGCCCAGTAAATTATAGAAATTCAAAAAATGGATACATTAATCTAAAACTTTTTGATTCAGATATAAAGGTCACTGAAATCTGTATGCTAAGAGACACCGGGGTAAAAAGTTCTAATAAATATTAAATGACATCTCTGCCATTGACCAAGTCTAATAGGATAAGCCTAATGGGCAGCACGGTGGCTCAGCGGTTAACGCCTCACAGCGCCAGGGACCTGGATTTGATTCCACCCTCGGGTGACTGTTTGTTGTGAGTTCGCACGTTCTTCCAAGGTCTGGTTGGTTTCTTCTGGGTGCTCTGGTTTTTCCCTACAGTCCAAAGATGTGCAGGTTAGGTGGATTGGCAATGCTAAATTACCCATAGTGTCCAGGAATATGTAGACAAGGTGAATTAGCCAAGGAAAATGCCGGGTTACAGGGATTGGTTAGGAAGTTGGATCTGGACGGGATGCTCTTCAGAGGGTCGGTGTGGACTTGATGGGTTAAATGACTGCTCTCATACTGTAGGGATTCTATGATTCTAAGATGTTAAGAATTGGCAGATCATAACGAGGGGTAACAGGCGTATATGTGGAGGCATGTGTTTGCACAGCAGTAAGGATACAGACTAGCATTAAGCTCCCTTTTAATGACTACCGCAAACAAGGAGGTGCAACCTGAATTGCTTGAGAAGAGGATTTTCCTCTGTCTTTCTGTATCCCACAGATCAGAGCAGTGTCATGCCTGCAAGAATTTGCAGCAACATTTAAGGCTATTGCTGACTGTGACTGCTGCAGCACAGCCGCAACCCGATGGTAGCTGCTAATGTCCTCACAACAGATGATAGAGTTTTGTATCTTCCCCTCTACTGGTGCAGAACTTGAGAAGATAAGCACATTAATTCACATAGGTTTGACACAGTCTCCTGAAATGGCTGCTATTATCTTGGGGGTGCCGTCAAAATGATAACAATGGCTCCTGTTTGTATTGTCTTCATTTATTTTGGGCAATAACAATGATTCCACATATGCTTCTGGCATGAGGATGGGACAGGTATTCTTATTTCATTTTAATGCTACTCAGAACAATATATAGTGCAGCCATAAGGAGGAACAGCGTGCATCAATATCAGGTTTTCCAGCACTCTCCATAGATTTGAGTTGTCGGCAGAAGTCAGAGAACAGCCTTTGAGCAGCTTGATCTGCCTGTCCACCTTTGTTTCCTTGACCAGGTTGAAGGGTTCTTGCTGACAAACTCTCCAGTGGAGATAGAAGCAGCAGAAGTGTTTTATCTAGCTCCAGATTGGGGTACGTATGAAATGTACAACATACCTTTCAGGAGAGTCTTGTCCAGCAGTCTCTTTAAGAGAACCAAACATAGGCCCACTCAATTTAAACAAGGGACTTAGCACATGGACACTGAATGCCAATGCAAGAACCCTGACAGATATGATGGAATGCGTATGTTCACCATGTGGGGTGGGTAAATGCAAATGCATTTAGAAGGCATTTTAATACTCTGCTCAATTCTTTTTTAATTCATTCACAGGATGTTGGCATTGCTGGCTAGGCCAACATTCATTGTCCATCCTTAATTACTTGTTTGAGACCCCAGATCAGGAGACAAAGCAAAGGCTATATCATGTCAACCTTTCAAAACATGTTACCACTGAGAAGGGGACAAACAGGTCACGTTCTGTTGCACTGTCACCAACCTAGAGGTTGAGGGTAGCAGAAAGCATGAATTGGAGAGGAATGTGGTTGAGGACTACAATGTACCTCCAATGTACAATGTACCCACCTAACTAATGCAGAAATATTAGCAAACCCAAACTTCTAATCTCCTACCTAGGGACAGGACAGCAAGCAAACCTAACAAGGCTATTCAATGCATTCAAGGTCTTGGGTAGAGGCAAGCCAGGCTGTACCACCCCAGCTCTACAGGATCTGGATGTGGGGTGGGCCCCTTCCATTAAGCAGTATTCCTATTGGCTAGGCCCAGAAAAGCTGGCCCAAATTCGGAAGGAGATTAACCACAAGCCTGAGAACCACCTGACAGACCCCAGCAGTAGTAGCTCAGTTGTGCTCATTCCCAAACCAGGTAACTCCGTAAGGCTCTGCATTGACTACTGAAAAGTTAATACATTGACCAGCAGACTGCTGCCTGATATCTGTGCAATACCCAGCAAGGTAGGTAGATTAAGCAGCCTACTGTTTTTTTTTTTACCAAGATAGATTTACCCACTAGTACTAGCAGGTTCCCTTGACTGCCTGCACAGAGGAAATTTTTACCTCATCACCAGATGGACATATCAGTGCCAATTCAGACTTCAAAATGCCTCGCCCACCTTTCGAAATAAACCAGGCAGTGACAAGTTTACATAATTGTGCTTTGTACCCAGACAAAAGCCTAGTGTATGGCAACACCTGAGAAATGCACCTAAAACACTGGAATCCCTCTTTCAGAGAATACACAGTCAGCTGCTTTGGTGGTCAATCTCACAAGAAGCGAGTTTACTAAGGCCTAAATAGTAAGGACATGCAGTTGGTCAGTAATGAGGGCCGCCCAGGGCTGCAGAAGTAGAAGCAATAGCACAGTTCCCTATTTCCACAACAAAATAGGAAATCGTGAGGTTCTTAGAATGTGTGGGTTCTACTGAACGTTTGCTCTGAACCTCACTAGAGTATCTGCACCACTGACAGATCTACGACGGAAAAATACTACAGACTGAACAATGCCAAACTGTTTTTGAAAATTCAAAATCTATTTTAATAACTGATCCTGTCCTTAAAGCTCCAAACTCCAAACAAGCATTTAAAGTAGCCATTAATGCAAGTGACATCAGGGTAGTAGCTGTTCTCCTTCAGGAAGGTGAATCTGGAATGGAGGCACCAATTTGTTATTTCACAGTAGAGATTATTACTGACTCTCAAACATTTTGTGATAACTCTACAAAAATAGGTCATGGGAGACCAGTTGATGCTGACCACAATCCATTAAATTTCCACAAAGTTTTAAGACCAAGAACACCCAGTTATTCCCTTGGAGTCCATTCTTTCAACTGCACCATCAGAAAATCATCCAAAAAATTTCTTGGAAATCTAATGTAATTGTAGACATCTTGTTGAGAACTTAAAGAGACCCGGTATCATTTAAAAAGACAATATTGAGTGAGGCTAAGAGAATGAATGTGTATCTGAATGTGTTTGTTCTTTTATTTCATTTGACACATGGTGGAAGTGTCATGGCCACTGATCAGAATGACTGTAGATGTAAATTGATTGGATGCCTGGAGAGAGAGGCACATACGTGGAATTTCACAGATGTGCAGGGAATTAAAATAACAACTCTTCAAAAGAGGTAAGAGGCAAGAACAAAATGGATTGTGATCTCTTGTATCTCTACTGATAACGTGGGATTGATGACACTAACTGTAAACTAACCCCTGTAAGATTATATCCCAATTGTTCATATTTTCACTTTGAAAAACACAAGGAGAGAGGTTAAAAAGCCAGTCTCATCTTCAGCGGAGTGGTCTGGCGGGACTGAATGTTCTTCTATATTCTAGCCTAGGTTTGAGCATTAGTGTGCTGTGAATGCCATAGTCAAGGGACTGTTCCCTAGTCACCTCTTGTTGCAGGTAGTTACTCACTCTTCCTCTGAGTGCTATAATTCAGTTAACTAGCAGTCAGACGAGAGGAATTAGGGCAGCAAAAGGACCCATTCTCAAGGTGAATACTGAAACTCAATCAAAGGGTTGAAAGGAATCCAAACTGCAGAACCTCAACAAATGTGCAAAACTAAGGATTGTGAAACCAACTGTACGACTTCTAACATTTATACAACCAATAAACTCTGGTGTGCTGGCCACAGTGTTTAATTATCCACTCTTCATGAACAATACAGAGACTGCTCTGTGTAGCTATTTTTTTCCTAAAGGTCAATCCTCATGGACCTCATCTATTGTTTTGTATTATTGTGTGTTGCACTACTCATGCTTCTTCATTCAATAACTAATAAATTGTTCTGTTAACCCAAGAAAGCTTGGTTAAACTGGCTCCGTTTATACACAAAGTTCAGTTGTGTCTAAGAGAAAGGTATCTAGAACGGAAATGATCCATTTTTAAATTAAACTTGCTACGACCAACCAAGAGGACAGGTGAATAAAGAAGGGGAACTAATTCATCCATCCTCGCCCAGGAGCTTGATGATTTCGGGTGTTCTGTCGGGACTGGTACTAAATTCAGGAACCTTGTTAAGGGTCTATGGATAACAAGAGACACTTAGATAGAACTCAAAGATTACCATGAACTCAGTTGGGTCGCTGGTGTGTAATATGGTTAACAGACATTTATCTTCACCTGTCACATTCATTATTGGAACAATATCAAAGCTGTTAATAAAATCAATCCGCTGGTAGGTCGGGGTCCTTTATTAGTTAATTGGTTAAATATTTAACTATAAGAATTACTTATTCAATTTTGTTCATTGTTTTGAGGCAGATGTCTATAATTACCATTACAGTGATTTTTTTTTCCATTTGTTTAAATGTAAATAATTAATAGGCCACTTGCACTCAATCTTTTAATTGGCAAAAAAACATGTATTCACATAAAAATCACATTAATTAGAAGTATGAAACATTTTAAAATCTCCCTAAGGATGAAAAATTGTTGGGAATTTAAATTTAAAAAGTGAATACTGAATTAGAACTTACAGGAGCAGAGCAGTAGGTTGGCAGATGCGGGGTGCTATTTAAGGTGTTGACTTCCAAACATTTCAGGAAACTGGTTGCAACCTGCTGATTTTTGCATCTAACTGCAGTATCAGGCTGTATGGGATTGGCTATTCAAAAGAGACGTGTTGTCAATTAAAGTTAAATGGTCAATTGTCACAACATTAATGTCACCGTTGTAAGTTAACTGCTTTCCATGGGTTTTCCAGGCTTTCTGAAACTTACGAATGATGAAAATGCTAGAATACAGCGTAAAAGGACAGTTGCGGGGTCTATAACAAAGGGAAACAAACTCAGAATACAAGGCAAGCCATTTAGGACTGAGGTGACAATAAATTTGTTTAATTGGAGGATGGTGAATCTTTGGAGTCCTCCACACTCGAGAGCTGTGGAAGCACAATTATTAAGCAAGTTCAAGACAAGGACAAATACCTTTCGAGTTATTAATGGAAAGAGATAGGAGAATAATGCAGGGTGATGGCATGGAGGCAGATAAACCAGAATGGCAGAACAGGCTTAAGAGGTTGAATGGTTTCTTCCAGGAACAGTCCTTTACTTCCTGATGACTCCATCTTATGATGTCACTTATCCCTTTCAGGTACTGTCTTATACACTGGGATGAGTGAATTCTTGAAATTGTTTCTAAGGGTGCCTTTTGTCTTCCTTCAAGACCAGGAAGTCATCGACTGCACACACACAGCAATTAAGGTAACAACAGATCATTCTGGAATATTTGTCATCTGTAAAGGTTTAGGAACATAGTTACAAAGGAGCTGAAGTAGACTATTCAGCCCATTAAATCATTCAACTAGATCATAGCTAACTTTCTTCCTCAATGCTATTTGCCAGGTTTATCCCCATATCTTTTGGAAATCTTTATTATCTAGAGTTTCCACTTCAATGTGGAGCTGATGGACAGTCACAAAAATATGTATATGTGGACGTGTACAAGATTTCCAGAGACCTACCATAATGCTTTCCTCATGGCAATCTACTGTTCCTAATTCCTTCACAACTCAAAGCAAATGTACTGGCTGACTGCCCAGAGATAAAGAATTCCAACTTAACATGTGACAAACTCAACCAATGACACCAGGAGTGAAGTAACAAAAGCTCTATAACAACCAGCTACGCTTTTCAGCAAGCAATCAGCATGCTAAAGATTTATTTTTGATGCCAGGGCCGATCTGGATGTTTCATTCAAAGTATCTCCAGCATCATTGTGGTATTCATAAAGCAGCAAAGTTTGTACCCACAGCAGGAACAAGGCAGAGAATACTTAGCATCTTCACAGGTTTTCAAAGAGGACAAATGTAATATAGCCAAGGCCCAATCAGTGGCACATCTTGTTATTCAGAATGCCCTTATTACTGGATGGTGGTTCATGTTTGCTCCACCAGTTCACTTACATGTCAGCCAGTGCAAAAGTTACTTTCCCACTACCTTCTCCCAACAAAAAGCAACCTTGCAAACAACTAAGTATTCCTCTCATAGGGTCTTTGATATGGGTAATGCAACTCAGTTCTCATTGAAGGGGAGGCAATAACATTGTAGTATTATTGCTAGATTGTTAACCTAGAAATCCAGGTAATGTTCTAGGGAACCTGGATTTGAATCCTGCCTTGGCAGATAGTGGAATTTAAATTCAATTTTAAAAATTTCAAATCAAGAGTCTAATGATGATCACAGAAGTGTTGCTGGGTGTCAGGAAAAACCCATCTTATTCATTAATGTCCTTTAGCGAAGGAAACTAGTGTCCTTACCTGGTCTGGCCTACATGTGACACCAGGCCAACAGCAATGCATTGACTCTTAACTGCTTTCTGGACAATTAGAAATAGACAATAAATGCTGGCCCAGCCAGTGACACCCTCATCCTGTGTATGAATGAAAAAAAAGCAAATAAGTCATTTGTGGTTCAGACGGACTTAACTATGATAAGGAAACTCATCCTGTGAATGAATGAAAAAAACAAACAAGTCATTTATGTGGTTCAAATGAAACTTAACAATGACATTGCACAATGCACTCCTATGTGTAATTACTAATTCTTAATTCTCCCTTTTCCTACTATTTCTAGTTGTTGAAACTCAGGTGGGTTCAGCAGAAGTAGAGGCAAATTCTCCCTGAGTGCACCATCTGCTTGTGATGTGGGATTCACTAAGGAACCCAACCATTTTCCTTACTGGTCAAACTGAAGTGATACAAGGGCTGATGTGCTAAGATTAAGCTAAAACTGCAGAGTGAGAAGGCTGTTGTGTTACATTAGAATGAAATTAGATTTTCCACTATAGTCACTTTTCCTGCACTGCTGAGGTAATTTCCCATTCCTTTGAATCTAAGCAAATGGTATAACCCTCCTGTTAAACTGCATAGCAGTCTTCATTCACACAAGCTTTCCCTCAGCTTCAGGCTTACCTCTTGCATCATTCAGGAAGGATATCTCCAATTGAACTCTTGTAGACCCTGACACCAAATTCAGGGAGGCATCACTGAAGTAATTTCTGGTATTTGTCCGATTACAATTCCTATAGCAAGAGGTCTGTGGCTCCTCATAACAATTCTAAACTTCTTTAATATGGATATTTGAAGCGTCCCTTTAGTACTGGAGTTCAAATTGCACCACACATATCACCAACCTATCTACTGAAGTTCATTTGGTTGGAAAAAATTGTAAGTGAAGTGAGGTGTTTGAACTAAAACAGGGACAAATGATGATGACCCACATGAGGTGATTTCAATTCCAGCGATAAAAAGGACATGAAATCTGATTGATTCTGGAGTTGAGAGAGAACCGACTAAATTGGGACAAAATCACACTAAACTAAATAAGGGGTGTGAGAATCAAGACAGTATGTCAGACAGAAATACCATGGTGCACAAAATACTGTCAGTTAGCACCAGAATCGAAGATGGTATGTTAATAGAAGGAGTGGGAATAAGGGATAAATCAAAGCATTCTAAACCAGGGTTACACTTCATGTAAGTGAATGGACAGAGCATAGTAAATTCTATGATTAAATAAGATCAGTGAGTAACAAAAACAGAAGTTGCTGGAAAAGCTTAGCAGGTCTGGAAGCACCTATGAAGAGAAATCAGAGTTAACATTTCGGGTCCGGTGACCCTTTCTCAGAACGGCATCAGCAGTTCTTTCGGTTTTTATTTAAGATTGATGAGTTACAGGTGCAGATTACAGTGAGGAATAATGGCATTGTGGTCATAACAGAGACCTAGCTCAAGGAAGAGCATGACTGGGTATTAAATATACCTGGATGCAAGGTAGAAAACAAAAGGAAAAGAAGAAGGCTGTGTGGTGAATTGGTTAAGGAGACCATTGCAGAACAACATCAATTTTGCTATTGAAAGAGAACAAAAAGGATACAATTACCTTTCTTGATCAACTAGTGGGAAAGATTCAGAGGTACAAATTTACAAGGAAATTGGAGGGAGATGAAAAAATTATGGAGTAGTTAAAATAGGAATGTTTAATTATACAAATATAGACCAGGATAGTGGTAAAGAACAGCAAGGAGAAAGCATTCCTAGATTGTATTCAGAGGAATTTCTTACCGCAGTATGTGTTCAGTCCAAAGGGAGGAGGTACAGCTAGATATCATTCTTGGGAATGAGGTGAGGCAAACAGATTAAGTGTCTGTGAAGAAACATTTACAGAGTTACCATTGTGCCAGATGGTTTATGATAACAATGGAAAAAAAATGAATAATCCAGAAAATAAATAAATACTGCAAAGACCTGACTTCAATGGGAGCAAGAAAAGAGCTGGAACAGAGACTGGAGCCATAGATTGCTGGGAAAATGTGTAGCTGAATAATGGGCTCCATTTAAAGGAAAGCCATTTTGCACACAATCAAGATATAGTTCTTCAAAATGGAAAGGTACAAGGAACAAATCCAGAGTTCCCTGAATGGAAAAGGAAATAGAAATTAAGTTAAGAAGAAAAAGTCTGTTTACGATGGGAGTCAAACAAAAAATTAAACCGCGAACAAAGATGAATACAGAATGTTCAAAAGAATGGCAAAAAAGGAAGTAAGAGAACCTAAGGAGGATTTTGAAAAGGTAATCATAGCAAACATTAAAAAAAGGATTCCAAGTCTTATTTGGGACATATGAACTGTAAAAAGGTGGTAAATGCTGGATTTGGGCTGATTAGAAACCAAAATGGGGACTGGTACACTGAGGAAGAAGGCATGGCAGGTGTTACCTAGATCATGGTGACAGAGAAACAAATTTAGACACTAGAAGGGGTCAAATTCAGAAAGAGAAGGAACTGGATAGACTCCTCGTACTTAGAGTTGACAATGCATCGGGACCAATGAGATACATCCAAGGATAGTGAAGGAAGAGAGAGTGGAAAATGTGGAGCTACTGGTCATAATCTTTCAGTCTTCCCTAGACTCAGGAGAGATGCCAGAGGTATGGAGAATTATAAATAGTATGCTTCTGTTTAGTAAGGGTGTAAGGATAAGACCAGGAATTACAGACTGGTCAGTTTAACTTTGGTGGTGAGAGAACTTTCAGAAGCAACAATTGGGATGAAATTAGTAGTCACCTGAATAATTCATTAAGGAGGGTCAGCATGCAATGCTTGAGGGAAAATCATGTTTTCTTAATTTGCTGGTGCTCTTTGTAGAGGTATCAGAGAGGGTTGATCAGTGTAAAACTATTAATGTTTTGTACATCTAAAAGTTGCTTTATACAACGCCACACAAAGAACTTGTTAGCAAAGTTAGACCTCGTGAGGTAAAATGGACAGCAGCAATATAGATTCAAAATTGGCTGAATGACAGTAAATAGAGGTGAATGGCCAATAGATATGTTGCAGCTGGAGGAAGGTTTATAGTGGAGCTTCTCAGATATCTCTATTGTGACCCTTGCTTTTCCTGGTTTATAATTTAGATCTTATAGTGCAGGGTGCAATTTCAAAGTTTCTAAATAACACAAAACTCAGAAATATTTTCAACAATGAGGAGGACAGTGTAGAACTTCAAAAGAGCACTGACAAGTTGGTGGAGAGGACAGATAAATGGCAGGTAAAGTTTTATACAGATAAGTGTGAGGTGATACATTTTGGCAGACAGAAAATGAAGAAACATTATTAAGTAAAGGGTGTTACTCTGAAAAGGTATACAGGAGCAGAGAAATTTGGGTGTAGATGTATATAAATCATTAAAGGTAGCTGGACAGATGGAGAGAGCTGTTAGGAAGGCATATAGTATTCTAGACATAATTAACAGGGGCATAGAGCACAAGAGCATGGAGGTTATGCTGAACCTGTTAAAGACACTGGTTAATCCTCAGCTGGAGCACTGTGCATATCTGAGCACTAATGTCAGGAATGGTGTGCATGGAGAATGCAAAAGAGGTTTATGAGTTTAATTCCAGGAATGAGAAACTTCAGTTATGATGATAGATTGGAAAGGCTGGGGCTATTTTC
Organism: Rhincodon typus; assembly: GCF_021869965.1. Taxonomy (NCBI): domain Eukaryota; kingdom Metazoa; phylum Chordata; class Chondrichthyes; order Orectolobiformes; family Rhincodontidae; genus Rhincodon; species Rhincodon typus. The sequence goes on from NC_063345.1 coordinate 43,517,783, forward strand.
CTCAGAGAGAAGGCAGCTCAGAGGAGATTTGTTTGAAGTTTTCAAAATTACGAGGGGGATGGAAATAGTGGACAGGGTGAAACATTCAACAGCAGTTTCAGACAGAACGGAACAAGATGGAGCAAAATGGTATCATTTGAAGTCAACCACCATACAGACTGGTGTAGCTCCAGTAAACATGCCTTAAAGGAACCTCACACCATAAAGCGATTCCAACACCCAAAGCATCACAGCCCTTCACACAAAATAAGAATGCTGTAAGAATTAAATCTTAAATTTTCTGGAACAATGTTCTTTTCCAAAGCTCAATGCAAAGCATCAAAGCTGGTCTTCCCATTAAATCCCAAAGCCATGACAGTTACATTTGGACATTACTGTTTCTGATGGTTACCATTTGGGCCAAATATATTCCTGCAGCATGCAGATAGGATTATTGAGAATGTATCTAGTTGTATTGGGATTACTGATGGTATCAAGATCATGGGTAGGCAAAGGCAGAGCATGACTACAAACTTCGTCTATTGATAACAGAAACTTGATTGGAAGAGTTAGTATCAGTAGCGCAAAATGTTAGGTTACAGTCAGCAAGATAAACTCCTTTGGGTCCATTTACTCTGCTGAAGTCCAGATCAGAGGATGTTAAACATCAGTAGACTCAAGCATATGTCTTTTGTAAGACACAAAGCTCAACTGATTTTTGTTTGAAAAACCTTTCATTTACACAAGCCAACTGTTACAATATATGATGCAAAATGCTAGTTCTGATATTAGATATAATGCAGGTTCATGCATACTTATCAAGCAACTAATTCACCATTGGAACGGATCGTAAGTCACTGAAAATAACATGCTAAAAACTATTAATAATAACACTGCCACATTTGCAGTATTGACTTGTTAAGGTGTAAGAAAGTGAAGTGAGGTATAAACCAGGTATCAAGAAGACTGAGTCTGATACACAGAGCAGATTATCCAACCCATAAAAAGACCAAGATATTCCTCTTGAGCTACGCACAATGTTGAGATTATGAAGTTGAAGATAGTCACAATGTTGATCTGTTACACTTTGTTCCTGGTCAGAGTGAACAGTAACAATCAACAACTGCTGAAGATGAGCAACTACCAGAGTTGCAAAAGATCCAGAGAGGGCCTGACAGTATGCAAGAAGGACCTGAGAATATTTGTTCATTTTGGCCTTAGAGGTAATATCATGACAAGTCATTCTCTGGGGAAATCAGGTCCAAATACAAAAAGCATTGCATCAATATATCAGGTGCATGTTAAATCATAGGGAATGAAAGCACAAGATGGCAAGCACATGAGTCTGAGTAGTGACCAGGGATGAATCAGGATATTACCCAATTATTCATGAATAGATATTAACCCACCCAGCGAGGGAGCCTCTACATCCACACAATGTTCCATCCACTGCTTGGGCAAGAGTTGTAACAAACCCATTCACAATACAGGGAAAAATACATTCTTTTAACGGATTGCTTCACTATTTTTCCAATTATACAAGTCAGTGGATAGGTTTTATAACCAGAGTACTAGGAATAAGATAAACTTCAGATACATGTTACATCATTAATGATCAATCACTGAGCAACTGAAGCTGGGCCATACGTATCAGTATTTTAAACAAATATATATTTTACAAAGAAAATGTTGGAAAAGCTGAGGTGGTCAGTCAGCATCTGTGAAGCTAGAAACAGAGCTAACATTTCAGACCTTTCACTCAGACTTATTTTTAAAGAAATATTATTTTAGATATCCAGCATCTCTTTATTTTTACTGGTTAAACAATGAACCATTACTTCCATGAGGAATTTAGCGAAAGGACATGGAAATCAGCACAGGGTAGCAACTCTTTCATTGCATATATGTTGTGTGAAAAAAAATTTTGGAAATCTGGACCGAAGAGATGTCATGATATTTTAGGAGACACTGATCCAATTCTTACCAAATTCCATCCACTGTTGTTTTTTCCATTACAAAAATACTTAGAGATTCTATGGTGACCCATTGTTCATCTCTATTCCAGTTGTTGATTACCCTCTGTGCCAGTGAATTTTCCAGAAATAATTCACATTAGAATCTTCATGAAATTTCTGTTGCTTTGCATTATATTTCTTCTGATGTTTCACAATGCTTTGTAGTTCAAGAATTACATTGAATACCCCTGATGCTGGCTATTCAGTCCACTGTACTTCGAATTTTAGAATCCCTACAGTGTGGAAACAGGCAATTTGGCTCAACAATTCCACACCAACCTTCCAAAGAGCATCCCACCCATATCCAACCCCCTACCCTTAACCCTGCAATTCCCATGGCTAATCCACATAATTTACACACCCCTGGACACTACGGGCAATGTAGCATGGCCAATTCACCTAACGTGCGCACCTTTGGATTTTGGGAGGAAACCAAAGCACCCAGCAGAAAGCCACGCAGACACAGGGAGAACATGCAAACTCCACACAGACAGTTGCCCGAGGGTGGAATCAAACCCACATCCCTGGTGCTGTGAGGCATCTGCACTAACCACTGAGCTACCATGTAGCCCATGCAGTTCCTGCATGTTTCATTTGAGATCTAAGTAATTGATCTGCTCTGTTCAAAAGTAATAATAATAATATTGTAAATCTTCATTTCCCTTTCTTTTTATCTTCACTAGCTTCCTGCTTTCCATAACACCTATAGATCATCATGAAAAAGCATCAGCACTCTATGATTTAACACACTGTGAAGCTAGATGAACACAGCAGGCCAGGCTGCATCAGAGGAGCAGGAGAGTTGACGTTTTGGGTCGGACCTTTCTTCAGAAATGGGGGAGGGCGAAGGGAGCTCAGAAATAAATAGACAGAGGAGGGATGGAGCTGGGGAAGGAAGGTGGGATGGTGCTAGGTGGGTGCAGGTAGGCAGTGGTGGGGATTGGTCAGTGAGGGGGAAGGAGCGGATAGGTGGGAGAGAAGAAGGGCAGGTTGTGTCAGGTCAAGGACGCGGGGATGAGAGGGAGGGTTGGTCATGGGATGAGGCTGGGAGTGGGGAGATTTTGAAACTGGTAAAGTCCACATTGAGATCACTGGGGGTTGTAGACTCCCAAGGTGGAATATGAGGTGCTGCTCTTCCAGTTTCCGGGTGGCATCATTGCGACACTGGAGGAGGCCCAGGATGGACATGTCGCCCAGGGAGTGGGACGGGGAGTTGAAGTGGTTCGCAACTGGAAGGTGTTTTCGTTTGTCACGAACAGAGAGCAGGTGCTCTACAAAGCAGTTTCCAAACCTCCGCTTGATCTCACTGATGTAGAGGAGGCCACATCAGGAGCAATGGATGCAATAAACCACATTGACAGATGTGCAGGTGAACATCTGTCTGATGTGAAAGGTTTGTTTGGTTCCTTGGTGGAGGTGAGCGGGGGGAGGTGTAGGGGCAGGTATAGTACTTCCTGCGGTTGCAGGAAAAGGTGGCATGGGGTGGTGGGGCTGGAGGGGAGTGTGGAGCAGATGAGGGAGTTGTGGAGAAAGCAGTCCCTACGGAAGGCAGAGAGGGGTGGGGAGGGAAATATCTCTTTGGTTGTGGGGTCAGATTGCAGGTGGCGAAAGTGGCGGAGAACGATAAATTGGATACAGAGGTTAGTGGGGTAATATGTGAGGACAAGGGGAGTTCTGTCTTTGGTTTTTGTTTTGGGGAGGGGATGTGAGGGCAGAAGTACGGTATGTGCAAGAGATGCGTTCGAGAGCATTTTTGACCACCAAAGGGGGAAGTTGCAGTTGTTGAAATAAAAAGATACCTGGGATATTCAGGAGTGAAACGCCCCATCTTGGGACCAGACACGGCGGAGCCAGAGGAATTGGGAGTAGGGGATCGCATTCTTGCAGGAAGGCTCCCACCTCACTGACCAATCCCCACCACTCCCTACCTACGCTCACCTATCACCATCCCACCTACCTTCCCCCACCCCACCCCTCCTCTCTCTATTTATTTCAGAGCTCCCTTCCCCTTCCCCCATTTCTGAAGAAGGGTTCCGACCCAAAACGTCAACTCTCCTGCTCCTCTGATGCTGCCTGGCGTGCTGTGTTCCTCCAGCTCCACACTGTTATCTCTGACACCAGCATCAGCAGTTTTTACTATCTCTGAACACTATCATTTTATGTTATGGCTGGACATGAAGCAGAGTGATGCTGGAGTCTTTATAAGTTGATCTACAATCATAAAATATTACTTTTCAGTTGAGTAATGGATTTCAAACAACGATAATGAAAATTTTCAAAAGAGAATTTTACTGTGGAAAAACTAATCAGAACATTGTTTTGAGCCTCTTAACGTGAGCATTATGTACCACTTTAAGCAGAACAGACAGACATTAGGCCCTCTTCACATCATTTTTGTCAAGGCTCAAAAGGTCTAAGCTTTAAAGATCAACAATTTTTTCTTGTTCTTTTTTTTATTATTAAATCTTTAAGATTTATCTCTACACTGTTCCATTTCATTTCACAATTCCGAAAGTTATACTATGATATGCCAATTAAATTGTTTTCTGCAATAATCATCTTTGAAACCAATTCTAAACTTCAGAGTTCAATGATCATTGCATTTAAAGCTTATCTAAAGAAGAGTTTATCAGGTAACCATGACAACCATGTACATAACATTACATCATTTCCTTCAGCTAAGAGCTAAAAGAACAAATCAGGCCACGCAATAATAGCTTACAATGGGAGTGTCAAGACTTCAAAAGATCAATTAATGTCAATAGCAAGAAAGTAATGTTTTCCTGAGGCAACCACAAGAAAACTGCCAACTATTACACAATGCATTGGCCTGTAATTACTCAAGGCATCCCTTACGTGCATTATGTTAAGGGCTACACCCTGCTTCATGTTTTATTTCTTCAAAAAAAAATGGCTCTGGAGACGAAGACAAAAACATTCAAATGCATTAAGATTTATACTAGACAATACAGCATAGGAATAGGCCCTTCAGCCCACCAAGCCTGTGCCGATTCTTAATCCTTATTTAGACCCACTACTTATTGCCCATACGTGGTTTCTATCCCTCTTTCACCTCCTGTTCATGTGTCTATCAAGATAATGCTTTAAACGTTGCCTGCTTTCACTATCTCCAATGTAAGTGCAGCCCAGGCACCCACAATCCTCCCTGGGAAAAAATTTCCTTGCACTTCTCCCCTTTTCCCCCTCTCGCTTTGAACCTGCTCCCTTTTGTAGTTGAACTTTCCACCCTGGGAAAAAGTCTCAAACCATCCACCATATGTATGCCTCTCACAATTTTGTAAACCTTATTAGGTTTCTCCTCAGCCTCAGTCTTTCCGGTGAAATCAATCCAAGTTCATCCAACCTCTCTTCATAACTAAAACCTTCCAGATCAGGCAAATCCTTCTCTGCACCTTCTCCAAAACATCCATGCCCTTCTGGTAGTGTAGTGACCAGAAAGGCACATGGCTGAGAATTCAGGTATTCTAACTTTCTAATTTATTCATTCTGATTTAATCCACAAGGCATAAACGGTTAAAGCAAAATCTCTTGCTGTTTTTCACAGAATTATACGAGCATATCAAAGTTCACCAGTAAAAACTGTTCACAAAATGGTTTCTCTCAGAAGATACTTCATAATGAAGTTATTGGCATAAGCCCTTAATTAAGGAAAAAGCTCTAAAATTAAGTAAAAAGCTCATACATCAGAGACCAAATAATGTGAAAACTGACATTTCCATGCCCAATACAAAATATGATGATATCCTCAGACACTTAGAGATACAGAAAACATGTTTTGTGCCTTTTTAAGGCTCCAGTGAAAGATGATTAATCTACTTCAGTTCAGACTAGAAACTAATGACCTCCTCCACAGCTTTACCACCTATTTCTGCACAATAGGGCAGGGAGGTTTCAGGGCAACAGGAAAGAACTTAAGTAATTAAAGGATAGATCTGATTTAACAAACCTTATGAGCAGTATACTGAAGGATTGTAATCTACATGCAACTTGGATTTTTAAAATAACGTGGAGCAAGAAACTGGAGAATTAAATGTAAAACCTTACCAAGGTTTTAGAAATGACAATAGAGAAACATGGTATAAAGCTATTATATTATTTCAAGAATCCATGTGATTGGTTTTACTTAAACAGTTCCTTTGGTTGAAGTTTGGAGTGCAGTCTTGTATACTTTACATTATCTGAATGTTTGACTCACTTTGGTACCTTGTCCGTGGAAGCACTAAGTTATTAAGGATGTCATGCCTCAAACTTGTACCCTACATAAATTGACAATAGATTTGATGTCAAATATACCAGGTGTACCCAACTAATCAGGCATTCAGCACTTTCTTACAGTGATTTTTGGATAATTAGAGTTCCTAAAGTTTATCTATAGATATCAGAAAATGGTTGAAAATGTTCACTACAACATTAACTTCAACTGGCAATGTAACTACATATCTGAGATAAGGTGGCACAGTGGCTCAGTAGTTAGCACTGCTGCCTCACAGTGCCAGGGGCCTGGGTTTGATTCCAGCCTAGGATGATTGTCTGTGTGGAGTTTTCATGTTCTCCCCATGTCTGTGTAGGTTTGCTTCGGTTTCCTGCCACAGTCCAAAGATGTGCAGATTAGGTGGATATGGGTCTTGATCTCTTTCTGCACTATAGGGATCCTATGATATGATATTCTAAGTGATTCCACTTCAAAAGTACTTTATTGTGTATAAAGAACTTTGTGGTTTCTTGAATTTATGAAAGGTAATGTTTAAGTGCAATTCATCCTTTATTTTTCTTTCAATGCTTGTGTACTTAACTCACAGATGGTGATCAATTCTTGGCATTGTCACCATCATTGATGGAAAATGTATCATTGAAACTGTAACTGCCAAGATTCTGTAGTGCTGTGCAAAAGTTTCTGATTTTTGATTATTCATTCTTAATAGATGCAAAAACATGTAAATGAATTCTTTATTTCTATCAGAATTACAAGATCACTCAAGAAATATAAATGAAAGTAATTTTTCCCATCAATTCATTAATCTGAAAAGATTGTATATTCCACCTATCAGATTTTACGATTGTTATTTAAGTGTTATAGAAATTTTAGTCTGACTATTCTACCAGGAATTATTTCCATGAAAAGTTTCCTATATGTGAGGAAATTTCCATTACAAAATCTTCTACCTGTGCCCATGGTCCCACAAGCAATTCAATTGAAAGTAGTATTCCAGGCCTATATTTTTTTACATTGGTAACAATAGTGCAATAGTCCTGAAAGATCACTCCTCAGGAACTTCATTCACAGAACGAAAAAACTTGCAGTTGCAGTCAATAAATTTTGGCATTAAAGCAAATAAATGGGGCCAAACAGCTTTACGACAATTGTGGTTTGCTCAAGAGGATTGAGGATTTCCAAGAACATGTACTCAATTAATTTATCAGGAAGTGATTCCACTCCTGCATTGTCCAAATAGTGCATGACTAACACAGGATGCATCCTCCATGCCAATGTTAATTACACAGGATGATGCCATGATGCCACGTCATTTCTTGTTACTCAGCCATCTTCAAGGTGGAGAACCAAGTTCATAGTTAGCTTCTGGAAGACACGGAATGCTCCCCATTCCAGTAGCAAATGATGTGAATCAAAATGTTCCAACCAGTAACAAAACAGTGCTGTGAGGCAGCTATTAAGCTAGTGGTCAGGTGGCTCCCTAGAGAATTGTGGACCTGATAACATGGATGGATTTGGAAATCACTCCAAAGATATTCCAAGTATGGATAAAGTGCTTCTCAATCTTGCAGAGATGTCTGTGGGAGGTCCTGTCGCTGAACAGAATCTAGGATACGTGTACTCAGGAATTTTCACTGACTTTTATAGTAGGAATCAGTTGGTAATTTCTGAAAACCTCCCTTCAGTCTGTGGTTGACACTAATCCTCCTCTCCCATTTACAAGTAAGGAGGCACTCACTTCATCCACTACACATGAACATACCCACCAACCGTCTTTGCCCTGATATGACTAACTCAGTAATCATCACCTACGAAAATATTTCAGCAAAAAGTAAGTATACTCTTCTGTGTATGACTCTAATTTCCATGAGAAACAAATCACCATGGCTTTACACAATCTATTTCAATATAATTAGCCCATCTTTTCCTATTTCTGTGCCCCTCCTGTTTGTTTTCAAATGTCCTACTATCAAATAAGTTATTACTTCTCCAAAGGATCACTGAGGCTCTTGATTTTGGGAGTAAGCTCCTTGTGTTATACTGAAGTGTTACAGAGTCAGCTATTAGGCTTCTAGCAAATGCCATGGAATTATGTCCAGTATGGTGCTCTGAGGGACATAATCAAAGGCATGACTTTGTCACTGTTTGAGAGATAAGATTTGAGACAGATAGATTCCAGCCATTACCATGTCTACTGGATCCTGAATCTGTAGACTCAATGATCGTTGGGATAGTTGACCTATCGGCAGATAAGAGATTCTGCAAGCTCTGCGATACAGGAGTAGCCATGTACTAGAAAACATGGTGTGTGCTATGCTCCATTTCATTTCCAAATGCCCCAAAACTGCACTCTGTGATTCCAATGAAAAGAAAGTTACCACAACATCTTTGCATCAAGGACAGCTACCAATTCAAGTATTACACTCATCAATTTAACGAGTCCTTAGAATCTGACTTTGCTCAAATGCCTTTCCAGTTTAATACATGATCCCTAACTTTTGTGGCAGTCTTCTCTTCAGGTTCGCTTCAGAAGACAGCATATTCTCATTCAGTCCATACTTCCTGGCTTCTTTTATGTTATGCAAACATTACACCTTCATCGTATTTTCCACACCACCCTCTCCTAACAGATGCCTGAGATAAAAGTAAGTAAGAAAAATGGGTTAAAATGGAACAGGTGCCATTGGTGGATGTGCTTAACTTCATCCTCATCTTTCTTGAATCACGAATGAAACATTCAGCTGCTTCACAAAGGATTAGGAAATTCAACAACATGCATCATCACTATACAATCCCCAGTCAGATGGAAGGCAGATGTGGGACTGAAAGTCACTAAACAGATCATAATGAAACTGAGCAAACTGAGCACAGACTTGTGAAAGGCAATTCATGAATGATAAAAGAAACTTGGATCATAGTCCAGTCTAAAGATTAATGTCACACCATTCCTGAATTACACTTCCTGTAGCAAGAAAGCTACTGAAGTCAGAGATAGTTACTGGCATGATTGACTAAATCAAAATGAAATTACAGAAAGCCAAATTTCACTTTGAATAAGACATTGTTGAAGCTGGAGCATCGGAGACCTAGTTAAAGGACAAATATTCAACATTCTCAACAGGAGTCAGCAAATTTGGGCCCTATGAAAATTAGTTGCCAAGCATACATAGTGAACATTAATGATCAAAGGTATTCTTGCAATAACAAGCATCTATGTACTACTAGCGAAAATGTTCTTTCACTGTGGGAAGCTGATCAGGAAGATGTGATCTCACCACCTGCGTAGAGTGCAAAATGGCCATCAGTCTCAGAGATCCACCATGCCCCAACAGCAGAAATAGATCGGCAACAACAGTTACCATGTCCTTAACATTCACCATGGGAACATTCCCCGAGAAAGACCATCACCTTAGAAATGAGGAGATACATGATGAACAGTCAATGTTAACGCATGTGCACCAATATTAGGCTTACACAATTTAAAGATTATGTATGCAATGCGTGTGCAAACATTAAATGAATAATTATTTGCTTTGTCGTCATGTAGCTTGGGAAATTTGTTACTGCACTTTTTTTGTTATGACGTGTGGGATGTTTGGTGAAATGCAATTGTATGTTGTGTATGGGCTGGATTGTATCATGTGACCATTACCTCTGCTGCAAGTGCCTTCACGTGCAGTTTCTGGTGACTGTTAGTTTTAATTAGAATTACTTCACATTAAAATTTCTCAAAGACTTTCTGAAAATCTATTTACATTATTTCATAAAGATCATAGTTAATTAATTTATTGATGTCTCACTGGATTGTACGAATCTTGGAACATAGCTTATTGAAAATGGCAGAAAATGTGATTAAGTTATCCATTGAAGACGTAATTTTTTGATTGTTTAGTTTAGCCTACCTCTTGCATCCTTAATGAAGTTAAATTCAAAAGAATGACCATTAATAAACAACTTTTAGTATTCCATAACCAAGATTGACATTCACAGATGGCAATTTATAGCACCATAATACAAATGAACTACTTAAATAATTTCAGACTTCAGCCTTAGAGAATTGAATTTTCAAATTATCCAATCCACTATAATTTGGTTCATTTGGATTTCAGATTTCAATTCACTGTTGTTTTCTGTTGGTGAATGTAACTTAAGGCTGAACTTCTCAATGACAGTTAAAGTTGAGTGATATTCATGTAAACTGGCTCTCACTATTGCATGCGTCATATCTACTCAACAGTTCTCACCCACCACATCCTCTTAAACCATTAATGCTGCATGTCCTCTATGCTTCCTATTGAGCATAGTGGCTGAGTGGTTAGCACTGTTGTCCCACTGTGCCAGGGACCTGGGTTTGATTCCACCCTCAGTCGACTGTCAATGTGAAGTTTACACATTCTCCCTGTGTTTTTGTGGGTTTCCTCTGGGTGCTCCAGTTTCTTCCCACAGTCCAAAGATATGCAAGTTAGGTAGACTGACCATGCTAAATCGCCCATAGTGTTCAGTGATTTGCAGACGAGGAGAATTAGCCATGGGAAATGCAGGGTTACAGGGATAGGGTGGAGGGATGAATCTGGGTGGGATGCTCTTTGGACGATGTGTGTGGACTCGATGGGCCGAACGGCCTGCTTCCATACTCTAGAGATTCTATGATTCTACTCACTTGCTGGGGTTATCTCACTACTACTCACTAACACATCACCACTAACTGCTCTTCTATCAACTTCCATCAGACTCGATCCCTCCCTTGGTCTCATCACAGGAAATAGTGTCTCACAACCAGGCAGGCAGATCAAAGAGTAATGGGGCCTGAAGGATTTGAAGGAGAAGAGAAGGACCCTTCAAATGGGGACAAGGAAATGAAGGTGTTGCTGCAGAGCACTGCACCATGTCAATGTCACCCTGACGGCAATGCTAGCAGGTTATACACCAAACAAACTGTATGTACTTCAATCAAAAGGCCATGTCTGAAGGTCTAAGGGTAGGGGTCAAATAGGGTCCAACCCCAATCAGTCAACGGCACATCCGATCACAATTGAAGGGTTTGGACATGGCCATTCGGCCACTTTGTACCATCAGAATCCATGGATCAACCTCACCACATCTGGGGAGTGGGCTATGGTCAGCTCTGCAGATCGGTGCAACCAATGAATCAGGGAGTTATACCGAGATCAGTCAGTGGTCTGGTCTGTCATCAGCCTCGGCTGTTGTTCCAATTCGTCAAGTGGTTTATGGTCAGTCCCAAAGTTCTGCGCATTGAAAATCAAGGTGGGTTATCAAGGACCACCGCTGTAGTGGGGAAGTTGGTAAAGTCAATTGTTGAGATTGGAGGCAACATGCTGGAATGCAGAGGGTATAAATCACTATGAAAGGGTGCAAGTGTGGGAGACGAAAAGAGCATGGGCAGGCATGGGATATTGCCAGTGGGGAGTCATTGATGGTTACCACCACTATGGTCTTAAATGGAATGCTAGCATTGCATTTGCCTTCCTAACTGCCGACTGAACCTAAATGTTAACTTTAGGAATTCTAGATCAGGATTCTCTCAAGTCCTTTCACACTTCAGATTTATGAAGCCTTTCCATATTCAGAAATAGTCTACATCTCTCTGCTTCCTATCAAAGTGTATAGCCTCACATTTTCCCACATTGTATTCCATCTGCCACTTTGTGGACCACTCTCCTAGCCTGTCCAAGTCTTTCTACAGCCTCCCTGCTTCCTCAACACTACCTGTCCCTCCACCTATCTTTGTGTCATCTGCAAACTTAGCAACAATATCCTCAGTTCTTTCGTCCAGATCATTGATCTATAACGCAAATAATTGTGGTCCCAATACTGACCCCTCCAGAACTTTACTAGTCAACAGCTGCAATCCTGAAAAAGACTCCTATATCCCCATCTCTGCCTTCTGCCAGTTAGGCAGTCCTCTATCCATATCAGTACCTTGTCTCTAACACTATGGGCTCTTATCTTATTTAACAGCCACCTGTATGGCACCTTATCAAAGCCGAGACTGGCATCCGGTGACCGTGACAGTCCCCCCGATTAACTATAGTCCCCCCAAGGACTGCTGCTTTTTGGCTTTTACGCTCGTTTGAAGAGCATGCAGTGTGTTTGCCATAGAAACTGATGGCAAATGCTCAGTTGTGATACTGATGTAGCTCAGTGCCACATAGTATCATTTGCACACCCAATCTGACTGGCAGATGCACTTTTAAGTGCTCCCTTCCATCACACTTTGTGTCTCACTTGTGACACTGTAAAGCAGTGTCTCCCACACAGCAACCTGTAACTCAGCACTAAAGACACCATGCTGAATGCGATCCACACAGAAGCTGGCATGCTGCAATTCAGTGCTGCAGTCAGTGAGTGCGCACTAAATAGGCAACATAAAACATACAGTGGCAGGAGAGGTGATGACCTAGTGGTATTATCGCTGGACTATTAACCCAGAGACCCAGATAATGTTCTGGGAATCCAGGTTCAAATGCCTCAATGGCAGGTGGTGAAATTTGAATTCAATAAAATATCTGGAATTAAGAATCTATTGATGACTGTGAATCCATTGTCGAAAGAACCCATCTGGTTCACTAATGTCCTTTAGGGAAGGAAACTGCCATCTGGCCTACATGTGACCCCAGACCCACAGCAATGTAGTTGACTCTGAACTGCCCACTGGGCAATTAGGGATAGGCAATAAATGCTGCCTAGGCAGCGATGCCCTCATCACATGAATGAATAAAGAATAGTCAACTATTTGGCAGTTACTAAATAAGTCAAAGGTGAATGAGCACTAAGAAAACAACCTGAGAGTCATAAGTTGCATCCTGTGCATGAGATATGGGTATGTCCTATGTGCAAAACAACCTTGCAGAATCATGCAAGTAATCGGTATCCCTGAGCTTCAAAGTGTTGAAGGACAAAAGTGGTAGATTATACTTGGTCCGAGAGCGGTCAGGATGCTTGATGAGGTTGTTGATTTCCAAATTCCAACTTGTGTGGACAAAGCATCATTGGGAATGGTGGCAATGAGAATGCAGAGATGTTGTTGTGAAGGAGCAGTTGTATGATGGTCAGGACAATCATTGAGTGAGCTTCATAGAGTCATAGATTCATGGGGTTGTACAGCATGGAAAGAGACCCTTTGGACCAACTAGTCCATGCTGACCAGATATCATAAATTAATCTAGGCCCATATCCCTCTAAACCCTTCCTATTCACATACTCATCCAGATGCCTTTTAATTGTTGTTATTATACCCACCTCCACCACTTCCTCTGGCAGCTCATTTCATACATGCACCACCCTCTGCGTGAGAAAGGTCCTTTTAAATCTTAGCTCCCTTTTAAATATTTCTTCTCTCATGTTAAATCTATGCCCTCTAGTTTTGGACTCCTCACCCAAGGAAAAGACCTTGGCTATTCACCCTACCCATACCTCTCATGATTTTATAAAACTCTACAAGGTCACCCCTCAGCCTCCGTCCCTTCAGGGAAAATATGATTTTAGAAATCTACCATGATATACATGTTAGGCATTTGAACCATTTTTTAAATGGAAGAAGAGGAGAATTGGAGGTAACATACAACTAAGATGAGGCTTTAAAGAGATGCAAAAGCATGGAAATAAAATAATCATGTTGCTCTATGCAAGGTTCTGAATTCATCATTTAAGGCTTGAGTGAAAATTTGGGAAAACATTTCTTAATGTTGAGAATCTGGCTTTCTCACTTAGACCATATTTTCCCACCTTTCATTTTCCTTTCAGCCTGCAACAGGTAAAAGAATGTACTGCCATGTGTGTTACTAAAGTTCAGAAGAAGAGTCCCGACCCGAAACATCAGCTTTCTTGTTCCTCTGATGCTGCCTGGCCTGCTGTGCTCCTCCAGCTCCACACTTTGTTATCTCTTAATATGCATTGCAGTTCAGTCTTATGGGTGTGCCTTAACCACAAAGAATGTTTTCCATTCTTTATTTCACACAGAAAGCTGCTAACAATAAATCTCTTCTTTTAAACATAAACACATTGGAGAGTAATTTATGTTCATATCATTTCTAAAACATGCTACTGCATTGTTGAGAATAACTTCATAATTGGTAATAATATGTTCCTAAAGGAAATTTTACATATTGTCGCAATGGTAGTAAATCATGGAGGATCAATTTTCAACTTAAGTTGTCTGATTTTAAAGACTGAGATCTTTATGGACTAGAATGTTTTGTTTAACATGATAAAACATGGACCTAAAATGGCTGCAGTGATCACCTGATCATAAATGGAAGCAAGTTCAGAAAACTAATTTGGAATAAACATCAAAACAACATCTTTTAAACTGAAGTTACATAGAGGTCAACGTCAAGTGAATTAAGTGTCAAGACACTCAGATCTCCTGTTTTAATTTATATTTACACAAGAAGGCGCACATATTGGATATGAAATGGATTCCTTCAAATATCCAATTTGGAAAGACAATAGAGCCAGGCTTGGTAAAACAACAAATTGATCTTTCAGTAGCTGCTTGGCTGAGAAGCAAAGAGTTAGGAAATTGGATTTATAACACACAATGAGAAGATCTTTCTTCGTCTCCTTGTCTATTTACCTCAACTTCTCAAAAAGCACTGCCCAATGATACAGTAAATTAGAGAAAGAACTGTTCTTCGAGAACACAAGCCTATTTACTGATTTTGCCATTGCTGAGAATATCAGGCATTCATTAAAAAACAAGGCCTTGGGTTTAAATCTAACACTGTAAGATTCTAATGAGATAGTAGGAACTGCCGATGCTGGAGAATCTGAGATAACAAGGTGTAGAACTGGATGAACACAACCGGCCAAGCAGCATCGGTGGAGCAGAAAAGCTGGCATTTTGGGTATGGGCCCTTCTTCATTTTCTGAAGAAGGGTCCAGAACTGAAATGTCAGCTTTCCTGTTTCTCTAATGCTGCTTGGCCTGCTGTGTTCATCCAGTTCTACACCTTGTTATCTAAGATTCTAAGGATGTGTTTTTAAACTGCAAATTCTTTATCACCCAACTGTATAAGACGTTCTCCCATTTTTGTAGCAATCTAACTTTGTACTTTGTGTTTGGTGTTGCAATTTATTATTTTTCCTAGAGTTAGTAAGTGATAACATTTCTCTTTCTTTCACTCAAAGAAACCTTGTAACTGGCTCCTTAATATTGACCAGTACCTGGTAGAATTTAAAGTGTGATATAGCTGCATGCTAAAAGTAATTTGAAATATTGGTGTGACTGACCAACCAGGTTGAAAAGAGAGGATTCACCCCTTTTCACTTGGTCATACTTATTTTGATTTAACTGCATTTTCTAATCAACCCGTTATTACACACCTCTGGATCAGGTGGGACTTGAGTTGGGCCTTCTGGTCCATGGGTAGGGACATACCACTGTGCCACAGCAGGGCCCCTGTACTGAAGGTTTTAAACATGACAGAATTACTTGTTCAGATCTACAGGAAAATCAATTAGTTAGCAGCTGAGATCACTTTAGTGAGAGATCTAACTCTTGTGATATCAGTTAACACACATTATCTGAAGAACAAAAAACTTGTTTACAAGTAAAGTGGTTTGCTAAATTAGGAATTTGGCCCCAGTGAAATTAATTGAGCAATTTATAGGTGATTATGTGACTCCTGAGAACTGTTATTAGCTTCCCACAATAACGCTGAGGGAATTGTTGACATCACTGTTCTTGCTAAACCCAGGTTGGCATATCTTTGTAAATAGGTTAGAGATTTTGAGTCACAGGGAGGGCAGGATTGAGGTACCCAGTAAGATGGATATGAAAGCAGATCATGGGAGTTAAGGTGCTGAGTAAGTACAATGTAAAATAAGAATAGGAACTAGAAGCTGAATAAGGCCATTTGGCTTTTAAAGCCAGCTCTAACATTCAGTAAGACTATGAATAATCATATATGTGAACATCTTCCCACATTGACCCCACTTCTCTTTATTCCCTTAGTATTTAAATAATTGTCAACCACTTTTTTTAGAAATGCTAAACAACTGAGCATCCACAACTTACTGTTATGTCAAATTCTGAAGATTCACAAGTCTCTGTGTGAAAACAGTCCTCCCATCTCCTTCCTGAACAAGAAATCCAAAGTCTGTGATCCTTATTTCTCAACTCATCTGCCAGAGGGAAGATATTCTCCCAGCATTTACCCTAAAACGTCCAGGAGAAATTGTAAATGGTTCAGTGATATTCTCTCATTCATCAATATGAAAAATGGTAATGGAGGCCCAATTCAGGATGTCCCAACCTGCACAGCAGTGAGGGAAAAAGGACCATGTTCTAATTTTCATGTTCTAATTCTGGTTCAAAGAGACAACTGCACATGTTAAACTATAGCTGAATCAAAAGCAGAAATTGCTGGAAGGTCTGGCAGCACCTGTGGAGAGAAATCAGAGTTAACGTTTCGGATTGAGTGAGCCTTCCTCTGAGGAAGGCTCATTCAACCCGCCCGACCTGCAGAGCTTTTCCAGCAATTTCTGTTTTTGTTTTCAATTTACAGTATCCACAGTTCTTTCGGTTTTTAAACTATAGCTGCTCAGGCTGATCTGATTGTTTTGCTCATGGGATATTTGACAGGTAATTTTCGACCTGACAAGAGGTAGGGTAACTCATGAATGTTCATTGAATTCACTGTAAGGGAAATCTATCCTCCCTTCGGTGAGGAGATCAAAATGGTACGCCATGTTGCAGGTCAGGCTCACCAAACTGCAATAAGACTTCCTTACTTTTGTACTACAATCCCATTGTGTTGAACAAGAATGACTACTTATTATCTATACATGCCTGTAATGTAATAAAATGTTCTAAGCGACTTCAGAAGGGTATTATAAAGCAAAAGTAGACACCAAGACATGAAGGCATATATTGGGTAATATGGCCAAACGTTTGGTCAAGGAGACATGTTTGAACAATCATCATAAAGGAAGAAAAAGACAAAGAGTTGGGGCAAGTTAGAGAGACGTTTCAAAATTCAGGGCATAGGCATGACCACCAATGGTGGAATGATAACCTTGGGCTGCTCAAAAGGCCAGAATGAGATGCACTAAGGGTTCTGCTACTGGAAAAGCTTATGAAGTTGCTGAAGGAGAAGGCCATGACAGAATTTTAAAACCAGTATAAGAATTTAAAAATTAAGGTGTTGCCTGACAAGTGGCCATTGTCGGTGAGTAAGAATACAGGCAGCAGAACTGTGAATAATAATACCGGAGAGACAACACCAGAGTGAAAGAACCATTAACAATATCATCTAATGTTGGAGGGAAAATTGGATAGTCAATAGTTATATGGGAATAGCTTTGAGGCAACAGAAGGTGGGTCTCATGGACAAGATGAGCATGAAGAAGGCATGAGGGGATCAAGGAGAGAAGATAGAGAAAGATGCAAGTTCAGACCAGGGCTGGAGATTTTAAAGGAAAGTGGATAAGTTGAAGAGAGTATTAAAGCAGAGGCAGTTGATCAGATGGGCTTGATTCCAGTGACAAAGAAATCATGAGCATCTCACATTTGTTGTTGGAGGTAAATGGGAGGTTATTGGGGGATTTAAGAAGACAGTTGCAGCTGAGACAAGCTCTTGGAGTCATATTTGCATTCCAGGACAGATATTTTCTAATCAACCTGCTCAGATGTTATTACACACCTCTGGAGCAGAAATTTGGGACTTGAATGCAGGCCTCCTGACTCTGAGGTAGAGGCATTGCCAAGAGCCCTTGCTTTCCTGGATCAGTGAGCAATTTTACCAGATGTGAGTAAAATCTGATAGTATTTGTGATCCAGTCAGATCTTGCACTGACTGACTAAACGAGTTAAAAGCAAAGTATTATGGGTGCTGGAGAAACTTAACAGGGTTAGTAGCTTCTGTGGAGAGAGAAACTGAGTTAACATTTTGAGTCCAATGACTCTTCTTCAGAACTTCCATCTTGACTAAACCCATTGTCTGCCATATTCTTTCAAGTCGACATCCTGTGGACCGAATGGAGCAGAGAAAGATCATACCAGGAACATGAACAGGGAGAGTGATTGTAATTTTAAAAATTTTGTCAAATGTGGGGACAAGGCTTCAGTTGAGAACATCAGTAGTTGTAGAAATGCTGTGGTGAATGGAGGGCCAATATTATTTCATATAATGTCCGATATCATAGCCCATATGGTGCTGCTATAACTTGCTTTCAGAAATTAAATTAATCTATTGTGGAATATATCTCATGGGGCTCAAGGTGAAGAAAAATCTCATTTCTATACATTAGCAATTTGTCAAAATTGCACGTTCTGCTCAACATTAGTTTAGCACAGTTCCTATTTTAAATAAAGTGTACATTTGTGATCCATTTCCACCATTATCATATATTTGTTTGTACACACTCCTGTACGGATCAATGATTAAGATGAGAAGTAACAAAAACAGCGGTGCTACATTTTGTTAGTTTTCTGAGGTAAGCTGCAGAAGACCCTGACACCTTGTTAATTAGTTGACTCCATCTTTAGGAGGTGAATATTCCCAAACACATGGAGATAAGATTAGAAGCAGGTTAGTTCTAAAAATGCAAGTGGCTGTGTCACCCGAATACATTCCTGCCTCAGAAATTTTCCTGCGACAGACCCAGAACTGGATTGGTTTCATGGAGGCAGGCAGCCTAATAAGGCCAGTTTAGGCCCCTTTTAGTGTCAATGCCAGTATTTTACTCCTATCAGAGCAACATCTTACCATATGCAGAGGTTGTCAGCTCTGTACAGCTGGCCTCCAGGTGGCAAGCCAGATCTCCCTCAGAACCAGAGGCTTCATGGCACACTGATGGGGTATCAGGGATCAAAAGCCACAACCATGTCTGATTTCTACAGTGGGGTTTTTCCTTCACCCCAATGGCCTCACCTGCTTTGGGGCTCTTTATTTAAAGACCGCGTGTTGAGGTCGCCTTGCACTTTCTTGCCAACCTTAGCAGCATCCACCTCCTCTCAGCGAGATTATGCTGATTGGACATTGTTGTTCTCCTCCAGCCTCCATAATCCACCCCCTCTCCTTCGTAGGATGATATGAGCAACAATGGCCAGTTAGAGGGACGCCTCCTAACAGGCTGAAACAGTAGACATGTTAACAACATGATGGATTCAGGAACCTTGTCTGTCCAACATCAGAGTCACTCATCCCATTGGAAACTTCCTTCTGGCATGTCAGAAATGCTTTAGCCCATCAACTGTTTTACACTGACAGCAGAAGTGTTTAAAAGGCTGAAAATGGTTTTGAGTTTGGGCATTTTTACAAACTTGGCTAGGATTTCGTTCTTCCTACATGCCTACAATTTAATTTGTTTTTCTAATGAGATAAGCTAAGTCCCCAAAAGGTTGCAGACTTGCTCGCTGAGCCAATGTGTTTGTTTTTGGATGTTTCGTCACCCTGCTAGGTAATATCATCAGTGCGCCTCCAATGAAGGGTTGGTGTTCTGTCCCGCTTGGTATTTATATGCCTCAGTTTGCTGGGGTGGTTGGCATCACTTCCGGGTCTGTTTTTAAATTGTTTTGTATATCAAGTCCAGATCAATGTGTTCATTCCGGTTGGAATGCCAGGCGTCCAAGAATTCCCCGACATGTCTCTGTTTGGCTCATGTTATTTTGGATGTGTTGTCCCAGTCAAATTAGTGAGCTTCTTTGCCCGTGTGTATTCAGACCAGTGAGGATTGTCAGTGTCTCTTGGTGGCTAGTTGGTATTAGTGTATCCTTATTGTCAGTTTTCTTCCAGTTTGGTCTATGTAATGTTTCTCATAGTCCTTGCCTGCTATTTTGTACATTACATTAGTTTTATTGGTTGCGGGACTAGGATCCTTCACGTTCATCAGTAGCTGTGGCAGGGTGGTTGTTGATTTGTGGACTATCCTGATACCTAGGGGTCTGAGTAGTCTTGTGGTCATCTCTAATATGTCTCTGATATACAGTAGGGTGACTAGTGTGTCTGGTCGCGTTGCGTCTCCTTGTTGTGGTCTGTCATGGAGGTAATGGCCGATTGTGCTTTTTGGGTATCCGTTGCTTTTAAAAACTCTGTATCAGTGCTCGTGTTCTGCTTTGTGTAGTTCCAGGTTGTTGCAGTGTGTTGTGGCTCGTTTGAATAATATTCTGATGCAGTTCCATCTATGGGGGTTGGGGTGGTTGTTGGAGTAATTAAGTATCTGGTCTGTATGTGTGGTCTTTCTGTACACGCTAGTCGGGAGTTCCCCATTGTTCTTACATTCTACCATTATGCCCTGGAAGGGTAGTCGGTTATTGTTCTCTCCTTCTTTTGTGAATTTTATCCCGGTGAGGATGTTGTTTATGTGTCGGCGGGTTTCTTCCAGTTTTGTGCATTTAATAATCATGAAGGTATCATCTACATATCGGACCCAAAGTTTGGGTTGTATAGTGGTGAGCGCTGTCCGTTCTAACCTTTGCATTACTGCTCCTGCAATCAGTTCTGATATTGGGGATCCCATTGGTGTTCCATTGATTTGTTTGAATATACGGTCATTGAAGGTGAAGTGGGTTATGAGGCACAGATCCAGCAGTTTCAGGGCGCTGTCTTTGTTGATGCTATTGGTGTTGTGGGGTGCCTGCCTTCCTGATTCGTCCAGCAATGTGGCAATTATCTCTTTGGCTCGGTCGATATTTATGGATGTAAACAGTGCTGTAATGTCGTTACCACTCTTCCCAAGAATTCCTCAACATTTATGGGCGGCATGGTGGCTCAGTGGTTAGCACTATTGACTCACAGCACCAGGAACCCAGGTACAATCCCAGTCTCGGACGACTGTCTGTGTGGAGTTTGCACATTCTCCCTGTGTGCATGCATTTCCTCCGGGTGCTCCAGTTTCCTCCCACAGTTGAAAGATGTGCAGGATAGGTGGATTGGCCTTGCTAAATTGCACATAGTGTTCAGGGATGTGTAGATTAGGTGGATTATAGGTGTATGGGTCTGGGAGGGATGCTCCAAGGGTCAGTGTGGACTTGTTGGCCGAAGGGCCTGTTTCCACACTGTAGGGATTCTGTGATCTAGGATTCTATGATCATCAAGGACACCAGGATAGAAGAGGTTGAGATAGTGATATCCTTCGATGTAACAGCACTATTTACATCCATTTTGATGTAGGGTTGCATTGCTAGTGTCTTCTGTTACAAAGCAATGCTACCCTGCATCAAAAATATATCAGAAATGACTAGCAGACTCCTAAGACCGCATAAGATCATCATTGCACACAAACCTACAGACACGCTGCGCCAAATATTATCAAAGACTAAAGACCTCATACCGACAGTAAGCAAGATGGACGTGATATACAGAATCCCATGCAGCGAATGGAATAAGCATTACTTTGGACAAACAGGGAGGAAATCGATGACCAGGATACACGACCACCAGCTGGCAGTAAAAAGACATGAACAATATTCACTTGTCTCAATACACACAGACAATGAGGGCCATCAGTTCGACTGGGACAAAGTGACCATACTAGGGCAAGCGACACCAGACATGCAAGGGAATTTCTGGAGGCCTGGCATTCCAACCGGAAATTCATCAACAAACACATTGAACTGAACCCAATAAACAAATCACTGAAAAATAGAACCGGAAGTGATGCTAATCACCCCAGCAAACCGAGGCATATAAATAACAAGCGAGACAGAACACCAACGCTTCACCAGAGGCACACTGACGATGTTACCTAGCAGGGAGACAAAATGTCTGCAACGAAACACACCGGCTCGGCGAGCAAGTCTACAACCTCATTCATAACCCGAAATACAAATCTTCTCAAAAACTTTAAGTCCCTATAATTTACCCATCAATTACTGTGTCACATATTACTGCATAAATTTAGCTCCCAGCTTCCTCTGAGAAGAGACCTCTGTAATGGAAGTGAATACTAATATCTCCCTTTTCATAACATTCGCTTGATTTATCAAAAATATTAAAGAACAACCAAGAGCAACAAAAAAACCCTTAGCTATTGGATCCTAATCATTTTGTGCTCCGACTGACACATCTTTGCAATCATTGAATCTCAAAATCTCTTCATGAAATTACATCTGGTCTAAGAGATTATTGTAGGCTTTGGAGGAAATAAATATTTTATATCTCTTTCATAAATATATTGTTCAATAATTTATATCTATACATTTTTCTTTTTGCTGCCTATGTAGATGAAGACAAAGTTTGCAGACTAGTTAAGCATGACACTATGATAAAGGAAACAATTAATGTCAAGGGAGTGAAAAAGACAGTGAACAGTGGAGACAGGGAGCAATGTAGTTGAGAAATAGATACAATATTCTGCAGCCATAACCAGTATCTCAGAGTTGTTTTGCTGGCCTGGTGCCATGCTTAAGAATATCTCCTCATGACTGAGGACATTAGATTGGGAAGGGGAGAATTCACTTGGTGGGGTCAATGCTGGAATCAATGGCATATGACAAAAAGGAATTAGTCTCTGTGAGGGAGTTGGAAGAACTACGGTTAAAATTAAAACGCGGATCCTCATCACTGGATTGTATTTGAAAATGGCAGGATAGATAAGGTGGCAACAATGGATGTGATTTGGCCAGATTCATTATTTGGCAGAAAACCGAGATTAGGAAAAAAGGGTCATTTTCATATTGGTAACAGTTGTGAATATTTGGATTCTATACTGAGCATGTTCAAGTCATAAGTCACAATCAGAGAATAAAAGATTGTATCAGAAAGTGCAGCTGAAGTAGAAGATCAACCATTATCTTAATGAATGAGACCAAATGGCCTACTCCTGTTCTTTTTCTTATACCCTATCTCCTTTCCTTCCTGCCCCAACTCTGAATACCCTTTCTCCACTAATTATAAATCTCATTTATTTATGACTCCCTCTCCATTTTCGACACTCTCAACATTTTGGTTTCCTTGACTGCGAATCCAGTGGCAAATTCATCTGAACCTCCTGGACAGGAAAGGGACTGAATAAATTAGAATTGGAAAGAAAAGATAAGCTTTACTTTAAAAAATAAGGTATCGGGATTTTTAGAGGAAATTATGCTCTGATGATAAAACCCAGTTTCATTTTATTCCTTTTACTACCTGTACACTTTGAGGTGACGTTCTGGATTCATGTTAATTTCTACATTTTAATATTTTAAGACCTTTTGAACATAGGTCCAAATTTCCACAATTCCGGGGGTTGGGCAGGTGGTGCGCGAGGGATGGGAAATGCTAACAGAAGCGCAAAAATAGAATCCATAAGCAGAATGAGAATTTGTGAGCAGTTAATATTAAAGTCTCATTGCACCCATTCCCTTGGTAATCCAATTCAGAACTAAGACGCTATACCAGCTAACCATCTTTACAGAAATCAGCTAGTCTTTACAGTCTTATTTTTGGGGGACGGTGTTCAGGTTTTTCCATTTCTTATCTGCACATTTTCAACACAAAGAAAATGCTTCTTAGTTCACTTGTTAAATAAGTTTCAACTTAAACAAGAAAAATCTGCTCCAAAGGAAGAGAACATTTTTACTCTGTTTTCTGCTTTAAGGAGTAGAAACATCTCTCTGATTATAGTTGCCAAAATCTCCTGTTTCTCCAATTTTGGTCAGAAGCCAATTTCCTTTCCTTTCCCAATAAGTTCATAGGAGCTGTGACACAGACAAAACCCAAGCACCAAACGATTGTCACCAGAGATTCATCATCACATTTACCCTCATTATGTCACCAAATGAAAAACATATTTGTTTCTTTCTTCTTCTTGACCTTCCAATTACAGAATAATGGAAACTGAGGTTACTTTTCATTCCCCACTTCACCAGTTAGCAACTCCATTGGAGTTTTTTTTGACTTTTTTGTTAAAAAGAAACTGCGGATTATAAAAGTTGTTTTGGCATTTTGTTTCCACTTAAAGTTGTTAACCCCAAGACTTTCAGCACTATTTTGGATACAAGAGTCAAATTAGTAGTTTTAATATCTCTTCCCTCTTTGAGCTTTGAAGTCTCCTTGCATGTGAATGTTTGCATCAACAGTAAGGTCACAGAGGTGATCATCTGTACTTTCTAAAATCCCAATGAAAACAAAGGGAGTGTAAATGTACTTGGAACACCCATTTTGTGTAGGGCTAGGTGTCATTTTCTTGCCTCAACATGCTGTCATCGTTGTTAATGGACAGATTCCCTCAGAATGTTAAAAAAAACAAAGCAGTAAAAAATGGTTTCAGCCAAATTCAACTGGGTGTGAACAGAGACTGTGATCATATGAACACATCTAAGGACTCAAATTAGTTCACTTGAACAATTAAAATAAAATAGGCAGACAGTCAGCTTTTCTTACAATGTTAGTCGCCAGCTCATTGCCCTGCTTGGAAACATTGCCCCAAAACGTGATCGCAATGTAGGAGTAAACTACACAACTTTACAATGATAACTAAACTAAGAAAGCAAGTCTCTCACTGAGGTATCAGACGGCAACTGACTTTGCTGTACACATCAAGCTGTCTGCCAGTAAAAACCGAAAGAACTGCGGATGCTGTAAATCAGGAACAAAAACAGAAGTTGCTGGAAAAGCTCTGCAGATCTGGCGGCATCTGTGAAGAAAAATCAGAGTTAACGTTTCAGGTCCGGTGACCCTTCCTCAGAAGCCCTGCTGAGTTTTCCCAGTAACTTTTGTTTTTGTAAGCTGTATGCCAGTGTTTTACTATGGGCAATGTTTGACAGCATTAGGGAGCACAGTTCCATTTGGCTTACCCAGAGCAGAGTGCATGATGAACTCCATACAATTTAATATGAAACAACTGGCCAGCATATGGCTTACTCCACTTTTATGGACCCCCTGTTGATAGATTAGGTTGATATTCTGGGTGGAATCTTGCAGGGGTCAGAACAACATGGCCTATGGTGAGATGTGTGGCAGAATCGGGTGACAAATGTGACAAAGCCTAGGTCAACACTCAGATCATCTCTCTACAGTTTTTATACATTCCACAAGTGGCATGGTGGGTTTCTTAGTAAACAGTAGTGAGATGACAACTGACTCGAATTAATAATTGTTAAGCACCTTGTTAACAACAGGACTTGTCAAATTAATATTCGGATTCCCATCTTACGAAATTGGTGAAATAAGCTGAATGTCAAGAAAACTTGACAAGGAAACCAGAACAAATACCTGGTGGATTCAGCTCATCACTTGCTCCGAGTGACCTCCAACTTGAAAACTGGGCATCACCATCTCGGGGCATGCATGGGCACTGAGCACAAGCATTGCACATCCACAGACACTGGCATCTGACATGTGGTAGCCTCTAAGAACCCCCATAGCCACATCTCCAATACAGGTTGTTTCTGCCCTTCAATGCTGTATTGCAGGCTGCCCTGGCAACTGTTATTTTTACACTGCAGAAAGGACAATGCGCACTCAGGGACATACACCCAGCTTGTGGACTGGGCCAGGCTCTTCACTTACTGTTATAGCACTCACTCACTCAGCCTATCTGGACACTCACAGCATCTCTGCCTTCCACAGCCTTGTCTTGCTTTTTTCCGCTTTGCCCCCTTAGCCAAAGAGACCAGGCTCCTTTAGAAACATAGAAGATGGGAGCCTGGAGTAGATCATTCGAACCCTCGAGTTTGCTCTGCCATTCAATAAGACCATAGCTGATAATCGAGTTCAATTCAGATTGGTTCAAACTGAAAACATTGTTGGTAACCTAAGATGGCTAAAACAAATTGTATTACTGTGTAGCTACATAACACTTCCTTGGAATGGGGATAATGAGCTGTACAGAGATAGTGGACTATCAGAGACAGAACTGATTTCTTCCTATTTCATCAATGGATCTTCAGGAGTTTGTGATTGGAACAATCAACTCAACTAACCGTTACAATGGTTAAGATGAGTTGATCAGCTGCCTTTTGGAATCTATACAACCAACATGGAGAGA
Source organism: Rhincodon typus (assembly GCF_021869965.1). NCBI lineage: Eukaryota > Metazoa > Chordata > Chondrichthyes > Orectolobiformes > Rhincodontidae > Rhincodon > Rhincodon typus. Next base: position 43,543,945 of record NC_063345.1, read on the forward strand.
GATCAGATGCATTGCTGTTTTGGAGATTTAGCCCCTTCTCGCACTTTGAAAGCACTCTCATAGCTTTAAACCCTGTCTGCGACTTGGAAAACAATCAGGAAACCTCATCACTATAAACAGTAATTTTAAAGAAAGAGAATTTTAAAGTGCAGGGCTGGATGAACACAGCAGGCCAAGCAGCATCAGCCTCTCTGCTCCTATGATGCTGCTTGGCCTGCTGTGTTCATCCAGCCCTGCACCTTGTTGTCTCGGATTCTCCAGCATCTGCAGTTCCTACTATCTCAGAATTTTAAAGTAGCTGACAGGTCCATTGAGCAGGAACACATTGACCACTGCAGGTGCTGTGCTGCAGGGATATAAATGAGTTAAATGTAGCTAATTCCAAGATCTCAATGGGCCAGGATGAGAGACCCCAATGAGAGGACATGGAGGTGGAGGGGTCAATACTGTGGGAGGGTACCTCCAATTAATGTGGGACTCAGGAGCAAGATACTGACCCTCTCACTGACCAGCAGCCTGCAAGGTTAAGCCTGCTGGGCCACCCATTGGCCACAGCCTTCTCCAACCAACATTATAGATATTTTCTAATCAACCTGTTCAGAGCTGTTGTTACACACTTCTACAAGAGGTGGGACTTGAACCAGGACCAGAGTAATAGCAGGATGAGGCCCTTAATTGAACATTCATTGCCCATTTACAAAATTTAATTGGCACACTGCTGGGTAACTCATTTGATGACTCCCAGACTACCACTAAAATTGTAAAGTGAATGCAGGCAGGTGGGTAGGTACAGTGGCAGCAGGTAAACCATTAATAGCTTATGCCCTAATTTACGGGTCCACCTTCCTACTTCGTTGCCTGCGAGTACCCAGAAAACTCATCTGAAAATGAACATTTCAACACAACATCATGGGCCAAAGGGCCTGTACTGTTGTGTACTGTTCTATTTCAAATGTTAGGCCACAGATTAACATGACCATAAAAATGTAAACCAGTCTGTAGCCTCTATTTCTCAAGGCTGTTATAGTAGTGGTAAATGTAGACCATTAAATTTTAACTTCTCTGTGATAATGACACTAGAGACTTATCGTAGACTGAAATAATTTCTTTAAAAAAGCATGAACTTAAAATGACTTCAGATAAGGCAAGCTTCAGGAGCCTCATGGAACAAATGAAGTTATCTAACAAACATAGCCATTTTTATCAAAACCAAGCAATGGTGTCAGCATCAAAAGAATGTGTATCTTTGATTTAATTCATGTGTGTATAACTACTTTGCATATTGGGAAATGAATGTTTTACCTGTCAGTTAGTCAGCTTAGAAAGAAAATGGAGCCAGACTCTAGAATACATACTTTTGAGCAGAAAAGCAGAAAGAAAAAAAATGCCTTCACAATAACAAGAACTGAAATGCCTTCTCTCTTCCTTTTTGCCTATCTTTCTCATCAGCTTCAAATGAATGGAAAAGCAAATTTGGAAAAGAACTATTTAGTAAGAACTCAAACAAATCTATGGATTCTGCTACTGTTGAAGATGCAAGTCAACCACTAAATGACGAGTGGCAGGTTAAGCATTTAAGACTTTGAGGACTCCACGGACTGGTTAACCACATAATCTTTATTCTCCCAGTCTGTACTAGACATTGTCTGACTTAAACTTATTACTTAGGGGTTTGTGTGTGATAGATATTGCATCTTTATTATATTTTCTTAGTGTTGGTAGATAATAAAATTCCTCTTTCTTTCGTACAAAGAAATTTTGACAATTGCCTCTTTCATTTTCTAGCAAACTGTGTTTTCTTTTAAATGTGCTTCATGCAACAAAACAAAAATATTTGTTGCAGCCAACTGATGAGGTTAAAAGAGGGGAGCCAACTCCCCCTCCTCATACAGTTTTTAACAACGCAAAGAATTGAGATGGAGGAATATTTCACTTAACTTGTATCAACCCTTGATAAATTGCTCTTACAAGACAGTCTTGTATCTTGTATCTCAGGGAGAGTGCAGAAAATAGTTACAAGAATGAAATCAGATGTGCATGTGGACATATCAAAAAGGTACACACACGTGAAATCTAAAAACATTATTTACCAAGCTTCAATTACACATCAGATGACCTCATGAACTATTTAGATACTTTCCCACAGTGTGTACCTGAACAATAGCCTTAAAGAAACATGCCCAGTGAACAGATAAAAATCACAATTATTCTTCAGACTACCTAGATAATGCCGTGGGAGATGTGCTAGTGCATACTTTCTTTTATTTGTTGCCCAAAAGAACGTTGAATGAATGAAATTTATTATAATCAAGCTCCCACACAGATAAATGTTGTTATTACAAGAAAGGTAAAAGTCTTTGTGACATAGCTAATGAAAGGCAACAGTCATTGGGCTAACAACAAGTATTACAAGTTTTGGGAAGAGGTGTTTGACGAGATGCCAGGATTAAGATCAGGGTTTCGTAGCCTTGAGAGCTGGATGTGCATTGGCAAGTACATTAATGGAATTCAATATTTTCATTTTAATGATGAGTGCAATATTCTACAACTTACTTGAAGAATGTATAATTGTGACTACAGATTGCAATGTCACTGCCATACTGTAGTTCTGGTGCCAGTTCAATGCTAAAATTATTGATTCCTTGGTTCCAAAAGTATACTGCAATGTTAGAGGCAATAGCTTGAAGGTATTACATCACTTTCCCTCATGGGGTAAAAAAAAATTATTTTTTTTTTATTTAAGAAGTTCTCTTGTACCATCATCTATGGATTGTTATCTGAGCCATGAGCTAATTTAATTGGAATCATAGAGTTTTTACACCATAAAAAGGGCCCTTCCACCCATCATGTCAATTCTAGACACCAATCCCATTTTCCAGTACTCACCCCATTGCCTTGTATGCTATGGCATTTCAAGAGCTCGTCTGAATACTTAACTGTCTTGAGGGTTTCTGTCTTCAATACCCTTTTAAGCAGTGAGTTCCCAATACCCACACATCTACTAAGAAAACATTTTCTTAAATTCTCTACTAAACCTCCTGCTCCCTTGCTTAAAAGTGGTTATTAACCTCTCTATTATGGAGAAAAGTTTCTCTTTACACATCCTATGTATGCACTTTATAACTTTGTACACCTCAATCAGGACCCCACCTCAGCCTTCGTTGCTCTAAGCAAAATATTCGCCTTCATAACTGAATCACTCCAGCTCAGGCAACGTCCTGGAGGATCTCCATTGCACACTCTCAAGTACAATCACATCCTTCCTATAATGTGGTGATCCAGAACTGGCCTAACTAACATCATACACAGCTCCAGTAGAACCTCCTTACTATTGCATTCAATACCTAAACTGATAAAAATAAATTTTCCATTTGGCTTCTTTTCTACTTGTCCTTCTGCCTTCAAAGATCTATGGACATACACAATAAGGTCCCTCTGATCCTTTGTATTTCTTAGGGCCCTAACATTCAACGTGTACACCCTTACTTTGTTAGTCCTCTTAAAATATGTCACTTCACACTTTTCAGGATTAAATTACATTTATCACTATTCTGCTCATCTGACCAGCCAAACTACATTGTCTGTAGTCTGAGGTTTCCCTTATTGCTATTTATGAAACCACCAACTTTAATGTCATTTCCGAACTTACAGATCATACCTCCCACATTCATGTTCAGATTATATAGTACAAACAACAAGGAATCCTGTAGTACACCACTAGACATAAGCTTCTATTCACAAAAAAAAAACTCTTTGACTGTCATCCTCTCTTCCTGCCATGATGTTAATTTTGGATCCAATTTGTCAATTTGCCCTGGGTCCAACGGGCTCTTAGCTTCTTAAGCAGTTTACCATGTCAAACCTTCTTCTACACACCTAATCAGTTCCTCTAAATCTTCAACCAAATTTGTTACACATGATCTCCCCTTGACAAAGCCATTCTGACCACCACCGATTAATGCATTCGTCTCCAAACGGAAACTAATTCTCCGCCTTCGAATTTTTTCAATTAGTTTCTCTACCACAGATGTTAGACTCACTGGCCTGTAATTTCCTGGTTTATCCCTACCACCCACTGGATTATTGATGTCATATAACCTGTCCTTCAGTCTTCTGGAATCCCTCCTGTGGCCAGAGAGGATTTAAAAATTAACGTCAGGCTCCCTTTTGTCATCGCCTTACCTCCCACAGCAGCCTGGGATATATACTATCTGGGCCTGGGAGTTTATCCACTTTCAAACCAGCTAAATCCCCTTGTACCTGCAACCTTCTCAATGCTAATTTGTCAAAGTAGATCACAGTTCCCCTCCCTGTCTAATTATATCACAATACTTCTCTCTTGTGAATAAAAATATAAAGCATTCGTTTATGCAACAACGGAACTCTCTGCATCCTTCCTCATTCCATCTTTCTGTTGACTTGTACGTGGCATTTTGAAGGGTCAAGCAAGTTTTAAAAACTTATCGTACAAACATGGAAAACAGGAGTAGGAATAGGCCAGTTGGCCCTTCAAGCCTACTCTGCCATTCAATGTGATCATGGCAGATCAACTCACTATCCTATTCCTGTTTTCTCCCCCATACCCTTGATCCCTTAACCCCAAGAACTACATCTAATTCCTTCTTGAAAGCATTCAATGATTTGGCCTCAACCACGTTTTGGGTTTTCTAAAATTTACATTTGCTCTCACTTAGACCATTGTTTCAGTTTAACAGAAAGATAGGGTTGGAGAACTGTCATTGATATATTGTTGAAGCAATCAGATCATCTTTGAATGACTCAGGATCATTCACTTTGATGTCCAACAATTGAAAGGTTAGCTTGCATTCTGTCTTATCTTGACTTTCCTACAGTATTAATTCCCTGACGTGCAGGTGGAAACAAGCACATTACTATTTTTCAGATTCCTTTCCTCCCATTTTCCCTTTCCCAGACTGCATGATACTTCTGAAGATACCACATAGAAATAATTGCAGCTAAGATCCGACAGTATGCCATCACTTAAATATAATGGAAACAAATGTACATAGGAAAGATGATGCTTCACAGCCAGGTTTCTTCAGCTTGTTGAAGGAGAGAATAAAATGATTAAGATTGAAATTGTGGGGTGATGAGATAGCGATATATATGATGATGTAACAGTGAAAACAGTGATTTCAGCAGTCATGTTCCAGATTCCAAGAAGAGAGAAGGAACCGTCTGCACAGCAAGTGATGCAACACCTCACAAGACAGCATGTACTATTGTCTAAATATAGGAGTTCTCCAGAAGCCTACCGTGGTCGGACTACAGATGCTTAGAGGACACCTCACTAATATATAACAGGCCACAAGCTACCGAGAAAGACACCAATTACAATTAAAAATGGAACCCCAAACCACAATCCAGCACTGACAATGATGTTACATTAATTGTATAACAATATTGATTAATCTTGTCCTTTCTCAATCCTAAGCAGACACTCATTAAAAGAAAATAATAATTGCAATGTATGGATATAAATGAAATAAGATTGCTGCTTCACTATAATCCTTTCAGTGTTTGGTCTTCATAAATCCTTTGACATTTGCTCTCCCAGTGAATCATCACACCTCCACTTATGGGTAGACAATGGAAGTTTTCAAAATTAATTTCTATTAAATCATTCGCATTTTGGAAACCTCAACAAAAGGACAGAGTAATTACTCTAATAAATTAAACAATGGCTCCACCCAACTAAACCTGGCTTTAGTTGCCTTGAGAGAGTTGACTTTGTATAATTCTGTTTAATAGATTTGTGTGCTGACAACATTTCAAAACATAAACCCACTGTCAGTTAATGAATTAATAATTGGCTCTGTAACCCATTGTTTATAATGACCTTCTTCAGGAAACAGGATCATACAAGTAATTGGATCACAGTTTTGCAAAGGACACAACAATGGAACCTGTGCAACTGGTTGTGATTTTCTCATCACATATTTCCACATTCTCAGTATGACTCACCTTATCATCTGTCAGCATCTGAGACATAATAAATGCTGACCACCCCGCCATTTTGGTGGTCAGGAGTATAATGTTTCAGGCCTGATGTCTACATTAAAGATGGCAGCAATATGGCTCATTCAAATATTGTTGCCAATGCCTCACAGTGTCCCCAGGAAATGGTTGAGATGTCCCAGCCATGAATACCTCCTGCAATTTTTTATCTCCTGACTGGTAAAAGTACTCTGTTCAGCACGACAATGAATTGGAGCTCAGAATGGTAGGAATTGAACCTGCATCTATTCCTGTTTAATGATATGGAACAACACTAATTTTAATGATGCAGCAGTGAAAGTCTAAGAGTTTGAGATGAAAAAATTGCGTACAAGCCAAAATGTTAACCTTTCCCTTTGCATTCATATTGATTTTTATGGTTAAACATTTATCAAAAAGTGGAGTTCCAGTTGCATTATCCCTATGTAATTCAGGCTAGCATTCATAAATCTACACAATAATAAACTGAGTTAATTATTTAGCTTGGTATGTTCATATCTGATCATGCCATGTCGATGGGCAGCAATTTGGATGTGTAAAACAAGCTATCAGTAACATCTTGTGAAACTCTATGCGGAGAGATTGCACTTGTAACCAGAGTAAATGTTACAGGTACATGCATCCTAATCATAATAAAAACAAAACAGACTGGAAACAAGCAACAAGTCTATCAGATAGGTTACACTATTGGAAAGATTGTTAAATTAAGGATAACTTTAATATGGGGAGCAGGGAAAGTGGACAGAATTTAATTCCTCCCCTCCCTGGGAGCAGAATAGGAGACTTGAGGTGGCATGTTTGATAGTGCAGTAAAACAGGAGATGAACAGCCAATTGACTTTCCTGGATTCTTGTACCTCAGGAAACTGAAACCTTAAGGGCCACTTAAGTGTTTCATTCCAGTCACAGGAATCCTAGCAATAGCTGATGGGGTGAGGGGAAGACCCTGAAACAGGCAGTTTGAGACAGAGCTAGATTCATTGGAGCTGTTTGGAATTTGTTCTTGCTCTACTGCAAAGAAAGGAGCTAACTGTTTGGTGAGTCTCTGAAAGTGGTTAAGGCCTTCACTATTCTTAAATTTTAACATTGTACAAATTGGTGGTAAAGTTAATAAAATATTTTAAAGGCAACATATCAAGTGAATAATCTAATAAAAAAAAATTCAATACATATTACAGACATTTCTGCAATGTTTGACATTCAAGCAGCTTCAAATCAATGTTTACGAGCTGGAGGCTGAACTATAGTCATTGTGACGCAGTGACAGCATCCCTAGCTATGAACAAGGAGACCCAAGTTCAAGTCCCACCTCTTCCAGAGGTGTATTATAACATCTTTGAACAGGCTAATGAATAATATCTAGACTCTGAGACCCATTGAGAAGATGGAAAGCTACCTGGATTCTTTGTACAAGGAGACAAGTCATACCGCTCAGGATAGTGCCTTCTGATTTGGTTAATAGTCAATGACAAGAGCGTTACTGTTCTTTCAGCATAGTACTGAAAGGCATTCAAGAGGGAGGAGCAACAACAGATCGAGTAGTAGTAGGTGATAGTACAGTCAGAGGTTTGATACCCTTCACTACAGCAAAGAGCAAGAGTCCAGATGGTTGTGTTGCTTGCTTGGGGCCAGAGTTCATGGTATATGCTCAGGGCTGGAATGAGGAGCTAGGCACAAAATTAAAAAGTAGAACATGGAGACTGTAATCTGGATTAGTACCTGAGCTGAATGCAATTTGACACATGTTCTCCTAAAATTAGAGGCATGAAAATGAGCCTGAAAGACAGGTTTGTGAAAAGTGGGGTCCATTTCGTTGGCCACAGGACCAATACTAGGAAAAGTGGAGGCTGTGGTACTGGGATGGTCTACACTTGAACCGTGCTGGAACCAGTGGTCCTGTGAACCATGTAACTAAGGGAGGAGAGAGGGTTTGAGACTAAACGGTAGGGTCAAGGCAGTCATTTTCGAGTTGGGGATTACTTCAGGATCACATTCTCTGAAAGGACAGGACACAGGTCAGCTCCAATTACTCACCCCAAGATCAAGGATTGGATCTGCATCCAAAACATTCAATGATTTCAAGAAGATGTTGGCTATAGTTCTTAAGGTTAAACGGATCAAAGGGTATGGGGAGAAGGCAGGAACAGGTACCGAGTTGGTTGATCAGCCACAATCATTCTGAATGGTGGAGCAGGTTTGAAGGTCTCACTGGCCTATTCCAGTTTGTATGTTGTAGCCTGAGGTCAGGAATTGGATGCTCAGGGTCAGCGATCTCAAGCTTTTTCTATGTTCAAGGAATAGATATTTCTTATAGTCAGGGATTAGACCCCACTCAGACATCAGGAGAACTTTGAGATTAGGTTCCACTGCCTAGGTCACCGGGGTTAATAATCAGACAGCTCTCCCTGGAGGCAGATAGCAGATATCCTTCTGTATGTTTCTGGAGTTGAAAACCCATTGGCCTTTTAATCAGATCCTCTGCCCCTCTCAGGGTTATAGGTGGGAGCTACCTGTTTCAGTGGACTCCTCTAGAGTATGCTCCATCTGAATGGAACAAAAGGCTCTTAAACAGGTGGATATTTGGGCAGGAACCTCCAATGATGAAAACCAAATCTGTTGAGTTAGAGCTTTGGAGCATGTGGGAAAACCTAGAATTCCGGATTTCCTGTGCCCAATTTCAACCACCTGCTTAGATTAAAATTCTTCTTTAATTCTTTACAGAAGTGAAATCTCAAACATATGATTTCTGAAATACTTAAAGTCTGCTTTTATTCCAGAATTTTAAAAAAAGTAACAACAATCAAACAGTCAAGCAGATGATTAGAACATTTAAATACATCTGGAGCTAGTTCTCGGTGGGGTTTAGGATTTAGGATGTTTTAACAAGAAACTAGATGTCATGGTTGGAAAAAATCTTCATGCTGGCTATGATGGTGGTAATGCATTGATGGAAGTCCTGTCTTTAAACTTCGGCCTTGAATGCATTTTCAGGTGAGCATAGGCAACGGCACAATTTGAAGAGCAACATGAACATTTTCTGGCCAACATGCCATATAAATGCATCATGTAGCATGTGGCAGATGCATTTAAGAAACTAGGCCCTTTAGTCTGTTAGTGTAATGTGTACACGCAGTTATGTAAAGGACTCAATTTGTGCCCGACCTGCGGAGGAATGTTTGGGCCTCTGCATGACCACAAATCTTAATAGGAACATTGACCTAGGTAATATTTACCCCTCCACCAACATCATTAGAAATAGATTCTCTGGTGATTACCTTTAGTAATTTTTATGGGATCATACTGTGTGATAATTGGCTGTTACAGAACATTATTACAAAAGGGAGCAGGCATAAATCAGGGAACTACATGCCAGACCGGCTGACCTTGGCGGTGGGCAAGTTATTAGAAATAATTCTGAGCAAGAGAATCTAACTACACTTGGAGAGACATGGATTAATCAGAGATAGACAACATGGATTTGTTAAGTGAAGCAGAAACAGAAACAGAACCTATTTTCCCCCACTGATGGTCTGCACTTTCTTTCTCCCAGGCTCACCATTATCCATTCCTTTTTCAACCAACTCCTATTCTCTTTCTTTGGGCTCCATCTCCACATATTGTTTATTCCTTCCCCTCACCCTGCTCCCCCCACCAACCTCCCTCCCCACACCTTCAACATCCCCAAGTTCAGCAAATATAGGAATTAGGGGCACGAGTAGGCAATTCAGCATTTTGAGCCTGCTCCAACATTTAACATGATCATGGCTGATCTTATCCTGGCCTCAACCCTATCCTGACTGCTCCCCTTAGCCCCTTATCCCGGTCTTCATCAGATTCTTCCCTGAATCTGTTGATCGATTTTGCCTCCACTATACTCTGGAGCAGTGAGTTCCACAGATTCAGAATGCTTTGAGACAAGTAGTTTCTCCTCATCACAGTTTTGAACTTACCTCCTCTCACTCTATATTTATGCCCTCTTTTTCAAGACTGACAATGTTCCTTCTTGTGGAACAATATCCACCATATCAAAGATAGTAGGAACTGCAGATGCTGGAGAATCTGAGATAACAAGGTGTAGAGCTGGATGAACACAGCAGGCCAAGC
>NC_063345.1:43554165-43560245 GCF_021869965.1 Rhincodon typus
ATCTGAGATAACAAGGTGTAGAGCTGGATGAACACAGCAGGCCAAGCGGCATCAGAGGAGCAGGAAGGCTTTCCAGAGGGAGGAGGGTAACTTCTTCAGGGTAGGCATCCTTAGAAGAGCCTTCCTGCTCCTCTGATGCTGCTTGGCCTGCTGTGTTCATCCAGCTCTACACCTTGTTATCCACCATATCAATTTCCTTTTGCATTTTATATAGCTCAATCAGATCCCCCCCTCATTTTTCTGAACTCCAGTGAGTACAAGGCCAAGCCATTCAAATGTTCCTCGTACAACAGCCCTTTTACCCTTGAAATCAAACTAGTGAACCTCCTCTAAACTGCCTCCAGTGCCAACACATCTTTCCTCAAGCTGGACACTACTTCAGGTGTGGTCTCATCAATGCCTTACATAACTGTAACAAAACTTCTTTACTTTTACTATCTGGTCCTTTTGCAATAAATGCCAGGATTTCATTTGTTTTTCGTATTATATACTGCACTTGCATACCCACTGTCTGCCATTCATGCACTAAGACACTCAGATCCCTCTGCACTGACGCACTTTGAATCTGCTTCTATTTAAATAATAACTTGACCTTTCATTTTCTCCGGCCAGAATGGACAACTTCACACTTATCCACATTAAACTCCATCTGCCAGATTCTTGAATTTTCCCCTAGCCTATCAATATCCATCTGTAAACTCTATCTCTTCATCACAGCCTGCTTTCCAACCTATCTTAGTATCACCTGTGATTTTTTTCTGTGTTACTCTCTGTCCATGCATGCATATCAATTACATAGTTTGTAAATAGTTGAGATCCGAGAACTGAACCCAGTGGCATCCCACTAGATACAGTTCACCATCTAGAGAAGGACCCATTTATCCTGACCGTCTGTTTTCTGACAGTCAGCCAATCCTCTAACAAGTCAATACTCCACCTTAGACCCCTGGGATCTAACTTTCTAGATCAGTCTTTTATGTGGCACGTTGTCAAATGCCTTCTGGAAATGTACCACATCCACCGTATCCCCATTATCAACCTTGCCCGTTACATCCTCAAAGAACTACAGCAAGTTTGTGATGCATTACTTTCCCTCTTGAAATTGTTCTGATACTGGTGAATTGAGCTTTATTTTTCCAACATTCAGTTATCTCTCCTTTATGATTGACTCCAGCAACTTCCCCACCTCAGAAAACGAATCAACAGTACTATAGTTTCCCATTATTTTGCCTACCTCCTGTTTTGAATAAGGGTGTCACATTAGCATGTTTCCAATCCACTGGTACCTTTCCAGAACCCAGGGAATTTTGGAATATCATAACTAATGCATCTACTATCTCTGTTGCCACCTCCTTTAATAGCATAGAGTGCAGGTCCCAGGCCCCAGGGACTTATCTGACTTGAATTCCATCAGTTTAATTAGTAACTTCTCCCTAGTTATAGCAATGTCACCAAGTTCCTCTGTAGTAGCTGCAGTTTTTGGGAAGAAATTATTATCTTCCACTGTGAAAACAAAGACAAAATATTGGTTTACTGCCTCTGCCATCTGAGTTCCCCATCATTATATTGCCATTTGTGTCCTCTAAAGGGCCAAAATTTACTTTACTATTCTCCTCCTTTTTATATACTTGTATAGAAGCTTTTAGTATCAGTTCTTAAGTTTTCTGCTATTTCATCATAGCTCTTTTGATTTTGTTTTTAGTAACCCTTTGCTGATGTTTAAAGTTCTGCTAATCCTTCAGAATGCCACTAACCAATGCAGAATGATATGCCCTCGTTTTTGCCCTTATGTTATCCTTGACTTCCTTATTAAGCCATGGATGATTTTTCACCTTTTTACAATTTCTCTTCCTCTCAGGAATATACTTTGAGAGATATTTAGCATCTTCCTAAACATTTGCCACTACTCTTCAACTGTCCCGCCCTTTAATATTTTTGCCCAGTCCCCTCAGGCCAACTCCTTCTCAAGTCTGTATAATTACCTTTGCCCAACACTAAAATTCTCCCATGTCTTCACTCTTTCAATCTGAATTTGAAACTCTAGCATATTGCAAGCAGTCTTTCCACAAGGATCTTTAACCACAAAACTATTTCTCAATCCTTCCTCATTCCATAGTACCAATTCTGAAGTAGCCAGTTCTCTGGTTGGCCCAATGACACGTTGCACTAAGAGGCAATCCCTCACACATTCTGTGAACCCTTCTTCGAGGCTATCCTTGTCAAGTTGATTAATCTAGTCAATATGCATGTTCAAATCACTCCTATTGTGCCCTTCTCACAAGCTCTCATTATTTCCTCATTTAGACTATGCCCTAGTTCGGATATACTGTTTGGGGGCATGTAAATTACTCCTACCAAGCAATTTGTCCCCTTGCTTTTTATTTCCACCTAGAATGATTCAACATTTTGGTCCCTAGTGCCAAAAGCATTTCTTAATACAGCCTTGATATCAACCTTAACCAAGAAAGCAACTCCACCTCCTGTTCCTTCATGTCTATCCTTTCGGAATACTGCATACCTTTGGATTAATAACTCCCAATCCTGATCTTCCTGTACCATATTTCAGTCATCCCCTGTGGAGCTGGAGGAACACAGCAGGTCGGGCAACAGCAGAGGAGCAGGAAAGTTAATGTTTCAGCTTTACACCCTTCAGTCCTGATGAAGGGTATAAACCCAAAACATCGATTTTCCTGCTCCTCTGCTGCCTGACCTGCTGTGTTCCTCCAGCTCCACACAGTATTGACTCTGACTCCAGCATCTGCACTTCTTGCTATCTCCATCTTTTAGTAATCCCCATCAGGTCGTACACATTTCTCTTCATTTATTCTGCCAGCTCATCACTTTATTCTGAATACTGCATGCATTTAGGTACAAGGTTTTGAAGTAAGTTCTATTGATTTGTCTTTCAGTTTTCATATTTTCTTGTACAATATGCTCTCCGCACTCTCCATCCTCATTTATTAATCCCTAACGACACTGAGCCTCATCTCTACCTCCAACCTTCAACTTACATTTTGATTGTTTAGGATTCCTTCCCTGACCATGGTCATTAGACTGGCCTGCCTTTTATCCTATTAACCTCTACCTGCTGCTCACTTTCCGACCTTTTGCTTTGTTTCTTTCCCCGCTGCCTCATTAGTTTAAATCTACCCGCGTGTTTTCCATACAGCAGCAAAGGCCAGGAGGGAAACTGATAGAGATGTATACAATAATGTAGAAGATTGAGAGGTACAGGGCTTAATAATCAGGGCATAGATTTAAGGTAAGTGGTTGAAGGCTAAGAGGAGAGTTCAGGAGAAATGCATTCACTCAGAGGGTGGTGGGAGTCTGGAGTGCACTATATGAAAGCATGGTTGAGTCAGAAACTCTTGTAACATTTAAGCAGTGTTTCGATATTTACTTGCATTTTCAAAGCCTCAGGGCAAAAGCTGGAAATGGGATTAGTGTAGTCAGATCTTTGTTGACCTGCACAAACGCAAAAAGCCAAGTGGCCTCTTTCTGTTCTACAAACATCGATGAATCAACGATTTTACTCAGTTATCTGTGAAGTGCCTCGGGAATGCCTTGATGCCGTGAGAATTACTTTTTAATCTACGTAAGTTATACCTTCCTGGGAAAATACTTCTGCAATTTCCACGACTTTCCTTAAAATGGTCCAAAATAACAATCTGCCATAATTGCCTTGATGGTAAAGATTCAAACAAGTTCAATAGACGTCTAACCTGCACAGTTAATAAATTTAAAAATTATTGATAACTCTTTAAAAAGCATGTTCATTATATTATCAAGAATCACACTATGATAATTTTAGCATTCAGGACTCCAGACCGACTTTGTTGGTGTAGCAGTCTGTAACATTGTACCTATTTCCACTCCAGTCTATTTTCCTGACTTATTGTAAATAAGTAATTAGCCATAGTCCACAAATGACTATAGGCATCTCTCTCCATGGAGATTTGTAGCTTGAAGGACATTGTTCTGCAGATATGGGACAATATACCACTGCAGGCCCCCTTAACTTGCACAGCTTGCATAGGAGTTGAACCCACATCGTTGGCAATATCCTGCATTGTAGTCTAGCTGATCAATCCCCACATATAGAATCATAAGGATCTAACCAACAAACAGGAGATAAGTTTGATAAAAGCATAAAATTTATGGTATCTTCATCAGCCCATTTAATTTTTTCCATTCATTCACTGTTTAATGAATGTATCCTCTTCCTCCAGCTATTGCATTACACTATCTCTCAGAATAATGGGTTGACATTCCCCAATTGCAGTTAAGGTGTGATGGCTCGTGTGTCTCACAGCGAGGAATCTTGTCGGGGCCTGAACACTGTGGGCTATGGTGGGAAATGTGGCTAAAGAATGGAGAGGTCTCTTGATCCTATCAGTGGGCAGTGTAGAGGCCATGCAATATTAGTGTTATGGAGGGTTTGGGGGAACAAGTGTGAATGAGGGAAGACATTGTGGGCAACAGTGAAATCATAAAAAAATGCATACAATTTCTGCAGTTAACAGGAAAGGCAAATGGAATATAGGCACATATACTCCAAATGTAATATATGGAATATTTAGTTTTTGCATAATTATTAAGCTGAAGAGCAGCTGGTCATGAGAAAATCAACAGGGGCTATGTTGAACCTCCCACTATGAATCTCACCAAAAAAAACTTGCTAAAAACAGGAAAGTTCAGCCATTTCCAGGCTCTAATTTTTTCTATTTAGTTGCGTTGAAGCTTTCAAAAAAATATGGAAATCGGTGCAACTTATTACATGAAAAATTACCAGATAAAGACAAAAGGTGTAAGTCATGGTTTTGACCTGCTTTGATGTCAACGATACATGTCAAGGTATCTGAAGAGTTACAAAGATTATTGCATGAAAATAATTGTATTTACTTTCCATCCAATCATTACCAAACTATTCAGGTTGTAGCCGAGAATTATTACACATAGCCGTTGAGTCAAACATTTTGCTAATCTGACAAAGCAAAGGCAGAATAAAATATTAACAAATAACACCCAAAAAATCAACATGAAACATAAACAGGAAGAACAATTCAATCTCGTGGTCTCAAAGGCCAGCTTTGAGAGTTATGGGGAATGTCTGCTTCTTGTCTGAAGTTCCTGTGTGCTGAATCAATATTCCTTTATTGTTGTGTTTTATAAATGGCCAGTGTAGGAATCACCTGGTTCTACTGAAGAACAAAAGGACTGTGCACATACTGACAGAAATACAGATCCCCTAAGGGAATCCAACCCAGTTTCTGAAATTTCCTGATTGAGTGCTGGGATTTCATCTGTCCAAAATTTCTGCCAAATATATCCTGATGGAATTTTCCAACGTAAAAATATTTCTGGGTGTGGCTAGTCCTTGATTAACCCAGTTTTGCCATAATGTGGTTTTACTTTACCACCAACAATTCAAATAGCGTGTGCCTGATTCATGATACTGCGTCAGCAACACAGAGGAATAGACATGCACCAAAATTCAGCATTCCTGAGACATTCCTGTTCCTTCAGCTTGTTTTGACTGTTGCCTACCTTAATTAACACTGGATATGTCTCTTTTTAAAAAAAAACACACTTGTCTCTAAGGATACTCAACCCTGAGCTCACAGGGAAGCAGCTGGCCTTCACCAGTGACATAGCTGATACCACTGTGCAAATAAAACTGCACATTCCCACCTCCAATCAATGTTTAAGCAATAGGCCACATACCTCACCAATTTGTAGCCATATCCTATCTTACAATTCTTTCTAAATCACTGCCAATCTGCCCACTTGAGTCCAACATCTCACCATTGTTCACTATGGGGCCATCACAGACAGGAAAACTTTCAAACAATTTACAACATGAATTTTCAGTTCCAGAAACTGAAGGTGAATTCAAATGAAATCAACAGAAGCTGCATTCCTCCACCCCTGTTAAACATATGAACTGCTTGTATCTTAAGCAACAAGTATTTTATAGTCACAACAAAAACAAATTTGCTGGAAAAGCTCAGCAAGTCTGGCAGCATCTGTGAAGGAAAAAAACAGAGTTAACGTTTCGGGTCCGGTGACCCTTCCTCAGA
>NC_063345.1:43560645-43577397 GCF_021869965.1 Rhincodon typus
TGTTTTTGTTCCTGATTTACAGCATCCACAGTCCTTTCAGTTTTTATTTAGTATTTTATAGTCAATGATTGATCACTGCACCCAGCTTTTATTACCGAAATCAGGTCTCAATTAAGTCCTAAATAAAAACCGAAAGAACTGCGGATGCTGTAAATCATGAACAAAAACAGAAATTGCTGGAAAAGCTCAGCAGGTCTGGCAGTTCTGAGGAAGGGTCACTGGATCCAAAACATTAACTTTGATTTTTCTTTCACAGATGTTGCCAGACCTGCTGACCTCAACTAAGTCCTGACTGGCCTATAATGTCTGGCATACCTTGGCTTTGTCAAGCACAAGGTGATGATCTTCCTACTCAATGTCCTCATCCTCCTCTGCACAAGACTGTACTTGATTTTTCATTTCCTCAGCATTCATCAGATCTATTTTTTTTGCCTGGTCTAGTTATGCAGGGGATACCAAGATTATGCAGACACTTTTCCTGGAGTGTACTGACAGCTCCCACCAGACCTGGCAGAACTTCAGCAGATCTATTACTCACTCCACCACGTACCTGCACTCTAACACAGTCAGGGAATTCTGAAATACTGTCATCAACCACAGATGCAGAAAGTAGCCCTTTGCCCCAGTAACCATTGCAGTAAAGTGCCGATAGTGTAATTAAAAAACTCAAAAGCTAAGTGAAGGAGCTAGAGCCAGTCACTTCGTTACTAGTGAAACAGGGAAATACAAACCTATTGGAAGCTCAGAGTAAATGTGGACTATTTGCTGTAAAGAATGTAATTCCACGCAAGTGCAATGCAGCTCAAAGTATAAGTTGCCTATTAAAAAAAAGTTTAGTCAACAGTTCTTTATTTGTTTCATTTGTTTGAGAAGTTTTTAATCTCAAATCTCATTGTGGCAGTCTTTCAACTATTGACTGAACGTTCAAATATTTTGCAAAAACACAAATTGCTGAAGAAACTCAGCAGGTCTGGCAGCATCTGTGGAGAGAAAAGTGAGTTATGTTTCGCGTCTGGTGACAGCTCAGGTCACTGGGCTCAAACTGTAACTGTGTTTCACACCCTACTGGATGCTGCCACACCTGCTGAGTTTCTACAGCAATTTGTTTTGTTTCAGATCTTCAGTTCTTTGTTTTATTTCATGATACAATTTCTTTGTTATCTTTCTCCACAAAGGTCATGACAAATTTGATGTATATTGTCCTTTCCAAAAGATGTAAAATGCTGTATTCAAAACATAAAACTTGGCATATATATTTAGAAGTTAAGTAACACATTAATAGTAAATAATAGTCTTGAATGGAAGAAAACCCTCAATTTGCAAATCCTTTAAAGGTGGTGTCATTGATGATTGAATACTATGAATTTCCTTCATCATTGTCAAAAATTAAGTAGCCATAGCACAGTTCTCTGAAGTCATTCAATTTTGACAGAACTTATGTGACTATTAGGCATTGACATGGGAACAATTCAGAAACACAGGACAGAAACATCCCAGGCCCTGAATACAAAGGCTATGTGGGAAATTTGGGAAAATTTGCATGAAATGTCGAACAAGGCTCTTTGAGGTTAGTTGCATTTTGCAACTAAGTTTGGGACATTGAGAAGATTCTTTCTAAGCAGCAGTGAGAGGCCAATTAACAGGCAGAACACTCAGAAAATAGTGATAGGACTGGGCGGAGTCAGCATGGATTTATGAAAGGGAAATCATGCTTGACTAATCTATTGGAATTTACTACAGGATGTAACTAGTAGAGTTGATTAGGGGGAACTAGTGAATGTGGTTACTTGGACTTTCAGAAGGTTTTTGTTAAGATCCCTCAAAACATTAGCATGTAGAACTAAAGTGCATGGGATTGAGGGTAGTGTAGTGACATGGATAGCAAACTAGTTGGCAGAAAGAAAACAGAGTAGGAAAAAGCAGGTCATTTTCTTAGTGGCAATTAGTAACTAGTGGGGAAGCACAGAAATCGGTGTTAGGATCCCAGATATTTGTAATATATATTAATGGTTTAGATGACAGAATTAAAATGTAATAGCTCCAAGTCTGCAGTCAACACAAAGCTGGATGCAGAGTGAAGAGAATGTAGAGATCCTTCAGTGTGAGGTGGACAGGTTGAATGACTGGGTAAATGCATGGCAGATGAAGTAATGAAGTATAATATTGATAAATGTGAGGTTATCCATTTTGATAGCCAAAACAGAAAGGCATATTATTATTGGAATGCCAATCGATTGGGAAAGTAGGACACGCAATGAGACCCGGGTGTCCTCATATACCATTCGCTGAATGTAAGCGTGCAGGTGCAACAGACAGTAAAGAAGGCAAATGGTATGTCGACTTTCACATCGAGATGATTCAAGTAGAGGAGCAGGATTATTTTGCTGACACTGTACATAACATCTGGAGTACTGTTTGCAGTTTTGACTTCCTTACCTGAAGAAGCATGTTCTGGCTATGGAGGGATATCAACAAATGTTTACTAGACTGATTTCTGGGATGGTCAGACTGACATATGACGAGACATGGATCAGCTAAGATTATATGTACTGGAGTTTATAAGAATGAGGGGGGAATCTCAGAAACCTATACAATCCTGACAGGACTACACAGGATAAATGCTGGAAGGATATTCCCAATCACCAGAGAGTCCAGAAACAAGGGCAATGGGCTAAGGATGTGGGGTAGGCCATTGAGGACAAAGATGGGGAAAAATTCCTTCACCCAGAAAATGATGAGCCTATGGAATTCTCTGCAACAGAAAGTGATTTGGGCCAAAACATTTAATGTTTTCCAAGTAAGTGTTAGATATCATTCTTAGGGCCAAAGGGATCAAAGTGGAAACAGGGTATTGGAGTTGGATGATCAGCCATGATCATATTGAATGGCAGAACAGGCTCAAAGAGCTGAATGGCCTAATCCTGCTCCCATTTTCCATATTTGTATTTAAAGGGAGCCATAGACAAGTGCAAATGATCACAGGATGCTATTGGAACTAAAAGAAAGCAAAAAAAAACTAAGAAAATAGAAACCATTCAATCCCAATCCAAGAACATTAGTGCTGGGAATTCTTTATTTTTACACCTACGTTGGAGCCTGGTGGGACCAGAAAACAATGATTTTTGTAATTAGCCGGAAGCTGAAAGGCCCATAGTGGCAAAAGTTAGGGTAAGAATTAGGCCAAGAAAAGGCCAGTTCACCACTGAGCTAATATGATTCCTGATAGATTTGAAAACATAGTGCAATTCTAGATTCAATGCTGAATTTTAACCCTTACTTTGAAAAAACATGTAAAACAAACACACCAAAATCCTTGATAGTAATCATCACCTTTCTGATGGTTCTTAACTATTCAACAGAATCTACCAGGCATTACAAACTTGGAGTCGCAGCATTGTCTATTTCCTAGTTTTGTTGGTGAAACTATTGCTTGCTTTTAATGTTATAACTTCGCTTAACATTGCAGGTATGTCTTTAACTGTATTGTGGAATAAACAGTCACTTCCTTCAATAGTAAGCTCATTTTGGCACTATCAACAAACAAGAAAGTTCCTTCCAAATCGCTGTCAATAACAATTCAACTTCCTGCTGTTACAAGCTGATCTCAAAACAAAGCATTCATTAATTGGATATATGGTTGCTGGTGATCTCAGTTTCAAATTTCTGTTACCTGAAATGACAGATTTACATATCCTTTGAGTTAATGTGGGCATATGAAGTCGGTGAAATTCTGGTTTTAGGCCAAGAAAATAAATTACAATGTGAAGTCAATAGGACTCTTTTTCTCAGATTGTATGGGCATGAGGCTTCAAATATGATCTTTAAAAGCACCAAGATCAGCATGATAGGTCATTTCAAATTTGGCTTACAATGTAGATTGTGCATTTCAGCATTGGAAATAAGAATCAAATTACATTTATATAGAACCTGTAAATACACTTGGCATCCCAAGATACTTCCCAGACAACAATGCAACCAGAGGGTGGATATTGAGAAGAAATAGGAAAATAATGAGAGCTGGCCAAAGTTGCAGTTAAGTAGGCAGCTTTTGAAAAGGCTTTAGTGTGAGCGAAGAGTTAGCAAGGTAAGAAAATTTGAAGGGAGGTGATAGCCTACTGATATTATCACTAAACTATTATTCCCGCAGTTCAGCTAATATTCTGGGTACCTGTGTTCAAATGCCACCACATCAGATTGTAGAATTTAAATTGAACAAATATCTAAAATTAATGATGAACATGAAACTACTGCTGATTGTCAGAAAATCCCATTCGGTTCATTAATGTTCTTCGGGGAAGGAAAGCAGCTATTCTCACCTGGTCTGGGCTACATGTGACTCCAGAACCACAACAGTGTGGTTGACCCTCAACTGCCCATTGAAATAGCTGAGCAAGCCAGTCAGTTCTATCAATTGCTGCAAAGTCTCAACACAGAAAGAAAATTGGACAGACCACCTAGTGTTGACCTAGGCACTAAAATGACAACAGTAAAAACAGCCCTGCCGATCCCGCAAAGTCATCCATATTAACATCTGGGACTAATGGCAAAATTGGGACAGCTGTCTCACAGAATGGTCCAACAACTGACTGACATTGTCTGTAAGCTATGATTCCATGAGAAAGACTGTGTCCCAAACACTGCCATCACTGTCCCTGGATATGTCCTGTCCCACCCAGCAGAAGTGGTGACAAAGCAGTATATTTCAGGCAATGGTTGCCCTGAGAGTCTTCAATATTGACTCTGTACCCAATGAAGACTCATGGCTTCAGGTCAAACATGGGCAAGGAAACCTCCTGCTGATTATCATATACCGCCCTCCCTTAGCTGATGCATCAGTACTCCTCAATGTTGACCAACAACTAGAGGAAATACTGAGTATGGCAATGCTGCAAAATGTACTCTGGGTGGGGGATTTCCATGTGCACCACCAAGAGAGGCTCAGCAACAGCAGCACAACTGATCAAGCTGGTCGGGTCCTAAAGGATATAGCTGCAAGACTGGGTCTGCACCAGATACTGAATTAATGAACAAGAGGGAAAAGCATTCTTGACCTCATTCTTACCAATCTGCCTATGCAGTTGCAACTGTCCAGGACGGTATTAGTCAGCGTGACGATTGCACAGTCCATGACTGAAAGTCCCCACCTTCACATTGAAAATACCCTCCATAGTGCCACAGAACACAATCACCATATTAAATGGGACAGACTTCGAACAGATCTAGCAACTCAAGGCTGGGCACCCATGAGGCGCTGTGGGCCATCAACAGCAGCAGAATTCTCCTCCAGCACAATCTGTAACCTCGTGGCCCAGGATATCCCCCACTCAACCATTACCGCCAAGCTAGGGAATTAACTCTGGTTCAGTGGAGAGTGAAAGAGGGCATACCAGGGATAGCACCAGTGGTATGTTTGAAGATGATGTGTCAACCTATTGAAGCTACCAAAACAGGACTATTTGCATGCCAAACAGCAAGTGATAGACAGAGCTAAGCGATCCCACAACCTATGGATCAGATCTTAGTCCTGCCACATCCAGTCGTGAATGATGGTGGACAAATGAACAAATAACTCATTGGAGGAGGAATCTTCACAAATTTCCCTATTCTCGATGATGGAAGAAACCAACACATCAGTGCAAAACATAAGGCTGAAGCATTCGCAGCAATCTTCAGCCAGAAGTGCCAAGAGGATGATTCATCTCAGCCTCCTCTAGTGGTCCCCAGCATCACAGATACCAGTCTTCAGACAATTTGATTCATTCCACATGATATCAAGATCCAGTTGGAAGCACTGGATATGGCAAAGGCACTGGGCCCTGACAACAGTCTAGCAATTATACTGAACACTCACCCTCCAGAACTAGCCACACCAAGCCAAGCTGTTCCAATAGAATTACCACACTGGTATCTACCTGACAATGCAGAAAATTGCCCAGATGTATTCCGTACACAAAAAGCAGGACAAATCTAACCCACCCAATTACTGCCCAATCATCATACTCTTGATCATCAGTAAAGTGATGGAACATGTTATTAACAGTGCTATCAAGCAGCACCTACCTAGCAACAACCTGCTCAGTGATGCCCAGTTTGGGTTTCACCAGGACCACTCAGCTCATGACAATATTACAGCCTTGGTTCAAACATGGACAAAAGCACTGAATTCCAGACGTGAGGTGAGAATGACATCAACTCCTTGACATCAAGGCCATATTTGATCAAGTGTGGCATCAAGGAACCTTCGTAAAACTGGAATCAATGGGAATCGGGGGAAATCTCTCTGTTGGTTGGAGTCATGCCTGGCACATAGGAAGATGAGATAGCAGGAACTGCAGATGCTGGAGAATCTGAGATAACAAGATGCAGAGCTGGATGAACACAGCAGGCCAAGCAGCATCAGACGAGCAGGAAGGCTGACATTTCAGGCCTACACCCTTCTTCAGAAAAAAAATGAACAATGTGAATGCTTCAGCCTTATGTTTTTTCTGAAGAAGGGTCTAGGCCCGAAATGTCAGCCTTCCTGCTCCTCTGATGCTGCTTGGCCTGCTATGTTCATCTAGCTCTGCACCTTGTTATCACATAGGAAGATGGTTATGGTTGGTGGAGATCAGTCACCTCAGTCCCAGAACATCTCTGCAGGAGTTCCTCAGGGTAGTATCCTAGGCCCAACCATCTTCAGCTGCTTCATCAATAAATGTCCCTCCACCATAAGGTCAGAAATAGAGATGCTCGTCGATGATTGTGTAATGTTTCAGCACCATTTGTGACTCCTCAGATACTGAAGCAGTCCGTGTTCGATGAAACAAGATCTGGGCAATACCCAGGCTTGGACTGAAAAGTGTCAAGTAACATTTGTGTTGTATAAATGCCAGGCAATAACCACCTCTAATCAGAGTGAGAGTCAATCTAACAGCCACACCTTGACATTCAGTTGCATTACTTTCATCCTGGGGATTACCATTGACAAGAAACTCAGCAGGACTCACCATACAAATACAGTGGCTACAAGAGCAGGTCAGAGGCTAAGAATACTGAAACAAGTAACTCCCCTCCTGATTCCACAAAGCCTATCCATCATCTACAAGATACCAGTCAGGACTGTGATGGAATATTCCCTACTTGCCTGGATGGGTGCAGCTCCAACAATAAACAAGCAGCCCACTTATTGGCACTACATCCACAAGCATCCACTCCCTCTGCCACTAACACTCAGTCGCAGCAGTGTGTACTATTTACAAGATGCACTGCAGAAATTCACCAAAGATCCTCAAGCAGCACCTTCCAAACCCACAACCACTTCCATCTAGAAAGACAAGGGCAGGAGATGGATAGGAATACCATCACCTATGAGTTCTCTTCCAAGCCAACCACCACCTTGACTTGGAAATATGACATCATTCCTTCAGCGTTGCTGGGTCAAAATCCTGGAATTCTCTCCTTAACGGTATACCCACAGCACACTGGTTCAAGAATATAGCTCACCACCACTTTCTTAAGGACAACTTGGGACAGGAAATAAATGTTGGCCCTGTCAGCAAGGCCCACATTCTATGAATGAATTTTTTAAAAAAAAATCACATAGCACTAGATCCCAAAATTCACATTGTGTAATACATGAGCCTTAAGGTCATAAAGTTATCTAGGTGGATTAGTATTTTCAAGGCAAAGAGGTAATGTTGGTTTTACGTCCCATTTCAGTTCTGCTGTTGAGCAAGAGAAGAGTAATGGAAGATGTATTAACCTTAACTAAGGTGCAGTCTTCATTTCTGCCCCAGGATCTGTCTACTTCAGAACTCCAGTTGCCATCAACATTTGTGGAACAGATGCAAGATATGTCCAATAGGCATGTTTGCCGGTCGATGGCAAGATGCTAAAACGGGCAGACAGCTGTCTTGCCATTTGCCACTTCAACAGCAGTAAGAGTTAGGGCACTCAATGCTGGGAAGTGAACACTGTGCTATTTATAAGACACATGCACCATTTGTATTATGATCAGCCTACAAATGAAGATATCATAGCCGAAGGTCCTCTCAGGCTGTGGAGGACGTTCTGAAGGGCCAGTATACAGACCTTGCTGTCATTTCCTCCAGTGCTGCTGCCAGAAGAGAATATCCTTGGACACTATAACAGAACTATGTTACCTGCTGGATCAGGATGTGCCATTTGAACGGGTGGGTGATCATCCACTCTGATCACCATGTTTGGATAGGATAACTCTTATTTCTCTGATCACCATCAGGGTGACAGCTGTGCTAAATGTTCACGCAACTAGCTGCTTCCAAGAATCCATTCGGGAACAGTGTGGAATCTCTCAATCCTTACCTAACAAATGTCTCAAGGATGGTACCAGAGTCATGCTTGCCAGATCACACCACTTAAATCTTTCTTCCCCTTGATGAGGTCAATACTGCAGCCTGGTTAGTAGGCTTTGCTAAACTAGTTGGTTTCCCTAAGGTGCTGAATGCTGAAAAGTGTGCATACATCATGTCGAGAGCACCATACTATAGTGCAGCTGACTTGATCAGCAGCAAAGAGCTCCATTCCATCTTTGTACAGATCATCTTTGATTATCAGTCCCACAGCCCAGAGTTTGCATCAGAAATCCTGGAAGTTACCACAGTCCCTAAATCTTTAACAACAGTCAGGTTCCTGCTTCATTCGAAGGGCCGGATGCCATATGAGGATGGTTACTTGGAAATAAGAGTTATCCTATCCAAACATGGCTGGTGACACAATTACACAATGGGCTAACTGAAACCAACTGTAGATACAATTCAGCCCTTGCTTCCACAAGGGCTGTGGTGGAGTGAAAGATAGACCTCCTTTAAATGAGGTTCTGATGCAGACAGGGTGTGTCACTTAATCCTAGCATGTGGCATTCTGCACGACTTAAACAGCCAGAGAGGAATGCTAGGGATTCTGAAGAGTTAGGAGAGTGGCATCAGTCATGCTCTCCTGCTTTATCTCTCTCTTGCACTTCTAATTCTCTAGTTTATGCATGTCCATTATTCTCTTTATCATTCTTTGCTCTCTTTCTTCAGTCTCTAGTTTCTTTACTCTCTCCTTATGTTCCAGCAGCTAGCTATCATCCAATTCCGACCTTTCACTATCAAAAGTAGCAGGTCTCCTCTGTATTTCCTCTAAACCCAAGTGTTGTACAAGCACCTCTGTTATTTTTGCTGTTTTAGTTCCATCAGACAATACTACCTCCAGTTTACTTTCCAAGTCAATCAATGTGGATTCTAATAGTTCCCTTAAGTCCATCAGGGGAAAATTTACCACCTGCAGGAAATTCTTTACCATTTCCAGTGCTATGTCTTAAACATAATACAGAAACTGGCATTGTCCTTCACCTGTGTTATTTACCAATGCCATATCCAAATCCTTGCTGTCTCTGTTTCCAATCCAATCCAACCCTATCCAAACCCAGATGTACATCAATGTTTATCATGACTCACTGAAGTAATGTGCTGGGAATCAAGCCCCTGTGATCCTGGAGCCAACACAAAAGATAAAGTTTTTAAATCCTCAAACTACCTGATTTTCAAACTCACATTGGTAGAAAGCACGAATCAGGTTTCTATACTTCATAATAATCACTTAATTACTATTTATTATAGTTAAAGTAATTATATTCCAGTTACATAAAAACAGGTAAACAAAATTAGGTAAACTCTACAAATTAAACTTTTAAAGCAACAAAAACAGAAGTTGCTGGAAAAGCTCAGCAGGTCTGGCAGCATCTGTGAGGAAAAATCAGAGTTAACGTTTCGGGTCCAGTGACCCTTCCTCAGAACTGATGGTACCTGGGAAAATGCCAGTTTATATACAGAACATAGGAAGAGAGATGGGGTAGGAGTAAACAATAGAATAGAACCTGAAGAGAGAGAAGATCTGTTGGATAGACAAAGGAGTTGATAACGATTTGGTTGGGAGGGTGAATAGTTGTTAATGGGGACTGTTAGTGACTAACAATATGTTGTGTGTAATGGCAGGCTATGTGATAACAAGGCCTGGTGTGTGGGGTAGGGGGCTAGCACATTGGAGAGTTTAGGCCCTAAAATTATTGAACTCGATATTGAGTCTAGAGGACTGCCGGTTCCCCAAGCGGAAAATGAGGTGTTGTTCTTCCAGCTTGTGTTGAGCTTCGCTGGAACACTGCAAAATGCCAGAGACAGAAGTTGGCCAGGGAACATGGTGGTGTGTTAAAGTGGCAGGCAACTGGAAGCTCAGGGTCTTTTTTGAAAGCAGAACGCAGATGTTCTGCGAAGCAGCCATCCAGTCTACTTTCAAAGCCCTTGAAAACTTCCCTTACACACACACACGCACACACACACAGAAAAACACATGGATGGATGAAAAACTGGAGGAACAATTCCACAGTTTTTGCTCACCAGTTCTGTTGGGTTAGTTTTTGCAGATATGAAGGTTTCTCTTCAACTTTCCTTTGCTCCAAATGCTTCGACTAGTTTGTAAGATGCAAAGGGTGGCTGGTTGACTAATGAAAGGCCTCTGACTTATCCAATTCAAAGTCACAACTTGTTCCTTCAGATTCAAAGTGCCTCACTGTAGAAAAATAAGAGAGGGAATTTTCTGTCTGCTACAGATCTGTTGGTTTCTTTTCTGATCCGAACTAATTTCTCTCTCTCTTGTTCACAGCCCAAGCTGTTCAACTAACCGACAACTAATCATAACCAAAGCAAAAGACCTTTGTCATTGATAACTGGCCTCCAATCCATACCAAACAGCTTCACTTGTAAATAACCCTTCAGCTCCAGTTTGTCTGCACATTGCTGGACCTCACAGCTGCACAAATAGGGATCAAATTCCTTACTTTCCACACATACATCCACTCGTGTAAGTCCCTACCTTTAAAACATTTTTCTTCCTCATTTCAATGTGGTTATTAAAAAGCACAAAACATAAAAATACACAGTCTTTACAAGTGTTTTGAATGGCAAGCTGCTGCCTAGGGCTGAGCAGATACCTGGTGTCCAGGAGCCAGTGCCATTTCTTCCTCACCAGATTGTTTTCTGCATCTAATCCAGTTAAACGACACACCAAGGAGAATGGACCAAGCTGGTTGAAAATACAGGAGACACCTTTGTTAATGCATCGTCTGAAGGAGATGTGGCCTCTTCCTCAGAGGTTGAAGAGAGCCGATGTCTGAACAGGCATAACCCCTGGCACAGGCTGTGTAGATGCTCCAAACTATAGATATTTTACTGATCTGGGTGGCAACATAGGACCACGCTTGCAGGGTCTGGTGCAGCGGTCTTTTCTAGAAGTCCTGGGAAAACTGAATGACCCTCTTCTTGAACATCCCATCCACCAGAATTTCCTGGTTCCTCTATGCAAAGCAAGGTGGCACCTTGCATTCATCTTTGTACAGGAACATACTGTGAAGGGCAATTCCTGGCTTGCAACATTTGAAACAATGCGCAGCTGGGTTTTAAATACATTATCTACAGCATGAATGATGGAAGGTTCAGCACTGGCGAGCATTTCTTCTGCTGCTGAGGAGGCAGGATGCACAATTATATGAGGTGGCAATGCAGATTTGTGTAAGAAAAGTCACCAGGGCTCACAAACAGAAATCGTGCCTGAAACTCCCCAAAAATTGACACTTTTATTGCATATTCCTATATTTTAGCAATCAAAAGCATATAATTCTAGCCATGTAACATTGTTATTTGGATTGTTTGCTATTTTCTTTAAATAGATCTTGAAATGGTAAAGCAGTAGGAAGCAATTTGTCTCATGTAGTCACTGGACAGTGAAATGAATATTTACAGCCTGGTAGCTTTTGATGCATTCAGAGGTGTTCCATTCAACTAAGTTGAAACATATGCTACTCATTATCATGTGACTAGAAAAACAGATCTATTGGAAGCAAAAGAGAGCCTTTTTCAGTCAAGCTGAAAATATTTTGGGCGTTCACTGAATTTACCCAGTGAAGAAACAAAGCTTAATATTCACTTGAGTCCAATGATAATTCCAGGCTCTGATATATTGATAATGCTTGCCTCTAACAGACAGTTTGTCAAACTGTCACTGGATAATTTGATAACTTTTTTCTTACAAATCCACAAAAGTGTACTATAAGAAGCGAAAGTTTACAAATATGTACCTCTCAACTATGAATGTAGTGAGCCACAAGAGGGAACCAATGCAGTTTGTTAGTACTGAATCAAAGGAAATCTATCAACATTTTGTTGGTGCTATTGGGATGCCATGCAAAAGCAGAAGTTGAAGGAGGTGCAAAATTAATATAACAATAACCTTTCTTTACAACTGGATGCAGAAAAGATCTGTTCCTCAACCTGGTCACAGAGTAAATTTGTCACTTGCAAAAGCAACAACTCATCTGAAGTGTTTGTATGTGACATAAAGATACCATTTTCCCACTTCAAAATTGTGCCCAAGACATTTTCATTTAAAATTTCCATGTATAATGGGAATTGTCTGTGAAAACTTGCCATTTTTAGTACCACAGGCAGAACATCGTATTAGCAGCGTACATGTATAGCAGACACAGAAAATTATATTAGCAAGACAAAAATAAGGAGAGCGAAAAAAGAACTGATATCTGCATGCTTACTTTAGTCTAACTACTTGTTGCTTCTGGGCAAATTTCACTGAAAGACGTCACTTGATCCTTAGTCTCTACGTGCAACCCCATGGTAGATTAAATGTTATGCCAAATTGGGTTTAATTAGTGAATCAGCTGATTCTGATTTTGGGTTGACATTGGGTCAACGATGTGCTCCTCTACACATGCAATGTCCTCACCAAACAGATCAAATCATTTTAATGATTTAGTCCAACATCAGCACGCTACAAATGTTTTAACCAGCTCTTGCAGAATCTTCCCGTTGGATGAGGGAGTGAGTGGGAAATCTACAATAGCCCAACCTGGAAATTGAGTTTGAAAGGGAGCAGGGGGCCAGGAAGTGTGCAGATAGGTCAGAGGTAAACTGGGAAGATCCACCTGGACTGAAAATTCTGCAAAAATCTTGAAAGATAATTTGTTGTGGAACAGTCTGCCATTCTTTTAAGTGTATGCTTTACCTGACAGACCCCCAAAAGTGCATTATGTTCTAGTGCCCGTGTAGGGATCCAATTTTGACTTAACAAATAGGCAGCAGCCTATTGTAGGTGATACTTCAGTTGCCCATGAGCAGGTCCAACTAAAATATCAGCAGGTAGAATCAGAATGAAAACAGCAATGGGGAAAGTTCAGTCTGTGATTCATAAAAAGCAATTGGCCCAGCACAAACTTTAAAAATTGGCCCCAACAACTTTGACTATAATCCAGTACAATGACACGCGATGAATGTTTTTTCAGCTACGCTTCAACTATAACAACTCTCCTTAGGTCATGGTGTAGTTAGTCTAAATTAAAATAGCACACAAGCCATTGAAATAAGAATTATGTTACATCATAAAAAATGACATAAGGATCGTATGCAGCTGCATTTTGCCAAAAAAAACTTAAAAACATGCCTTTGAATATAATTCAACCATTTTATTTCCCATGAAACTAAACAAGTTGAGTCCGATCAGAGACGATTGAAACACTAATGAAGATGTTTTATTTTTAGTAACTACCATTATCTTTGCGTTTTGATAATATGCTCTGTGCTTATATATTAGGAGAAAAATACTCCAGACTTTGATAGTTCCAAACCCACAATGAACAATAGAAATTACTGAAAGTCAGTAAAATTACTAAACCATTCAGGCTCCATCAAAAACTGGGAATTGAAATTTAACCTTTCAGCATGTATTATTTACATTTTGCAATACTTTTCTTAGTATACTTTTAGCAATTTTAATCTATATATTGGTGATGCACAACATTTGGAAAAAGATTGAGTTTGATTACTACAAGTTTGTCAAGTGCAGAACTATAACTGAGTAATTGGGAAAAAAAAACTTTATTGAGATATTATATGGTAAACTGGTATCATGGGCTGAACTTTACCCAAAATTTGGCTAAGTAACAACTTCAGAGAATTTCAGGGAGGGTTTCTCTCTGTAATTTCCAGGGCGCTAGGTCATGGAATTCTCTGCTGATAACTTCTTTACGTATGCATCATGCCTCTATGGCACCACTTTTGTGCCATCATGTGCTCACCAGGTGGTAGGACTGCTCGCCACTGCCAGGATCTTCTGGGATTCTAATGGTTGGTGTCATATTTAAACCCAATCTGTGCACCAGGTCAACTGCTACAAGCCAAGTACTGCCATTTACAGTTGCAGTGTGGGAAGAATTGTGCCAGATATGGCCAACATAGGCAATTTGGCACTTCAATTTGTAACAAGGACCTGGAGGTCCTGATGAATGAGTTGGTGGAGAGGAGGACTATTCCACTTTCCTCAGAGCCACTAGAGACACCACACCCTGCCAGCCAGGACGGAAGTCACCACCTGGGGTAGTGCAGTGACCATTACCCACAGGAAGGACTAGCAGTGCAGAAAGAAAATCAGTGGTTTTCTATGTACTGCAAGAGTACTTACCACCAACTTTTCACTGCTACCTCACACTCTAACTCTACTCCTGCATCTACCTTCCACCAAATCTCATGATTGAGCGCTCTCATTTTGCATGCAGTATCTTCCCTCTCACCTACCACGAAGCTGCTCAGATTCTGACCACTATATGCACTACCACTCACACCACCTTCCCCCAACTGAACCAGCACTAACAACTGTAACATGCTCTTTCATCTCATTCAATTCCTTCCCTTGTATCATTTCAGGAGAAAGCAGCCCACAATAGAGCAGAGGGAGCTGAGACAGGGAATAGGATGGCCAACATTCATTTCCTCATCCCCTAAGGACAGAGAATCCTTGCTTTTGTGGGAAAGGGTCGTGACAACTCATGTGCTGTTGCTGAGGCCTCCATGTTCTGGCAACCAAGTAAATTAATTTGTCAGGTCATTGTCAAGTGCTTCTCTACTCTTCCATTCCCAGCATTGTGAATGCATTGTTAACATATCCCTAGTTGCCAATTTATGCTCTCATGTCCAGTGGCATCTACATGGTCTCTGCCGTGAATTGACCAGCCCCTCAGGACATCATGTCTGCCTCCTCTGCTGGTCCTAGGGGAAGAGAAAGACCTGCCTGCACACCAGTACATCCAGCAGGACCTCCAGGTCATTGTCCTCAAGAAAGGGCACCGCACTGCAGGCAAATGTCAAGGACTGTGCAAGGCAGCTTCAAACTAACAGCGTTTGTCTGGGTGCGCAATGGCTTTTTAAAGATGGCTTTTGCTCCAGGGATGCTGGTCAATTCTGGGTTATCTTGGAAGTTGTCCTGGGAACGGCACCTGATAAGATGGAGCTAGAATTGGATGTGAGGAATGCATAGCGGTTGGTTAGGTAGTTAAGGAGGCGAGTTTGGTAAGATACGGCAAGAAATCATTCTGGACCCTGTGGTAAAAACCCATCCAAAAAACTCACACTTAACCAAAAAAATGCAAAATTTAGCCCATTGATTAGGACTTGAGCACTGCAGTAAGATCATAGTTGGCTTATTATAGAAGGTAATCCATTGTCTTTTCAGTGAGCATTAATAACATTTATTCAGTTTATACATTATATACAGAAGAAAGTTAGGAAACATCATGTCTGGAACCTACACACCCAGGCCCCAGTTTCATGTGACCTAACATCATCATGACAACATCATCATCAGGATGCTTTGTGTTCAATCATACATTTAAACTATTGCTAAATTACTTAAGCACAATTTTGGTTACTCTGACAGTTACTTGAAACAGGTATTCCAGTATATTTGTGAACTATCCCTCAGACTTTCTGTTCCGGTACAGAACAGACAGGGGAGGGAGGTGTAGGACAATGTGTGAGTAATGAAGGGTTAACTATACCTTTCCTCCAATGATAACTACTGAGCAGCAGCTTAAAAAGCTAAGTCATGATGATATTAGGTCACATGGGTGTGCAGGTTCCAGACTTGACATTTCCTAACTTTCTTCTGTATATAATGTATAAACTGAATAAATGTTATTAATGCTCACTGACAAGACAATGGATTACCTTCTATAATAAGCCAACTGTGATCTTACTGCAGTATTAAGGAGATTTTTAAATGAGGACTGAGAAGTGCAGAGGTTTATGAAAGGAATGTTAGAGGTTTGGGCATAGATCAATTCCTAACTTATCACTCTAATCTCAGTGTTCAATTTAATACCTTCTTCTGAGATTTTTACACCCCACCTCCCCCAAAATCCAAATATAGTATTCTGTAGCTACCATTATCTAGGTGTTTCATACCATTGAATTACTGACTAGTATTGGCCAATTCCTCATCACTATAACAAATGTGACTTGTTATACTTGCAAGCTCTTTTCCCTATTGTCACCTTTTCTCCTGCAGGAGAAGGAGGTCCATAATGCCTATAAATGACCTAGTATTCTACTGCCATTAAAAATGGGAAGAACTGAGGATGCTGTAAATGCAGAGGCGATGGCCTAGTGGTATTATTGCTGGACTGTTAATCCAGTGACCCAGATAATCATCTGGGGACCCTGGTTTGAATCCTGCCATGGCAGATGGTGGAATTTGAATTCAATAAAATACCTGGAATTAAAAGTCTAATGATGGCCGTGAATTCATTGTTGATTGTTAGAAAAACCCATCTGGTTCACTAATGTCCTTCAGGGAAGGAAACTGCCTTCCCTACCTGAGATAACAAGGTGTAGAGCTGGATGAACACAGCAGGCC
>NC_063345.1:43577797-43587559 GCF_021869965.1 Rhincodon typus
GGTCTAGGCCCGAAACGTCAGCCTTCCTGCTCCTGTGATGCTGCTTGGCCTGCTGTGTTCATCCAGCTCTACACCTTGTTATCTCAGATTTTCCAGCATCTGCAGTTCCTACTATCTCTGTCTTCCCTACCTGGTCTGGCCTACATGTAACTCCAGACCCACAGCAATGTGGTTGACTCTTAACTGCCCTCTAAGCAATTAGGGATGGGCATTAAATGCTGCCGAGCCAGTGACGCCCTCATCCTGTGAATGAATAAAAAATCAGACAAAAATAGAAATTGCTGGAAAAGCTCAGCAGATCTGACAGCATCTGTGGAGAAAAATGAGAGGGAAGTAGCTCTGAGGAATGGTCACTCAATTAACTCTGATTTCTCTCCACAGATGCTGCCAGACTTGCTGAGCTTTTCCAGCAATTTCTGTTTTTGGTTCTACTACCATTCCTATGTTCCCATCAGTAGGAAATCTGAGAATGCCCATAATGAATCTATGGCCAGAGTCGCAAGTTGAAGGCTGAGTGGACATTTGCCAATGCCAGACTGCTGGAAAGAAGTTTGCAAATTCCTTTCACAGTGTCACAGTAGGAAAATTTTTTTTCTAATTGTTTCAGTTACTGTTTCAATCAAATATTGTGCATAGCCGAAGACTGCAAATCTATTGCTTTAGCAAGAAATACAGGTAGGTTGTACCTTCTTTTTGCAGAATTCAATTCATTTAAATTAATGTCTTTGGATTTGACCTCATTATCCTGCCATTCACAAACATCCCTCACCTTGAGATGTCCACTAGAATTTAGCAAATAGTATAAAAGAGGTGTAACCCACATATATGGTGACATGCTCCAACTTCTGACATGCTCACCAAGAAATACTTTACATTTTCGCACAAGGCTCACATTATTTCTGTTGCTAGATTCTCACATCGTATCTTGTTGCTAGATTCTTTTATCATCATCTTCAAAACCGTGGAATCAGCCCATTGTACCTATGCTGGCTCTTTGAAAGACGGTTCAACTTTATCTCCCAGTATTTTCCCGGTAGCTCTGATAACTAGTACTTTTCAAGTATATGGGCTGTTTGGACTGAAAGGTCTCTTTTGAGGCCACAAATATTGTGTAATATCCAATTGCCCTTTACAAGTTCCTATGGAATCAGACACCGCTACTCTTTCAATTAATGCATTCCATATCTTAACTCTGAAGAAAGTAATTTATCTTCATTTCCCCTTTAATACTTTGGCCAATGATTTTGAATCTATGACTATTAGTAACTGAAACATTTGCCAATAGGGAAGGAAATAATTTCTCCCTACTTGCTGTGTTCAAATTCCTCCAAATTTTGATTTTGAGTTTTTCGAATTTCTCCACAAAGCTGAACTCTCTCATCCCTTGTATCATATTAATTAACTTCCTCTGCACCCACACCGTGGTCTTGACATCCTCCCTAAATTGTGCTGGCTAGAATTATATGCAACAAACAAACTAAGATCTAACCAAAGGTTTATGATGTTTTAACATTAGCTCCTTGATTTTGTAGTCAATCTCATCATTTACAAAACCTAGAATGACATACATATTCTTACTTGCCTCAGCATCCTGCACCATCACTTTCAAAGATTTATAAATATATACATCCAGGACCCTTGCTTTTGAAGTCCCCTCAAAATAATACCATTTAGATTATATTTTTTGGATTGAATTTTACCAAAAATCAACCAGGAGTCAACTTCAGGGAGCTTCATGGAGGGATTTTCTTTGTGAGCTTGTAGCAAGTTCTCTCATGTAATTCTCTACTGCTCATCCCATTGCATATACATCAGCATGTCTTCATGAAAGAAAAATCATGTCTGACTCATTGATTGGAGCTTTTTGAGGAATCTGAGTGTATAGAGGGGAACCAGCAGATGTGTCATATTTGGAATTCCAGAAGGCATTCAACAAGGTACCTCACAAAAGGCTAAGTCCTAAGATAAGAGCCCAGGGTGTTGGAGGTAATATATTGGCATGGATAGAGAATTGACTCATGGGCAGGAAACACCAAGTGGGGATAAGAGGTTCTTTTTCAGGCTGGGAATCCATAACAAGTATGGTCTCACAAGGATCAGTGCTGGGACCACAACTGTTTACAGTTTACATATTGATTTACATATTAATGACTTAGAAGAATGAAGTAAATGTACTAGAGCCAAATTTGCAGACAACACAAAATAGGTGTAAAGGCAGTTTGTAAGAGTTTACAGAGAGATAGCGATAGATAGTGGCAAAATGTTAGCAAATGGAGTATAATGTGGAAAAATGTGAAGCTGTTCATTTTGGAAGTGAGAACAAAAGAACAGGATATTATTTAAATGAAGAAAAACCTCAGAAAACTGCAACATAGGGAAGTGAGAACAAAAGAACAGAATATTATTTAAATGAAGAAAAACCTCAGAAAACTGCAACATAAAGGAACTTACTTGTATGTGAAACACCTGAAGCTACCACACAGGTGTAGCAGGTAATCAGGAAGGCTAATGGAATTTTGGTCTTTATTTCAAGGGGATTGGAGTATAAAAGTAGGGAAGTCTTACTGCAACTGTACAAGATGCTGGTGACACCACACCTTGAGTGCTGCAAACAGTTTTCGTGCCCTTATTTGAGGCAAGATATAATTCCATTGGAATTCTGAAAAGGTTCACCAGGATGATCCCGGTAAGGAAGAGTTATCTGATGACCAAAGGCTAAATAGCTTGGCACTCCACTCACTGGAGTTTAGATGAATTAGAAGTGATTTCACTGAAATATATAGGATTTGTAAGGGGCTTGGCAGGGTAAGTACTGAGAGGATGTTTCCACACATGGGAGAGTTGAGGACCAGAGGGCACAGTCTCAGAATAAAAGGGCACCAATTTAAGACTGAGATGAGGAATTTCTTCTCTCAGAGTGCTGAAAGTCTTTGGATCACCATGCCACAGACCTCTGAGAGCAAAGTTCTTATGTATATTTAAGGTGGGGATAGATTCTTGATCAGTAGGGGATCAAGGGTTATGGGGAAAATGCAGGAAAGTGGATGTGATGAACATCAAATCAGCCATGATCCCATTGAATGGCACAGCAGTATTGAGGGTCCAAACAGCTTACTCCTATTCTTATAGTCTATAGTCTATAGTCATCATGCCTCTTAAGCACCATGCTTGCTCTATCATGCACTCATCAGCCGCACTTGCTGTTACCAGGACTTTCCAGGATTTGGGCTATCAATGTCAAATTCAAAGCCCAGTGGTGCACCAGATCAAATGCTGCCAGCCAGGGAAAGCTGTTCCTAGGTCATGTAGTGACAGAGAAACAGAAAAAATGAAGTTCTGAGGGAAGATGGGTAGCCAGATGACAGTTCATTGGAAATACCTATATCTGGTAAAATAACAAAATGCGTAGAAATGAAGGGAGAGTAGATAATAATGAGATCTTATTGCATTCAAATCTCTCACTCCTCACAGATGAGATTCTCATCTCACCATTCAAACCTTGGGTGTAAACTTGGACTTTTCTTACTCAATGTCAATCATTGGATATTTCTGTTCTCACCACTGTCCACATCTTTCAGGGACTGGGAAGATTCTGCCCAGTATTTCTCCCAAAGTCAATCACTTCCAGCTTATTTTTATTTAGCTGCATCTGCCAAATGACTGTCATTTCACTTGTCCATGACTTTCAAAGTCTGTTACCATCATGTTTATTTTTCCGTTATCTACACACTTGGAAATTTTACTGGCTGTTCCCAATTTCAGTTCATTTATATGTAACAAGAAAATCAATGACCCAAATATAAACACAAGTCGCCACAGTCTCTTAAATACCAGGTACTTTTTTTTCAAGTAAGTCTATTAAGGAACTTTGTCAAGTCCACACATGTGAAAGTTTTAGCATTACCTTCAACCTCCTCTGCTGCTTCTTCAAATAATTCAATTGAGTCAGACATGATTTGCCTTTGATAAATCCATGCTGTCTGTACCTTATTAACTCATTCTTTATGTGAAAACTAATTTTGTCTTAACTTGTTTTTCCATCACTAATTAGACTGATTGGTGCCTGCAATTAACAGGTTTACCTCTCTTTTCCAACGGGAGCATAATACTTACAATTCTATTGTTCTCTTGTACCATGCTAATAATCAAAAATAAATGAAAGATTGTGGTCAGAGCTTCTGTCATCTCCGTCTTAAATTTCTTCTCAACCTAGGGTGTACTTATTTGGATCAAACAACTTGTTAACTTTGAATGATGCCAACCTTTTTAGAATGGGATTTTCATCTTCTTTTTTAACCTGATCCATTATTTTGGTTCTACGTACTCCTTTACTTGAACCTATCTTCATTGCTTTCATTTGTGAAGACAAATGCAATGTCTTCATTCAGAGCATCAGTCATATTTACTGCTTACTCAAGAAGCTTTCAACTTCACTTTAACTACAATTTTACTTTGTGTATGATTAGAAGAAAACAGTGAAGTTCAGCAAGTAGGACATCTAAAGCAGTAATCTTTGGATAACGGGCAGTACTACATATGAGTTAGTATAGAAATAGAAGGATAAGACAGGTGAATGTGTGGCTGGAAAGATGGTTCAGGAGGCACGGCTTCAAATTACTGAGATACTGTGACTGGATCTGGGAGAACTGGCACCAGTACAAGCCAAACAGATTGCACCCGAACAAAGTTTCGTGAGGGGTATATTGCTAGTGCTGTCAGAGACACTTTAAACTAACTCTGCAGGGATGTCGATATCAGGAAAGAACATTAAAGATTAATACCAGGATTCGCAAAATACTACTAGATACAGATCAGATTAGAATGAAGAATAGTAAATTAATGGGTGGAGTCAGAGTAAGGGAGAAATTAAAATATTCTTAATGAGGACTACACCATATATATGTAAATTCATGGATTTTAGTAAAATATGTCAAGGAGTTACAGAGCAGATTGCTAAATGAAATGATGTGGTGGTGATAAAAGAGACCTGGCTCAAGGAAATGCTGGATTCAACATCAAATATTTGTAGGCCTTTATTGTTACTTTTTGGTCTGTCAGGTTTACTCTGGATATCAATAACCCAAGGCAGTTCTGACAAAGAGGTTTACCCAGTTGCTCTTTATTGAAACAAGGTGCACTACAAAATACTACAGTAAGAGTAAATCATGACAAGCTCTCCCATACAGTGCTTAGAATTGCAAGTGAACTGGCTTATGTGGACTTGTCCGAGGGTCAGACTTAAACAGGTGGTCAGCCTGCTCTGTCTCAAACTCCAGTCACTCACTGATCAGATGATCCCTGCTAGCTAGCTCTCACAATGAGGCACACTTTCTTACACTACTTTTCCATGCAAGCCGCCTGTGAGAACAAACCTTGATACTGCCTAGTCTTCAGCGATTGATCAGATCAACCAGTGGCAATATCACAAGTATGTCATTTAGTTAATGTTTCACTCATTAAACCAACTCCTTGTTTTCTCTGGAAAGAGGCTTGTCCCTCATCTTTAATTAAACTTGACTGCAAGCCAGCAGCTTCTGTATCATTCAATCAACTCTATGATATTTACTCAGCTTAACTCTGTGAGTAACCACACGTTGTTTCAACCAATGTTCAGCTATCACATCTAGTACTCTGTGTCTGTTTTAAATCAGCCAGACACACATAGTTCAGTGCACCGCCTGCTGAGCTATAAACACTCTTATCCTTCAGAAAGCATACAGAACACTTAAGACATCATCCAAATGATTAACGTTTCAATAGAGTGATCTTCATTTCTTTCTCTCCTTTCAGCTAATCCAGCAAATTCAGGGTTACATATTCCTGGTTACAGGCCATTCAATAAAGAAAGGAAGGAAAGCAAGAAAACGAGCATGAGAGGCAGTGTTGGTTAAGGACAGCTTTGTATCATTTTAGAAAAGGGGATGTCTTGGACGGAGGAACAAGAAGTTTGCAATTATGTTGATTGGTGTAGTCTGCAGATCACAAACTATTGAGAAAGACAGTTCTTTTCTAAGCAGCAGAACTGAACCATAGCAAACTACAAATAGCTTTTCCTTTAGTTTTCTGACTTCCGGATTATCAATTTGAGCAGGAGAAAATTAACTGGGAACACATTTTGCTGGCATATAACCATTGGCTACTACATCAAACATTCTTCACTGGAGGTAATGGTGGTTACTTAAGGGGCCAGCACAAATACAGGAGGATGTATTCAAATTGTACAACAATAAAATAACATCATACAGCATATTGCCTCTAATTATTGCCATAACAACACTAAACACCATGGATGCATGCTTGTTACTGCTTCTAGCTTTGCTACGGGAACCAAAGTCCTCTCCACACAGAGTGCAACCAGTCACATTGGTAGTAGGTGGTAGTTTACTGCATAACAGCCCACAAAATATTAAACTGAACAAGCTGAAGGTTTTCTTCATTGTGTTGCTCTTCTGTTTTCAGGGCCAGAATCCAGAAACTCTGATTTGCTTTTCTTCTGCATCCAAAGAAATTCACACTGCACAATCAGAAGTCCTGCTTGACTCCTAATCAAATTATTATAATTAGGTTGACCCTGGTCAATTTGCTAAGCCGACAGCCAAATTGGAGTACATAAAGCACATCCTGCCAACTTCTAACCAAATTCCTGTCTCCATGGAAAATCCAGCGTTGGTCTCTATCCAAAATGTTAATATTTGGAGGTAGAGTTTGCTGTTAAAATAATGATGTGTTACCATAAGCCCATAAGAAATGGGAACAGGAGGAGGCCATCTGGCTCATTGAGCCTGCTCTGTCATTAACGAGGCTCACAGCTGATTTTGCATGTCCACTTTTCTGCATTTTCCCCATAACCATTGATTCCTTACTGATCAAGCATCTATCCATCTCAGCCTTATATATAGACAAAGACTCTGCCCTCACAGCTCTCTGTGGCAAGGAGTTCAAAAGGCTCACAACACTTTGCGAGAAGAAGTTCCTCATCATCTTGGTCTTAATTTGGTGCCCCTTTTTTCTGAGACCATGTCCTCTGGTCCTAGACTATCCCATGAGAGGAAATATCCTTTCAGCATTTATCCTGTTAAGTCCCTTAAGAACCTAAAATGTTTCAATGAAATAATTTTTCACCCTTCTAAACACAACTGAGCAGAGACCCAAACTATTTAGCCTTTGCTCACAGACAATGCCTCTATATTGGTGATCTTCCTAGTGAAGATTCTCTGAACTGCGTCTAATGAAATAATATCTTTACTTACATAATGGGATGAACACTGCTAACAGCAGTCTTGATGTGGTCTCACCAGCATTTCAAACAGTTGCAGTAAAACTTCCCTGCTCCTACACTCCAACCAACTTGAAATAAAGACCAATATTCCATTAGCCTTCCTGATTGCCAGCTGCACCTGTATGCTAGCTTTCTGTGTTTCATGTACAAGTAGCCCAAGTTCCTTTATAATGACACACACTATTGTTAATTTCCAGAACTTATCTGATTTTTAGATTAAGAAATATGTTTTGTGTTGTGAATCTTAATGACTTGCCGGTCATTTTATAATGATGTTTTGTTAATGTAGTGCTGTACCAATCAACTTTTCTAGCCCAACAAATTGAATAACTTAAACTGTGAACTCACAATTCTTCAGGCAGTAAATTGTTTAGAAAAGTTTAAAAATGTAAACTGTAAATTTATAATTTCTTTTTAATGTTTCCTTATTTTCCTTTTCTCTTATTTATATCTCTTACTCCAATCTTTCTTTCTCTCTAATCTTCTGTACCTAATTTGATTCTAATTCATCCTTTTTCCCCTGTTTCTTTCTCCATCTTTACATATCATTAAATAATCTTGTTCATTGGGCCACATTCAGTGAGGCCCCAGATGTCCTGTTGCCCTCAAATTGCCATTGATAGCTCACACATCCAACAGAGTGAAGATGCAAATGTTTTTTTGAACTGGAGGGTGCAGAGTGTAATGCCCCACTCCAGCATGTCCTACTCCAATGATTTCCATTCCATTTTTAGCCACAGATACATATTCCTGACCTTTCCAACATTCAGATGTGAAACAATTTCAGTTTCTCTTGTTTTATCAAAACATTACTTTCCTTGGGAGTGATAACTGTTCTGAGATGGCATAGATCAGTTTATTATCTGGAAATCTATTAAATCCTACGAATTAGTGCACAGAAGCATCTTAATTCCTGTAAAGATTAAGAACATTGGTTGAAAATGGCAGTTTCTACATCTCTGTCAGGCTTGTATACATGGTTTTCGGGTGAAACTGCTTTGTGACCAATCCACCTCAATTGTTTTAACCAGCACCCTGCAATTTAAAGTTATAACCATTTCATCAGAAGAGTAAAGATAACTTTCATTTGCTATACCATACTTTAAATTCTCATTCTGCTCCTGCAATGCTGAGAGACTACAAAACTTGCTGGATTAAACCATTTCGCTTTACACTTAAAGCTGGATATGAATGTTTTGAGCATGGTTATGATGAGACAAAGATTCTATTCCAGAATATTAGGTATACTACAATTGTAAAAGTGGCACAGATGATAAAATTATGAATATGAGGTATTTTGGACAGCACAGACTGTAATAATTACATACAAGGTACATTGCAGAAACTCACCAAAGCTCCTGAGAAAGCACCTTCAAAACCCATAACAATTCCATATAGAAGGACAATAACAGCAGATGCATGGGATGACCACCACCTGCAGATTCCCTTCCAAGCCACTCACCATCCTGACTTGGAAATATATTACTGTACCTTCATTGTCGCTGGGGCAAAATCCTGAAATCCCCTCTCTAAGGACATTGTGGGTCTACTAACAGCACATGGACTACAGCAGTTCAAGAAAGCAGCTCACTACCACCATCTTTCAATGAGATTATGGCTGATCTGTGGTCTAACTCCATATATATGTCTTTAGCCCATTTCACAAAAAAATTATCTACCTCACATTTAAAATTAACAACTGATCCACCATTAACTCCCATTTATGGAAGTAAATTCCAAACATCCATCACCCTTTGTGCGTAAAAGTGCTTTCTATCATCTCCCCTGAATGGTCTGGCCCTAATTTTTGGATTATACCCCCTAGTGCTAGAATCCCCAACCAGTGGAAATAGTTTATCTTTATGTATCCTGTCTTTTCCTATTAAAAACTTGTAGTCACCCTCAAGTTTCTAAATTCTAGAGAGCTGTTCAAAAAATTTAATTCAGAAACATATTGCCAGTTCTTCCTGGAAATAACCATGCCTAATATACATATTGTAATTAATATGAAAATCAGACAATTAATTTGGAGGATTAAGAGATATACTATGAGTTGTGAATGTCAAAATATTATTTTATGATGACTTGCCGTTCGTTGTCTACAAACATGACTCTTAGGAATTGGCTGGATTTTTACATTGATTGACCATTAAACTCACCACACAAAGCATATTATGGTAATGAATATCCTAAGCACCTGTTAATGGCAGGATTATTGCTATTGATTGGCAATGAATCTCTCTGCCCCAAAAAGTGAACAATTGAAACAATGGAGTTTTGT
The DNA here is from genome assembly GCF_021869965.1 of Rhincodon typus. Classification (NCBI taxonomy): domain Eukaryota; kingdom Metazoa; phylum Chordata; class Chondrichthyes; order Orectolobiformes; family Rhincodontidae; genus Rhincodon; species Rhincodon typus. The sequence continues at coordinate 43,587,358 of NC_063345.1, forward strand.
TTTTTCAAGTAATGACTTGTAGTCAAGAAGCTGTTTCTTACATTTCCTCTGAACTTGATCTTACATTGCTTCCCTAACAAGATAAATAGCCATAGAATCCCTACACTGTGAGAACAGGCCACTTGGCCCAATAAATCCACACTGAGCAGCATCCCACCCGGTGTGGCTTCCTCTACATCGGGGAAACCAAGCGGAGACTCGG
>NC_063345.1:43587569-43618888 GCF_021869965.1 Rhincodon typus
ACCCGGTGTGGCTTCCTCTACATCGGGGAAACCAAGCGGAGACTCGGGGACCGCTTTGCAGAACACTTACGCTCGGTTCGCAACAAACAACTGCACCTCCCAGTCGCGAACCATTTCAACTCCCCCTCCCATTCCTCAGACGACATGTCCATCCTGGGCCTTCTGCAGTGCCACAACGATGCCACCCGAAGGTTGCAGGAACAGCAACTCATATTCCGCTTGGGAACCCTGCAGCCCAATGGTATCAATGTGGATTTCACAAGTTTCAAAATCTCCCCTCCCCCCACCGCATCCCAAAACCAGTCCAACTCGTCCCTGCCTCCCTAACCTGTCCTTCCTCCCACCTATCCCCTCCTCCCACCCCAAGCCGCACCTCCATCTCCTACCGACCAACCTCATCCCGCCCCCTTGACCTGTCCGTCCTCCCTGGACTGACCTATCCCCTTCCTAACTCCCTACCTACACTCACCTTTCCTGGCCCCATCCCCGCCTCTTCGACCTGTTTGTTTCCTCTCCACCTATCCTCTCCTCTATCCCTCTTCTATCCGCCTCCCACTCTCTCCCTACTTATTTCAAAACCCCCTTCCCCTCCCCCTTTTCTGATGAAGGGTCTAGGCCCGAAACGTCAGCCTCTCTGCTCCTATGATGCTGCTTGGCCTGCTGTGTTCATCCAGCCCTGCACCTTGTTGTCTCGGATTCTCCAGCATCTGCAGTTCCTACTATCTCTGATAAATTTAGGGGAGTTTGCAGTTGGAAACAAGAGAACACAAGATATGATAATAAGTAACTGAATGCTCAAGATTTGTGTCCCTGTTTCAGTGATACCTTGCTTAACTTTCTGTAGGGAACTGAGAGGAGCCAAAGGAAGATGCATTTCACCATCAATGGGAGAAAGGCACTTGCTGCTGCCATGAAGGTCACCAACAGGAATACTGTGCCATGTTCCTGGGCTCAACATAGCAAAAACATTAATGACCTAACCAGGTCAGAAAAGGTGAGTACAGTTGCACATTCACTCACCTCCAGCAAAATGCATCACGCCACACCCTCTGGATCACTTTTTCACATCATTCCTCACAACTACTTACCTTGCTCATGCACCTACTGTTCTCTCTGCATAGTTCCATACATTTCCACCTATCCATCCACCACTCATACTTTTATGCTTATCCAGTTTCATGACTTCCTCTGATGGTCATCCTTCTCCAAAGCACAGTGTCCATGGAATAAATACATGCCACATTAGGTCTGTTCTTGACCCCGTTGCAGCAGATGAGAGTACAGAGCGTGAAAAAAACGCAAAAGCCTAGAAGTGAGCCTCTACAGATTGCCCAGCTAACAATTGCAGGAGAAAAAGTGAAATAACTCCACAGAGGCCATCACCAAGTCACCCTTTATTTACACATGAAGAGCCCTGACATTGATCCAGCTTCCTCAGAGCAGCTCTCAGAATGAACAGGATGCCTGAGACTTCTGTTCTTATCTGTCAGCCAGGGCAAATATTAATAAGAGTAATGACCAAAGGTACTGATGACTTACTCAGCAGTTGATAGTTCAAGTGGAAGCACAAAGCAGGTGAAGCACAATGCATGAAATGCTGCCATGCCTCAGTCTGCTTGGAGAGATGCTTGGACATTAACGAGAGGTCTCATTCAAAGGACAAGCATCTGGCCCCCTACTACACCAGTACAAATATATTGCTGCAGCTGCTCCTTGTGAGATTGCTAAATAACAGGAGTAAAGTCTTCTGGGAAGTTGGGGGGCTTGGAGGGAGATAATGAAATCCTTATTTCAGCCACCATCATTGTTGGTTTGGCACCAAAACAGGACAAGCTGGAATTCTTCAGGAACCAGTCGGATGGGAAGAACAGTAAATGCAGGAAAGTTAAAGATACTATTCTAATCACAGATAGTAGGAACTGCAGATGCTGGAGAATCCGAGACAACAAGGTGCAGGGCTGGATGAACACAGCAGGCCAAGCAGCATCATAGGAGCAGAAAGATTTTGTCTTTCCTGTACATTCTCCATTAATGCATTTTCTCTGCTACTTTTACTGCTCCTCCAAAAAAACAATCTTTGCTTGGGAGAGCAGCAGCACATATGGCAAATCCTCCCATTCTTGATAAAAGAAAAGAACAGCGGATGCTAGAAATCTGAAATTGCTGGAAGAACTCAGCAGGTTTGCCATCTTCTGTGGAAAGAAATCAGAGTTAATATTTCATGTCCAGAGACACTTCTGCAGAACTGATTGTGGCTAGGCAAAATTTGGTGTATATGCTGAAGATAGGGTGGGGGGAGAGAGGTGGAGGACAACAGTTGGACGGACAAAGGAATGGGTAAAGATCAATCTAGGAGAATCAATAGCTGCTAATGGGGGCTGTTAGTGGCTAACAATGGGCTGTACGTAGTGGCAGCCCATGTGATGACAGGGCCTGGATGTGGGGTTTGGGTAAGGACATCAGAGAAAGTGCTCAAGCCCTAAAATTATTGAACTCAATATTATGTCCAGAAGGCTGCAGGGCCCCTATGCAGAAAATGAGGTGCTGTTATTCCAGCTTGCACTGAGCTTCACTGGAGCACTATAGCAAGCCTGAAACAGAGATGTTGGCAAGGGAACTCAGTGGTGTGTTGAAGTGGCAAGCAACCAGAAGCTCAGAGGCATTTTTGCAGACAGATGTAGCTGTTCTGTGACCAGGTTCTCCAGTCTGTGTTTCATCTTCCAAAGGTAGAGAAGACCACATTGTGAATACAGTAGGCTAGTTTGAGTGAAGTGTAGGTAAATCACTGCTTCACCTGTAAGGTGTGTTTGGGTCCTTGGATGCCGAGGAGGGAAGAAGTAAATGGTCAGGTGTCAAACCTTCTGCAGTTGCAGGGGAAGGTGTCGTGGGACTGTGAGGGGATGTGGGGAATGGAGGAGGAGTGGATCAGAGTGTCCCAGAGGTAACTGTCCCTGCAGAAGGCGGACAAGGGAGGGGAGTGTAATATGTGTCTGGTGGTGGCATTCTGCTGGAGGTGGTGGAAATGACTGCTGATGGTTCTCTGGATGTGGATGCTGGTGGGATGGTGGGTAGGGACATGGGTCCCTATTGCTGATGTGGGAGGGAAAACAGTGGATGAGGGCGAAAGTGAGATGAGTCAGACCCAGCTGAGAGCCCTGTCAACTACTATGCTGGGGAATCCTCGGTTGAGGAAGAAGGTGGATATTTCGGAGGCCCCTTAGTTGAAGTTGACCTCATCAGAACAGATAAGACAGAGATGGAGGAACTGGGAGAGTGGAATAGACTTTTTTGCAGGAATCAGGGTGTGAGGATGAATAGTCAAGGTAACAGTGGGAGTCGGTAGGTTTGTCATGGATATTGGTGGCCAGCCTATAGCCCAGAAATGGAAACAGAGATATTGAGGAAGGGAAAGGAGAAGTCAGAGATAGACCAAGTGAAAGTGACAGCTGAGTGGATATTGAAAATTGATAAACTTTTCCAATTCCAGGTGAGAGAAGTAAGCAGTACTGATGATGCCATCGATATACTGGCAAAAGATTGTGGCTGGGGGCCTGCATAGGATTGGAACAAGGAAGGTTCTACATAACCCACAAAGAGACAGGCATAACCCAGACCCATGCGTGTACCAATGGCCACCCCTCTGACCTAAGGAAAGTGAGAAGATTCAGGGAGAAGTTGTTCAAAGTGAGGACAAGCTTGCTCAGGCAGAGGACGGTGGTGGTGGGTGGGGATGGTTTCGGCCTTTTCTCCATGAAGAAGTGAAGAGCCCTGAGACCATCCTGGTGGGGGATGGACGTGTAGAGGGATAGCACATCTACTGTGAAGAGGAGATGGCTGAATCGCGTGAACTGGAAATTCTTAAACTGATGTAAAGTGTCAGAAAAAAGTCGGATGTAAGTGGGAAGGGGCTGGACAAGGGGAGAAAGAAGTCAAGTTAAGGTAGGAGGAGATACGTTCTGTGGGCTGGAACAGGCAGAAACATTGGGTCTGCCCGGGTCTTCCCGTTCGTTGATTTTGGGAAGCAGGTGGAAGTGGGCTGTGCTATTCTTGATGCTGTAAAAGAAAGAGGGCAGATATAGCCATTTTAGAAATGTGAGCTGGTAGATTGCAAAAGTCTGGACCAAAGGTGTATTTGATGTCAAATTTAGGTTGAAACATTTTTATTAAGCTGTTGGAGAGGTTGAGTTGCAAGGAATTGAAAAATTGTAAAGGCACACACTCAGTATGAGGGACACTTCACTTCAGTGACACAGAAACCAAGTATGTACATTTGGGAATTTGTTTGAAAGCTTGGTGCAAATGGAGAAAGAGATACTATAAATAAGATTTCCTGCAAGAAGTGAAGTGTGCTATGTGGGACATTTGATGATGTGGGTACAGGAGATTTTTTTACTTCTACAGTTTTTCAGTAAGTTAATTGTTTGATAAGAAACTGTTATGAGGGGCTGTCTTTCAATTGCCAGAAATTAGAAAAGCACCTTGTGTTTTGAAGTACTTATAGTTTGACTTAACTGAGAATCACCAGGAATAAGAGAAAGTCATGGCCAATGTAACAAAGTGGTATAAGTAATCCAAAGCAGAATAAAATTACCAGAAGGAAAGTAACATTTAGATATGGCTGCACAATTTGGTTGAGTGGAAGATGTAGACTGTAACAGGTGTGAAATGACATGTGAGAGGTGCTGTCAGCTGCTGAAAACTGAACCCTGGATCTCAGAGCTCATAAAACAGCTCGAGACACCGTGGCACATCTGCCAGGCTGGCAGCTACAGGGATTTCACCTTCAAACACATGGTCACACTGCAGCTCAGGTGTGTGATAGAAAGCAAATGGATGACCATCAGGCAGTCCAAGAGAAACAGGTAGGTAGGGCAGGAGTCCTGGGATCCTGCTTATAAATCTGGGCTTCAGTGTCTGTAGACATGAAGGTAGCTTCCCTCCCTGGTACCAGCATCAAAACTGTCAGAAGAGACCGCAGGAATATTTTTTTCTGGGGGAGGGTGAACTGCCAAAAGTTCAGGTTGGTGCTGATTACTTATTGAGGAACAGGGAAGTGGTCATGCAATCAGAATTTACTGAGTAAATAAGGAGAAACTGTTTCTCCTTGTAAAAGACTCAAGAATGAGAAGATGAAGATTTAAAGTGATTGGTAAAAGAAACAAATATAATGCGAGCAGAAACATTTTCACAAAACAAGTGGTTCAGGTGTGGAAGGCATTGCCTGAAAGTGTGGTAGAGATAGAGTCAATTGAGGCATTCGAAAGGGCATTAGGTGGTTCTATAAAAAGAAACAATGTGCAATGGGGCAAAGAAAGGAGAATGCCACTGAATCATAATGCGTATTTAGACAGCAACTACATGTAATGGGCTGAATGACTTCATTCTATGCCATTGCATCTCCATAATTTTGTGATCACAAGGAAGTTAGTAACTTCCATAGTTTAACTTCTACATTAAATTAATGCCTTGATTAATTCTCATTTTGATAAGAAATGGTATCTTTGAGAACTACAACTTTGTTCTTTGCATCTAGCACCATTATGAAGGCTTTGAGGAATTGACATGCAGTTCACATTTCTTGAAAATTACTCAAACACCCTTCCTGAAAGTCTGCAGAAATGGACAAACAAAAATCGCAGAGGCAGCTTTGCTTGGATTCCAAACCAGAGAGAACAATAACACTGAAACAAAATTCTGCAGATCATGGAAACCTGAAATTAGCCAGAAAAATACTCAACAATACTGACGCATTTGCAGCAAGAAAGAGTCAACATTTCATATTGACAGATCTTTCAATTCAGAAGTGAAATTAAAACATGAAACAGTTTTAAGTAAGATATAAATGCAAATTGTTGCCGTACATACACTGTGGTAAATGTCAACTTTATTTCCCACATTTTCTGGTTACACAAGTTTGATGGCATACTACAGACACAAGATGCTTTGTTTTCTTTAAAGTATTGTCGCTCTGAATTTCATCAACGTAGAACTAGCCATAACAGAGGCCCATATGCGCATCTAAGTTTCCTGCTAAGATGTAAAGGCAGCTGTGGATCAACTCCTCAATCTGTCATCAACTGTGTAGAAAACTACAACATAAACACAAAAGTTTCAAAGAACCTGTGCTGCTCTTGGGTAACAGGTGATGTCTGTCCAACTTAACGGCACACCGAGGACTGTAAGAAAGGTTTAATGAAAATGCTGCAATATTGTGTCATTTTTAAAATAATATACAAATAAACTGACATTATTGAACATATGTTATTATGTGCCAAGGAAATAAAAATTTGCGTTTAAGGCTTCAAACAATGTCCAATGTTCATCTCCAACATTTTACAGAAATTCTTTACTGAATTAGCAATGAGTGAACATTAAAAATATTTCACTGTATAATCCTGTCCTTTGAAAAAGCTATTTCTACCTTTATGCTTTGTTTACTTAAAGATCAGACTAAGAATGGAGTTCCTCTTGTTAGACCACCAAGTAGTTCCAAAATCATCCTTCCCATCCTCCACCCCCCACATGTACTCAACACAAATAAGACCACCAAGAAACACAGATAAATGTGGACCACCAAGGGATAAAGGTATATACTATATATCTGCTGCCAGAAAATCTCTTCCAGCTACCAGTTTCTACTTGCTAAACACATATGTAGTGATAGAAATTACTCAGAATGAACTTTTAATGAATTGATTACTAGGCTCTAACACATTCATAAGTCTATTTTACGAATACAGTTATTTTATTTTAAGCAGTTAAAGTTGTTTTATTTAAAACTAAAATAGCACACAAAGGTATATTACTTGATTTTGTCAACCAATTCATTTAAAAGGGATTATATTATATATGAAAAAGAAGAATGATTTGAAAAGGAAGAATGCAAAAGACTATGAGGAAAATAGAGAAATGGGAGTAGACATCTGCAGTTGAAGCAAATGTAGCAATTTGCACATCCCAAGATGAAACTGAGATAAATGACAAATTACCTTGTTATTTGGACGTAAAGTTTCAAAGATAGATGTTGACCTTTAAATAATGCTATTGAACCTATTGCCTCCACTTAAACAGGTTTAACATTTCACGCAAAAGGTGGTATCTCCAAAAACACAGCATTCTGTGAGTACTATACTAATGTAGCAGCTGGAATCATGAACCAGAGCTTCCTCTGTCCTTTCAGCCAAATACTGGCGAAATGACCATTTACGTCAAAAGCATGAAAGGCAATTGGGAGCAGTACTTGGAAAATTTTGGATACATGTTCTCAAATTCCTGCGAAAGATTTGTGAACCTGCCAGCTCTGACTCAGATGTAGAGCTGGATGAACACAGCAGGCCAAGCAGCATCAGAGGAGCAGGAAGGCTGACGTTTCGGGCCTACACCCTACTTCAGAAATGGGGGAGTATATAGGGATAATAGGGAGTATATAGGAATAAATAGGGAGAGAGGGGGAGGCAGATAGAAAATGGATAGAGGAGAAGATAGGTGGAGAGGAGACAGACAGGTCAAAGAGGCGGGGATGGAACCAGTAAAGGTGAGTGTAGGTGGGGAGGTAAGGAGGGGATAGGTCAGTCCAGGGAGGATGGACAGGTCAAGGGGGCGGGATGACGTTAGTAGGTAGGAGATGGGGTTGGGGCTTGAGGTGAGAGGAGGGGATAGGTGGGAGGAAGGACAGGTTAGGGAGGCGGGGACGAGTTGGGCTGCTTTTGGGATGCGGTAGGGGGAGGGGAGATTTTGAAGCTTGTGAAGTCCGCAGGAAGTAACCGCAGGAAGTTCTACACCTGCCCCTACACCTCCTCCCTCACCCCCAAGAAGACTTTCCACATCAAGCAGATGTTCACCTGCACATCTGCTAATGTGGTATACTGCATCCGCTGTTCCCGTTGTGGCCTCCTCTACATTGGGGAAACCAAGTGGAGGCTTGGGGACCGCTTTGCAGAACACCTACGCTCAGTTCGCACTAAACAACTTCACCTCCCAGTTGCGAACCATTTCAACTCCTCCTCCCATTCCGCAGACGACATGTCCATCCTGGGCCTCCTGCAGTGCCACAACGATGTCACCCAAAGGTTGCAGGAACAGCAACTCATATTCCGCTTGGGAACCCTGCAGCCCAATGGTATCAATGTGGACTTCACAAGCTTCAAAATCTCCCCTCCCCCTACCGCATCCCAAAAGCAGCCCAGCTCGTCCCCACCTCCCTAACCTGTCCTTCCTCCCACCCATCCCCTCCTCCCACCTCAAGCCCCAACCCCATCTCCTACCTACTAACTTCATCCCGCCCCCTTGACCTGTCCATCCTCCCTGGACTGACCTATCCCCTCCCTTCCTCCCCACCTACACTCACCTTTACTGGCTCCATCCCCGCCTCTTTGACCTGTCTGTCTCCTCTCCACCTATCTTCTCCTCTATCTATCTTCTATCCGCCTCCCCCTCGCTCCCTATTTATTTCAGAACCCCCTTCCCCTCCCCCATTTCTGAAGAAGGGTCTAGGCCCGAAACGTCAGCCTTCCTGCTCCTCTGATGCTGCTTGGCCTGCTGTGTTCATCCAGCTTTACACCTTGTTATCTCAGATTCTCCACCATCTGCAGTTCCTACTAGCTCTGACTCAGAGACAGGGCTGTCACCATTGAGTGACATTCTGCATTGCAGTGTGCCAAGGAAGGAAGAGCTGTGTTTACTTCAAAATAATGAGCAAGAAATGTTGCAGGTCAGATATGGATTTGAGAGAGATAGTAGGAACTGCAGATGCTGGAGAATCCGAGACAACAAGGTGCAGGGCTGGATGAACACAGCAGGCCAAGCAGCATCATAGGAGCAGAGAGGCTCGATTTGACCTGTTTTAACTTCAATCGAATCCAGGAGGCACAGCATCAATCCTGCTTAAGTCAATTGATCTAAATGCAAATCATTTTTAGTAGAAGTGAAAGTATAACTACCTGCAAAGGGTGTTTGAAACCTCTGCCTTCACTTGCTTGCAGTATAATTAAAGTTTAATCTTTAAACTGAAAAACGTTAACAGCAGACAGGAAGGAGGGAAAATCTCTCTCATTCTGTCACATGAGGCTTGGATCAATTTAAATCTGGGCCACTTCAACATTTGAAGAACTATCTTTCTTTTTGTCTTGTGACAAATCAGGCATTCCTTGGACCTGGCATGCAAGGCCTACTTAAAGTAATAGCAGTAGAATAAGGCTTCTGAGCTTGGGGCTTATCCACTCTGTCTGCTTTTCTTTTCGTTTCTTTTCTTTATTTTCTGACTTCTTATTTTTTCTTTTGTTTTACTTTCCTCTTGTTGTAGAGCTCAGTCACAACGATGGCATCGGTAGAGGCAAGTGAGCCCAGCACAAACTCGAGTGGCCCCAGCACAGGCTCATTGCAGTGGTAGCGGCGAGTTTGGATTCTTGGCAGCTTCTGCACCCATGATATGGTCCTGGTGTCAACTCATAGCTGCTGGAGCAGAGGTGACTTTGGATTCCAGTGGCATGTGTGTCCAGTGCAGATTGATGGAGGCAGCGGCAGTGGCTGATGCAGGTTTGGGCCCATTCTGAGACCCGGTGGCATTCACAGTAGCTGCATTGGCAAGGGTTGCCTGAAGAGGACTCATGGCGGTGGTAGAGTTGAATTTGGGCCAGTGCGGTACCCAGCAGCATCAGTGGCATCTGTATTGGCAAAGTCCAGCGAGGACTCACAGTGGTGAGGGCATCAGTGGAGGTGAGATGTCACCAAAGATTGGTGACTTTCATTTTAGCAGTGACAGTGCAGTGAAGGAGACTTGTGCCTGGCTACCAGGCCCTTGGCCCACGGCAGAGAACAGAACAGGAGGACTATAAAGAGGAACACTTTATTTTCTTTATTGTCTTCACTTTTCTGCTTTTATGTTCTGTGTTTTGGTTTATTGTTCTATGTTTTAAGATGCAGCGGGAGACACTATACAAATAATTTACACTGTATTTTGTAACAAAATACACATGTCAATGAATAAATCAAATCAAATAAATCAATCAATACTCTGTGTAACACAGAGCCAGCAAGATTTGTGATTGGCTTTGTCCAAATAACATTGATATACTTGGGAAATATTTTACATGGAAATACAGAAAATCACATGTATTTATTTCATTATTTAATATTGCAGTTACTATTTTGTTTGGTAATGGGCATGATAGCATGGCAGCTATTGATATGTAATGGTTGAAAATTCTGTTCCAACCATTAAGAGTTCTGAAACTGAATTTGAGCACCTGAAAACCATCACAAAATCTGTTTTTGGATTGTTATAAAAACCTAACTAATTTGTTAATGTTCTTAAGGGAAGAAATTGTGCCCTCCTGCCACCCACCTTGTTAGACTCCAAAGTTACTGCAACCCACAATATGAGATAAATTTTAAATCTGTGTGTGCTTCAAGTGAATAATGGTGTGAGACAAAAGAGTAATCCCTGTCTATTGCCTCATCCCACCACCAGCCTGCCTGCCTCCCCATCAAGATAGCTCAGCAAGAAACTCAATCACTCAAATCCCACCGTCATATGTGTAAACCCTCATTGTATTCCACAGGAGCCTATGGTTTAGTGTCAGAATCAGCTGGAGGAAACATAAATTGTGTTGGACGCTTAAGGATTCCTAGGGCCCTAGAAAAAAATTCAAGATATTAAATCTGTGCTAAGATCAAGACACCAGACCAGGTCAAGGTAGTCCCAAAAATTTGTTCGAGAAGCCATGAGAGCTCTCCTGCTTCCCCTAACACACAATGAATCCTTAGGAAAGAGGATTTAAGTGATTACGTCGGTCTGTTCTATGATTCCTGCCATTCTGTAGCTTTTATAATAAATTCATGCAGGATTCAGCAGTTGAAAATGCATTGCTAATAGTCAAGCTGCTACTCTCCTCCTGTCTATAAAGTAGGCTCTGTGGAGGGCACCCCTCCCATGGTGCCAAGTTAGTGAGAGATTGGAATGTTTCAGGAACATGGCATGACCCTCTTCCTTGTGTATTATATGCTGCCCCCCGTCAGTGTTCCCAATAGTCAAGGGGGCTAATTCAACCACTACTTGTTTGATTCATAAACTCCTTAGAGGCAAGAGATGGGCAATCAATACCATCTAACAAAATTACTCACATTCTAAGGCAAATTAGTAAAAAAAGGCATTGGCTCAAAATTTGTTGTGACAGGTCAATGAACCACAACTGGTGGTTGAACACACTCTTGCCAGTTTAATGTCAACGGTATTTTTGCCTAACAAGGTACATGAAGTGGGAAATGGAAGCAGGGTGGTGCCCTTACAGATCATTTTGCGACCAGGGTAGACAGGGCAAGTAACTTTATACTTCTTTGACTGGACTGAAGGTTTGTGAAATGAGTAGTGAGAAGAAAGTGTGCATTCAATGTAAATCACATATAGAAAGACATGAAGTGAGTGAACAAAAGATTGGTTTAGAAGATAAAGCAAGATGCAGAATTCTTTCTGGAAAAAAAAAATCTTCGTTAAAATCTGAAGGACAGCCGTGACACACCTCTAATAGTTAAATTTTCGTGACAGAGAGAGACATCAACCAGCATCAACCAACTAGTGCTTACTTGCTGCCAAATGACAATTTCTAGTTTTCTCAGGTGAGTTAGGTCCTATCTGCCACACACGTACAGGAACTTCAAGTATCTCAATGTACTTCAATGGTGAGCCAGGTGGTTGTTCTAGCAAAAGTAATGGTGTGACAGCATTTCTCAAACAGCTACTTATGGATTACTGCATTTGAATGTGTCTCCACTAAATAAGATTAAACTTAATGTTCACTTGACAGCAATTTATGAAACAAAGTTATCGTGTATTCAACATGTGTAATGCTAATGAGCTTTAGGTTCAAGGATTTCACTTATTACTTATCAGATGTAAAATAACCATATGAAATGAACTCTGTATTCATGTGTAATTTATTTTTCAGATGGTTTGAAGCCATAAATATGAATTGCTGTATTGTTAGCCTGTGCTCTGAGTAACTGTGGTTAATGTATTGTATACCTTGCATGCATCTTGGCAGTGTGCCTAGATCTGACAGAGCAGAGTAATGACAGCGAGCGGAAATAATGCCCATAAAAGGCAATGCTGACCATATTAGGTGATGCTTAGGTTGTATATTTTATGAATACTGTAAGCCCACTGTGAATATCAGCGGAAGTGACTATGGCAATTGGTGTTACCTATGTCATTTACAATATATAATAAAAACAAATAAAATGAAGAAACACAAATATGCTTGTGCAAGTGTATCTTTTGATCAATAAAGTACAGTTGTGGAGCAAGAATTAAACTATATCACTTTCAATAAAGGAGATTAGAATATTTATACTTTAGTATTGTTTCCATTCTCCATTCAAGTTCATTCCAGAACAGTCCGGAATATTCAGACATTGAACTACAAAGTAATTGCAACTGGATTTGTAGTGCAGTAACAAATGGAAGAGTAAGTGTAAAATAATCTGTCAGCATTGATCATGCATCACGCCCCAAATTATCATGACTCTCTAAGTTTCTGGAGGTAAATGTCAGATAGAAATAAAGTGATTATTTTTGAGCCTATTATTCAATCATTGCAAGGTTCATTATGGACACAAGATGTTGATCTCCTTTCTATCAATTCTCACAAAGCCTATTCTCAATTTTCTATTTCAACCCTCTCATGCATAACACATACACCAGAACCACCATAACCCCTGATGTTTTCTTATTTGAGTTTTCAAAATCTTTCAGAGATATCTGGGGCAACACAATGGCTCAGCGGTTAGCATTGGTGCCTCACAGCACCAGGGACCTGGGTTTGATTCCAGCCTCAGACAACTGTCTGTGTAGAGTGTGCACATTCTTCCCATCTTTCCTACCATTTCATTCTTCATGAGTAACTGAGTTAATATGTGAAATATAATTTATTTGGATCTTGCATTCTAAAGGTATCAAACTTCCATTTCTTTGTATCCATCAACAGCTGGTTCTCAAATGTAAGTATTATAGGATACCAAACTCACTCTCATTTTCACATTTAATTAATGATAGATAGGAACCTCAAAGGTGAATTTGGCCCTTAATTCCACTTTCTTTGTTTATTTTGAAAAGAGGACTGCTACAGAGAAAGGATAACTGCAGGTGTAAAAAGATCCATTCGATGAATACACAAGGAGAGTTAAACTGCTCCTTTCAACTCTACAGAAGGATGCTGGTGCAACAGAACATTCACATGTCAACCAGCCTGCGTTCAAGTGTTAGCACGCTTTGAAAGTGACAGTCATAGAGCTACTCCCTAGTCACCCTTTGTTCTAGATATAGGCTCTGTGTGCCGCAATCCAATGAGAAAAAGAAATCAGGCCAAAGAAACTTCAATCAGCCAGCAAAACCAAGATTCTGAAAGATCAACTATTTGACAAGCAACATCATTGCTACTGGTAATCTCAACAGACTCAATACTGTACACAACACTTGCCTCTTTTCTAAATTGTTTATATTTGTGTTGCATTACTAATTCTTCTCATGTTCAGTAATTAATAAACTCACTCTTCTTGATACATCAAAAAAGCCTGGGTAAACTGGCTCCATTAAAGCATAAATTCTTTCAGATCTGGAAGAAAAATATCCTGAAGGGAACTGAGCAATGGGGTAAATAAAGAAGGGAAGTTAGTGCATCTCTTCTCACCAAGGAGGTCAACAGTTTGAGGTATCCCATCAGGGGCTGTACCGAATTGGGGAACGATGCTCACAGTTTGTTTGCAACAACATTGTATTTCTTACCTCTACTCATACAAAACAACCAGGCCATGAAAAACATGCCTACAAAGAGCTATGTGACTTCTCTCTTTTTCATATTACCTTCACTGAGCATTTGATTTCCTAGGTATATAAAGTTGTCTGTCATAATTTTGTCACATCAATCGTCAAAGTGCTCCTTCTTCATTTTTTCTGTATCTTCTTTGCTTTTGTTTACATTATGGGCAATATCAACAGGAAGTTGCTGCTGCATATTCCCTTACTTTAGTTTAATGTAGTATATTGGACAAAGTCTCACCTAGGGTTAACTGTAACATACTACACTCTCATGGAAGGAAGTGATATATACTCACGTCATCTGAAACTCTGTAGGAGCAAGCCTGGACAGAAGCTACTGTAAGGAAGTCTACTTATAATTGTAAAAATGGTATAACAAAGCTCAAGTGCTTTGCAGCCTGAGGACTTTATGAATTATTGAAATTATTCCAAAAGAAAACAGTAATATATGGTTGGAGCTGTGAAAAAAATGCTGATAGAAAAATCTCCATTCTAAATGAAATTTCATGACAGTTACTGTTTCAAGACAGTTTCAATGAAGCTGAAGCATGGTCAAAGACAAGAGATTTGCTTAATTTTTTTTATCAAATCAGGTCTTACATCAATGCCAGATTGTAAGCCAGTCAGACAAATATGTGCACAATGTGCGACTGTGCACATGACAGCCTGGCAGTTTTGACGATCAATAAACGTATAGCTATCTATGCCTAAGTTATTGTTGCATTAGCTATGTGATTCAAACTCCATAAGAACACCATTATATATACCCAGCAACATCGGAAAAGCATGAATGCATTTACTAATGATTTGCACCAATAAGCTGAAGACGATGGTACAGGAATCTGAAAGCAGAACTAAATTGCACCTGAATAGTTGTTGGAATCATGTATGATGCATTATTTGACAACTTAACACAAACAAAGATAAGATTCAGAAGCCAAACGGATACTTGTTATCAGAATGGTGGTGTTGTCAAACAGAGAGACCTAGGGGTTCAGGTACATAGTTCTTTGAATGTTGTGTCAAAGGTAGACACGGTGGTTAAGAAGGCGTTTAGCACGCTTGCCTTCATGCTCAGGCCATTGAGTATAGGAGTTGGGACATCATGTTGAGGTTGTACAGGATGTTGATGAGACCACTTTTGAAGTATTGTGTACAGTTCTGGTCTTCCTGCTATAGAAAGGATTATTAAATTAGAAAGGGTTCAGAAAAGATTTACCAGGATGTTGCTGGGACTGTAGGGTTGAGTTATAACGATAGGTTGGATAGACTTGGATATTTTTCACTGGAGCGTAGGAGGTTGAGGGGTGACCTTATAGAGGTTATAAAATCATAATGGTCATAGATGTGGTCTTTTCCCTAGGGTGGGAGTTCATAACTATGGAACATATTTTAAAGGAGAGAGAAAGAGTTAAGATTTAAAAGGGACCTGAGGGGCAACTTTTCACACAGAGGGCGGTTGGTATGTGGAATGAACTACCAGTGGGACGGGTAGATGTGGGCACAGTTACATTTAAAAGACATTTGGACTGGTACATGGATAGGAAAGGTTTGGCGGGATATGGGCGAAATGCAGGTAAGTGGAACTAGTTTAGTTTGAGAAACTTAGTCAGCATGGATGAGTTGGACCAAAGAGTTTGTTTCAACGCTGTAAGACTCTATGACTCTATGACTTATCCAGATGCTTAAATGTTGTCACCTCCACTCTCTCAGGCAGTGTGATCCATGTTTCTACCACCCTCTATTGAATGTTTGCCTGCACATTCTTCATTTTCACTTTTGAAACTTCCAATTGCTCTTGCACTACAGTACGTGCACTTGTGAGTGTTTCTAGAAACATTGACATGTAATCCAAAAGTGAAGATTCATCTTTTTGTTTTGGGAACTTCTTCCTATCAATACCAAACTTGGAGTAATTTCATACAGGGAGGATGATATTTTCACCTATGGCAGGCGAATGGTGGGTGGAGTTTAAATTAAAGAAGTGTAAGGTGGTATATTTTGGCAGAAGGGATAAGGCGAGGCAACTTAGAATGAATGGCACAGTTCTAAAGTGCATACAGTGACAGAGGGAGTTAGATGTCATGCACATAGATCTAGGACAGTGGCAGAAAATATTAGCAATGCATATGAATATTGGGCTTTAAAAATAAAGTACAGCATCCAGACAAGGTGCAAAGGAGATTTATCAGGATGGTTGAGGGTTGAGGGTTGATGGTTTAGTTACATGCAGTTAGGTTGGTGTGAACTAGGATTGTTCTCCTTGGAGAAAAGGACATTCAAGAAAGGCTTAGATTCAAGATTATGGCAGGTTTAAACAAGATGGGCAAATATTTGGCGGTGGCACAAGAACTAGGGGACATTTTTGGCAAAGTTTTTGCCAAGAGATGCAGGGAGATTGTGAGGTAGAACCTTTTTTATTCAAGGGCATCTAGGGGCGTGCAATACATACTGGCCAGCCGGCAATGCCCACATCCTCTGAGAGAATACGAGACTAGTGGAAACAAAGGTGGTGACTAATTTCAAAAAAATATTGTGTGGGAACTTGAGGAAATTAAATATATAGGGCATTGGGAATACAGCAGCATTGCATTGTTCTTAATCTCAAACAACATAGAATCATAGAATCTCGAAAGTGCAGTAAGAGGCCATTTGGCTCTTCAAGTGCACCAACCCTCTGAAGAGTATCCCATCCAGATGCCACCCCCACTCCAAGCCCATAATCCCATATGGGTGTTTTATTAACCATGGCTTACCCACCTAGCCTGCACATTCTTAGACACTGTGGGAAATTTAGGATGGCCAGTCCACCTAACCTGCACATCTCTGGACAGTGGGAGGAAACCGGAGCATCCAGAAGAAACACACGCAGATACAGGAAGAACATATAAATTCCACAGACAGTCACCCCAGACTGAAATTAGACCCAGGTCCCTGCCACTGTGAGGCAGCAGTGCAAATGAACAACATCTTCCAAATCTGTGACATCTACCATCTAGAAGGATGAGGGCAGCAGAGGTATGGAAATACCACCATCTGCAAGTTCCTCTCTAAACCACATATCATTCTGTCTTGGAAATCTTCCACTGCTCCGTCATTGTCGCTGAGTCAAAATCCTGTGTGCATCTACACTGCAGGGGCTGCAGTGATTCAAGAAGGCAGCTCACCACTACCTTGTCGAGGGCAGTTGCGGATGGACAATAAAGGCTAACCCAGCCGGTGACACCCACACCACACTAAAGAATTCTTGAAAAATTCTATTCCTTTGTCAACTACTTTAATAAAAATTATGAGATTTTAAGTGAACAGAGCAACAGCTCAGTTCCAGAACTAAAGAATTTCATCTGAATCCCTTAAGTATCTAGTAATCTTTGTACAGTATAATTTATGGCCTATAACATCAATGCACTTAGTGATATGAGGCACTATTTCACATCATGACATATTTTCCAGAAACCTTGCCATTTTGTAATGGAAGGCACTTTCTTTTTCCCCCAGGGTATCTGTTCTCTCAGTACTTAGGTCTGTTCATGTCAGCAAACTGTAGTGATTCCAAAGCACCTGAACAAACCAGGGAGCCAAGGTAAGTCCACAACACAAAAGGGGCATGTTTAGTCTGCACGGTACATTTTCCTAATTGATTGACATTTTAAAGTTCTAGTCTGTTGACAAAACAAGTCAATTAAAAAAAGGAAGATTCTTAAATACTCTATTCATTCATTGCATGTGGGTGTCTGCACTAATGTTTGTTTTCTTTCATAAATGTTAAGCCGGGGCAATTGTCCTAACTTAAAATTACACACTGTTTTGGCAACTCAAAGAATTTTTCACAGCACGTGAATTAAGCATTGACAAGTTTTTTTGACCAGATATGAAAGACTGTTCACAACCTGCTTTTCAAATATCCTCTTTTGTATTGACCAACTGAGATCAGATTGATTGAAAAGGTGTGAAACGCTTACACAAATTTCAAACACTCAACCACATGAGGCCAGCATACCTATAATAAGAGTCGTTATGTTACACAAAGCTTCAGCAAATGGATGAAGAGAATTCTGAAGCAAAGATTCCACTGTTGTGACCACTCGGGAAGAGTTTACTAGTCTTCAGTGGACTGTTTGTCACAATTTATCATGGTCTGCTGTATCCTGCACACCTTCACTATTGTAAAGATACAGCATCAGCCTTCAGGTAAGTAGCTGAAGAGCAGGTTGGAAAGGAACAGGGAAAGGAGGAGGAAGGGAGGAAGCAACAAACCCAACCCCTGTCTCTCCAGATTGTCTGTGATTTCTAGATCCAACAATAGCACCAGGGAACACAATCATAAATCTCCATTCTGAATCAATGATACAATGTATCTTCACTCTGTAACTAATTATCACAGTATACTCTTGGCCGCAATGCTGAAATGAAAGCCACCACGATACAATCATTCCAAACCAACTTTATTGAGCAACTCATTCAATATTAATTACACCCATTTATATTAGTAGTCTAATGAGGCTGCTGTATCTGCAGTATTGTTCCTCCTCATGCACTGGGCCACCTTGTAAATTGAATCTCCCCAGGTACATGGTCTCTTCCTAGCCTGGACTTCCTCAGACATTGGGTCACCTTGTCCTCTCATGCACTGGAACTCCTTATGCAAGGGCCTCCTCGCTTGCTGGAGCTCCTCATGCAAGGTGCTGCCTCATACACTAGGTCTACTCATGAATTGAACATTTTCCAGGACTGGTCCTGCTCATGATAGGCAAGCGAGGAAGCAACATCAACATTAACAGCAGTAGGAGCATCACGAGAAACAACACCAGCTGCCTTCTCCTCAGCCATATGCTCCTCTAAAGGGAATATGGAATGGACTTTGAGATCCGAGTGAAAGGAAGTGAGACTTCAACACAAGGTCAACAGGAAGAGGATCAGCTTTCTCAATGCACCTCAAAAGGCTAATACTGTCAAGGCAAGTTGCTTCTGACATGTCCCCTCCAGTGGATAGGTGGACATGTATTACAAGTGGTCAACAAAAACGCTGTTCCTTGAGGGGATCCACCACACTTTCCATTCGCTGTCTTTTGACAAGTCATGTTATCACTTCTCTTACAGGGAGAGAAAGCAAGGATGCAAGTGTTTGTTTTTGGTTGTGTGCAGAATTAAGCAGGTCATCCTGTGACTACATGGCATGAATGTGAAATGACGATGGAATGAGGCTGAATATGAATGTTTGCTGTTCAGAACGGAATATGAGTGCCTGCAGTGAAAGAAATGAGTTGAACTGCACAGTATGTTAACCTGATGAGTGTTGTGCAGGAGAACACTGGAAAGTCAGGTTGTTTCTGTTTCTGCATCAGTTGTGTCAGTATCACAGTCCAATATCTACAAAAGTTTACACGGTTAGTGCTTTTTAAAATGGATGTGATCAGATGTAATAGTTCTGCAAATGCAAAGCTTAAAACTGGAAATAGTCTAGAGATGGGTCTTGAAGATTTCAAGTAACGGGTTATGAAATATGTCCTCGTTATTTGTGACAAAGAAACCAAAAGTGAAACAAATTGCTGGAGAAATTCAGCGGGTCTGGCAGCATCTGTGAAGAGAAAGAGGAGTCAATTTGTCAGGTCCGGATTATGCATCTTCAGAAACTAAAAGTGACATTACCCAAACATTACTTTCTGGAAACTTTACTCTTACAATTAAATAAATTGCCCAGTTAGCTTTAAGCGCAAATCTACTAGAATTCTTAGAGGATGTAACTAGTACAGTTGATCAAAAGAGCCAGTGGATGTTGGTTATTTGGAATTTCAGAAGGCTTTCAGCAAAGTCCCACATAAGATTTAATGTATGAAATTAAAGCACAAGGGATAGGAGGTAGTATATTGAAAAATAAATAGAAAAATTTGTTAGTTGACAGGAAATGAAAAGTGGGAATAAATGAGTTTTTTTTTCTGAAGGGCAGACAGTGACTAGTGGAGTACCGCAGAGATTGGTACTTGGACCCGAGTTGTTCACAATATATTTTGATGATTTAGATGAGGGATCTAAAAATAATATCTCAAAGTTTATAGATGACGCAAAGGTAGGTGGAAGAGTGAGTAGTGAGGAGGATGCAGAGATGTTGCAGTGTGATTTGGACAGGCTGAATGAGTGGGTAAATGCAAGGCAGATGCAGTATAATCTGGATAAATGTGAGTTTATCCACATTAAGTAGCAAAAATAGGTAGGCAGATTATTATTTGAATTTCTGTAAATTGAGAGAGGGGATTGTTCAGTGAGACCTGGGTGTCTTTGTGCACAGGTCGCTGAAACTAAGTGTGCCAATGCAGCAGGTAGTAAAGTAGCCAAGCTGTATGTTAGCCTTCACAGCAAGAGGATTCAAGAACAGGAACAAGGAAATATCCCTACAATTACACAGGGTATTCTGGAGACATACCTGGAGCACTGTGTGCAATTTTGTTCGCCTTATCTAAGGAAATTGAAAGATTATCCAAAATAAAAGGTGAATAATGAAATAGGTTTGATGCCCAAGACAAATGCATAAAACAGAAACTATAGTAAGTATAATGGTGTTCGGTTTATAAAATTTTTCTTAAGTTTCTATCTTAGTTGTAATTGAATTAAGCTAGTGATTAAAGGCAACTGTTAGGTACTGTTAGGCAACAAGCCGCAATCTAAGCATATCCTTGTTTGAGTTATACAATAGCTTAACAATACAGTCAGATGCTTATCAAAACTCACGCCCATATGCAAAAAGTAAAACAAAAATCACAGGTAGTCTTGTCACGAGGACTACCTGATACACTTTATCTTCTGAGAAATGTTTGTCTTCACGATTTTGTTGTGAGAAACGTATAGCAATTAGTCAGGGGACAGAACAGAAGAGTGTGAGGGTATCCTTGACCGCAGTTGTCTTTTATCAGAGAGTCAGAGAGTCATACAGCACATAAACAGACCGTTTGGTCCAACTCATCCATGCGAACCTGATACCCAAAACTGATCTAATCCCATTTGCCAGCATTTGGCCTATATCTCTTTAAACCCTTCCTATTAATGTACCCACGTAGATGTCTTACAAATGTTGTAATTGTACCCACCTCTATCACTTCCTCTGGCAACTTGATCCGCACACACACACCACCCTCTGCATGGAAAAGTGGATGCTCAGTTTCCTTTTAAATCTTTCCCCTCTCACCTTAAAACTATGCTCTTTAGTTTTGGACTTCCCTACCCTGGGAAAAAGACCTTGGCTATTCACTCTGTCCATGGCCCTCATGATTTTATAAACCTCTATAAGGTGACCCCTCAGCCTCTGATGCTCCAGCACAAAAAACCCAGCCTAATAAGCCTCCCTTTAGAGATCAACATGTGTGTAAATCTTTTCTGAATCCTTTCAAGTACAACAACATCTTTCCTATAGCAGGGAGACCAGAATTATATGCAGGATTCTAAACTTGGCCTCACCAATGTTATATTAAATGTTGTAGCATAACAGCTTTAGTTCCCAATGCTAAGGAATTCCTCATAATATAAAACAGGGAAGAGGCCCAGTACTAACAGAAATGAATGAACAGCTGCATATATATGCAGGCTTGTGTGTGTCCATTCGTTAGAAGGTTGCATTTTGCAACTTCAATTCTAGATGCTGGACCTTATGTACTAGGTAAGCATGTTGAGAATGGAAAGTCGTGGGAAAACTATTTTGCAACTCGATATAGATCAGGAAAATGCTCAGCTTGCATCAGTAGCAGCACATACTTTTGCTAAATAGAGTTTGGGAAAGTGTTCTTTACATGTTGGTTTCAGTGCCTCCAAAGACAGTTAAGCCCTCTTATTTACTATATATTGTTTCTGCCAAAGTCAGTTGTGGCAACACTGGAAGCTAAATACTGAAATAGGAATGTGTTATAGCTAAAAAGTGACAATAAACGTCTCAGTCAATAAGTCTTGATATTTGACCAGCTGTTGTTTGGTTCCCAAAATGTTCTGCGTTTCCTCACTTTGCATTTTACTGTAGATTGAAAGCTGCAAAAATTTGTTTCTCATGACAGCTCGTCTGCTGTTGTAGTTATCGCTTTTGATCGTTTCTTATTTAACACATTTCCTGCGAGTGGAATGTAGCTTAATGCATGAGATTAGTTAGAAGTATTAGAATTGTGAACAGTGCAAAGCTTTTGGACAGTGAAATAAATATTTAATAATTGATATTTAATGCAATTAATTCTATACAAAACTCACAATCCTTCTGTCACACCTTTGTATCAAAGGTAGAACTGTCTACAGATGTGCTGCCATTTATTATATTGTTTAATGCACATAACTCATTCTGTGAGGAATTATGGCTTTCTAGACTAATGAAACAGTGAATTTAAGCCATCAGATCAAGTCCCTCTTGCCATGCAAGCCAAAAGCAACCACCAATATAATATGGTTACACACCTCTGTGATTATTTATACCTTTTGCATTTTTGAACTCAACAGGCTTACAGTGGACTACAATTAATAAATGTTAACAGCAGATAGCAATACATTGAGATTCTGATAAATCTTGAGGAAGTTGATGACAATAAATCAGGTTAGATTAAATTTTGCAGCTGGAATGAAAAAAAAAATTAGGCTGCCCTAAGTTTAAGCTTTCCAATTTCTGCAGTAGATCTACCAAAACAAAACAGATTTACTGCTGACTCAAATTGATGGAATTTTAGTTATTTTGTTGATAAATGTAAATTTCACAAAAAAATATCAGATAGCAAAAAAGCAATTATCATCACATTTTAGATAACAAGTGAAATATATTAGTCATTAACTTGAGAGGTTTTAGCATACAGGAAATCTTTCCTGAAGTTAGAGCTTTGTGCTGGCTGGTTATACTGCATTCCAGGCACATTTTTTCTTAAATGCACAATTATGGTCAATTGTGTGCACAGCAATTATTCACTACCTGTGAAAAAAAGAAGCTGAAGTGAGGTTTGGCATTTTTATTTTAACTAAGAATAAAGAGGGCTAGTTCTTTACTGTATGTGGTTCTTTAATGTCTCACTAACAAAGCTGTTAGAATGTAAGGAGAGTTTCTGTCAGTCCAAAAGAAGTAAAGTAGTCTGAGCCAATTCCGTGGTGAAATCCAAGGTTCCCTATCGGATTGATGGTGATAGGCGCACAGACTTGCTCCACGTATTTGTAACTCAAGTTATGTACCTTGATCTTCATTTGCATTTTGCAAGTACATGATTCATACAATGGCAGGTGGACGAGGTTTAAAAGCTGCTGTACATTCTCTAAGGGTACAACTTAGCTGGCCTGGTGTAAGAGTTTGAAAGATGAATTCTGAAGAGGCGCTTAACCACCACCTACAATAATGATGTCATGTGGACTTGTGTGCAGAACAGCTTAGCATCTTGAAAGACCGTCCATTCAGGTCCTTCCATAGTCTCTGTAACAATGCCTATCATATTAATCTAACCTATAACTACTTGCTATTGTGCAATAAACTATGGGTGGAAATTCTCCCCTCACTGATCTAGTGTGAGCAAGTGATAGAAAGTTGGAAAATATGCAGAAAATGAAAAAAATCAGAATCTTGACTTTCAGAAAACATTTTGCTATATTCCGCTTGAGGCTTCAATGGCAACTTCAGAATTGAGTAGTGACTATCCTATTTCCATACATTTGCATCTCATTAATACCACAACTCTCCTGATTTCTACGTCACTCCCATGATCTTCTTACCCTGAGAAAGCGAACAATATAGGTTACTGCCATATATGGCAGAGGCAGCTACAGCTCACCGATTACTTTTCCCAGCCATCATCCAACTGTTTCTTCACCTAATGTCCCTTTACGCCCCATGGTCAGCATTCTCCACAACCCTTCATTCGCGCAGGTCAGTACCAGCAAACTATCAGCCTGACCACATTGTTCATGTCTGCTTTTGGACCAACTCTCACACCACTTAGCCCTTCAGTACTTCACTTTGGAATTCAGGGTCAGCCAACTACTTGCACACTCCTGCCAGGTTACTTTGCACACAAAGACACACACTCCACATATATGCATCTGCCTAGAATGCGGTTGAATGGATCTTAGCTTGCCTTTTTTTGGTCATTTAAGCTTACTTGGAGGCTGCCAGACACTACCTACGTTGCAATGCTTTTTAAGCACACAGTGGCTTACATTGCTTTTTAGCAACAAGAGAGAGACAAGCACCTCGTAATGGTGGCAGCACTGCACAGACAAATGTAAGTATATTGCTGTGCAGATCCATGCTATGTCACCATCATTCCTGCAGTATGTACAGCAGTTTATGTGGCAAATACTCTGTGTGGGCTTCAACCAAAAGGCCATGGCTACGTCTGAAAGTCAAAGCGGAGGAGTCATTTGTGGGATGAAGAGACACAAAGATCAGACAGGGTATAGTGTTACAGTCAGTTAGAGGCCTGTCTGATTGCACTGCATGGGTGGGCCACAGTCGATGAGGTGCTTGGTCTGACCCAAGGTTTGGAGATCCATGCCATTGCAGTCTGGTGGAAGCTTTTCAGACTTGTTGCAGAAGCGAAGATAGCAACCGTTTAGAGAACATAGAACATAGAACATTACAGCGCAGTACAGGCCCTTCGGCCCTCAATGTTGCACCGACCTGTGAAACCAATCTGAAGCCCATCTAACCTAAACGATTCCATTATCATCCATATGTTTATCCAATGACCATTTAAATGTCCTTAAAGTTGGCGAGTCTACTACTGTTGCAGGCAGGGCATTCCACGCCCTTACTACTCTCTGAGTAAAGAACCTACCTCTGACATCTGTCCTATATCTATCACCCCTCAATTTAAAGCTATGTCTCCTCGTGCTAGCCATCACCATCCGAGGAAAAAGGCTTTCACTGCCCACCCTATCTAATCCTCTGATCATCTTGTATGTCTCTATTAAGTCACCTCTTAACCTTCTTCTCTCTAACGAAAACAGCCTCAAGTCCCTCAGCCTTTCCTCATAAGACCTTCCCTCCATACCAGGCAACATCCTGGCAAATCTCCTCTGCACCCTTTCCAATGCTTCCACATCCTTCCTATAATGCGGCGACCAGAACTATACGCAATACTCCAAGTGCGGCCGCACCTGAGTTTTGTACAGCTGCAACATGACCTCATGGCTCCGAAACTAAATCCCTCTACCAATAAAACCTAACACACCGTACGCCTTCTTAACAACTCTATCAACCTGGGTGGCAACTTTCAGTGATCTATGCACATGGACATCAAGATCTGTACTATACTGTATTATACCATAGCTGTTTTCAGTCACCAGGATGGAAGTTCAGTTAATATTCAAGTTTTTCTTGGAAAAGTTGAACAAAAACATAAAAGTGCCAAAAATACATAAAGAATCAAAAAGAGATTGGTACATAAGGAAAGATAATGGGCAGAGTTTAATCCAGGATAGTCAGCAAGAGCGTTGCATTGCCTCCTTTGGAGCAGGCCTGCAATACTAAGTGCCAAACACACATTTAGCAGACAGTGGTGGGCCTTCACCAGCATCAAGGACTTTCCTAGGGGTGGAAATTCCTTCTCAAAAGCTTCTGGCCAAATCAGAGGCTAGCAGTGCCATTGAAGGTTGTACTATATGGGAGCAGAGGTGGCTGCCCGCAAAGCACTCACCCAAGATTGGGGTTCAGCAAGGGACCGAGGCTGCAGGAAAGTAAGAGTGAACTAGGGTTCAGGGAGAGGGGTATTTTCTCAAAAAGGGTAACGGGGCAGCTTTTAGTAGCCCTTCCCTTGATCAGGCATGACTACCTGACAATGACGGTCACCCATCCCCATAAGCCTACAAGCAAACATAAACGAATTTTGCTTTTCTGATTCACTGTGTGAGGAGTCCCCTGCCTGTCACTAGTGGATGAGGCCCTTAAGTAGGTACTAATTAACACGCTAACCCAATTTAATGGCCCATTCCCCTGCCTCAGGGAAGGCATTAGATTCTGCCCAATAGTTTAAGTTCCAGTGCAGAGATCCTTTGACAGGATAATCAATAAAGAGTATGCACTAAAACTGCTACTACCTTTTCTCCATTCCAGATGCTGACTAGGATATCATTTTCTAACTTTATTTCTAGAATCCTGTATCTGCTGATTACTTTCTTAAATTAAGAAACAACGCTTGAAATAGCTCTATTAATCGGGAGAAAAAGGGTTCATTGAAGTAGGATTTGTAATGCTAGAGCAGCTACAAACCACACAGCACGGTAGAGGCCCATGGGAGCAATCATGAGATGCGTTCAGCAGGAGACAAATGCACAATGGATGTTTTGTGAGTAAAGTATTACTGGTAAAGGAAATTTTTAAAGAACATGCAGTATTACAGCTGAGAAAGCAAACAAGTAAAGTCATGCTTTATAGTCCAGACCAATTATCACCACCAGAGAAGGTGAGCACCAGAAAGCAAGGGTACTGTAAGGGCCACAAAGCACTAAGCCAAGGTCATAGACCCAGCATTGTCACAAAGCAAGAATTAAAACAACAAAGGATTAGAGGGCTAAACTGCCCTAGTAACAGCCTTGGCCTAATCTAAGAGAGGAAAATGTTAGGAGATTTTATTAAGGCCACAGGAAACGTAGGAGATCCTTCAATCAAACCTGTTAAATGGGACAAGTATTTATTTCAACTGGAGGGAGCAGGAATCATCCCCACATAAACCATTAAAATCATGGGATATCATTATTAGAGCCACAGACAATGGAAATCATCAGGAATAAACCTTTAAAGCAGCAAAATTTATCTCTTAAAACTGTAAATAGAGGGAGTCACCTAGTAAAACTGTGTTTAAAGCAGGCATAGTTTATTAGTGCTTCAGATAGCAGGATAAATTCAGTGACATTGTTAAGGAATTACTTAAGGCCTTGAACAAATATTTTAGCCACAAAAAGTGGGATGCTATAATTTTAGCAACAAGGAGGCTGGAATCCTCTACTTTTAGCTGTAAGAAAGTGGAAATCCTTAGTTTTGACTGCAATCATGGGAAAATATCACAATAAAGCAGAACAGGGCAGCAGCACTCTTACAACTACAAAATAAAAGGCTTTTAAGTATGAAAAATACATAACAACATTACAAAGACATGGCATCAGAAATAACACTGCAAGAAAGATTCAGTTTAAGAGATGGTCGAAATAGAATACATCTTGAAGAAATAATTGTTACAATACTGAATTGCTTCCAAATTCGAAACTAAATTAGAAGCTGAACAAGTTAATACACTTCTGTATGCAATTAGATGTATAGTTCACCAAGATGTAAAAAATGAAACAAATACTTTTGAAGAAGTCCAGAAAACCTTTGACAATTAATTTAATGCCAGAAACAATAAAATCATTGAATTCTAATAAGAGTTCAGCATCCAGGGAAATTCCATTATGATCTCTACAGAGTAGTGTGGAAATTCACAAGAGATGGCTGTTGTCAAAATTGCTGAAAAGTGTCAGATTTATTACATTTAAAAGGAGATTTAGCTGAAGAGATAATCATTTAGATATGTCAGGATGCAACAGAAATCAGTCCTAAGAGAAAAATCAACCTGAGTACAAGAGTTGAGCAGAGTCCTTTCACTTGTTAAGCTACAAAACCATAAAAGACACATGTGAGAAACTAATACAGCAAGTAGGTCAGGCAGCAGATGCTAAAAGTCTTTGTCAGTTCTGTGGAGCAAAACTGCTTTACAGGCACACACGGCACCCAACTGCTAAAAGTGAAAGCTTTATCTATATCAGTTACTTCTAGAAAATATCCTGAAGTAGGATCCAGTTACAGAAAAACAAAGAGGCTAATGAGGCAAACAGTGTACAATAAAAGAAAATTCTAAAATATTACTAAGGGATATAAATGACCCAGCTTTTTGGCAAGAGGATTTGTTTTTTCAATGGGTCATCTCAAAAATTTCAAATTACGCACTAAGGCAGTATCACTATATTCTCAGATAAGGAGCTAAGGTTAAGAAAACATTATCTACAGTTGACAATACAATGCTGTAAAGGTTCAAGGGGTGCAGCGTCTAAATTTAAAGAAATGCTAAAAGCAACTCTTTAGCATCGGTAAAAGTAAAGGTAAAGTCACTATAGTTCCAGAGGACCATTCTCTTATTAAAGAGGTGGTTCAGGTAGTTTAACCTAAGGGTCATGACAACCCAGGCAATGGGGGTGTTTAAGAAGGACAGCCTTCATGGTAACCTCAGCCTGTATGGGAATTGAACCCACGCCATTGGCATCTCTTTTGTGTATGTTTGTCTTGCCCTCAGTCCTCTTCAACTGGCTGAAGAAATCAAGTAAAGACAAGAACTAACTGATTCAGGAACAGCCAACCATGGAACAATAAGCCAAGGAACAGTCAATTAAGAATCACCCAGTCATGAAACAACTGGACCAGGAACATCGGTCAAGGATTTCATTAGGCTCACAGACTCATGGCAAAACCCAAACAGAAGGCAGAGCCCACTGAGCTTAGTCGCATTGATATAACAAACTTGTGGCTGTACTGGAATAGCAGAAACGTATTTCATTGCTAGCGGCACTGAAGAGAGTTCAGACTGCAAGAATCAGCAAGATTTGTGAGGAAGCATGAGCAATCAGAGCTAACTAATAAATCTTTAACTGATGCAATTCAGAGGATAATACAGCTCAGTGGACAAATAGTAATGTCAGATTCTAGAATAATAATCAATGCTGACGTGACTCAGAAAAGGCAAGTTCAAGCAAAGAACTTCATTTCCTCATTTTCCCAGGAAGCATTCTCAGTAATAGTGACAGAGTTCATTGATACAATCTTTAAATAGTGGACGTGAACATGTTGGTTTCATCAATAATGCAAATGCCGGGGGCAAATTAGAATGTTCAAACAAATCAGCAAGCTGAAGTCAAAAGTTCACATTTTTCAGCTCAGATTTATAGGCCAACTCAGAGTGAAAGTTTGCTGAAACAGATCGAAGTTGCCATACATCCAATTTCACAGCAGTCATCACTGAGAATGGACAACCAATGTCCAAAATTCAGGCCATTGCGAAGAAAAGATTGCCTGTTTGAATAGGGTAGATGCCCTCCGCAAATGAAATCTATGATATTTAAAGCCCTCTCAATATTACAATTAAAATAATTGTCTGTTTCAACAGAATGACATTATCCATGAAACAAATGCAAGTGATTATAAATCCTCCAGTTTTATGAGTCTTTCAAACATTTCAGACATCCTAAGAAATCAAAAATAATCAATCCAGGGATCTCCCTACTTTCCCAATACAAAGCGATCATGTTCTAGAATAATAGTGAAACCTGAATTTGTGAAGTCAGAGAGTGAGGGGAGATGAAATAGTGGGAGAAGTAATTATATAGATACATATCTGATATTAATAATGGAGAGGAACCTTGGAAGGAGACGTTGTAAAAGGATGTGAGTTACTGAAAGGGTTAATACAGAGGAGTGTTGTAAGAGCCACCTACTATGAAGATATCATGTGGGCAGAACAACTTAGGAGCTCAATGGAATGTGACCTACTTTCCACTTCCTCTTCTCATTCTCTGTGACAATGTATATCACAATGGTGTTACCTGTAACTAGTTGCTAATGTGCAATAATTATTCTTGTTCAATACAAGAGTCTTTTGTAGTTCTAGTTAGTAAGTTATTTCCTTGTATTGCACTGGACCAAGTGGACCCTGGTAATCCCTGCTTTTAAGGGAGAGGGTGACAGCAAACTTACTGTGTGCTGATGTACACACTTGGTTTAACTGCATATACAACAACCAGTAGGTCATTAATAAGAGGGAAAAACTGATAATCTTGGTCATTTTGAAAGAGAATATATATTGCTGAGCAAAAAGTTGGTGTTATCAGCATTTCACCTGGTGATATTTTGCTGACTGCAAGTTTAGAAATTGAAAGGAGAAACCATGCAATTTTTCAATATTAAATAACAAGTCGATTGTGCCACCTTTGCTCACTTCTCTGACTGATTGTGCATTGGGAGTAAAACAAAATGAAGTTTTGATTAGAAAGAATTATCTGCATAGGTAATTAATCAAATGCTACAATGTTTCTCAGATGCTTGAACAAAATACCAAACAGTTGTGGGCATGAAAATGCTTACGTTAAGACAGTGCAGCCACGTCATCCTGCGTCCATGTACCCAGGTTTATTGAAAGACGGATGTATGATGTGTATATTGTTTGCTTGGAAGTAATGCAATGTATAAGTCTTAATGGAAAAAGCTGTATCACACACCCTACTCTTCAATTAAAAAAATCGCATCTAAATGCAGAGCGAATACTGTGTTTCAGTGACAGTAGAGCCTGGTGAAATCATGTTCTGACATTACGTAAGATAATTTAACTCGTTTCACAGAATCATTATTTGTGTTTGCTTACTTCAAGAGATAATGAAATGGAGCTGTGGTGAGTATTGGTTACTTCTGTGGATAAGAATAAGGACACATTAGATAAAATACATTCTTCCATGTGTGGTTTAGTTGCATTGGTGATTACCTATGCTACATATGCCTCAGTTTGAAAATTACCATAATCAGTGTTACCCTTGCACATAAGGAGGGCCAAGCGGACCAAGTATCTATCAGGAAACATTTGTTTACAGTAGCCATTAATTATCATAGAATCTCTATGCAGAAGGAGGCCATTCAGCTCATTGAGTCTGCACCAATCCTCCAAACACCTTCCTAGCCTATACCCGTAAACCCACATTTCTCATGGCTAACCCACCTAGCCTGTGCATCCCTGGACACTATGGCCAATCCACCAAATCTGCACACCTTGGGACTGTGGGAGGAAACAAGAGCATCCGATAGAAACTCATGGAGTTATGGGGAGAATGTGCAAACTTCACACAGACAGTCGCCCGAGGCTGGAATCAGTCCCTGACATTGTGTAGCAGCCGTACTAACCACTGAGCCGCCCTGCCACCCATTGTTTCCTAAGGTTTAAGTTGGCTATAGAAAAGGACAAGGGAGGAGGCTGGAGTCAGAGCTATTAACTGGAGGGAAGCCAACCTCAATGGAAAAAGAATAGCTCTGGCCTAGATAAATTGGAATCAATACATGGATAGAAAATTGGCTAATGAGCAGGAAATACTGAGTGGGGACAAGGAGTTCTCTATCAGGTTGGTGACCTCTAACAGTGAGGTTCCTCAGGGACCAGTGCTGGGACTACAATGATTTACAATATATATTAATGACTTGGAGGAAGAAAGTGAATGTACTGTAGACAAATTTGCAGACAAAGATTGTGAGAGAGATACAGACAGTT
The DNA here is from genome assembly GCF_021869965.1 of Rhincodon typus. Lineage (NCBI taxonomy): Eukaryota > Metazoa > Chordata > Chondrichthyes > Orectolobiformes > Rhincodontidae > Rhincodon > Rhincodon typus. Next base: position 43,618,653 of record NC_063345.1, read on the forward strand.
AACAGAGAGATCTTGATATGTTGATTAAGTGGGCAAAAATTGGCAAATGTAACATAATGGGAAAATGCCGACATTCATTTTGGAAGGGAGAACAAAAGAACAGCATATTGTTTTGATAGAGAAAAATTGCAGAAAGCAACAACACAAAGGGACCTGTGGTACTGGCGAATGAAACACAGAAAACTGACACATAGATGCAGCAGAGATAGTAGGAACTGCAGATGCTGGAAAATCTG
>NC_063345.1:43619288-43643164 GCF_021869965.1 Rhincodon typus
AAGGTGTAGAGCTGGATGAACACAACAGGCCAAGCAGCATCATAGGAGCAGGAAGGCTGACGTTTCGATGAAGGGTCTAGGCCCGAAACGTCAGCATTCCTGCTCCTATGATGCTGCTTGGCCTGCTGCGTTCATCCAGCTCTACACCTTATTAACATAGATGCAGCAGGCTATCAGGAAAGCTAATGGAATATTGGCCCTTATTTCAAGGGGTTTGGAGTATAATAGTAGGGAAGCCTTGCTACAACTGTACAAAGTGCTGGTGACACCACATCTGGAATACTGTGAGCATTTTTGGTCCCCATATTCATGAAAAGATATTGTTTCATTTGAGACAGTTCATATGAGACTCATTAGGATGATTCCTGGTATCCCTAGTGTCCAATCCCTGGCATCCCTGGAATTTTCTTATGAGTGAAAGCTATATGCCACTCACTGGGGTTTAGAAGAAAGAGAAATGATCTCATTGAAACATAAAGGATTCTTAAGGGGCTGAGAGGATATTTCCCCTCGTGGGATAGTCTGAGACCAGACAGTACAGTCTCAAAATAAAGGAATGGCAACTTAACTCTAAGAGGAGGAGAAATTTCTTCTCTCAGAGGGTTGTGAGTCTTTGGGTCTCCTTACCACAGAGAGCTGTGGCAGTAGAGTCCTTGTGTATGTTTAAGGCTGAGATAGATTCTTGATCAGTAGGGGAATCAAGGGTTACAGGTAAAGAACAGATAAGTGGACATGAGGTATATTGGATCAACTATGATCCTACTGAATGGCAGAGCAGGCTCAAGGGGCCAAACAGCCTACTCTTGTTCCTAGTTCCTATGATTTTAAAAGCTAGCAAGAAAACTGTCCCTGAAAATGGTTGTCTGAAGAAAGGCATAGTTCAAATGCAGTCTAAGTGTATTACCACTTAGGGATAATAAAACAATTAAATCCAGGGCACTCTGAATGACAAAAGAGTTAAACTAAAATGAAACAGAAGAGCTGTGCTTTTGACAGATGTCAGATGGATAAACAGCTGAGAACTAAGTCAAATGTAGAAGGTTCAAGGGGAAATGGGAAAGCAAATAAGAGGAGAAAAGAGAGAAGAAGATGACACCAAAGATCCTCAGACTGCACTTTCAAAACCCACGACCACTTCCATCTAGAAGGTCAAGGGTAGCAGATACATGGGAAAACCACCATCTGCAAGTTCCCCTCCAAGCCGCTCACCATTCTGACTTAGAAATATATTGCTACTCCTTCACTGTCGCTAGGTCAAAATCCTGGAACTCCCTCCCTAAGGGCATTGTGGGTCTACCTAAAGCACATGGACTGCAGCAGTTTAAGAAGACAGGTCAAGGGTAACAAGTGACAGGCAGTAAATGCTGGGCCAACCAGCAATGCCCACATCCTACAAGTGAATATAAAACAAAACACTGGGAGCTAACAGTCTAGGGAATCCAAAAATCTTCTATAAGCATTTACATAATTAAAGGCCTCAGGAGGAGTGGGGCAGAGTGGGGAAATTGTTGGAGTCTGTAATTGAGGATAGCGTAACTGATCACCTCAAAAAATTTTAGTTAATCAGGGAAAGTCAACATGGTTTCATGAAGAGTAGGTCATGCCTGACAAATCTCATAGATTTTTGAAGAGATGGCAAAGATGATGGACAGAGGCAAGTCAATGGTTGTTTTTTACATGAACTTTCAGGAGGCTTTTGATAAAGTGCCAGACAAATGACCGTTAGCTAAAGTGGAAGCCCACAGAATTGAGGGCAAATTACTGACATGGATAGGAAATCAGTTGAGTGACAGGCAACAGAGAGTTGGAGTAATAGACAAGTACTGAAATTGGTTGGACATGACTCATGGCATTTCTCAGGGATCTGTGTTGGGTCCCCAATAATTCACAATATTCATTAACAACTTGGATAATGGTATAAAAAGTCAAACATCCAAATTTGCTGACAACACAAAATTGGTCAGCACTGTGGACAGTGTTGACGGTAGTATAAAATTACATTAGATTAGGTGAATGGGCAAAGCTGTGTCAGCTGGATTTTAATATAAGCAAGTATGAAGTTATCCCTTTTGAACAAAAACAGGATAGATCAGGGTATTTTTTTTAGAAGGCACAAAGTTAAATACATTGGATGCCCAACAAGATTTGGGGGTTCAGGTGCACAGCTCATTAATATCATTAATAATGCTCATTGATAATGCACAGATCATTAACGAACAGGTGCAAAAAAAAATCAAAATGGCTAATGGAATGTTGGCCTTCTTATCTAAAGGTCTGAAGTATAGGGATGCAGACGTTATGCTGCAGTTATACAAAACCCAAGTTAGACCCGACTTAGAGTACTGTGAGCAGATCTGGGCATAACACCTCAGGAAGGATGTCTTGGCCCTGGATGGGGTTCAATGCAGGTTTACAAGAGTGATATCTGGACTTCAGGGGTTAAGTTTTGAGGAGAGATTGGACAAATTAGGCCTTTTGTTCTCTAAAATTTAGAAGGTTAAGTGTGAACTAATTGAGGTCTTCAGGCTATTTACAGGGAAAGAGAGGGTGGATAAAGATAAACTATTTCCACTTGTTAAAGAATCTAGTACCAGGTGTCATAGTCCAAATTTTAGGACCAGGCCATTCAGGAGAGATGTTAGAAAACACTTCTTCATGCAAAGAGTATTGGAGGCTTGGAACTCTCTTTCTCAAATGGCAGTCGATGCTAATTCAACTGTTACATTTAGATCTGAGATAGACAAATTTTTATTAAGCAAGGGTAGCAAGGGATATAGGCCTAAGGCAGGCATACAGAGTTAGGCTACAGATCAGCCATGATCTTACTGAGTGGTATAGCAGACTCAAGGGGCTGAATGCTTACGCTTGTTCCTTTGTTCCCATGTTCCTATTAGGGACCAAGCAGAGCATATACATATGTAGCGAAGGGAACATGGCTGTGATATTAAATGAATACTTTGAAACTGTCTTTATCAAGGAAGTAGATGCTATCCGGGTCAAAGTGAAAGACGAAGTAGTTCAGATTCTCAAATGTTTTTAAACTGACAAACATACAGCAATTGATAAGTTAAAATTAATAAAACACCAGGATTGGACCAGATGCATCCAAGGATAATGAATGAAATGAGAACAGAAATTTCAGACATGTTATACATAATTTTCCAATCTTTCTTAGACTCAAAAGTATTGCCTGGGCTATTGCAAATGTTAAATCTCGCACCTATAGACTAGTCAGTTTAACTTCGATTGCGGGAAAGTGTTTAGAAATCAATACCTGATAATACAGAAATTGAACATTGTTAAAGGAGACTAAATGTCGAAGTTTTTTGTCTTGTACTCATCAGAACCAGGACACAGCAAACAGACTTGATAAATGGAGACAGCATTTTACACAGATTGAGAAGGAGGTGTTTATTTGTCGAGCTGTAATTGGAATGGACCAATTACAGGCATCTGCAGTCATCTTTGATGTTTTCCTTGCTCACCCTGATACGTATATATTAATAAGCTAGACCTTAGTGCATATGGCACCAATTCAAAATGTGTGCAGTTACAACATTGGTAGCATGAGGAGGATAATCTAGAACTTCAAAAAAGATAAAGTACGTAGATTAGGCACAAATAGAAATCAGTGGATGCTGTATTGCCTGCTTTATAACTTACAATGTCTTTCACTGTTTTAAATAAGCTAAGCAAAGGAATGAATCAATCCCTAGTCCGTGATTAATTTTTAGACAATTATTATCAACAGGACATGTTGAACAGTGGTGGTGCTCCAAAGTATTGTCCTGATGAGGTCTTTCATGCTTGAATAGTCTACAAGCAAGTTAATGTACAGGTAGAACACACAACCAACAATCATTGTCCTGCTAAAATGCAAGAGACAACCTTTGATGTCTTTAATCATTCTGCCATTTGATTGCATCAATCATAAAACTTACTGGAAAGCAGAGAGATCTCCATACGGAAACCAAATGAATCACTTGGCAAAGGCAAGTGATCAGGATGTGTGCCAGATGGAAAGCATGTAATTGGCGGGTCAAGGGCATCTGACAAAGTGTCTGTTCTGATGATGAGTCACTGGACTCAAAACATTAACTCTGCTTTCCTCTCAGCAGATGCTGCCAGATCTGCTAGGTGTCTTCAGCACTCTTATTGTTTCAGATTTCCTGCATCTGCAGTTATTTGTATTTATTTTAGAGTCAAAGACATTTTGTTAGAAATTCCACAAAATTCCCTAGCTTAAATTGGGATTTTGCAGACTTAACAAACTCAAAATATTTAACAAGCATTCAGATCTATCGTTGCTAGATTCATATGCCATAAACAAGCCATTAAGATTTGTTTGGAAATTGGAATTGAAAGTCAACACTGTGTTAACACATCAGGATTAACATCCGATGAATTAAAAGATCCCCATACTATATGAACCACTTTGGAAGACCAATTCAGTAGATTAAGCTTCCATATTCATTCACTAAAATTGGTGTTATTTAGGCAGAATTCACTGACTTTACTTAAAAACCAAAACTAACAAAAAATTGTCCGTAAAAAACTACTTTGTGAGCAGATGAAGAGAAAAGGGCTCACTACCTGTTTATCAGATTGGGAGCTGGCAAACAGAATGATTGTGTTGGTGATCAGTCCACCCTCATAGAAGCTTCCCAGAAAACAGAAGACATGTAGCGTCAAAGAGCAACTAAACAATTGACATAAATACACAGGGATCCACGCGGGTTTACAAAGGTCTAAAATATTAACTTAAACAATAGCGCAATCACTAGAAACATAGCAGGGCATGTGGAAGGTGTGGCCTTCTTCATGTACCAAGAAATTGCTTAGTTTTCAATTAATTTTGCAAGCTACAACAAAGACCATCTGGTATCCTGCCAGGGGGACATACGTGAGACGATTGACAAACTAAAATCTGATAACGTACACAGTGAGACAAAGAATGGTGAACACATGTTTCACACTATCAACCCAGCACAAAACATCAATGTCATCACACCATCTGAAGCGTTTGCATGGATTCAAATTATTTATTCTCAGAAAAGATATTTGATGTTAGCTAAGATCGACATGGGGAAGTGTCAAAGTAATGTAATGAAAAGCGAAGTACTACTCCATTTTCGCAGTAGCAGCGGGAGCGGTGACGGCGAGGACCAGGGGCCTGCCGGGACGGTAAGTTCTTCTTTACGGCAGTGGAGCTGAGTGGGAGCAGTCGAATTGCGCTCTGGGAAGGTGAGTGAACTGATATATTTGGACAGTAGCTAAACTCGAGGTACTACACGTGCAGTGTCTCCCAGCCGCCGTCCTCCTCTAACCGAATAAAAAAGACTCTCTGGTGTGTTGAGAAGGTAAGGTTTTTCTTTTTCTTTTTTTTTAATCGTGTGCTGGTAAGTAGAGTGATTGGTAATAAATTTTTCATTTCATTTATCTATTATTTGATATTATAGTAGGACTAAGTTAAGCTTAAGAGTAAAAATGGCAGGAGATCCCAGACCTGTGTTATGCTCCTCTTGCTCAATGTGGGAGCTCAGGGACGCGGCTGATGTCCCTGACTCCTACACGTGCAGGAAATGTGTCCAGCTGCAGCTCTTGTTAGGCCACATGGCGGCTCTGGAGCTGCGGATGGACTCACTTTCGAGCATCCGCGATGCTGAGGAAGTTGTGGATAGCATGTTCAGCAAATTGGTCACACCGCAGATTAGGATTGCTGAGGGAGAAAGGGAATGGGTGACCAAGAGGCAGAAAAAAAGCAGGAAGGCAGTGCACGTGTCCCCTGCGGTCATCTCCCTCCAAAACAGGTATACCGTTTTGGATACTTTTGGGGGAGATGGCTCACCGGGGAAGGCAGCAGTAGCCAGGTTCATGGCTCTGCTGTACAGAAGGGCAGGAAAAAGAGTGGAAGGGCTATAGTCATAGGGGATTCGATTGTAAGGGGAGTAGATAGGCGGTTCCGTGATCGAAAGTGAGACTCCCGAATGGTATGTTGCCTCCCAGGTGTACGGGTCAGGGATGTCTCAGATAGACTGCAGGACATTCTGAAGGGGGAGGGTGAACAGCCAGCTGTCATGGTTCATATAGGCACCAATGATATAGGTAAAAACCAGGATGAGGTCCTACAAGCAGAATTTAGGGAGTTAGGAGCCAAGTTAAAAAGTAGGACCTCAGAGGTAGTAATCTCAGGATTGCTACCAGTGCCACGTGCTAGTCAGAGTAGAAATGAAAGAATAGGCAGGATGAATGAGTGGCTTGAGACATGGTGCAGGAGGGAGGGGTTCAGATTTTTGGGACATTGGGACCGGTTCTGGGGGAGGTGGGACTATTACAAATCGGACAGTCTACACCTGGGCAGGACTGGAACCAATGTCCTAGGGGCTGCTTTTGCTAACACTGTTGGGGAGGGTTTAAACTAATGTGGCAGGGGGATGGGAACCATATGAGGAAGTTAGTGGACAGTAAGGAGGTAATAACTAAAGCCTGTAAGGAACTAGATAATGAAGTCAGTGTGACTAAGGCGAAGAGTAGGCAGAGAGCAGATGATGAATGCAAAGGGACAGGTGGTCTGAGGTGCATTTGTTTTAATGCGAGAAGTGGAGTAGGTAAGGCAGATGAACTTAGGCCTTGGATTAGTACCTGGGAGTATGATGTTATTGCTATCACTGAGACTTGGTTGAGGGAAGGGCAAGATTGGCAACTAAATATCCCAGGATATAGATGCTTCAGGCAGGATAGAGAGGGAGGAGTTGCATTACTGGTCAAAGAGGATATCACAGCTGTGTTGAAGGAGGGCACTATGGAGGACTCGAGTAGTGAGGCAATATGGGCAGAGCTCAGGAATAGAAAGGGTGCGGTAACAATGTTGGGGCTGTACTACAGGCCTCCCAACAGCGAGCGTGAGATAGAGGTACAAATATGTAGACAGATTATGGAAAGATGTAGGAGCAACAGGGTGGTGGTGATGGGAGATTTTAACTTTCCCAACATTGACTGGGATTCACGTAGTTTTAGGGGTTTAGATGGAGCAGAATTTGTAAAGAGCATCCAGGAGGGTTTTATGGAGCAGTATGTAAATAGTCCAACTCGGGAAGGGACCATACTGGACCTAGTGTTGGGGAATGAGCCCGGTCAGGTGGTTGAAGTTTCAGTCGTTTGAAGTTTCAGTCGGGGATTACTTTGGAAATAGTGATCACAATTCCGTAAGTTTTAGAACACTCATGGACGAAGACAAGAGTGGTCCTAAAGGAAGAGTGCTAACTTGGGGGAAGGCCAACTATAGCAAGATTCAACAGGAGCTGGGGAATGTGGATTGGGAGCAGCTGTTTGAGGGTAAATCCACACTTGATACGTGGGAGGCTTTTAAAAAGAGATTGATTAGAGTGCAGGACAGGCATGTCCCTGTGAAAATGAGGGATACAAAGGGCAAGATTAGGGAACCATGGATGACAGGTGAAATTGTGAGACTAGCAAAGAGGAAAAAGGAAGCATACATAAGGTCTAAGCAACTGAAAACAGACGAAGCTTTGGAAGAATATCGGGAAAGTAGGACCAATCTGAAATGAGGAATTAAGAGGGCTAAAAGAGGTCATGAAATATCTTTAGCAAACAGAGTTAAGGAAAATCCCAAAGCCTTTTATTTGTACATAAGGAGCAAGAGGGTAACTAGAGAAAGGGTTGGCCCACTCAAGGACAAAGGAGGGAAGTTATGCGAGGAGTCAGAGAAAATGAGTGAGATTCTTAATGAATACTTTGTGTCAGTATTCACCGAGGAAAGGGACATGACGGATGTTGAGGTTAGGGATAGATGTTTGATTACTCTAGGTCAAGTTGGCATAAGGAGGGGGGAAGTGTTGGGTATTTGAAAAGGCATTAGGGTGGACAAGTCCCCAGGTCTGGATGGGATCTATCCTGGGTTACTGAGAGAAGCGAGAGAGGAAATAGCTGGGCCCTTAACAGATATCTTTATAGCATCCTTGAGCATGGGTGAGGTCCCGGAGGACTGGAGAATTGCTAATGTTGTCCCCTTGTTTAAGAAGGGTAGCAAGGATAACCCAGGTAGTTATAGACCGGTGAGCCTGACGTCAGTGGTGGGGAAGCTGCTGGAGAAGATACTGAGGGATAGGATCTATTTACATTTGGGAAAAAAAATGGGCTTATTAGTGATAGGCAGCATGGTTTTGTGCAGGGAAGGTCATATCTTACCAACTTGATAGAATTCTTTGAGGAAGTGACAAAGTTGATAGATGAGGGAAGGGCTGTAGATGTCATATACATGGACTTCAGTAAGGCATTTGATAAGGTTCCCCATGGTAGGCTGACGGAGAAAGTGAAGTCGCATGGGGTCCAGGGTATACTAGCTAGATGGATAGAGAACTGGCTGGGCAACAGGAGACAGAGAGTTGTAGTGGAAGGGAGTTTCTCAAAATGGAGAACAGTGACCAGCGGTGTTCCACAGGGATCCGTGTTGGGACCCCTGTTGTTTGTGACATACATAAATGATCTGGAGGAAGGTGTAGGTGATCTGATTAGCAAGTTTGCAGATGACACTAAGATTGGTGGAGTAGCAGATAGTGAAGTGGACTGTTGGAGAATGCAACAGAATATCGATAGTTTGGAGAGTTGGGCAGAGAAATGGCAGATGGAGTTCAATCCAGGCAAATACGAGGTGATGCATTTTGGAAGATCCAATTCAAGAGCGAACTATACAGTAAATGGAAAAGCCCTGGGGAAAATTGATGCACAGAGAGATCTGGGTGTACAGGTCCATTGTACCCTGAAGGTGGCAATGCAGGTCGATAGAGTGGTCAAGAAGGCATACGGCATGCTTTCATACATTGGACGGGGTATTAAGTACAAGAGTTGGCAGGTCATGTTGCAGTTGTATAGGACTTTGGTTCGACCACATTTGGAATACTGCCTACAGTTCTGGTCGCCACATTACCAAAAGGATGTGGATGCTTTGGACAAGGTGTAGAGGAGGTTAACCAGGAAGTTGCCTGGTATGGAGGGCGCTAACTATTAAGAGAGGTTGAGTAGATTTGGATTATTTACATTGGAAAGACGGAGGTTGAGGGGGGACCTGATTGAGGTCGACAAAATCATGAGAGGTATAGACAGGGTGGATAGCAAGAAGCTTTTTCCCAGAGTGGGGGACTCAATTACTAGGGGTCACGATTTCAAGGTGAGAGGGGAAAAGTTTAAGGGAGATATGCGTGGAAAATTCTTTACGCAGAGGGTGGTGGGTGCCTGGAATGCGTTGCCAGCGGAGGTGGTAGAGGCAGACATGATAGCGTCATTTAAGATGTATCTAGACAGATACATGAATGGGCAGGGAGCGGAAGGATACAGATCCTTGGAAAACAGGTGCCAGGTTTAGTATAAGAGCTGAGTATAAGAGTATAAGAGTATCTGAGTATAAGAGCTGCCAGCTCTGATTGCTTGGATGCTCTCATTAGGTGAGACTCCCACCAACCGGAGTCCCAATTCCAGGCAAAGACAGATTAGCTGTGATCTTATTGAATGATAGAGCAGGCCCAAGGGGGCAAATGACCTAGTTCTGTTCCCAAATCCTATCTTCATATCAGTTACTCTGGTGTTGGTTGACAGAACCTAGATTGACCTGGATATCAAAGAAAGTCTCCTATACTTCTTTGAAAGATGCCATGTGGTCTTTAATACATGAAACCCAAAACGATCAGAGAGAAGCTCAACTTCATGCTAATCGAAGAGCTCACCTCAAACAATTGGTCTGGCCACTTTTGGAATACTGTGTTCAGTTCTGGTCTCCCTGCTATAGGAAGGATGTTGTGAGACTTTTACAAGGATGTTGTCAGGGTTGGTAGATTTGAGCTATAGGGAGATGTAGAATAGGCTATTTTCCCAGGAGTGCCAGAGGCTTGAGGGTGACCTTACAGAAGTTTATAAAATCATGAGGGGCATGGATAAGGTGAATAGCCAAGGTCTTTTCCCTGGAGTAGAGGAGTCCAAAACCAGAGGGCACAGGTTTAAGGTGATAAGGGAAGAATTTAAAAGGGACTAATGGGGTAACTTTTTCATGCAGAGGTGGTGCATGTATGGAATGAGCTGTCAGAGGAAGCGGTGGAGGCTAGTACAATTACATTTAAAAGAAATCTGGATGGGTATATGAATAGGAAGGGTTTAGAGGGATATAGGCCAAATGCTGACAAATTGGACTAGATTAATTTAGGATTTCTGGTCGGCATGGACAAGTTGGACCGAAGGTACTGTTTCCATGCTGTACAGCTCGATGACTCTATAATTACAAAGTACTGGGTCAGAGCCTATAATGTTTGTTCAAAACCTAGAAAAAGATCTTCATTTGCACTTAAATCTATAATATATTGAAAAATCCAAATGTCAACATTCTTAGGATTGTTTGCCAGACTTTATCATCTATTCTATTCATAGAGTGCTGTTCCAATGTAAATTTCAAAAACTATTTTCTTCACATATATACAATCCCATTTGCCTTTTTAGATGTAATGAACCATCACAAAAGCTACTTTGAGCATGAAAGTTAAGAGTACTTATCTTCCTTGCTCATCACATCAATGGACAACTTTTTTCAAACCAGCAGATTGGCACTCAGAAGAGGTAAATGTAAAGTTGCTATAGTCCCAGAGGACATTAGAGCTGTTCTCTCATTAGAGAGAGACAACTGTTTGTGGTTTAAACTGACAGCCACCACACCTCAGGTGAGGTAGGGAAAGTGGAACCTTGGTGGTAACCTCAGCTGGTACAGGAAATGAACTTGCACTGTTCGTGTCACATTGCATTGCAAACGAGCCATCCATTGTAGAGTGACTAAGGGGCCTATTTCTTAGAAACATAGAAACATTGTCATGACTCCACTCAAACGCAAATATTCTCCATAATCATCTAGCACAAAATACTGAGACGTAACCTCACTGGATTTTATCTCTTATTCACGGATGCCACAGCAAGAAATAGGGTTTGGGCTGCTTCAGCCTAACAATAAGGATATACAGCACAAAATGGAGTTTCATTTTTGAGTATTTGCCTTTAATGCTCTTGATGTAATATAATTGCAAGTACACACAAGCACATACATTTTATGCTGGCAGAAGAGTTAAAATTTAAAGATCTGTCTAAACTAGATAAGCAAGCACTAAACTGGATAAGTGATACAACACAGAGTCATACTGAAGTACTTTATTCTACACTGCTAAACAGATGACTTATTTTTTCTACATTCATGGGCATTGCTGGCTGGCCAACATTTATTGTCCATCAATAAAAACTGTTCTGAGGAAGGGTCACCGGACCTGAAACGCTAACTCTGATTTTTTCTTCACAGATGCTGCCTGACCTGCTGAACTTTTCCAGCAACTTCTGTATTTATTTCCCGTCCCCTGTTGCCCTTGGCAAGGTGATGGTGAGCTGCCTTCTTGAACCACTGCAGTCCAGACAATGTCCCCAGAGAGGGAATTCCAGGATTTTGACCAAGCAATAGTGAAGGAATAGGTGATACTTTTCCAAGTTACGATGGTGAGTGACTTGGAAAGGAACTTCCTTGCACTGATGTTCCCTTGTATCTGCTCCCCTTGTCCTTCTCGATGGAAGTGGTCATGGTTTTGGAAAATGCTATCCAAGAATCTTTGGCAAATTTCAACTGTGCATCTGAGTGTCGATGGTGAAAGGAGTGAGTGCTTGTGAATGTGGTGCCAATCAAGCAAGCTGCTTTATCCTGCTTAGTGTAAAGCTTCTTGAATGTTGAAAGCAAGGGAGGTACATCAGACTCTTGTCTTGTGACTTGTAGATGGCAGACAGGCTTTGGGCAGTCAGGAGGTGAGTTACTCACTGCAGTACTCCTAGCCTCTGACCCGCTGTTGTGGCCACTTATGTATATGTGGCAAATCCAGTGGAGTTTCTGGTTACTAATAACACTCAGGATGTTGATAGTGGGGGATTCGATGATGGTTACACCATTGAATGTGAAGGGACGGTGGTGGGATTGTCTTTATTGGAGATGGTCATTGCCTGGCATATGTGCAGTGTGAATGTTACGTGCCACTTGTTGACCCAAGCCTGGATATGGTCCAGGTCATGTTGCATTTCAACATAGACTGCTACAGTATCTGAGGAGTTGCAAATGTGCTGAACATTGTACAATCATAGGCAAACATCCCTACTTCTGACGTTACGATGGAGGGAAGATCATTGATGAAGCAGCTGAAGATGGTTGAGGCAAGGACACTATCCTGAGGAACTCCTGCGGAGATGTCCTGGAGCTGAGATGACTGACATCCAACAACCACAACCATCTTCCTATGTGCCAGGTACGACTCCAACCAGTGAAGTATGTGCCTCAATTTCCATTGATTGATGTCAATATCACCTCACCTCTGCAATTCAGCTCTTTTATCCATGTTTGAACCAAGGCTGTAATGAGGTCAGCAGTTGAGTGGCCCTGGCAGAACCCAAACTGAACAGGTTATTGCTGAGCAGGTTCTGCTTAATAGCACTGTTGATGACACCTTTGATCGCTTTACTGATGATCGTGAGTAGATTGATGGGGTGGTAATTGACATTTTATGTACCGGCCATACCTGGGCAATTTTCCACATTGTTGGGGAGATGCCAGTGTTGTAGCTGTACTGGAATAACTTGGCTAGAGGAGTAGCAATTTGTGGAGCACAAGTCTTCAGTAACATTGCTGAAATTTTGTCAGACCCTATAGCCTTTTCAATATCCAGTGCTTCCAACCATTTCTTGATATTACGTGGAGTGAATCAAATTAGTTGAAGTCTCATGATGCTGGCGACCACTGGAGGAGGCCAAGATGGATCATCCACCGAGCACTCCTGGCTGAAGATTGCTGCGAATGCTTCAGCTTTATCTTTTGCACTGATGTCTTAGGCTCGTCCATCATTGAGGATGGGGATACTTGTGTAGCCTCCTCTTCCATTTAGTTGTTTACTTGTGCAACTTCATTCACAACTGGATGTGGAAGGACTACAGAGTTTAGATCTGATCCGTTGGTCATGGGATTGCATAGATTTATCTATCACTTCCTGCTTATGCTGTTTGGCATGCAAGTAGTCCTGTTTTGTAGCTTTATGAGGTTGATACCTCATCTTCAGGTATGCCTGGTGCTGCTACTGGCGTGCCCTCCTGCACTCTCCATTGAACCAGGGTTGATCCCCTGGCTTGGTGGTAATGGTTGAGTGGTGGATATGCCAGGCCATGAGGTTACAGATTGTGCTGCATTACAATTCTGCATGTTGATGGCCCACAGCGTCTCACGGATGCCCAGTCTTGATTTGCTAGATCTGTGCAAAGTCCGTCTTATTTAGCACGGTGATGGTACCACACAACACGATGGAGGTTATTCTCAATGTGAAGGTGGGACTTCGTCTCCACAAGGATTGTGCGATGGTCACTCTTACCAATACAGTCATGGACAGATGCATCTGCAGCTGACAGATTGGTAAGGATGAGGTCAAGTATGTTTTTCCCTGTTGTTGGTTCCCTCACCACCTGCCGCAGACCCAGTCTAGCAGCTATGTCCTTTAGGAATCAACCAGCTCAATCAGTAGTGCTACTGCCAAGCCACTCTTCATGGTAGACCTTGAAATCCCCATCCAGAGTACATTTTCTGCCCATACCACGTCCAGTGCTTCCTCCAAGTGTTTTTCAACATGGAGGAGCACAGATTCATCAGCTGAGTTAGGACAGTCCATACGAATCAGCAGGAGGTTTTGTTGCCCATGTTTAACCTGAAGCTGTGAGATTTCATGGATTCTGGAGTCAATGTTGAGGACTCTGAACTGTATACCACTCTAACCCCATCTCTGCTGGGTCTGTCCTGGTGGTATTGCCTATAAGGTATGATTTCATGAGTATGACTATGTCAGGCTATTGCTTGAACAGTTTGTGAGACAGCTTTCCCAATTGTGGCTCTAGTCCCTAGATGTTAGTAAGGAGGACATTGCAGGGTCAACATTGTTATTTCTATTGTTGTCTTTTCTGGTGCCTAGGTTGATATCAGGTGATCCTTCTGGTTTTATTTTCTTGTTATGACTTTACAGCGCCTGATACAAATCAGTGGCTTGGTAGGCATTTCAGCGGGCAGTTGGGAGTCACCCACATTGCAGTGAGTCTGGAGTTACATATAGACCAAACCAGATGAGGATAGCAGATTCCATTCCCCAAAGGACATTAATGAGCCAGATGGGTTTTTTTTTCCAACAATTAACAATGGTTTCATGGTCATCAATAGATTCATAATTACAGATATTTTTTATTGAATTCAAATTCCACCATCTGTTGTGGCAGAATTGTAATATTAACTCTGTTTCTGGATTAATAGTCTAACAATAATACCATTGGGCAATCAAGTCCCTCTTTGATGATACAAATTCTCAACTTCTTATTCATGAAAATCTTGGGTTAATGGCCATGTTATTCCAATTGAGTCATTTTCCTCTGAAATTTTGACGTTCATATCAAAACAACACAATCCTTCACATATTATCTGTTAAATCCGTAATGATTATCTCCAAGGAACCAGGAATATCGTAGCATGGGATGGAAATACATAAAGTATTCTGGACACCCACAATGCACTATTGAAATTCCTCAGGACTTGTTTATCTTTGCTGTCCCAAGAACAGTTTTGTTATCATTTGGGATACAAATATGATCGCAAGATTTCTGAATTATCAGATAACATCAGGCCAAAAATAGTATTGGCTTTACTAAGCTTGTGATGTTATCAGTTTGAGATTGCACTTCATGATAAACTGACAGGGAGATGGTATTTGCTTGATGCCAATATTTCATTCACTGAATAGCTTGTAGATAAAATAAAATACATCACAAATGGATATCATCATTTTGCCATGCAGAGGTTGCCTTACCAGAAAGTGTTTAAAGAATTTCTGACTTGAAGTGGAAAGATACAGAAAGCCCACGCAGTTCACATATCAAAGTACAGAATGCTTAGCAAAGGAGGAGACCTAACACACATCAGCAATGTAATTCAGCATGCTAATAGTTTAAAGGAATGCATCTGAAACTTTGACGCACTTCAAGACTTAAACCTTTGTTTGCATAGTGCATTGAGCTTGGATCCACACTTGATTACAACATCCACTTTTTGAAGAATGAGGTAAAAGATTAATGACCATAAAAGGTAATAGGAAATGCTGGCATTCTTGTATGGCAGGTAAAGTACTCTATCATTATCTACACAGGTGGATGGTTAACATTATAAGCTCACCGCAAGATTTAGTCTACACATGTTCCTCAATGTTCACACTTCACCCCTTTCCAAATAATGAAGCATCTACTCCTGGCTGGCATTTCTAGGTACAAGATCAGTGTTTTTCTTGAATGAATTGCATTAATTAGTTTTGAATATTTTTGTTAGGCAATGGCATTGACAAACTGCAGCCATATGAAGAGAAGAATAAAATTATACATTGGCTTAAGTGAAAAATAGGGTAACAGGGATAAATTATGAGGCAAATCATTCCTCACTCCAATTGTTTTATGGACACGCCATGTACTCAAGCAAAAGAGATATTTTACTCATCTATTCTATGAAAATCTTTCATCATTTTAATGATTGAAAAATCATTAGTATTTTGTCACTTCTGCTTTGCACTGCCAGGATGTAGATGGACACATAAGGAGAAATATTACCCATCAACCTGGTGATGTTTATTTTGCTCATTAGTTGAACCTCTGAATATTTGTCTTTTCCAGTCTTCAAAATCACACAGTAGAATTAATGGCTTTCCCTCTGCTTTTATCTTTCAAATAAACCAAAATAATTTACATTATGTTTCATTCCTCTTGCTTCCATGAGGAGTTTTTTTGTGCATTCTTTAAAGGTTGAGTATACTATTGTACTGGAAAGACAAACTCCTGACAGTCAATCTGAGCAGCAATGAAACCAGTTTCAGACATTCGTAAAAAGACAGATCTTTTCTGTTCCATCGTAAATTACAAAACTGTACTTGATATAACTGATGAAAGAGTTTTTCACCCACATTTTGTTTTTCCTTCAGCTCGACCTTTTCAGTAACTCAATTCTGTTGGAGCCACAATGGCTGAAACAAACTTAAAATGTGATCAGTTCCAAAACACTGTGTTTAATACAGGTCCTGTAATTGTAAGAGTTGTACAATAGGCACTAGAGCTACAACATATGGTCAGATTAGGCAATTAATGATGACTCAAATAATCATCCTAATACTAAATTCTTATCCAGAGGGCCTTATGGTGGAGTGGCAGTGCCTCATTTCAGGAAGTGATGACCATGGAGGCATGTCCTAACATGTTCAAACATAGTAATTTTTTATATTCAAATTCTTTGTTTTGGCAGGGTTCTATGATCGCTCAGCCTACACTTTGCATTGACACATATAGCGCTGTAGCTTCTCAAAAGGTATATCTTAAATTCTGCATAAGTAAGTGCAGACTGGTACAAAAATGGGTGCCGCTGGCCAGTGTGACAGCTTGACGGTACTGACCCACCTTAGTGCCATTTTCCCAGTAGCAGGATGTGATGTGGCAGGGTTCTCCACCCAGAAGTAAACTGATCTTGTTCAAAACTATTGTCAGAGGCAGAATGGAGATTTTCTGTCAGCCCCCGGGTTTCTGGAGGCACCAGGGATGGTGTAGCTGCCTGGAGGTGTCTGTGATTTTCTTGTTCTCATTTTGTTGTGAAAGAATATTTACAAAATCTGCTGAGGTCAAAAAGACATTAATTTGATGAAGAAACATCTCACTGTGACTTCAGCTTGCTATGAGACTGCAAGAGGGAGCAAAATCATGTGATATTTCATCACTTCCTAAACTAATATATACTGTGATACATCAGAGGGTACACCGGCAAGGTTTTGGCCACAGAGACTGTCACCTTGGTGGGTCCACTGTCTACAGTAGGCTCAGGGGCACAATATGGTGAACACATCACTGATATAGGTCCACAGCCAATGGAAAAAGCAAGCCTTGCAATCTCTCAGACTCATAGGACTGCTAAAGAGCAAGCACCTACTCAGCTCCATGAAGAAGACATGCCTCTGTCCTCATTCATAAGCAACATGATCCAAATGCAGACACATGCAGGGAAACACACAGGCCATGATACCAGATCCCCTCTCCAGACTGGGGCAGAAGATGGAAGAGTCCATCTAACTTCTGGCTACTCTCGTAACTCCAGTACTTGAGTGTTCAGCTGCCTCAGTGGAAAGGCCGGTGCTGTGGTAGGTAACCAGGCTGAGGGAAATGCTCCAACGCTGCCTCTCACCTGTACTTCATCAACGTAACCATGGGTGCACAGCATCAATGGGATAGTGAGAGAAGGACAAGGCATCACCATTCCAAACCATCTCATCTCAATGGGACAACGTGGCCTCAGCAGGCATTCACAGCAGGGAGGAGTAACAGCTAGGATTCCCAGCAACTTCAGCTCAGGAAATTCTGCAGATGCTCTGCTTCTCCACATCTACTCTGCTGGTGACCACATTTCCCATAGCAGCTCAGGCCAAGGAGGGTACAACTAGATCTGTGCAGGAGACTCACAGCAGGCCAGGGGCTTCTAGGCCCCCACCCCTCAGAGACTACCTGTCAAAGTTATTACAGTCAACAGTGTGTACCAGTCACCAGCTTAGGCAACAGAGTAAATAACAGCCTCCCAGCCAGCTAGTATCCAGAAGATGTTACACTTAAACAAAAAATGTGCATGTGGCTCAGTTCCCTGGAACAGTTTTCCAAAAGATTATCACAGGCGTGGGTACTTCTTTGGATAACTACCCTGTCTTATTCCTGTCTGAATGACCTCTTGGCCCAACTCAGTATCCTCACCTTCGGCTTCTCATCAGAGGTTTCCTTTCACTTCCACATCTCTCCCTCTCCCATCCTGCGCCCTGCACTCTCCCAATTTTATCGAGTAAGGTTAATGATGTGGGACACTTTGTTTGGGGTGTACAGGAATGCACCAGCTGAGCGGTCCAGATACCTGAATCTTAGTTCCAGCAATCTCAGTCTGTTCAATAACAGCCCTTGTGAAAGCATGGGCAACATTGTACCCCTCCTTGCCATCAGTTTGTGGAATCCTCACCAGAGTTATCAGCCAGGCCTTAAGGACGTAGCCCTTGCTGCTGAGCACTGAAGGATTTATGCACCTCTGAGTGTTTCAGGGTGTAGAAGTCCTGACAGTTCCCTGGATAGTAGGAACTGCAGATGCTGGAGAATCTGAGATTTTTTTTCTGAAGAAGGGTCTAGGCCTGAAACGCCAGCCTTCCTGCTCTTCTGCTGCTGCTTGGCCTCCTGTGTTCATCCAGCTCTACACCTTGTTATCTCGGTTCCCTGGATGTTGTGTACATACCTGCATATTTGGCTGCCATGGTCACAGATGGTCTGCATATTCAGAGTACAGGATATTTCTTATTTAGGAACATTGATGGTTACTGATAGGGCACTCTGATCATTATTTGGGTCTAATTGATTTCATCCTGCACTTACAGTATACCTGTTCAGACAGCAAAGCTGACTGCCTTGGCTTCCCGACTCCCTGTAACCGAAGTGAAGTGAATAAATTGGTGGGCTTTAGCAAAGAAGGCATTTGTCACCTCCCAGCTGCATTTAGAAGTGGTTGCCTGTGAATGTTCACAGAGGGTCATAGCAGCTTCCAGAAATGATCTCCTCATCTAAAAATTGAAGGCCGCTATTACCTTTGTGGTAACTGGGATGGGATTGCCTCCAAGTCCTTGGAGGAAGAGTGCTCTTCCAGCAGCTGGCAGATGTAGGACACCATATCCTGAGGCAGCCTAAGACACCTTCAGTGTGGTCCACCTGTCAGTTCGGGATCAAAGAGCAAACATGTGGCTTGGGCCAATGCCTTCTGTCAACATTGCTCCTGTTGCTCTGGATATTGTACCTCTGCTAGACCACAGCCAGTGGTGGATTCAGCCACTGCTGCATCTTCAGACTTAGCTATTGGTTACTGCTCAGTCTCAAGATGACCAGAAGAAAGGCAGCATAGAAGATATCATCCCACTGTTGGTTTCAGGAAACCTGTGAAGGTAGTAGTTTTATATATACAGTCATCTTTGATGTCGTCCTTGAAATCTGCAGTTTGATGCTTTTGGTAAATCCTTCACGTAGCAACATTTCTCACCTGGCGTCCTCCCCTACCAGCATGTTTACAATGGAAAGGTATATCCTGCGTGCCACCAGTGGGCAGCCGATTGTATGGCAAATCATTAGGTGCAAGGAGATAGTGCATATTGACTGGGGTACCTGAAGCACATCATCCATCCTCCCATCCACAGTAGTCAGCTTCCTTTTAGGAGAAGCATTCAAACTATTCCTAGGCATTACTGAGCTGCCAGCAACCCCTCATTATCTACTCCTTTCCTTAACCCTCCCTGTCTAACAAGAGCTTCCTTCAGGGTTTCCAGAGCTTTCTATTCTGGATATAACAGACCTGTGCCAATGGGGCAGCTTATAGATTGAATGGTACATCCTCCTTCCATGGCTATGTGAATATCTGAGACATCACAAGATGGTGATCAGGCCACAATGTAATGAAGCTCCAAAACTTTATGGGATTCCTCTGCAAAGTGATGCTGTAAGTTGTGTTGATCTTCTGGTTGGTTGAGAATGGAATCCAACCTTCCACTGGTCTCATGATTAATGGAAGGAGGATTTGCTGTGACGTGGTAGTATCCTTTCCTTTGAGCTAGGAGACCTGCTCCTACCTGGTCCAGCATTGTGTAATAACATCTCTGAACATGTTGATTAGAAAATGTTTCATGATTAACAGAAGCCCCTTCAGTTTGTGAGAAAATCCAACTTCATGCAAATCCACCCTCTTGCCCAAAAGATATAGCACACCTCCTACTTTGAGTGCTGCCTTTTTGATGTCAGAAGAGAATTGAACAGTTATTTCTGAATCTTTTGAGGTTTATTTTTTCCTCTGAATGAATCTGTTTTACTCTTTCCCTGCTATCTGCCAAATAATCCCATTCTTTACCTTCCTTACCATTTTGCTAGCCCAGATACCAAGATCCACCAGCCACCTTCCCATTTCAGCTAATCCCCTCAATGTGAAATTAATGTTCCATCACAAGATAGGTCCCAATACCACTCCTGACAGGTGACACTCTTCTAACCAAGGCAACATTCAGCCTCACGTTCCTTGCCCAACAGGACCTTATCAGCGCCCTTTCTGATTTATGTGGTCAGGTGATCAATAACCTCCGGGATTGTTACTGAAATGTTGACATTTTTCATGAGCAAGAATAAAAACTGGAAATGTGGAAGCTAAGTTTAAACGCAGCCAGACTCTGCAATTTGCAAACCACCGTGCTAAAACAGACAGTATTCATGCAGCCAGGCCTTAGATAATCAACGTCCCATTGATGCTGCTTGGCCTGCTGTGTTCATCCAGCCCTGCACCTTGTTGTCTCGGATTCTCCAGCATCTGCAGTTCCTACTATCTCCCATTGAAACTAGACAGGCCTGGAATTGCCTGTCCAACTACTAATGGCCACATTGTTTCAGAATGGATTGTTGTTTCCACCATCCAGTGAACCTGCTTTGTTAGAAGAAGGCTATGCAGACTTGATGCCATCCAGCTCGGTAGGAGACCAGAGACATAGCATGACAAGGACAAGTGAAAGTTCAAAACCATGTTCTGCGATCTCAAAATTAGAAAGTAGTCACCACATTGTCTCCACCCAATGCTAGTATTGACATGGGCCAGAGAATCTTTAAAAAAGTGTGAAGAGTGAGATAAAAGTGGTGACGTGGAGCCCCACTTTACTCTGCATTTTGTACCTTCTTCAACAGAGTTTCTAGACAGCACCTTCGACTGGTAGCCAAACTGTAAAATGTCTCCAGCTCCTTGAATCTTGTGGTGAGCATCATCAGACTGCTCACACCCAGACAGACCATCTCAGTGAGACAATCCAAAAACCAGAGCCAGCCCTAGACAGGAGGGGAAGCCCAAATCAATGACTGCAGATCCTGAAACATCAGCCAACCCTCAAAGACACGAGGAATAGCCTGTCCCAGCCTTACTGAATGAGTATTACCAGTCACTTTGGACAAATAATTCAAATACAGCAGGAGGGACCTGTGGTTAAGGTGTAGCGAAGTCTTGAAAGCCTATGCCAGAAGTAGGTAGCTCGTGCACATTTGAGACTGTTCACATAGAGTTTTAAGACTGTTTACTGAAGTGTGCTATGAAGAGATGGATAGAATTTGATAGAGTTTATTGATAGCGTTGTTAAGAAGGCGTACAGTATGTTAGGTTTTATTGGTAGAGGGATTGAGTTTCGGAGCCATGAGGTCATGTTGCAGCTGTACAAAACTCTGGTGCGGCCGCACTTGGAGTATTGCGTACAGTTCTGGTCACCGCATTATAGGAAGGATGTGGAAGCATTGGAAAGGGTGCAGAGGAGATTTGCCAGGATGTTGCCTGGTATGGAGGGAAGGTCTTATGAGGAAAGGCTGAGGGTCTTGAGGCTGTTTTCGTTAGAGAGAAGGTTAAGAGGTGACTTGATAGAGACATACAAGATGATCAGAGGATTAGATAGGGTGGACAGTGGGAGCCTTTTTCCTCGGATGGTGATGGCTAGCACGAGAGGACATAGCTTTAAATTGAGGGGTGATAGATATAGGACAGATGTCAGAAGTAGGTTCTTTACTCAGAGAGTAGTAAGGACGTGGAATGCCCTACCTGCAAAAATAGTAGACTCGCCCACTTTAAGGCCATTTAAATGGTCATTGGATAAACATATGGATGATAATGGAATAGTTTGGGTTAGATGGGCTTCAGATTGGTTTCACAGGTCGGCGCAACATCGAGGGCCGAAGGGCCTGTACTGCGCCGTAATGTTCTATGTTCTATGTTCTATGTTCTAATAGTAGAATCTGATAAATATTGATTTTCCTTGATAAAGTTGTGTTCAAACTTCCCCTGACTCTTGTCCCCTTTGTCTACCTCACTGTATAATGCACTTGAGTTAAAAAGAGTTACTGCAAACAGGTCAAGGTTAGTCAGGTTACATTTACCCACCTTTTCACTTTATAGCCTTGATGTCCCTGGGTGGTTTAGTAAGAAGTACCTGGAAGCATACTCTGGTAAGTCAAATCACACTAAAAAAGGAAAGGAAACTGACCAGAAATTGGGCAGATCCAGATGCTTACATTGTGAGATACACAAACTATAGATATCAAGACATGAGCCCTGGAGGGCTATTACAGTAGTATGAATTGTGAAGAAACCCTAACAAAGTATTTAAATAAAAGTTAAAAGTAAGTAAAATTTTGTGATAAACCAGCATTGGGTCTGGGATCCAAGGGACAGAATGGCTGGGAGGAAATGCACCATTGTTTAGGGAAACATGCTTCCAACATTGTTAAAGTTATAGCCACAGCAATTTGCATGGAACAGCTCCAGGGTAAAAAAGTGGAAATCTTAAATTTAAAGAAGCATGCAGAGAGCAAGAGAGAAGAAATAGTTAGTGCCACACAAGAAATCGAGAAGGATTTGGAAGAGAGAGAGACGCCATCAGACATGATGAGAAATTAGAGGGTGCTAGGTTTGAATGAAAAAGAATGAATTTAAAGGTCCTGGAGCAGGAGTACTGCACTATAGTAAACCGACAGCACATGGGGCAGTTTTAGGCCAAGTTTGAGAAGGTCTATCAGCAGGAGCAGCAGGCAATGAAGGATCACAAAGCTGCCCAGAGAACTATGGCCCAGCATTGCCCTTGTAACCCTTCCCCATCTTTGACATTTGCACTGCACTGGGCCCTTCAGCCACAGACACACCCTTTACCATGTGCTCTATAATGTGGCCTTCAGCCATAGCCTGCCTCCTCCCATTAACTACTTGGGTTGGACCCTGGCCCATGGGCACAGCCTGTCTGCCTCATCTCCAATTCCTGCACATGGAGTGCTTACACCCAGCTTAATTGAAAAATCATTTAAAACCAAATTGCTTTAATGTAGCATGTACAGAGCCAAAGTCTATGAATAAGCGAAAGTTATTAAGTACCTATCTGTTTTATGTGGTTGGGTTTCTGAACGATTGAGTCCCTCAATTAGCATTATGAGGGTTAAGTCGCTTCCATGGGGAGTGGGACTCTTAATGAGACAACAATGCATGTCAATAAACTTCTCAACGTGGCTGCCTAGCCTCCTTTTGAAGCTGGGAATTTAATCACTTTGATCTCAACTCGACAGCAAGAATTTGCTTTTCAACTTTCACCTGATTAAGATCATTCACTCGACAGTTATCTCATCTCCTTTGGGACCGAAAAGTCCTGCCCAATATTTCAAGCCAAATGTGGTTCTTCTTCAGAACTAGGTCTGATTGAGTTTTGTGTATGTGTAACTTGTCATCAAGAATTCAGCTTTGTATGATAAAGTACTTCTTCAATAAATTGTAATACTTGAGCTTTTCAATCATACTAATTATATTTAGCAATATTTGTTTGTGGAATATATTTTGTAGATAGTTTTTGCTTACTCGTTGCATTAATCTTAGTTTTAAACAAACTGATTGTGCTTAAATGTGTTCTTCAAATGTGGTTAACACAATTATTCCAAATCCCAAGAAGTTCTGAAAAGTTAGTCATGTTTTGTCCTTTTGTCCTCATGTCTGCTGTCCTGGAGTTGCTAGCATTTCCAAAATAATGTTGAACAGGGAATTCGAGGATATTGGCCGAATGACAATATCAGGAAGGCAACCTGTGTCCTAGTCAGAGATAGTAGGAACTGCAGATGCTGGAGAATCCGAGACAACAAGGTGCAGGGCTGGATGAACACAGCAGGCCAAGCAGCATCATAGGAGCAGAGAG
>NC_063345.1:43648164-43663497 GCF_021869965.1 Rhincodon typus
CTGTGTTCATCCAGCCCTGCACCTTGTTGTGTCCTAGTCAGGATGTGTTTGCTTTGTTCAGGGGATGTGACAGGTATGATGTTCCCACAACAATGTTATTCTGATCCTGTTTAGACATATATTTTGAGTATCACACTCTACCCTATTATCTGATGCATTCTCACCCACAAGCAGGTCCAGCATGATGTCCAGCAGGACAGACTCAGAAGAGGTATACAGTGGTATACAATCAGGAGGGAGTTGCTCTGGGAGTCCTCAATACTGAGTCCAGAACTTACAGTTCCAACCAATTGGGCTGTACAGCCTGGCTCTCTGAGTACATGTAAAATCACAGAGGACAAAAAGCAGCCAGGACCCTGAACATGAACACCATACAGCAAATTGTGAACTCTTTTGAGCAGCTCGGAATAAGCCCAAGGCAATCATTACATGACAGGTTTGGAATGTGATGACTGATTTCTGGTTTAGGATGCAGTTACTTAACTGGTTTCCCTAGCTTACTGCTTATGTCAATGCCTTAACATGTAACTATTGAAGACCCTGTCATTGCTCATTTTTGCATGAAAAAAAGAATGAATAGATTAAAACCCGAAAGAACTGCGGATGCTGTAAATCAAGAACAAAAACAAAGTTGCTGGAAAAGCTCAGCAGGTCTGGCAGCATCTGTGAAGGAAAAAACAGAGTTAACATTTCAGGTCCGGTGACTCTTCCTCAGTGTTCTGAGGAAGGGTCACTGGACCCGAAACAAACAGATTAATCTTTACTTCCATTCACAGTTTTGGTGAAATCAATAAATAGATACTTCATCCCAAAAATGTATCGGGGATGCGATGGCCTAGTGGTTTTATTGCTACACAGAAACACAGCTAATGTTCTGGGGACCTGGGTTCGATTCCCACCACGGCAGATGGTGGAATTGAATTTGAATTCAGCAAAAAAAAAGTCCAGAATTGATAACCTACTGATCACCATGTATGTCAGGAAAACCCCATCTTGTTCACTAATGTCCTGCAGGGAAGGAAATCTGCCATCCTCACCTGTGACTCCAGACCCACAGGACTCTCAGTTCCCTCTGAAATGGCCTAGCAAGCCACTCAGTTGTACAAATCATTACCAAGTCTCAAAGAAATGAAACCAGATGGATCATCTGGCATTGACCTAGACACTGGAAAGGACAACGGCAGAAAAATCTCTGTGGATCATGCAAAGACTTCCTCACTAACAACTGGGGGTTAGTGCCAAAATTGGGAGAGCTGTCTCACAGACTAGTCAAGGAACAGCCTGACATAGTCATACTTACAGAATCATACCTTACAGAAAATGTCCCAGACACCACCATCACCATCCCTGGATGTGTCCTGTCTCACCGGCAGGACAGACACAGAAGAGGTATACAGTGGTATACAGTCGGGAGGGAGTTGCTCTAAGGGTCCTCAATATTGACTCCGGACCCAATGAAGTCTTGTGGCTTCAGGTTAAACATGGGCAAGGAAAGCTCCTTCTGATTTCCACATACCGCCCTCCCTCAGCTGATGAACCAGTACTCCTCCACAATGAACAACACTTAGAGGAAGCACTGAGGGTGGCAAGGGCACAAAATGTACTCTGGGTGGGGGATTTCAATGTCTACCACCAAAGCTGGCTTGGAAGTAGCACTACTTATTAAGCTGGTTGGGTCCTAAAGGACATAGCTGCTACATTGGGTGTGTGGCAGGTGGTGAGGGAACCAACAAGAGGGAAAAACACACTTGACCTCATCCTTACCAATCTGCCAGCTGCAGATACATCAGTCCATGACTGTATCAGTCGGAGTGACCATTGTACAGTCCTTGTGGAGATGAAGTCCTGCCTTCACGTTGAGAATAACCTCCATCGTTTTGTGTGGCACTATCACCGTGCTAAATGGAACGGACTTCGCACAGATCTAGCAACTCAAGACTGGGCATCCATGAGGTGCTGTGGGCCATCAACAACAGCAGAATTGTACTCCAGCACAATCTGTAGCGTCATGGCCCTGCATAAACCCCACTCAACCATTACCATCAAGCTAGGGGATCAACCCTCGTTCAATGAAGAGTGCAGGAGGGCATCTCAGGACCAGCACCAGGCATACCTGAAGATGAGGTATCAACCTGGTGAAGCCACCAAACAGGACTACTTGCACGCCAAACAGCAAAAGCAGCAATTGATAGGCAGAGCTAAGCGATCCCCCAACCAATGGATAAGATCTAAGCTCTGCAGTCCTGCCACATCCAGTCGTGAATGGTGGTGGACAATTAAACGACTCACTGAAGGAGGGGGCTCCACAAATATCCCTACCCTCAATGATGGAAGAGTCCACCACTTCAGTGCAAAAGATAAGGCAGAAGATTTCACAGCAATCTTCAGCCTTAAGTGCCAAGTGGATGTTCCATCTCAGTCCCCTCCGGTGGTCCCCAGCATTACAGATATCAGTCTCCAGCCAATTCGATTCACTCCACGTGATATCAAGAAATGGTTGGTGATACTGGAATATGCAAAGGCTACGGGCTGTGACAATATTCTGACAATAGTACTAAAGACTTGTGCTCCAGAGCTTGCAGCTCCCCTAGCCAAGCTGTTCCAGTGCAGTTACAGCACTGATATCTAGCTGACAATGTGGAAAATTGTCCAAGTATGTCCTGTACATAAAAAGCAGGACAAATCCAACCTGGCCAATTACTGCCCCATCAGGCTACTCTCTATCATCGTTAAAGTGATGGAAAATGTCATCAACAATGCTATCCAGCAGCGCCTGCTCAACAATAACCTGCTCAGTGACACCCAGTTTGTGTTCCGCCAGGGCCACTCAACACAAGAACTCATTACAGCCTTGGTTGAAACATGGACAACAGAGCTGAATTCCAGAGGTGAGGTGAAAGTGACAGCACTTGACATCAAGGCTGCGTTTGACTGAGTGTGACATCAAGGACCCCTAGAAAAATTGGAATCAATGGGTACCGGGGGCAAACTCTCCAGTGGTTGGATCATACCTGACACATAGGTAGTTGCTTGTGGTTGGTGGAGGTCAGTTACTGGTCTCCAAGACATCTTTGCAGGAGTTCCTCAGGGTAGTGTCCTTAGCCCAACCATCTTCAGCTGCTTCATCAATGATGTTCCCTCCATCGTAACGTCAGAAGTAGGGATGTTTGCCTATGATTGCATGATGTCCAGCACCATTCTCAACTCCTCAGATACTGAAGCAGTTCGTGTTTGAATACAACAAGATCTGGACCATATCCAGACTTGGGCTGACGAGTGACAGGTAACATTTGCCACATAAATGCCAGGCTACGACCACCATCAATAAGACATAATCTAAACACCACCCCTTGACCTTCAATGGTGTTACCATCACTGAATCCTCGACTATCAACAACCTGGGGGTTATCATTGGCCAGAAACTCAACTGGATTCACTACATTAACACAATGGTTACAAGACTGGGTTAGAGACTAGGAATACAGTGGTGAGTAACTCAGCTCCTGACTCCTCAAAGCCTGTCCACCATCTACAAGGTACAAGTCAGGAGTGTGATGAAATACTCCCCACTTGCCTGGATGAGTGCAGCCCCAACAACACTCAAGAAGCTTGACACCATCCAAGAGAAAGCAGCCTGCTTGATTGGCACTACATCCACAAGCATCCACTCCCTCCACCACTGACACTCAGTAACAGCAGTGTGTACTATCTACAGGATGCAATGAAGAAATTCACCAAAGATCCTCAGACAGCACCTTCCAAACCCATGACCACTTCCATCTGGAAGGACAAGGGCAGCAGATACATGGGAACACCACTACCTACAAGATCCCCTCCAAGCCGTTCACCATCCTGACTTGGAAATATATCACCATTCCTTTACTGTCATGAGGTCAAAATCCTGGAATTCCATCCCTCATGGCATTGTGGGTCAACCCGCAGCAAGTAGACTTCAGCTAGGCATTGAGAATTCTTGATATGGAAGTCAGAGCGTTACCAGGTGACTTCAGCTCGCTACTTGCTCTGAAAGACCTCCATATTGGTCATGGGAACTAAAATCTCAGGGCAAACTCCATGAGCACTGGCCACATCCGTGGACATTACCATCTAACATGTGCCAGCCTCTAAGAATCCTCATGGTATACATCCAATCCCTGCACACTACACCTCCGCCAGCAACTATCATTGTATTACTGCCGCAAGGCCATTGTGCACTTAGGGACATACACCCAGCTCTTGGACTGGACCAGACTGCAACTCCAGGCTCTTTGCTCACAGTCATAACAGTCACTCACTCTGAGCTTACCAGGATTCTCATAGCCTTGCCTATTTGTGCTTTGCCCCCTCAGCCAGAGATACCAGGTTCACTGTACTGTTGTAATGCCTTGCTGTTTGGTGCAGACAAAAAAAAAGCTAGGAAGCTTGTAATCGTTGTCTCAGTCAAGTCAAGTCAAGGAGGATAGCCTTTGCTCAGGGATTCTGGGTACAGGAAGTCCATAACAGCCTCTGATACCAGTCCAGAGACTTGGACATGGCCAGTCAGACATTTGGGATGGTCAGGGTCAAGGTGCTCTCCACAGAAAGGGTGAGGAATCAAATGTTTGGCAGCACATCATTTGCCTTGACCTTTTCTGCCCTACTGTGGAGTTAGGATAGTTTGGTTGTATGTTTTTTCCTTGAATCACTATTGTCCAGGTATTTCTGGCGTTCCCAAAATAATGTTAAATAGGCACTGTAATTACTCTCATCTTGCTGGACTGCTGCTGGGTGAGAATGAGTCAGGCAATGGGACAAGGTGTAATACTCATCCTGAAATGGGAGAAAGATAGGTTTTACTGGTGATGAAAATGAGTGGCAGTATAACTGTTACTGTCGGTGCAGGTGCAAGGGTGTTCCAAGTGAATGAATCAGCAGGACTGAGGACGTGCAGGGTTAGTGGTGTCAGGGCTTGGGGTGGGCGAGAGTGAGCGGGAGGATGTTGTAGATGACAGTGAGAATAGTAGAACACGAGCCTTGCTGGTACAGGAGCAGAGACAGAATGCATGTGAAGTATTGAAGAAGGATGGTGGCACTTTACACATAAGAAACATGATGCAACTTGCACTTAGCCAAATAAAAACATGAAATTGGGTTTATGGTTACAGCCTTCAATGTTTATCCTTCCATCCCTTTTTGAATCTTGTATGTTTCTATGAGATTGTCTTTCATTCTTATAAAGCTATTGTGACACAATGTGATGTTAATAGTGGCCATTCAGTTTCATCTAACACAAAGTATATTTTAAATTTGGAGATAGTAAGAACTGCCAATGCGGGAGTCAGAGATAACATAGTGTGGAGCTGGAGGAGCACAGCAGGCCAGGAGGCATCAGAGGAGCAGGAAAGCTGACGTTTCGGGTCGGGGCCCTTCTTCAGAAATGGGTCTGAAGAAGGGTTCCAACCCGAAATGTCAACTTTCCTGCTCCTCTGATGCTGCCTGGACTGCTATATTTTAAATGTTTTCTTTCATCCATCAAGAAGCATGCATTCATGCAGCCCCTTAACTTCACTTCTTTTCTGTAGAATGAGCTAACACAAAAGCAATGTGTGAATTCCCCAGGTGTCTGCAAATACCTATATTCAAATAACTATTTGAGATTTCATGTCATCTATAGTCCAAATGTAACATGATTTGTGGCCACCGTCTTGGCAGTTTAATTGCATCGAATTTTTACAAGGATTATCTGCAAGTTCATAATATGAACTTTTACCAAGATATGACACATCATAGCAGAACGTGACAAAAATGAATTTTGAAAGCTGTTTTTGGGCATGGCTTCCCTGCGAAGCAAGAATAAACATCCACGTAAATTGTTCACAAATTTTGGCATTCACACAGTGATCCAGCACTGCTACAGTTTTTAACACTCATCTCTTTTAAAAATAAGTGAAGCATCATCTGCTGGGGTTTCTTAATGTCTGAGAACAGTAACACCAATATATATCCAATTTAATTGCTTTTAGCAGTTCGAGGGTATTCAAATTCTATGAAAGAAACAAATTTCACACATCTGTCCTTTACTCCCAAGTCTGTCATACACAAATATCTCTGACTGATTTAGGTTATTGGTAAGGTGATGAACCCTTTCATGGAAACCTCCAGAAATCACGGCTCTAAGCTTGGGTTCTGATACACTGATAAATCTTTCCAGGTTGATCACATGTGGTATTTCATTTTTAAAGTACAGTGAGTTGTCCATTGAAACCAATTTATATGTCTCTGACTTGGAACACGTTATTCACTCAATTCTAATCCTGACATTATTATCAAATCCACTGACATTGTTGATTTTCTCTGAGTGTTTTTTTTTAACACTGTGGGAAGGTAATTGGCTGAAGTTGAATACTAGCTTTCTGATGACAATGCTTGTTTTCATCTGGACTATGATGCCACTGGCAAACACCAAGCATACTTTTTTAAAACTGTTCCCACCCTTTCGGGAGACTCTTTCCCTTATTGCTTTGAAAGCCATTGTTCCCACTCCTGTACAACACATTTCTATCTTCATCTCAGGATACAAAAACAGAAATATCCTCATAGGTGCATCATTTCAGCTTGCCCCTGTCCCCACCAAAATAATTCCTTATTATTCAGCTCATCAAGACTACTCCACCATTCAATAGGATCATGGGCTGATCCAACACTCCCCACATCCACATTCCTGCTCTTCCTGTAACCCTTGATTCCCCAACTAATCAAGTACCTGTCTATGTAGCTTTAAATATACACAAGGACTCTGCTCTCACAATCTCCTGTGGTAAGGAGCTCCAAAAACTCTCAATGGTCTGAGAGTAGAAATTTCCCATCTTAGTGTTAAAGCCTGCCTTATCCAATCTTACAGACTAGAGTTGTGATTCTTTTGGTGCCTTCTGCCATTGTAACGTTTTCAGATTTCTCAATCATAACCATAGCTTTTTGCTATATATACACATTGTTCTGAAGAAAGATGATGGTGTGGAATGAGTCTGTGTGGATCTGTGTCTTTCTTGAACAGAAATCCAGTCATTCTTCATCCACTAGCAGCTTTTCTGAATGGATTGAATGCAGAAATATAATCTGTTTCCTCTTCCCTCACAAACTGATTAGCCTGCTTTGTGCTCCAACTTGTATTTTTTTTTATTTTGTTCCTATTTAAATTTCCTGCCTGAAAATAATTGAGCATATGAGGGTTATTTTAATGGCTGGGCTGGAGCTGGATAAGAGGTTACTTTTTTAAAAAATTTCAAATCAACTCAAGGCTGCTCACATCTGGTTTAATGGTGGTAGGACAGACGGTAAGCAAAAGAAGGAAGCCATTTAATTATAATGTGGCCTCATGTCTTTATCTTGTCTTCCTGACACCACCCTCACTGGGAGGATTCCCCAGCAGGGAGGCGAGGTTTCTTTGTGACAAAAACAAATGTCTTTCCCATATGACTTCTGGACCAGGAGGAGCAAGAATATTTCCATCCAGTTGGCCAAGCTTACCTCCCTCCCTGTCTGCCATCAAACCACCTCACCCAGCCAATAATCCCCTTGTGAGATTGAAGATCAGGGCTCCCCACTGTCTCATTTTATCTGACCTTCCATCCAGATTTGGATCCACTCCCTGGGTTAAGGGATCAGTTGCCTGCAGAATCCACCATCTCCCTTGTCTACCCAATCACAAGGACCATTCTCACACATGTGCCCTTAACCAAGGAATAGATTCATCCCTATTAATGGGACTGCAGCCTGTTCTAGAATATTTTCAGGATGACAGGAAGCCAGATTAAAACCCCACAATATGCAGTGAGTCTAAAATTTGTGATGAGAACCACTGCCATAAAATGTCTTCAATATCAGAACTTGTGTACTAGGTAAAAACAATCCAAGTGCATTGAGATTCCTTCAAAATCCACCCACTATGTTGAAACTCACAATCTAAAGATGAAGAAGGGATACCTGGAAGAGATACTGGAGGTTGTTAATGCCAGAGCCACAGCCAAAACATACGACAGAGAGGAGCAAAATGACCAAAACACATGAAAGAAAGTAAATTCGAGCACCTGGAAATATATGGCCTATAACATTGCAGACCTGCTTACTGCTAACAATTGAAGTACTAAGTTTAAATCAGAAATACCACAAATACATTTAAAATCTTGTTTTGAATAGTATAATAATCAATTAAAAATACACACACCATTATGCATTTATAAGGGCTTCATGGATGTCACAACATGCACCTAGATTATCATCAATATTTATCCGTTATCACTGCACCACAAGGTAAAACAGGATGTGAGTTAGTGAACTGAATCATTTGATAATAAAAAAAGGGCACTGTGACTTTTTGATGTATCAGTTTGTGGTGTGAATGCACTATGCTCATCATACATCTATGTCAACAACAAAAACTTACAAAAATGAAAATGCAGGCAAACATACAATAGCTTTTCAATACTTCAATTGTAAAAAAAGACTGGTAAATGTGTTTTGTTGAGTTTTGAAACTGACCTGAACATTGTCTTTTATTCATGCTTGTAGTTATTTCTGTAACATGCTTTACACAAAAGTAAAGACAACAAGCCTACAAATTGGTTTGAAAAGCAGTTGTTTTTCAGGGGCTTCGGTTTCCATTTCTGGAATAAACAGGCAGTGTTTTAAGTGATGTGTGCAAAAACATGTACAGCAGAGCTGCAGGTCATATGAATACTGCAAACCAGTCTGGACACTAATTATATATTTAAAATTCATGATGGTATGGTTACCAACGAAGTGTAGCTGCATTTCGCAAGCGCCTGATTATTGACTTTGCTACATCAATGGTCTCTCATCCAGCAGAAGTGAAGCCTGTGCTTTTAATCATCAAACTGATACTGACTCCACCCAGTCTGGGCATACACCCAAGCAGTTTCTACTTGCAAGATAGCAGGGTGTAGAGCTGGATGAACACAGCAGGCCAAGCAGCATCAGAGGAGCAGGAAGTCTCACGTTTCGAGTCGAGACCCTTCTTCAGAAATGGGGGAGGGGAAGGGGATTCTGAAATAAATAGGGAGAGAGGAGGAGGCAGATAGAAGATGGATAAAGGAGAAGATAGGTGGAGAGGAGACAGACAGGTCAAAGAGGCAGGGATGGAGCCAGTAAAGGTGAATGTAGGTGGGGAGTTAGGGAGGGGATAGGTCAGTCCAGGGAGGACGAACAGGTCAAGGAGGTGGGATGAGGTTAGTAGGTAGGAGATGGGGATGGGGCTTGAGGTGGAAGGAATGGTTAGGGAGGCGGGGACGAGCTGGGCTGGTTTTGGGATGCAGTCGGGAGAGGGGAGATTTTGAAGCTTGTGAAGTCCACATTGATACCCTTGGGCTGCAGGGTTCCCAAGCGAAATATGAGATGCTGTTCCTGCAGCTTTCGGGTGGCGTCATTGTGGCACTGCAGGAGGCCCAGGATGGACACGTCGTCTGAGGAATGGGAGGGGGAGTTGAAATGGTTCGCGACTGGGAGGTGCAGTTGTTTATTGCGAACCGAGCGTGGGTGTTCCGCAAAGCGGTCCCCAAGCCTCCGCTTGGTTTCCCCGATGTAGAGGAGGCCACAACGGGAACAGCGGATACAGTATATCACATTAGCAGATGTGCAGGTGAACATCTGTTTGATGTGGAAGGTATTCTTAGGGCCTGGGATTGGGTTGAGGGGGGGAAGTGTACGGGCAGGTGTAGCACTTCCTGCGGTTGCAGGGAAAAGTGCCGGGGGTGGTGGGGCTGGAGGGGAGTGTGGAGCGGACAAGGGAGTCACGGAGAGAGTGATCCCTCTGGAAAGCAGATAAGGGTGGGGAGGGAAAAATGTCTTTGGTAGTGGGGTCAGATTCAGATGGCGGAAGTGTCAGAGGATGATGCGTTGGATTCGGAGGTTGGTGGGGTGGTACGTGAGGACGAGGGGGATTCTGTTTTGGTTGTTATTGCGGGTAGGGGGTGTGAGGGATGAGTTGTGGGAAATGCGAGAGACACGGTCGAGGGCATTTTCGACCACTGTGGAGGGGAAGTTTCTACTTGCAGCTCACTTCTAGTGATCAGAAAGTGATAGCAGGAACGCATCTCACAGTGGACACCATCAGCACTGGGCTCAAACAGATTGTCAGGTACCTCACAAGATTCTCAATGTACCCTTGTACTATGCTGTACCTGGACAGCCAACTTCCATCAACCACTACCTTGTGGACACCCTCCACATGGAATTGCACTTCCACCTTTCCTCCTTGCCCTCTGAGCCTCAACATTACCTTTTAATGATGCTCACTGTCATGTTCTACGCTCTCTCCATGGAGGTCAGGGTGGTAGTCATTGCCAATAAACCCCTCCTCTCCCCACACAGCGTTCAATGCCCTCCTATTCTTACCCACCTTATACCGTGACTTTCCAACCGACATCATCCTTGTCCCTATCTCAACACATGCTTTTGCTTTTTGCCCCAGCCTTGAATGTCTCCACTTCCTAACACCACTGAAGATCCCTTTTGGCCTCAGCCCACTTTTCCTCCTCACCGTTGCTCGACATACAAATCCCCAGGACTGCCTGCTCTCGGTCCCCTAACCAACACTGATACACAGTCCCAGAAAAGGACTGACTGTTTTCTTGCAGTTCTCAGCCTGATGGTATGTAATTTGCTGACTGCTGGCCCTACGGTACTGACCACAGCACAATCCCCCAGGACTGTAGTCGGATCCATCTCCTGAGTATGGCTGTCCCGAGTGGACAACCAACTATGACCAAGACCCTGGACTGTGTGCTGACTCCACCCTTGACTCACAGTAGTGGGAACCTGTGACCAACAGCAACCCTCCTTGACTTGACAGATAACTACCTCCACAGACTCTGAGACTGGGCCATTTGGTGTTAAAATTGTGCAGTGTGGTGGCCATTACAGGCAGGTGAACATTCGGTAGGGTGTGAGATTGACCTCTTACTGTGCCACACAACAACCTGTCCACCCACTCAACTGATCACCACTGACAAACAGAACAAACAGCCTGGTTGTGTGCACACTAAACAGCAAGTCAACACAGCAGTACTGTGAGCCTTTTTAGGCTCTGGCTGAGGTGCCAATACATGAAAAGGTATGGCACAACAAGGCAAGGTTTGGCAAAGCAAAACGGGCAAGGCAAGAAAGGCAAAACAGGGATGCTGTAAGCATGCAAGTAGGTTCAAAGTGAGTGAGTGCTAAAAGAGTGAGGGAATAGTCCTGAGATGCAGCCATTCAATGAGTTGGGTGCCTGTCTGAGTGCAGCGACCTTGCATCAGCATTGTAATGCTAGTTTCTGGTGCATCCCAAGGCGCAACACTGAAGTTTCAAGGCATCCTGCAAGTGGATACAGAGGCACTACAAGGATTCTAACAGTTATTGTGGCTGGTGCCCTGGAGCGTGCCTGCTCAGGTGTAGCTAGGTATCTAGGTGGTGGCCAGCAAGATGGAATTGTCAGGTACTGCTCAGACTTTCATGCCGGGAACTGTTTCCTCTCCACCAGTGGTATAATAGAAAACTTTAAATTAATATTTAAAGATTCTTTGTTACCGAGGCTGTTAATAAGCAATAATCCCCTTTAATAGTTATCTCACTGCTGCCTAGTGAGAATCTCATGTGAGATTGACACCTGCAACTTTGTAGGAAAAAACAATGAATTGTTCGCGATGTCACGACAAACTTCAGTGGATGTCTCATACAATTCTCCCAGATTTGCAATAATAGCACACATTGTTCCAGCTTCTACAGGATTCTGACTATAGTCTTTAAGTTACGTAAGTGTCCTAATGGAATGTGCACATGTTATTAGTGACCGGTTACTATCAGCTAGTTCCTCAGGTGATGCTTCTTCTCGGGGCAGTGTTGCTTCTGTGGTAAGTGCAGTCGTCATGGTAACCCTGGTTACTGTTGTTGGGGGAACTGTGGATCTGGGGGATTTTGACTGTTGTTCTATACTCTGTGCAGATGGTGAGTTCACTTCCTCCTGATCTCCAACCCTCCAAAGAAGGAACAGTTTATTTAGTTTTATATATACCTCTGGAGTTACAATGATATTGCTGTTCATTATATCCAATTGGGGTGACAACTGCTCTATACAGGTCCTAACTAGCCATGTGGACTGACTTTTGTTGGGAGCATTGAATGCTAGCATTCTGACTGGCTCTCCAGCTCTCTGCTCTTGCAATGATTTGGAAATTTTATCAAGTGTCCTTGATGAGAACTTTCCAGGTTTTGGAAGCAGATTTCCAACAGTCTTTTCATCATAGGCCTCAGGACTCAGGGCTCAATAGACAGTTATAAAAGTACAAGCCATCATGAACATCACGCCATCATTATCGGATACTGAATATTTATGACTAGCCACGTGTACACAAAAATATTTCTTGAAATAAACTTTATTTTAAAATGAGAGATACATTTTTACATTTCATCTCTCCTGAAAACAATAACGTGCTCTTGACCAAAAGCAAAATATTGTGGATGCTGGAAATCTGAAATAAAGCAGAAAATGCTGGAAATATTCAGCAAGTCTGGTAGAATCAGTAGACAGCGAGAGAGAGAGAGAGAGAGAGACTTAAAGGCTAGGATTTACTTTCAACAATGGTAGACAAGACACAGATATGAAAGTTCTGTTCTTACTTCCAACAGGTGTGATTTTTGTTTAGAGGGTAAAAGATATCAGGCCTGGGAAAACCCACAATCAGTGGGGCCATTTGAACACATTGCTTAGTTCAAACAGATCCCAGTTTGGTGGCTGTAACGGCCTTAGGCCATAGTGTGGGAATCATAAACATATGGAGCAAACATAAGTTTTCTTGAAATGTGAATAAGGTCTGTGCCACCGTCATGATCAGAAGTTATTTACATCCCTAACTCTTCAAAGGGCAAAATATCTCTAAGTGTCAGTGATAATAGAAAACAAACACTACTGTATTCCTTTGCTTGACAGAATATGTAGCATTGTAAAAGTTTTTACTGTTGTTTGTTAAAATTTCCCTAAGGAATCTACATTTACTAGGCTGAATTCTAAAATCCACACTTGTTACAGCAGGTGTTTCTGCTTTCACTCTTTGATCAGTAAAGCGAAAGGTGTTATTAAACGATTAGCTCTTTGGTGCAGCATTTGAAAAAGATTTCTGTTTTTATAAGAGATATGGGAGGGATATGATAGCATTGGAGCGGACGCAGGGAAGATTTACTGGAA
Organism: Rhincodon typus; assembly: GCF_021869965.1. Taxonomy (NCBI): domain Eukaryota; kingdom Metazoa; phylum Chordata; class Chondrichthyes; order Orectolobiformes; family Rhincodontidae; genus Rhincodon; species Rhincodon typus. The sequence goes on from NC_063345.1 coordinate 43,661,381, forward strand.
TGTTGCCTGGGTAGGAAAGATTCAGTAATGAAAAGAGTTCAGAAAGACAGGAATTGTTTTCCTTAAAGCAGAGGGGATCAAGAGAGGACATGATTGAGATGTATCAAATTTTGAAGCTTATAGATAGGGTAAACAGGAAGAAACTTCTCCCTTTGATGGAAGGACAAATGATGAGGGTGCATAGATTTAAGATAAGGGGTAAGAAGTTTAGAGGAAATGTGAGGAGAATCTTTTTTCACCCAGCAACTGGTGGGAATCTGGAACTCTCTTATAAGGGTAGTAGAGGCAGAATCCCTCATTAGATGTGCACATCAAATGCCAAGGCACACAAGGTTATGGGCTAAGTGTTGGAATAGTTAGGTGCTTAGGGCCTTTTTTTGCGCTGTAGATCTCTAAGACCCTATCATTCTATGAGATTAAGCATTTGAAATACTATTCCTAAAAAAGAAACCTGAATAGGCCTTCATAAATAGGAAATTGTCTTACTATCTAATCTGCATAAATACAGCTGTATTAGATATCTAGCACTTGATATTATTTCATCTCCGCTTAGCTCCTGAGTACTATCCAGGGTGGATACTAAGTGAATTGGCAACCTCAACTTTTCTTAAATCCATACTCATCACTTAGACAAAAAAAATCCAAGATTAAGTTTCCTGGTGATATAATGTGAGGATATAAACTCTGAGGAGGACATGAAGAGGCTGCAAAGAGGGTTGGATAAGATAAGCAAATGGACAACAAGGTAGTACATGCAGGATAATGTGGGAACGTGTGAAGCTTTGGAAATAAGATTTAAAAAAAAAATTTTCTCAAAGAACTGAAACTTACCTGAGAAATATTGATATTCAGATGAATTTCAGCATTAAAGTCTTTTATCAAACCCTATGAGTTTGGATTCAAGTCAGATTGGTCAAGGAGAAAGCAAAGTCAAGGACTGTCTTTAGGCTTAAACTTCAAAGTAACATTATTATATGTTAATACTAAAAATTGTTATATGTGGTAATTCCAGATATATCCAGCTCTGATATTGTAGTTACAATTGGTAAACTATACTCTTCCTGTGTTTATGTCCATGTACTATCAAAACTTTTAATTTAATAGTATTGTGGAATAGTCCTCCAATGAACCATCACAGGATTCAAGCCTAAAGTCCTTACAAAATGCAAGGGACATAGAACATTAGCACGCATGTACAGTATGTGTTTGGGAAGGCACATGGTATGTTGGCCTTTATTGCAAGAATAACGAATTCTTGATACATTTGTATAGGGCTTTGATGCGACCACATCTGGAATACTGTATGTAGTTTCAGTCTCCAAATTTAGGAAGATATAATTGCTTTGAAGAGGTACACCAATGGTTCATTACTATACACTGTTTTCTAGGATGAGGAGGTATGATGACAGGCTGAGTAAATTGTGTTCATATTTTCTGGATTTTAAAAGAATGAGAGGTAATTTAGGTGCTGGAATATGGTGATTTAAACACTTTTTACTATGTTTTGTAAAAATACAAGTGACAATGAATTACTATTCTATTCTATTGTAATCTTGTTGAAACTTATTGGATTGTGAAGGAGGCTAATATTGTAGGTACTTAAAGATTTTGTCCTTGGCTGGTAAATTAGGAAATATGGGCACCATTTCAAGACAAAGAGTCATTAAGGACTAAGATGAGGAGAAATTTAATTTAAAGGGTTCAGAATTCTCTGCCCAGAGTGCTAGGGAAAGTTCATCATTGAATATGTACAAGTCTGGGATAAACAAATTACTGGGTTCGTTTGGAATCAAGAGGTGTGGGTGCAGACGAGACACTGGAGTTAAAGCAGATGACCAGCCCTGAGCGTATGGAATGGTTGATCAGGCTTAAGGGCTGTACTCTACTCCTATTTTTCTCCTGTTATCAATTCTCATGCTCTAATATTCTTAATATAATAACATTCGATGACTCCACTCACAAAAGGAATGAACAATCCATCATGGTACAAAGTACAAGAGAGTAGCCAGCACCTGTGGAGTCACACCCTTGCAAAAGTCAACAATGTTGAAAAATGAGAAAAGGTTAGTCATGAAAACAACGTTGCTGGAAAAGCCCAGCAGGTCTGGCAGCATCTG
>NC_063345.1:43663597-43711416 GCF_021869965.1 Rhincodon typus
AGCTCAGCAGGTCTGGCAGCATCTGTGGAGGAGAAAACAGAGTTAACGTTTTGGGTCCGGTGACCCTTCCTCAGAACAGTTCTGAGGAAGGGTCATCGGACCCGAAACGTTAACTCTGTTTTCTCCTCAACAGATACTGCCAGACCTGCTGAGCTTTTCCAGCAACTTTGTTTTTGTTCCTGATTTACAGCATCCACAGTTCTTTTGGTTTTTAAAAGATTAGTCATAAACATTTGTCAAATCTTATGTTTCAGACATTTCCAGAACTTTCATATCTTCTATTATTTGCGATTGTTTTGAGTGAAAGGATGGTAATGAATTGTTCAGTGTAATATACACTGTTTATATTGTGTGCCATTAATATTTATGACTTTTCCAATGAATGACTTGAGGAAAATTGTTTTATGGTTCGGTTGACATTTCTTTAGGTTCTTTATTTCTCATGTATGAAAATCAAAATTTGATGAGTCACAACTTAAAATGTCATTTGATAGTGAGTAAAAACAGGAACATGCAGTGTACAACACAACTTTAATCATTTCTTGGAATCAACAGAGTATTAAAATATTTGGATTCGGGGACGTTCCTGTGATTCGCTTTTTCTCCACAATAATATAACTTACTCATATTGGCCCACTTTTAGCCATGTAGTATCTCAACCTTGTGCTTAACTAGTGATTGACGTGATAAACTATGCCATGATAGCATTTGTGAATTTGTGAAAATAAACATGGATCTGCCTTTGACACTTTTTTATAACAATTAGACTAGATGCTGATTCATGTGTGCAAGGCAAACACATAATTTCTAATCGCCACATGCACTTAAAGTAAACTGCTGCACTGGCATCATCTGCTGAATCTTTTTTACTTATTAATCGTTTTTACTCTCCCCTGAAATGATTTCTTACTTTCCATCTCTCAACTCTGGAAACGGTAAATGTTTAAATTAGAACTACATGCTGTTTTCGTTCTACATTTTAAGACCAACACTCTTATCCACTCTGTTTCTTCACCTAACTTATTTTGTTTTTAATACTGTGATGAATTTGCATATTTTGTTAAACCAATAATATATTCCAGTTCCAAGAACAATGTTTCGTAATCTGTAATTAGCAGCGTGATAAAAAGTAAAGTTACACTTAATGGTAACAATTTTATGATTGTGTTGGTATGTGATTTTATCCAGAACTGATCCTACTTATTTGAAATTAATATTTTTAACACATTGCTTTCAGGGCACAAATCAGGGAGGCTAGCTGAAAATTCCAATAAAACTTGAGTCAGATGTGTTCATCACTTTGAACATTATTCCATTCTGCAAAGTAAATGATCTACAATGGCGACACATTCAAATTTTGTCAATAACTGTTCAAATTACGCTAATGAGCAATCAGAGATCCGTTTGGTCAGTTGGCTGGATGGCTATCTTGTGAATGCAAAATGATGCCAATAGTGTGGGTTCAATTCGTGCTCTGGCTGAAGTTACCACGTAATCCCCCATTCTCAACCGCATCACTCTCCTGTGGCACAGTGACCCTCAGAATAAACTCACCGTGAGTTATCTCCCACTTGTGCAATGCCCCTCTGGGACTGTGGAAACATTCTTATAGGAGAACTTGGGTAGCAGTCACGGTTGATCTGAGTGTTAGGAAGTCATCAGCTTACAAACTAAAGACTACCACAAATGTTGCAAAATAAATATTACCTATGAAGTGCTATATGCATGTATGAGATAAATTACAGATCATTTCATGGATACCAGGAAAATAAAAATCAAATGCCATTAATTCTCAAGTGAGATTCTCCCAATTTCCCACCAAGAGGAATTTGGCTGCCAATTTGCCTGCCTGAGAGACCTACCCAACAGTGGTCAATTAAAAGGCTCTCCATCTAAAGTAAGGTTAGGATATGTGGTGTTGCAGCTGAAATCTACACATCAAAGCTGTTCTGAGTGAGCAGGTATCACAGGAAAACTCAAGGTCCCTTTCTGCCAACCCTGATTAGTTGTAGATTTCCACTTTATCAACTGTATGAAACAATTCTCCTTTTTTCAATGTTGATAAGCTTAATAGATTCTATCTCCTTTCTGTTTTCCACCTTGCATTAAGGAAACTCAATGGAATCTTCTATTAGTTGTCCCCTGGATAGTTGTTTCACAGCAGCTTGTTCCTTGACTAATTGTTCTCTGATTGGCTTGACTTCATCAAGACTGGGTGTAAGCTAAAACAAAAATAGAAGTTGCTGGAAAAGCTTGGCAGGTCTGGCAGCATCTGTGAAGAGAAAATCAGAGTTAACGTTTCGGGTCCAGTGACCCTTCCTCAGAACTGATGGTAGCTGGGAAAACGTCGGTTTATATGCAGAAAATAGGGTGGGGGCTGGGTGAGGAAGTAAACGATAGGATAGAGCTCGAAGAGAGAAGAGCAGTTGAATCGACAAAGGAGTTGTTAATGATCTGGCTAGAATGGTGAGTAGTTGTTATCAGGGACTATTAGTGACTAACAATAGGTAGTAGTAACGGCAGGCTATGTGATTACAAGGCCTGGTGTGTGGGTTAGAGGGCTAGGACATGGGAAAGTTTAGGCACTAAAATTATTGAACTCTGTATTTAGTGCGGAGGGCTGCAGGGTCCCCAAGTGGAAAATGAGGTGTTGTTCTTCCAGCCTGCGTTGAACTTCACTGGAACACTGCAACAAGCCAGAGACAGAGATGTTGGCCAGGAAGCAGGGTGGTGTGTTAAAGTGGCAGGCAACAGGTAAGTCAGGGTCTTTTTTGCGAGCAGAACGTAGGTGTTCTGTGAAGTGGTCACCCAATCTAAGCTTTGTTTCCCCAGTGTAGAGAAGACCACATTGTGAGCAGCGAATGCAGTAGACTAGATTCTGGGAAGTGCAGGTAAAGTGTTGCTTCATCTGGAAGGCATGTTTGGGCCCTTGGATAGTGGGGAGGGAGGAGGTAAATGGGCAGGTGTTGTACCTTCGCCGGTTACAGGGGAAAGTGCTGTGGGGCTGTGGGGGTTGTGTTTGGGGTGAAGGAAGAGTGGACCAGGGTGACTCGGAGGGAACGGTCCCCGTGGAAGACGGACAGGAGAGGGGAGGGGAATATGTGTATGGTGGTGGCATCTTGCTGGAGGTGGCGGAAATGGCATCTGATGATCTTCTGGATGTGGATGCTGGTGGGATGGTAGGTAAGGACAAGGGGAACCCTATCACTGTTGCAGGAGGGGAAGAGAGGGGGTGAGGGCAGAAGTGCGGGAGATGGGTCAGACCCAGCTGAGGGCCCCGTCGACAACGGAGCTGGGGAATCTTCAGTTGAGGAAGAAGGTAGATATTTCGGAGGCTCCCTTGTCGAAGTTGGTCTCATCTGAACATATGCAATGGAGACAAAGAACTGAGAGAATGGGATGGAGTCTTTACAGGAAGCAGGGAAAGAGGATGTATAGTCCAGGTAGTGTGTGGGAGTCGGTGGGTTTATAGTAGATATTAGTGGCCAATCGATCCCCAGAAATGGAAACAGAGATATCAAGGAAGGGAAGGGATGAGTCAGAGATAGACCAGGTGAAAGTGAGGGCAGGGAGGAAATTGGAAGTGAAATTGACGAACTTTTCCAATTCTGGACGAGAGAGGGAAGCAGCACCGATGATATCATCAATATATCGGGGAAAGAGTTCTGGGTGGGGGCTGGAATAGGATTGGAACAAGGAATGTTCCACTTACCCCACGAAGAGATAGGCATAACTGGGACCCATGTGGGTACCTATGGCCACCCCTCTGACCTGAAGAAAATGAGAGGAGTTAAAAGAGAAGCTTTTGAGGGTGAAAACGAGCTCAGCCAAGCAGAGGAGGGTGGTGGTGGGTGGGGATGGTTCAGGTCTTTACTCCAGGAAGAAGCGGAGAGCCCTAAGACCAAACTGGTGGGGAATGGATGTGTAAAGGGATTGCACATCCATGGTAAAGAAGAGGTGGCTGGAACCTGAACACTGAAAGTTTTGAAACTGGCATAAAGCATCAGAGGCATCACAGATGTACATGGGCAAGGATTGGACCAGGGGAGAGAAGATTGAGTCAAGGTAGGAAGAGATGAGTTCTGTGGGGCGGGAACAGGCTGAAACAATGAGTCTGCCTGGACAGACTTCTTTGTGAACTTTAGGAAGGAGATAGAAGCGAGCTATGCGTGGCTTGGGGGCTCTCAGTTTGGAAGCAATGTCGGGGTGGAGATCACCAGATGAAATGAGATCAGTTACTGTAGTAGATAGAATGGCCTGATGTGTCATGGTGGGGTCATGGTCCATGGGAAGCTGGGAGGAGGTATCTGAGAGCTGGTGCTCAGCCTCTGCACTGTAGAGGTCAATACGCCAGCCTACAGCCACATCACGCTTATTGGCAGGCTTAATAACAAAGTCAGGGTTAGATCTAAGTGCATGGAGGGCAGTCAGTTTGGAGGGAGATAGGTTAGATTTGGTGAGGCGGGGGCAAAGAAATTGAAGCGACCAATATCACATTGACTGTTCTCAATTAACAGATCCAGTACAGGTAAAAGGCGGGAGGGAAGCGTCCAGGTGGAGGGAGAGTGTTGGATCTGGGTGAACGGGTCTGTGGGACGGGGAGAGGACTCTTATCCAACGAATTGGGCACGAGACAGCGGAAGAAGAATTTCATGTCATGTCATGCCCAAAATTCGTTAAGGTGGGGCCGCAGAGGAATAAAACTGAGGCCTTTGCTGAGTACAGAATGTTCAGCATCGGAAAGCAGAAGGCTGGGAGGGATGGTAAATATCTGACAGGAGGTGGGGTTAGGAGAGGGGATGGAGTCAGATGGAAGGTGAGGGGAGGAAGGTTCAAGAGTGCCATGGGTATCTTTGAATTGTTGCATCTTGTGGTCCTTGATGCCTGAAAGGAAAAGAAAAAATTATCTTGTTAGCATGACGAATGAGCCAGAGGATGAAGTGGAACTGTGGAGTGGTGCAACACCGAGCCAGTGTGTTGCGATGCTGTTGGAGAGAAAGGTCAAGAGTTTGCATGTGACACCACATGGCACTGAGTGTGGATCTCAGGATGTGGCGAGAGCAGCTGTCTGTGGAATGTTGAACATCCCAGAGATATCTGTGATCCTGGGAGGATTCAAAACATGAAGTATGAAACTTCATTTGGAATCCACGTGGAGTGAGTCTGAGCCAGAGGCAGTCACTGAGGAATGTGATATGCTGTGGAAATGAGTTTTAGCAAATACTCATTGAAACACCAGGAGTGACAGTGAAATTAACATCAGTGAACAAGAAGAAAGATTGGAATGGAAATCCCGTCGGAGAGAGGAGTAGAACTTCTTCAAGGTGGGCATGCCTGGAAGAGATGTGGCAGTGAGTTAAATACTAAATAAAAACCAAAAGAACTGCGGATGCTGTAAATCAGGAACAAAAACAAAAGTTACTGGAAAAGCTCAGCAGGTCTGGCAGCATCTATGAAGAGAAAATCAGAGTTAACATTTTGGGTCCAGTGACCCTTCCTCAGACTGATGGTAGCTGGGAAAACATCAGTTTATGTGCAGAAAATAGTGAGGGGGATGCAGTAGGGAGTAAACACTAGGATAGAACCGGAAGACAGAGAAGAGCAGTTAGACAGACAAAGGAGTTGATAACGATCTGGCTCGGATGGTGAGTAGTTATTAACGGGGACTGTTAGTGACTAACAATAGTACTGTGTAATGGCAGGCTATGTGGTTACAAGGCCTGATGTGTGGGGTGGGGGTCTGGGACATGGGAGAGTTTAGGTCCTAAAATTATTGAACTCGATATTGAGTCCAGAAGGCTGCAGGATCCCCAACTGGAAAATGAGGTGTTGTTCTTTCAGCTTGCGTTGAGCTTCACTGGAACACTGCAATAAGCCTGAGACAGAGATGTTGGCCAGGGAGCAGGGTGGTGTGTTAAAGTGGCAGGCAACAGGTAGTTCAGGGTCTTTTTTGCGAGCAGAACGTAGGTGTTCTGTGAAGTGGTCACCCAATCTAAGCTTTGTTTCCCCAGTGTAGAGAAGACCACATTGTGAGCAGCGAATGCAGTAGACTAGATTCTGGGAAGTGCAGGTGAAGTGTTGCTTCACCTGGAAGGTACGTTTGGGCCCTTGGATAGTGGGGAGGGAGGAGGTAAATGGGCAGGTTTTGTACCTTCGCCGGTTGCAGGGGACGGTATCGTGGGGCTTTGGGGGATGTTGGGGATGAAGGAGGAGTAGACTAGGGTGTCCTCGAGTGAACGGTCCCTGCGGGAGACGGACGGGAGAGGAGGGTATAAGTTGGCCTCACTTGACCTGTTTGCTGTCATTTATAACTGATTGAACTCTTTCTGCTACTTCAAGAATATTGAGGTCAAGCTATGCATTTATGCACAAGAGTGAGGTTTCTTGATTAGGAATTGCGTTACTTCTGTATGTGCTGAAGTGTTATCCGTCACATACCTTGGGAGATGTACCAATTGGACCATGTAGTTTGATCTCTGAAGACATAAACTGCTGTTTCTTCACCTATAATGAACAAGACAGTGGAACTTACTGCAGTATGAGGTTTAAAATTAAAGAGATGCCCATTAACATAAGTTGGCTCTGTCCAGTATAGTTCAGTCACTCTGTCCTGAGACAGCCTAAGCCTGTGCCAACACTGTGTCCTGTTCAAGCGGAGGAAGTGGCATTGAGGATCAAAGTCTGTGGACCTCCTCTGTCCCCGATACATACTGAGGGACCTCCAGCTGTGATTTTTTCACAAGATGCAGCCTGTTCAGCTTCCGTGACGTGTTGTTGCTGGTCCAAGACTAGTTGGCATATCCCTTCTTTTTTATCTCCCCGGCCCTTTGCTGCACGGCAACAACAACACCGATCACACCTGCCGTGGCTGGGTCCATTGGTTAAGCTGGCAATGAATGTAAGTCAGAAAGATAGGACTAGGACAAAAACAGTCGACAGTCACAACCATTGAAAGTGATGGCTCAACATGCTCCTCTATAGATTGAGACAAGTTGTATTCCAACAAGGGAGACTCAAATTGCCACTTTGGCATGGGACATTATTTTGAAGAGTGTTGCAGCAGTCAAGCCACAGTGAGGTTTTAGCAGCTGGCAACTGCTGCATGACTACTAATGCCCTTTTTGCTAGGTCTACATCAGCCACGAAACGCAACAATGCGTATAAGGGAGCATTCTATTATGCTTACAGTTGAGGTGGAAAGGTAATTCGTTCCATATTCTTTGCAGCCTGGAATGTCTGCCTTCGCTATGTGTGAGGTGTAAGCTTTTAAAGTTTTTTAAAGTTTTTAATACTTACTTCTGTTTCACAGAACTTGTATCTGCAATTTATGTCACTGAATTTGCCTTTGTCAAAGGTGTGCTTATGGGACATTACTATATTGGAACAGTTAATGAGCAGTTTATTATTTTGATAAGTATTCAATAGAGTTACTGTTAAGCCAGTTCTTTTATTTTAGAGTCATAGAATCATACAGCGTGGAAACAGACCCTTTGGTCCAACCAGTCCATGCCGAACATAATCCTAAACTAAACTAGTCCCAGCTGCCTGCTCCTGGACTACATCCCTCCAAACTTTTCCTATGCTTGTACTTATCCAAATGACTTTTAAATGTTGCAACTGTGCCCACATCCACCACTTCATCAGGAACCACCCTCTGTGTAAACAATTTGCACCTCATGTCTTTTTTAAATCTCTCTCCGTTCACCTTAAGAATGTGCCCCCAGTCTTGAAATCCCCTAAGCGAGGGAAAAGACAACTACAATTACCTCTAGCTATATCTTTCATTATTTTATCAAATTCTGTCAGGTCACCTCTCAACCTCCAATGTCCAGTAAAATAGTCCCAGCCTATCCAGCCTTTCTTTATAACTCAGACCTTCCATACTAGGCAGCATCCTGGTAAATCTCTTCTGAACCCTCTCCAGCTGAATAATATCCTTCCTATAACAGGGAGACCAGAACTGGACACAATACTCCAGAAGACGCCTCACCAATGTCCTGTACAACCTCAACATGATTTCCTAACTCCTATACTCAAAGGACTGAGTAATGAAGGCAAGTGTTCTAAATGCTTTTTTAACCACCCTGTCTAAATGTGACACAAACTTTGAAGAATTATCTACCTGCGCCCCTAGGTCCCTCTGTTCTACAACACTACCCAAGGCCTTACCATTAATTGTATAAGCCCTACCCTTGTTTAGTGTACCAAAATGCAACACCTTGCATTTATCCAGATTGAATTCCATCTGCCATTTGTCAGCCTAATGATCCATTTGATCAAGGTCCCTTTGTAATCTTAGAAACCTTCTTCACTTTCTACAATGCCACCAATTTTTGTGTTGTCTAAGAACTTACCTTTTTTTTAATTTTGTCTGTATTTTAACTATAGTATATGAATCCAGCATGTTTTGCTTCAAGCCGTATAATTTGACCAATCAAAATACATCCAGAACACAACACTCAGCACTTACCTCTAAAATAAGAAAATGTTAGGTTCTAGGCTATCTCCTTGACATGTTTTTGAGGGGGTTTGGTCTGGTCCATGACATCCCCTTAATTGGCAACTTGTATTGTCTAACAAGAAACTCACAAAAGCATAAAAGGCACTGAATGATGCTGCTGAGATGGGCCTTAAAGGACTTCTCATCCAAACCTTCTATATATCTTGCCATAACCCACATGACTCAGACCCCTATAAATTCCACCTAATCCATCAGAAACAAGAAACAAAAATATCATTAACTTTACGTTATAATTGAAAATAATATTGATGATTTAAGATTTGCAAAGGAGTATGTTATAGCAAGATTCCCACTGATCACAGCTTCCAGCCAAATTTTAAATGTTTTTCTTTAGAATCTTATCACTTTTCTTGATATTGAAAACATATCAGGCAAAGATAACCTAACAAGTAGTAACCATAGGAAACTTACCCCATGTAAGTATCTCTTCTCTCACTGTCAAGTGACTTACTCTTGAAATATTGCACTCAACAGCTATTACTTCACAAATTGCTATAATGAAAAACTAATGGCAATGTGAGGGGTTAACAGAACAGTTGAGAGATCATTGACAATCACATAATAAATTCTGTTTAAAAGTCTTCATTTCCTAATCAAATCTCATCCATTGATTCCCTGAAGCTGTTTCACGATAAATGCATTGTTATCTTGTATGAATTCTTTATCTTGAGAGTCACTTCATCCACTCACCTTGGCTCCATAACCCTTATTACCCCAGGTGAGCAAAGATCAAATTAAAGGAGTAATGAAAGATAATTTCAAGCTCCACTGTGTAATATAACTCAATGAATAGTTTGTCTAGTCTTACTTGAAGAAGCTAGCTTTGATAAGTGAATGAAATGGCCAAAGTATACATGTAAGAATGCCCTATATATGCTAATGGCACCAAGGAGTAGTATCAATAGTGAAGTGGAAATTTGTGCAGATTACTGTGAATAATTAACTTCATGCGGCATCTTTTCCTGATCATTATCCCTTACAGGATCTCTTTGTTTTTAAATTATTTCCATTTCATACCCAGCAGAATATTTCTTTGAAAGGTTGCAGTTATTATAACATGGAAGAAACAGTAGATCATTCAGCTCCTGGAGCCTATTTCATCTTCTTAATGTATCAAGTCCATCCTCCTGTCTTAGTGCCAATCTCTTAATTGCCTCACTAGCAAAAATCGATCATTTTCAGATTTAACAAAATTTATTGAGCTAAAGTTTACTAAATTTTGTTGGAGAGAGTTCCACAGTTCCATTATTATTTGCATGAAGAAATATTTGTCAACTTTGTTATTAGAGAAAAAAGAACTGTGGATGCTGAAGAGCTGAAATAGTACTGACAAAGTGTGACTGGACTCAAAATGTCCACTGTACTTCCAGAAACTGTGCCGTAGCTGAAGTAATGTATACCTCTTTAAAAGCTAATTGGGTGCCTGGCCTTTTAAATAATGATGGGTCCCTGGCTGCTCTTTAGTCACAGAACTGTTAGGGTACAGAAAAGGGGATTTGGCCCATCATGCCTTCATTGGCTCTTCAAACAAGTATCATTACTTGGTGCCAAACTCCAGTATTCTTCTCATAGCTTTGCACACTATTTCTCTCCAAATAATCATCCAATTCCTATTTGAATGGCTCAATTGAACCTAGTCCCACTACACTTCCAGGCAGTGGATTCCATTTATTTTTATTCTATTAATGAGTGACAAGTGAATATGCTGCATGGTCGGGGTTTGTAAATCGGCTGTAGGGGCTCTTGCAGTGCAGAGGTAGGGTCCCTAACCCTGGATGAAGTTCAAGTCCAACCTGCTTCAGAGATTTGCAAAAAACATTTCTGAATAGGTTGGTTAGAAAAATAGATTAATTTTTTTTAAAAATTGTAAATCAGCTGTAAAAACAGGGGCGAAGTGGTAGTGTCCCTACCTCTAAGCGATCAGGTCTGGGTTCAAGTGCCACGTGCTCCACAGATACATGATAACATCTCTGAACAGGTTGATCAGAAAAATAGGTTAACTCTGAAAAAAAACACTTTGGGACATCCTTATAAAAATTCTAAACTAGCTGTCTTATCAGCTGTAACATATTCAACATCCTGATCCTGCTCACCTAGAGGCCTCTGTGCCTGCACAAATACCTACACAATCATTCCTCCCAGCAGGGGCCTCACTGGGAGCAGCCAGTGCTGTTGTGAACTCCAAACTGCCAGACAACAGATCCAACCTTTACAGCCAGAACATTTCCCAGGTCAACCTTATCTCAATTACTTTGACATTCTTCTGATTGACATTCCTGATTGAGAGCTCATCTCAGAAGTGGCAGGAATCATGGCAGCCACAGTTTAAATGAAATTCGCAGCATTCAGATTTCTGAATTGTGGAAGTGAGTCTGAAATTTTGACTGAAGTGATCTTGATCAATAAAATTTCAGTGAAGGAGGTTCTGTCACATATCTTGAAGAAACATACAATGCTAAAGTGATGACCTTGGCAGAAAAAGCTGTTGCATGGCTACCAGTTCTGAAAAATGTTTTTTTTTGCCCAGAAAATAATGTACCAGTCAGGAGACTAGTGATAAACTGATCCCTTTGAATATGTTTACAGTCACTGCAAATCAATATATAAAAAGTTATAGGAGTTTTATATTTGAAGGTGACGTCGCTGCAGTTTTAACGATATAAAAGCAAAAAGAATTGTTATTCTTAGAGATGTAGGGGTGTCAGCCTGTTGACAAAGGACATGATTTTTTTCTCCAAAAGTTTGTTCCATAAATAGAACATAGAACAGTACAGCACAGTACAGGCCTTTCAGCCCACGATGTTGTGCCGAAATTTTACCCGAATCCTAAGGTCTATCTAACCTCCACCCCTACCTTATATTATCATCCATATGCCTATCTAATAGCCACTTAAATGACCCTAATGAGGCCGACTCCGCTACCCTCTCTGGCAATGCATTCCATGCCCTGACCACTCTCTGAGTAAAGAACCTACCTCTGACGTCTCCCCTATATCTACCTCCACTCACTTTAAAACTATGCCCCCTCATAATAGCTACCTCCACCCTAGTAAAAAGTCTCTGGTTGTCCACTCTATCTATACCTCTGATCATTTTGTACACCTCTATCAAGTCACCTCTCATCCTTCATCGTTCTAAAGAGAAAAGCCCTAGCTCTCTCAACCTTTCCTCGTAAGACCTTCCCTCCACTCCAGACAACATCCTGGTAAATCTCCTCTGCACCTTTTCCGACGCTTCCACATATTTCCTGTAATGAGGTGACCAGAACTGGACACAATACTCCAGATGTGGCTGAACCAGGCTTTTGTATTGCTGGAGCATAACTTCACGGCTCTTGAACTCAATCCCTCTATTAATGAAAGCTAACACACCATACACCTTCTTAACAACTCTGTCTACCTGGGTGGCAGCTTACAGGGAACTGTGGACATGAACCCCAAGATCCCTCTGCTCCTCCACATTGCCAAGAATCTGTCCGTTAACCCTGTATTCTGCTTTCAAGTTTGTCCTTCCAAAATGAATGTGTATTGATCAAGGACACTGATGGAAATTGGTAATCTGTTCCATTTTATACAGTAAAATTAAACTGTGCTTTAGTCCGTGGTTCGATTACTGAGGAAGTTGTGGCAAAAAAAACCTATTACTGATTGACCTGGACACCATATGTGATCTTCAAATGTCTCCTCAAAATCTATTGAAATCCTTAAACATATACCAGCATGATCAATGGATTTGGAAAAAATGTGCCTGTATCTGAAACTGTTGCGAAGAACAATATTTTGAATCAAGAGATGTGTAAAGTGTCAAAACCTGAGACTTCTGAGTTTAAAAGACATGGACTGAAACAAAGAGTTAAATTCAATTTTTACTAAAATTGAGTCTGTATGAATTAAACCTGTAGACTAACCCTAAGACACAATTATCTAAGCAAAATACAGCAGCAGCACTTTTAAACTGATGGAGTTACAAAAAGACAGTGTCTAAAACAAAATGACTTGGTTGCAACTAAAACTGAGACTGTGGAACTATGAATATAAATTTAAGTTTTGGATTATAAATTAATCCTGTATTTACATGGGAGAAAGAGGACCCAGCTGATTGCTTGGCTTAGATTTTTATTATACTTACAGCCATGAAAAAGAATGATGATTTGGAATTAAACCTGACCAACAGGGTTCCTGGACTGAATTTAAACAAGAACAAGAGGTCATACTGAAGCTACTTAAGTGAAAAGAGCAGTGATGAAGGGTTTTGTCTCAAGCGCCAGCTTACGCCTAATGGAATCTGAAACTAAAAGGAATTGTTCACAAGACCTCATGTTTCTTGATAAAGTTGCTCATACTGATCAAAATCTGCAATATTTTAACCAATGACAAAGAAATGTGAAATTTTCTTGGCAAAAGGAAAAAGGAAATTTATTGCAAGGCATGAGAGAAAGTGAAACTACCAGGAAGTGAATGAACTTTTGTTCGGAAAAGAGCTGGAATCCTAAAATTCTACATTAATTGAGCTTTGATTCTGAACAGTTACATCAACTTGTTGACACAGGTCAAACACTGTCATACTTCCAAGGTAGAGGGCAGAATTCTCCCAGCCCCTGAATGATGTGGGCCCATGGCCTTTGCAAATTTAGTCATGTGGAATGAACTGTGGTCCTTAGGACCTCTGGAGGATGCCAAGATGGATCATCCACTCAGCAATTTTGGCTGAAGATAATTGCAAATGCTTCAGCCTTCTCTCTTGCATTGATGTGATGGGGAACCCTATCACTGAGCATAGTGATACTCGTGGAACTTCCTCCTTCTCCAGTAAATTGTATAATAGTCCACTACCATACATGACCGGATGTGGCATAACTGCAGATCTAATCTGTTGTTTGTGGAATCACTCAGCTCTATCACTTGCTACTTCTGCTGTTTGGCACACAAGTAGTCCTGTTTCATAGCTTCACCAGGTTGACACCTCATTTTTCGATACGACAGGTGTCATCCTGGCATGCCCTCCTGCGCTCTTCATTGAACTAGGGCTGATGTCCTGGTTTGATGGTAATGATTGAATGGGGGATATGCTGGGCATGAGGTTGCAAATTGTGTTGGGAGTACAATTCTGCTGCTGCAATGGCAGAGTGGTATTATCTGGACTGTTAATCCACATACCCAGATAAAGTTCTGGCGACTCAGGTTCTAATCCCGCCATGGCAGATGGTGGAATTTGTATTCAATCAATATCTGGAATTAAGAATCTAATGATGACCACGAATCCATTGTTGATTGTCGGAAAAACCCATTTGGTTCACTAATGTCCTTTCAGGAAGGAAACTGCCATCCTTACCTGGTCTGGCCTACAGGAATGTGTTTGACTCTTAACTGCCCTTTGGGCGATTAGGGATGAGCAATAAATGCTGCCTGGCCAGCGACGCCCTCGTCCCGTGAATGAATAAAAGCACCTCATGATTGCCCAGTCTTGAGTTGTTAGATCTTTTTGAAGTCTGTCCCATTTAGCATGTTGATAGTATCACACAACACAATGCAGGGTATTTCGATGTGAAGGCATGACTTTATCCCCACAAGGACTGTGCAGCGGTCACAGATACTGTTATGGACAGATGCACCTGTGACAGGTAGGTTGGTGAGGATGGGGTGATATATACTTTTCCCTCTTATTGATTCCCTTAATGTCTTCCCTGCATCTTAATATCACACACGGGAATGTTCAATGATGGTTACACAATGTTCAGCACTATTTGCAACTCCTCAGATATTGATGCATCCATATCCAAAGGAAGCAAGGTCAAGATAATATTCAGGCTTGGGCTAATACATGGCAAGCAACATTTGTGCCAAATGACAGGCAATGACTATCTCCAACTGAAAAATCTAACCATTCCAGCTTGAAGTTCAACAGCATCATCATCCCTGCTTCTCCCACTGTCAACATCCTCAGATTACCATTAACCAGAAACTGAATTGTCATAACTATTCTGTGGCTACAACAGCAGGTGAAAAGCTACAAATCCTGCAGCAAGTAATTCACCTCCTCACTCCCCAAAGCCTGTTTACTATTTACAAGTCACAAATCAGGAGTGTGATGGAATACTCCACACTTGCCTATAAGAGTCCAGCTTCAACAGAACTCTAGAAACTTGACACCATCCAGGACAAAGCAGCCACATGACTGGCACCACATTCACAAATGTTATCCACCACTGACGGTCAGTAGCAGCAGTGTCTACCAGAAATTCACCAAGCCTCCTTACACAGCACTTTCCAAACCCAAGACCACGTCCATCTAGAAGGACAAGAGCAGTAGATGCATGGGAACACAACCACCTACAAGGTTCCTTCGAAGCCACTCACATTCCTGACTTGGAAATATATCACCGTTCCTTTAGTGTCATTATGTCAAAATCCTGGAACTCCCTTGCTGACGATATTGCGAGTCAACCTATAGCACATTTACTGCAGCAGTTCAAGAAGGCAACTCACCTCCACCTTCTCAAGGGCATCTAGGAATGGGCAACAAATGCTGACCAGTCTGTGAAGCCCACATCCCAAGAATGAATTAAATGAAATTGTTTCCTCACAGGGGCTGAGGAAGTGGGTGTCAAGTGCTCTACTACCTGTTTTGACTCTAGTTATCCTATTGTGGCTTGTTTTCTCCTGGAATGAGACAAAGGGAAGCACTGAGTGAGATGGAAGTGACTGGCACAGCTGTTAATGCTTGTGCAGATGGGGAAATGTAGTGAGGTGTCCTCAGTGGATGAGTAGGAAGTGCAGCAGCCATAGAAAGTGAGTAGTCTGGGAGATCGAGGTGGGTGAAAACGATTGACAGTAGTAGAGTATGAGCCTTGGTGAGACTTGGATGCAGGAGCTGAGTTAGAGTGAGTGTAAAGTAGCAGAGAGAAGATGATGGGGGAGGCAATGGCCTAGTGGTATTATCGCTGGACTGTTAATCCAGA
This sequence comes from Rhincodon typus, assembly GCF_021869965.1. Taxonomy (NCBI): domain Eukaryota; kingdom Metazoa; phylum Chordata; class Chondrichthyes; order Orectolobiformes; family Rhincodontidae; genus Rhincodon; species Rhincodon typus. The sequence continues at coordinate 43,679,077 of NC_063345.1, forward strand.
GACCCAGATATGTTCTGGGGGCCCGTGTTCGACTCCTGCTGCCAGTAAAATATCTGGAATTAAGAATCTATTGATGACCATGAATCCATTGTTGATTGTCAGGAAAAACCCATCTGGTTCACTAATGTCCTTTAGGGAAGGAAACTGCCATCCTTACCTGGTCTGGCCTACATTTGACTCAAAACCCTCAGCAATGTGATTGACTCTTAACTGCCCTCTGGGCGATTAAGGATGGGCAATAAATGCTGCCTAGCCAGCGATGCCTTCATCCTGTTAATGAATAAAGAAGAAAAAATCATTAACCTTCTTACTTCACTGTTGCTCATTCCTCTAGACAGTAGGATCCACACTGACCCAATGGCAACTTCAGGCCAGGCTGGCAGGGCCTGGTGCTCCTGAAAGAAGAGAATGTCTCCCTCTTCTCCACCTCCATGTCCATAGGGTCCTCCAAGTCCTGCTCAGCAAATTGAGGTGACAACCTGCCTCTGTCAGGCATCTCCAGGGCTATTCTTCCCACACTGCAATGTGAGTGATGGCTGTGATGGCAAGTGCTGCACAGTTCTGGTTTGATCTGGCATTGGTGGTTGGAACCCCAGAAGACCCTGGCACTAGCCAGTACGTCCGCCACTAGTGAGCACGAAAGAGCAGGGGAGCAGTACCACCGAGGCATGGTACATATATAATGGAGAGAGTACGGAGAATTGCACGAGAAAACATTGCTGGGGCTCACAGAGAGAAACTCTCCATGAAACTCTCCAGAATTAACACTTCGCCTGTTTGGTAAAATTGTACCCAGGCTATTTGATGGCAAATTGTAGTATCATGTGGCAGTATTACTTATACTGTATGTTGTACGTTAGTGATCAGACAACGCTGTACCTCGAACAGTGGTTTTGAAAGTTCATTGCCTTGAATGAAGGTAATAAAAATGTGAAATTTGTAGTAATGTTTTGTTCTGGGACTGTCTCTATAATTTAAGGTAGGATGAAAAGATTAAGTCATGTAACTACGAAGTCACTGTCACAATGTATAAAATTAACAGAAAATGCCCACGTGTTAGGGTTCCACAAACAGTGACCAGCTAATCTGTTTAAATGATATTGGTCATGTGCTGATTATTGTTCAAGAAAATGGGAAAACTTTTGAAATAGGATCTACTCTATTCACATGAGAGGACAACTCAGTTTATTTTAAGTGTCTGCCTGAATTATGAGTTAAATCTCTGGAATGGGCTTGAACCTATGGACAAGAGCACTCTCACTGAGCCAAGGTTGGCATTGCCTTTGGGACTTGCTCTAACATTGTGCAGAGTTCTACATAAATGGCACTACTATTTTTCAATCAAAAGCAGAAAAATGGATGACATTATAAAACTCTTAGAGTGACATTTAAAATATTTATACTTTTTTTACCATTTAGAAAAAGATGGGATGTGATTACTATCTCGAGTGACACTGGATCCACAAGGAATTCTGAAGGCATTCAGTAAAGATCTTTGAAGATGAGCATTCAGGTCCTGAATATCAAGAGTGTCCTCTGCATATGGGTATAAAGTTGCTACTAACACAATTGTACATTGTGCAAATTCTTCACACACTTCTGTTAAGAGGTTGGATGTACATCACATCTTCTCCAAAGCCTTTCTTCCATTATCCAGTTAGCCACAGCTTCCCTTATTTTGTTCCCATAACTAATCTGCTTATAGACAGATAGTCCTCTTTCTATTCCCATACTATTAGCACAGGATACCACTAAAGATTCACTTTTGGCTCTCGTCTTTTCATCATCAGCCACGTAATCTGCAAAGAAAACGTATGTTTTCACATGTATACCAATGACCTCCAGAGCAACTCCTCCATTTCCTCTCTCAGCCCCTCTTTCACTCCATCAGACTGACCGTCCAATATTCATACTTTGATCAACAATATTACAGTTAGACAACACAGGGAAGAGAAAAACCATCAGGTTTGGTCCCTGTACAACTCTGCACGAGTGACACTAATTACATCTCTCTCACACAATCACCTCAAGCTGTTCATAACACTGACATTCCTTTTGATCCTGAGTTCAGTTCTGACTCTATATTTTCATCATCACAAAGATTATTTACTTCCACCTCCTAACAATAGCTGTCTCCACCCTTACTTCTTTGACTATCAGAGCTCATTTGTCACTGGACCCTTCATTCATGTTTCTGTCACCTCCTACCTCACTTCTTGTAATGCGCTAATGCTGAGCCTCCAAATATCTACCATCTACAAACTTCAACCCATTCAAAACTCACTATTAATTTTTCAAGGTCTACAAGGGATGGCCAATTAGTGTTGGCCCAGTCAGCAATGTCCACATCCCATGAATAAATAAAACTCAATGACTAGTAATTATGTCCCACTCCCTGATTATACTTTACTGATCCCTGCTGACTTCCAGTCCACCAAATACTCCAATTTAAAATCTTTGTGTTGAATGGTTTTATCCATCTCCGTCTTTTTTACTTTGTTCCAGTTCCTTGAACGGATTTTTGGTCCACAAAATAGCTCTGTATATTGGTTCAATATCCATCTTACACCTCTGTAAATCTTGAAAAAGTTTGATAAATGAAACATATAAATGCAAGCTACTGTTAACATTACACATTTCTGACAGCTCCTGCTCTTCTATTTGTGCTGAATCCTTTATCCAATACTGCCTTTACTATTGAAATGTTACCTGATTATTAGATCAGAGATGTCCCAGGTAGACTGTGCAATTTCTATGCAATTTCCCTGGTCTTTACTGCCATCAGATGATGGCCTGTCACCTTAGGAAGTTCCTAGATAACAAAATGAAAACATGCTCTCACGCTCCAAGGGCTTTAGATTAAAATGCCTTCTAACAGACATAACGTGTCAATTTATTAGATGCCATGTTGTTGTTATGCAGCTTGTGCCAGTTACTGATTGAAAAAATGAACAAGAGTAACATCGTTGCAAAGAAAAAGGACAGATGCTGGCTTGTGGCAGCAAGTCATTTCTTCTTTCCCATTGCTACAGTTTACATAGGCTGCAGGCAAAAATAGTGAGTGGCATCTCCTAACATCTTAGCCCTGTAATTGGGAAGACACCTGTTGGATCTACATTCTGAGTGATTAGCTTTCTCGCGAATAACACACAAAAGACGTACCAATATTTCAAGCTCATGGGTTTTTAGATAAGACTCACAATTAACCCACATCCCCCCTGATGTGGATGTAAATCAGTTGCGCGTGTATTGTTTAGTAGTAGTGGTAGTTGAGAGCAGATTTTCAATACTTATGCATGACGGGCAAAGTATTTGTATGCCCCACATTAAGTACACCCTTCAGCATTAGAATATAGAGGAGGATAAATTATTTCCATACGTTATGTGTCCCTGCTTGTGAGTAATGCAGCTCCTAATTTTGGTTTGTGTTATGCAACCAATACAACAATAGTAAAATAATGTACACAAAGGCAGTCCTCCTGATACAACAAATCTTTTCATTAATGCATCACTGGATTTTGCACAGCTGGGAGACTCCATTCATTCCTTTGCTAACTTATTCCTCTGTTTTTACAGAACACTAGTCTTCTCCAAATAGGATGACCCTCCTTTCCTATGATATGATCTCCAAGGTGCCACCCTCAACACAGAAGTCCGAGCTAATTTCATCTGAGGAAGATCACATTACAAGTAGCAAAAAACACATCCCTTTAAGTTCAAGGGATATCCTTTTAAAAGTTACTTCCTTACCAATCCTCTCCTTCCCCAACCCACTCTTCCCCTCTCCTGAGCCAATCATGCTGCTGTCAGGTTCCCTGAACAAGTTTACAATGTGCACTACGGTTCTAAAAATCAAAAACATCCAGTTCACAAAATGCAGCAAGATTACTTCATCTTTCTACCAAAGGAGACCCATCCACAATACAGCTGGGTGCTGGTACTATTTTGCTGACAATTTAAAATCAGGACTTACATATAAGTGATAATTATGAATTTCCACTCTTTGTTACCAATCTTTATACACCAGGAGTATATATTAGGAAGTTGAGCGTGTTGTTTTGAATCTTTTTAATTTCCATCCTTTTACAAAAGCAATCCCAAAAATGTCTTGAAGAATGTTAGCTACTAGATAATATTTGATTTTACCACTTATGTCATTATACGTTTTTTGTGGAAAGAAAATGTTGAAAATGTTCCAAATCCTAGATATCATTGTCTCACAGTGCTTCCTTTGTCTGAGATAAGTTAAACTTCAAATCCTCCAATCAATATGAATCTACCCACACACAAAAAATATTACGTTCCTACATGTAAGCCAAATATATTAAAGCAATCTGTATATAGATGTTACTGTTCCACCCAGTATAACAAAGCCCCAAAGGCATGGAATGTCCATATTATGATGTAAAACAAACAAGTAATTGCAGGATAGCTCACCATTATAACTCAGCACTGAATAGTGAATGGAGCACTGTTTTTGTATTACTTAACTATCAAGGATGTCTTTTGAGCTTTACTAAAAAGTTTACTCATGGAACTAAAGGATTCATTCTGAAAGGAGGGAAAAAAATTGTCAACATCTGCTTTTTCTGTTTAGACCAGGACAGAATAAACAAAATTTTCAGCAGGGTTTTAGATAATAATCGGGGAAACAAAACTAGAACTAGTAACTCAGAAACGAAGAAATTAATCCTCCATGTTGGATTACATGTCCACGTTTCTAGAGTCACAGGAGTGTGTAGGGTAGCACAAGTGTATTTTCAAGTTTAATAGGAAAAGGTGAAAGAATGGTCACTTAAACATTCAGCAAATAGACTTTTTTCACTTGAGAGAAGAAGACTCTAATAGAACTCCCCATTCCTAAAACTAAATGAGAAATCATGAGTTTTTTAGAAATTCCGGAGATTTAAGAATTTGTGAGTGTTAATGGAAATTTGCTGTAATTACAGAATGATAGCTGTTGCTTTAATAAATTTATTAAAATAAACAACCAAAAGTGATATGGTTTTTCGTATATCAGGCAACTTCTGAGAGGCTGAAGGAAGTCCTGATACATGAATCAGTGTTCGCCACTGCTGATTTTTCCAGCCTTTCAGAGTGGTGACTGAAACTAATGAATTGGAGGGAGGTGTAATCTTGTTGCAGGACAATACATTGGGAATAGAGAAACCAGTGAGCTACTTCACTAAGGAAGTAAACCAGTATCAGAAGAAGTACTCCACTGATGCAGAAGAGACTTTGGGATTGTTATTAGCTCTTCAACTATGTCCAACACAGTGGCATGGATAAAAACCAAAGAACTGCAGATACTGGAAATCAGAAATAAACAAGGGTGATGCTGCTCATGTGTGGCGTACTGACCTCTCCACAGTGGAGGCTCAGTGCCAGTTCTCAACAGCTCCTCCTATCTCCCCGGGACAATGACCCCACCAGGCTACCATGTCCATAACAGTCACTGATCTCATTTCATCTGATGTTCTCGTCCTCACTGTCCCCAACCCCTGCACAGCCTGCTCTACCTCTTTCCCAAAATCCACAAAAAGGACTGCCTAGGCAGTCCCATTGTTTCTGCCTGTTCCTGGCCCATTGAACTTATTTCTTCCTATCTTGACTCAGTAGGTTACTCTCATTGTCCAGTCCCTTCCCACCTACAGTCACAATTCTTCTGACGCACAATTTCCAGTTTGCAGCCTCCAAGCGCCTCCTCTGTATGTGCAATCCTTTATACATCCACATCCCATCAGGACAGTCTCAGGGCTCTCCACTTCTTCATGGAACAAAGGCCTGAATCATCCCGACCCACCACCCACCCTCCTCTACTTGGCCAATCTCGTCCTCACTCTGAACAACTTATCTTTTAATTCTTCTCACTTTCTTCAGGTCAGAGGTGAGGCCATGGGTACGCACATGGGCCCCAGTGATGCCTGTCTTTTTGTTGGATACATGCTACGTTCTTGTTCCAGTCCTAGTCTGGCCCCCACCCGCAACTGTTTCTCCAGTACATCGATGACATCATCAGTGCTGCTGCTCCCTCTCATCTGGAATTAAAAAAGTTTATTAATTTCCAATTTCCACCCTGCTTTCGCCTTCACCTGGTCCATCTCTGACTTCTCCCTTCCCTTCCTCGACATCTCAGTTTCAGTTTCTAGGGATACGCTTTCACAGGGACTGTTGCCTCTGAGACACCATGGTCCACTCCTAGTTTTACTCACAACACCCCCCCACAGCCCCATGGCACCTTCTGCTGCAATCGCAGAAGGCATAACACCTGCCTGTTTCCTTCGTCCGTCCTCAGTATCCCAGGACCCAGACACACTTCCAGGTGAAGCAGAGATTTACCTGCACTTCACTCAATCCAGTCTACTGTATTCACTGCTCACAATGTGGTCTCCTCTACACTGGGGAGATGAAGTGCAGACTGGGTGATCTCCGTGGAGCACCTACGTTCTATCTATAAAGATGATCCTGAGCTTCCAGTTGCCTACCACATTAATGCACCACCATGTTTCCTGGCCAACATCTCTGTCTCAGCTTTGTTGCAATGCTCTAGCAAAGCTCGGCACAAACTGGAAAAACAGCACCTCATTTTCCACTTGGAGCCGCCGCAGCCTTCATGATTCAAATTGAGTTCAGAGCATCTTCTCCCCTAACCTTACCCCAACCCCCACACATCAGGCCTTATCATCACACGAGCTGCTACTACAACCCAGTCATTGTCAGCCACTAATGGTCCCTATTAGCAATTATTCATTCTCCCAGGCTGACCTTTACCCATTCCTTTGGCTGTCCAACTGTTGCCCTCTCTCTTTGGGCTCCATTTCCACCTATTGTTTACTCCTCTCCTGCCCCCACAACATCTTCAGTATATATACCAACCTTTTTCTAGCTACAATCAGTTCCGAAGAAGGGTCACTGGACCTGAAACGTTAACTCTGATTTCTCTCCACAGAGGCTGCCAGACCTGCTGAACTTTTCCAGCACATTCTGTTTTTGCTTCTGATTTCCAGCATCCGCAGTTCTTTCAGTTTTGCTGGAAGAGATACTGTGATTGCGGACGTAGTGACCTGTGTGTAAAATGTTAGAATTAATTTGAGGTTTAAGAAATGCTGAGATCGTGTAAGGAGAGAAGAAACATGAAATGATATGTCTTGTGCGCTTGTCATATTTTGTGATGAAATGCATTTCAAAATGGAGGCATGTAATGACCATATCTTTCTTATTTTTTTCTGCATTTGGATTGTAGACTGAAATGGGGAAAAGACAATTTTAAAAACCAAGGCATTGGCCCACATTTAACAAGCAAATTACCTGATATTCATCATAAGCTCTGTTTACACTGCTGCTGGGTGAACCAGTGCGGGAACTCTACAGACAGCCAGGAGGTGTGTACAAAGGAAAATTCAGCCAACAACAAGTAGCTGATTGGTCCACGGAGTGGCGACCAGTTGACGATAACAAAAGCCTTCTGCCTGCCAACAACTATGTGATTGGCTCGCATGTCGTTAAACAGCTTATGGATGTGAATGATTAGTTAGAAGTTCCTAATCTACCAAAAAGGAAGGTATTGTCCCTTTCTCTGCAGTAGAAAAGCACCTCAAGTCTGAAAAAAGCCAATTTATTTCCCCTTATCAGTTGCTGCAAGTTGTGGCTTTTAACAAGTCAGAGACCATAAGTATAAACCTGCTGCAATATGCCTCTTGCAAACCATTGGAAGTTCCTAGAGAAGGAACATCAAGGAGTAGCAAGTCCTGATAAGCCAAAATGATGATCACACTGAACCCTGTAGACAGGGATCACTGAATGTTTTCTCAGCTCATAAGACGTAAGATTTTTTTGTGTCTGTCTGTATGTTTTTGTAGGAGAGTTTTATAAGAGGGTTAGAATTTTAACAGGTAGCTGTATATTGAAAGTCTATCATTGTTTATCTATGGCTAGAATCTATTTTATTTGTAGTACGTATACATTCTTGTTAAGTACAGAAACCTGGTCAATCTTGGTCTAACAGGATTGATAATTTTATGGAATTTTGTGCACTTGTATCAAATCTGTAATCTTTATGATGGAAAATAACTAGGCTTCATTTCTAGCACACTACCCCAGTGAGTCGTAACATTGCCTCCATTTACTTCATTTTACTTTCTTAATATAAACTTACTCTCTTGCAGGTTGCCTCTCTGTGGCTTGCATTGCTTTTATTGTATAAAGGTAACATTGATGTGGCAAAATACAATATGTCCACACCCTATCTGATTGATAGATTGATTGGTCAGTACTCCCCACAGTCACAAGCTACCTGCCTTTCCTGCAGCATGTGGTAACAGTTTATACAGTAAACACACTGCATGTGCTTCATACAAATAGCCATATGTGAACGTCAGAGGCGAGCTATCCTCAAGTGGAATGAAGGAGGTCTACAGTCAATCAGGGAGTACTGCTAGAGTCAGACAAAGTGCTTACCCGATTACACTACAGAGGTTGGGCAATCAGGAATTGGTCTAACCACAGTCTGGGGATCCTTGCCCTTGCAATCCAGGGATTGGGTCACAGACAATCCCACAGGTCTGAAGAATGCAAGTAAATATGTCAGAGTGATTTTGAGACATCAGTCCAAGATGTGAGCTAATTTTTCCTGCAATGAACCAAAGGGAGTGATTGGGTATGCTGGAAGTGTATGGAAAAACAGTTAGTGATGATGCAGGAACAGGAGAGGTTTGTGAGATGGTTCCCAGTGAGTCAGTGGGAAGCACAGGGCAGGATGGGTGAGTAGTTTGAGAGAATGAGGTGGGTGATAGCTGCTGAATGGACATGATGCAAGCAATAGCGCGAGTTGTAATCTGAGATTTGGTGAGATGTGTGTGCACTGGCAGGGTTAGAGTGAGTGCAAGCCCTATAAATGTGAGGTGATATTTATGCTTGCAGAGCACAGGAGGCCATTAACCCTCTTTCTACACAACTGGGCACTGCTTTTCACTCAGGACAGAGAACTGACAGACTGCAATCTGTGTCCAGGCTGGATTGATCTTGCAGCTTGACCTCCTGTGGGGGTTGACTGGAAGATGGATTGCTCTCCTCTCCATCATTTCACCCAACAACATCCCAGGTCTCCGACCATAAGGCAGGGATTGACCTCTCCTCTCTGCCAAGCGTTCAGTAACAACAGTCTAACAATTGAAGGGACCTGAAGTAGTGCACAGCTAGGCTTTAAATATGGCACCAGAGATATGAACAACAGGAGGCTTCAGCAATAGTGAGCACCTCTCCAGCTGCATAATTTCCACAAGAAGGCTGCTCAAGAGCCTGGTTACATAATTAATGAGGTGACGAGTGGAAGATTACATGAGAAAAACCACTCTGAGCCATTGTGAACTGAGCAGTATGAACCCCACCTGACAAGACACACACTATAAATGAGAAAACTCTGTTCATAAACTGTAATCTCTGACTCAATGATCATTACTTCATTTAACAATTTGTGTGATTCATTTGAAGGAACAATTGTCCTTTCTTATTCTGTGTGCTCTTATTGCCAATTTGCATTTTTTACCTATGGCAAAAAGAACCAGTGCTTTCCAAATCTGAGGATAATATTTATGAGCAAACGTGTTTCTAACATTGGGAAACAAACTCAATAACTGGCACACTTCTCTTCACAGTTCTCTTGGATAATCAGTGGACATTCAGGAGTGAATGATACTAAATTAAGGTTCAGGCAGTAAATGAGTGAGTTGTGGCCTAGGATAGAAGCCTGAAAGACAAAATAAGTTGGAGAGAAAGTGCCCTCATGTTTTAATGCTTTTACACCTGTTCTGTGAAGTGGAGGTACATGTTGTGGGGTCTGTAAATTAAATTGTTTTTGTCTTAATGGGTGTAATTAAACTATCTCTGGACTTACTGCACCTGCATTAATTCACTTATCACACGGTCCTCTTCTCAACTACAACTATGCATTTGGAACCCATCAGCAATATTAATCTTCACCTCTTTGTAAAACATGCTACAAAACTCAACAGCAATTAACAGTAATGAAGCAAAATATTGATCATTAAACATAATAATACAAGTATGGAAGCCTTATTGGCAAAATTAACCAATGCATAAAGCAAAATACAGAAAAAGGTTTAAGAAAACACAAACAAAACTTAACGAAGAAACTATTGCAAGGTTTCCTTATAAGAGATCTGATGCTTCAGTGGTGACCTTACTTTTTCCAGGTTGGAGCTTACAATATTGCTGCATTGGACAATCCTTTTCTGAGACAACAGCACAGGAATGAAAACTGAAAATTGGCAGCAGTAGCCAAAATATGCATGAGCCAAATATTTTCTAATAAATTTATGGTTTACATTATAAGGCTAAAATTGCCTGATCTGAGTGCGCTGGGTGTGGGCTACACAGCAACATGTCTTCTGAAAGTGAGTTAACTTCAGACTGCAGTGAATTTCTTATAGTTTCTCTAGAGCCCTGATTATAATCTCTCTCTATGAAACTGTTCCTCTAAAGCTTTCTGTGGGCCCCAATAAGTGTAACATGCATCGTGGATGAAATGAAACGCGATACAAAACAATATATATTTAAATTGTGTATATGGTGATAGATTTTAATTTTTGACGGCTAGTGTAAAACAAGTTTTAGTGAGTTAGATGCCAGTTTTACATCCCCCCAGATTTTTATTGGGTGCAACAGAAAGCCTCCAATAAATTGGCAGGAGGTAGGGGCTCATTAATCAAGAAATGCATCACTCTCGTTAGTGTTAAAGGCAAAAATAATGTATTCAGAGTAGAAACAGGCCTTAGATGCTGTCCATAGCTATATAAAGTATTCCATTATCACTTATTGAGCGTGTTCCTTTAAGAGCTCAACCTGCAAAGAAGTCAAATATCTGGGTGTTATCACATGACTACATTTTCTCTGCATTATGGCCTTTAAGGCATAGGCTGTGTCTGGAGATTACTCTGCAAGGTATATATTTGATTAGTGATAAATAACCCCACCAGAAATCTACAAGTAAACAAAATTTAAGTACCTTGTTTGTGTTATTTATAGATAACACAAATATTACTACATTGTACAGATGGGATTATTTCAATTAAGGGTTAAAAAGCCCAAATAAAGAAGAAACCAGCTTTAAAAGCATAAAGAGCAAGGGGATCAGTAACAAACAAAGGATAACAACAATCCAGAAGTTCCTACAGTACAGAAAAAGAGTAAAGAAAATGTTTTATTTCTAAACTGTGAGTATGTCCGAGTTACACCAGTTTATGCCGGCAGCAGCTGATACAAACTGCTTAGTCTAAAAGCCAATTCCAATTTGAATGGCTTCTCTGAATGATTCGAAGTCAGCTACATTCTCAAATATATTTTTGAAGCCTTTCATAAACACACTTTTTCTTCTTCATCTTAATTTCTATGTCCGTTTTCGTTCAGGAAGCTCTGAATTTGTTTGCCTTTATTTCGCAGTTTGAGGGAATATACTTTGACTATATCTGAACTATTTCTTTATTGGAGGCAACTCATTATTCAGTGACAGATTTTCCCACCAAACCGTGGTCTCAGTCTGTCTGGCCCAGCTCAGTTCTTTTCCCATTGAAGTCGGCTGTCCCTCAGTTAATGATTCTAACGCTAGTTTGGTCACAGTCCTTTTTCACTGTCATCCTAAACCTTGTGCTACAATGATCATTGTCCTCTAAATATTCCCTTACCTACACTTGATCTACTTGGCCCACATTATTTCCAAGTAACAGGTCTAGCAATGTTTCATTTCTTGTTGGACAGAACATCTATTGCTGTAGAAAATTCTCCAGAACACAATTTAGGAACTTTTACCCCCTCTGCCCTTTCCAGTATCCCATCTCAGTCTATATTTGGGAAATTAAAGTCCCCATTATAATTATTTTAAAACGTTTACACATCTCTACAATTTCCTTGAAGATTTATTCCTCTTCATTCTTCCATTTCTTGGTGGTCTACAGTCTACAGCGAACAATGTCATTGCACACTTTATTGTTCCCTAGCTCTAGCCAAATAGATTCTGTCCTTGAATCATCTGGGATCTCCTCTTTCTCCAGCACTATAATGTTGTCATAACCAATACCTCCAATCCCTCCTCTTTTCCTATCTTTTCTGAACATTTTGTACCCAGGAACATTTAACACTCAGTCCTGCCCTTCCTTGAGCTAGGTCTCTGTACTCACCGCAACATCATATTTCCACATGGCAATCTGCACCTGCATTTCACCAATCTTATTTGCTATAATCTGACCATTCACATACACACAGTCAAACCCTGATTCAGACTTCATTGATTTCCCCTTCTTCTACCCTACTCCCTCAAATTGCAAAATAAAAGCTTCCTGAAAGAAAACTGACATAGAAATTAAGGGGGAAAAACTGTGCTTATGATAGGTATCAAAAATATATTTGAGAACCTAGCTGACTTCGAATCATTCAGAGAAGCCATTCAAATTGGAATTGACCTTTAGACTAAGCAGTTTGTTCCAGCTGCTGCCTGCACAAACCAGTGTAACTCGGACATACTCACAGTTTATAAATAAAACATCTTTTTCTGGAACTTTTGGATTGCTGTTATCCTTTGTTTGTTGCTGCTCCCTTGGTCTTTATGCTTCACCAATTAACATACTGTTCCCTATTCTAATACTATCAGTCTCTCCCAATGTTTTGTGCACCATGGTATTCCTTTGCAATATTCTCTCGATTCCCACATCCCTGCCAATTTAGTTCAAAGCCCTGCCAACAGCACTACCAAAATGATCTGCAAACCTTTCAGTCCCAGTTCTGTTGAAGTGGAGCCCATTTGCCTTGTCTGCATGCTATCTTCCCCCAACCCAATCCTAGTGTCCCACAAATCTAAAGCCCTCCTGCACTATCATCCCAGCCATATATTATTCTGCCTTATCCTTCTATTTCTGCGTGCTTGCACATGACACTGAGAATAAGCCAGAGATTCAACTTTTTATTTCTTTACTGAGCTCCCACAATTCTGACTACAGTGCCACATCCCCTTCCTACCTATATTTTTGGCATCAAAGTGGACCATGAGCTCTGGCTATTCACTGTCCCCCAGAAGAATGTACTGTTACATCCTCATGATATCCTTTTTACTTAAATGATGAAAAGTATAGATAACGTTAACATTTTAAAGTAACTACTTAACTTGGGTAATGGGCACAGAAAACAAATGAAATACTAAAAAGCCTTGAGCAAAGTTAGAAATTAGAAAATCTTTTTCGGCTCAGGTAAATTATAATCTTGAAACAGATTTTCAAATAAAGCAATTGATTCAGAATAAGTTGACCCATTAAAAGGGCCTGAACTTTTATTGATTGAGCCAGGAGATTGAAGTTTACACAGTATTGGTATAACTTGTTTTTACAGGTTGAAGTAGGGTGAAGGTGAAAACAGGAATGTAAGGACTTTCAAAATTGAAATAGCTCTTCAGTCTGTCTGAATGCTTGCAAAAACTAATGCCTCGCAATTATCAACTTCTTCAAATATTTATTGAATCTTCCTTTTAATGTCTTTGACTATCTGCCCGCAGTTTTAGAATGAGTTTATTTACACATTCCATTATTCCCTTTGAAGTAAGATGGATAATTCAGTTAGTGAGGTGTGGAATACCTCTTCAAGGATTCCTTGATAGACTATGTTAGCATTGACTTTAATGCAGTGTGCCGAGGTTTCAAACAGCTTGTTTGATTAGCTAGTGATCGCCAACTAAAAGGGAGAACTTTACCTTCTTTGCAATCAAGAGTAACAGCAATGTGGGTCCCAATTCCACAGCTTATCTCATGGTCACTGCTGGCCCAAGGTCACTGTCCTTCCATCCTCGCACTTTTTTTGAATTCACTTGTGGGACATGGCATCACTGGCTGGCCCGGCCCTAGTTGTCCATGAGAATGTGATGGTGATCTGCTTTCTTGATCTGCTGCAGGCCATGTGCTATAGAGTCACAGAGCAATACAGCATGGAAACAGGCCCTTTGGCCCAGATTGATCCATTCTGACCATGGTGCCCACTCAGCTAGTTCCAATTGACTGTTTTTGGTTCATATCCCTCTAAACCCTTCCCATCCATGTACCTATCAACATGTTTTTTAAATGTTGCAATTGTACCTGCCTCAACCACTTTCTCAGGCAGCTCATTCCATATACACACCACTCTCTGCGTGAAGAAGTTGCCCCTCAGATCCTTCTTAAATCTATCCCCCCTCATTTTAAACCTATACCCTCTAGTTTTCAATTCCCCATCCCTGGAAAAAAGACTATATGCATTAATCCTATATGTACCCCTCATGATTTTATACACCTCAATAAGGTCACCCCTCACTTTCCTACATTCTAAGGAGTAAAGTCCTATCTTGGCCAACCTCTCCCTATAACTCAGAGCTACTACTCCTGGCAACATCCTCGTAAATCTTCTTTGCACACTTTCTAGTTTAACTATGTCTTTCCTATAACAGAGTGACCAAAACAGTACGCAATACCCCAAGTGCGGCCTCACCAATGACTTATACAACTGTAACATAACATCCCGACTGTTTTATGCAATGCCTCGACCGATGAAGGTCAGCATGCTAAATGCCTTCTTCAACACCCGTGACACCGCTTTCAACAAGCTATGTACTTGTACTCCTAGGTCTCTCTGTTCCACAACACTCCTCAGGATCTCAGAGATAGTAAGAACTGCTGATGCTGGAGTCTGAGATAACACAGTGTGGAGCTGGAGGAACACTACAGGAACAGAGGAGCAGGAAAGCTGACGTGTCGAGTCGGCACCTTTCTTCAGAAAAGGGTCTGAAGAAGGGTCCCGACCGGAAACGTCAGCTTTCCATCTCCTCTGATGCTGCCTGGCCTGCTGTGTTCCTCCAGCTCCACACTATTCCTCAGGATCTTACCATTTACTGTATAAGTCCTACCTTGGTTTGACTTCCCAAAGTGCAACACCTCACACTTATCTGTATTGAATTGCATTTGCCAATCCTCAGCCCGTTTCCCCATCTGACCAAGATCTCTCTATAATTTTTGATAATCTTTTTCGCTATCAACGATACTTCCTAATTTTGTATCATCAGCAAACTTACTAATCAGCCTTGTATATTCACATCCAGATCATTTATGTAAATAACAAATAACAAATAACAAAAGTCCCAGCACAGACCCCTGTGGTACACCACTAGTCACAGGTCTCCAGTCCGAGAAACAACCTTCAGCTAGCACCCTCTGCTTCCTACCATCGAGCCAATTTTGAATCAAATTAGCTAGATCTCCCTGGATGCCATGCAACCTAACTTTCAAGACTAGATTTCTGTGCAGGACCTTGTCAAAAGCCTTACTAAAGGCGATATAGACAACATCCATTGTCCTACCCTTGTCCATTCTCTTGGTTACGTCTTTAAAAAACTCTAAAAGATTTATAAGACATGACTTCCCATGCACAAATCCATGCTGACTATCCCTAATCAGACATTGACTATCCAAATGTTGGTTTATCCTGTCCCTCAGTATCCTCTCCAATAACTTGCCTACCACTGATGTCAGGCTCACTGGCCTGTAGTTCCCTGGCTTGTCTTTGCTACCTTTCTTAAACAATGGAACAACATTAGCCACCCTCCAGTCTTCTGAA
This sequence comes from Rhincodon typus, assembly GCF_021869965.1. Lineage (NCBI taxonomy): Eukaryota > Metazoa > Chordata > Chondrichthyes > Orectolobiformes > Rhincodontidae > Rhincodon > Rhincodon typus. The sequence goes on from NC_063345.1 coordinate 43,694,716, forward strand.
ATTTCACCTGCGGCTAAAGATGAAGCAAAAATCTCTGCAAGGACCTCTGCAATTTCTTCCCTAGTCTCTCACGATGTCCAAGGATGGACTTGATCAGGCCCAGGGGAGTTATCCACCTTCATGTGCTTTAAGGCTACAAACGTCTCCTTTCTGGTAATATGCATGTGGTCCAAAACATCCCCACTTGTTTTCCTTATTTCCTAGCATCCATGATTCTCTCCTCAGTAGACACTGATGAGAAATATTCATTAAAAATCTCCCCCATCTCCTGTGGCTCCACACATAGATGGCCATGCTGATCTTTAGGGGGACCTATTCTGTCCCTAGCAACCCTTTTATCTTAGTATAGCCATAGAACCTCTCAGGATTATCTTCAACCTTATTTGCAAGATCCATCTCATACCCTCTTTTTGCTCTTCTGATTTCCCTCTTAAGTGTGTCCCTACACTTTTTATACTCATTCAGGGATTCACTTGAGCCCGACAGTGTAAACCCAGTGTATGCTGCCTTCTTTTTCCTGACTAGAGCCTCAACATACTGTCCCTGGATTCCTAATATCACACTTTTAAAAGCCTCTCATTTGCCAGTCGTTTCTTTTCCTTCACCCATTCAACCTCTGCTAGATCCTACCTAATGGCCCCAAAATTGCCTTGCTCCAGTTTAGCACTTTAACCTGTGGATCTGTCCTATGTTCATTACTATGTTAAAACTAAGAGATTTATGGTCACTGGACTCAAAATGCTCTCCAACTGACTCTTCAGTCACTTGCTCGACCTCGTTTCCTAAGAGGAGGTCCAATGTTGCACACTCCTGAGTTGGGCCTCTACATATTGGTTTAGAAAACTTTCTTGGACACATTTGACAAAATCCATTCTGTCTGGGCCTTTTACACACTGGGTGTCCCAGTCAATACAGGATAAATGCATATTTGGAAGAAAATGGACTTGTTAGCAACAGGCAGCATGGTTTCATAAGGGGAAGGTCATGTCTCACCAACCTGATTGAATTTTTTGAAGAGGTGACAAAGATGATTCGTGAGAGTAAAGCTGTGGATGTGGTTTATATGGACTCCAGTAAGGTATTTGATAAAGTCTCTCCTCGCATTTTGGTATAAAAACTAAAATCACATTGGATTCAGGGTGGCCTGGCTAGATGTTTACAAAACTGGCTTGGTCATAGAAGATAGAGGGTCGCGGTAGAAGGGTGTTTTTCAGAATGGAGACCGGTAGCTAGTGGTGTTCCACAGAGGTCAGCCTTAGGTCCTCTGTGGTTTGTAGTATATATAAATGATCTGGGGGAAAATGTGGGTGGTCTGATTAGTAAGTTGATTGATGACATGAAGGTTAGTGGAGTTGCTGATAGTGCCGACGATTGTGAAAGGATACAACAGGATACGGATAGATTGACGACTTGGGCACAGAAATGACAGATGGAGTTTAAACCAGACAAATGTGAGGTGATACATTCTGAAGGATCAAATTTAGGTGCGAATTATACTGTTAATGGCAGAACCCTTGGGAACATTAACATACAGACAGATCTGGGCATGCAGGTCCACAGTTCCCTAAAAGTGGCAACACAGATGGCCAAAGTGATTAAGAAGGCATATGGCATGCTTGCCTTAATTGCCCGGGGCATGGAGTGCAAGAGTTGGCAAAACATGTTGCAGCTGTAGAAACCCGCTGTCAGGCTGCATTTGAAGTATTGTGTGCAGTTTTGGTTGCCGCATTACCATGGAAGCTTTGGAGAGAGCACAGAGAAGGTTCACCAGAATGTTGCCCGGTCTCAAGGGCATTGGCTATGAGGAAAGGTTAAAAAGACTAGGATTGTTTTCACTGGAAAGGCGGCGACTGAGAGGAGACCTGACAGAGGTCTACAAAATTATGAGAGGCATAGATAGGGTGGATAGTCAGAGGCTTTTTCCCAGGGTTTAAGTTTCAATTACAAGGGGGCACAGGTTCAAAGTGAGAGGGCAAAAGTTTAATGGAGACGTGCGAGGAAAGTTTTTAACACAGAGTGTGGTAGGAGCCTGGAATGCACTGCCAGAGGAGGTGGTCGAAGCAGGCACGTTGGTGATGTTGAACAGGCAACTTGATGGTTACGTGAATAGGGAGGGAATAGAGGGATATCGACCGAATAAAGACAGAAAGTTTGTTTTGTAGTTTAGTCAGGGCATGATGATCGGCACAGGCTTGGAGGGCTGAAGGGCATGTTCCTGTGTCATATTTCTCTTTTTTTCTTTTGTTCTTTTGAAATTAAAATCTCCAACCAATATTACTTTATTATTACTACAGGTATCCACAATTCCTCTATACATCTGCTCCTCTAGTACCCGCTGACTATTTGGGGGTCAATAATACAGTCCCAACAGAGTGACCACCCCCTTCTTGTTTCTAAATTCTAACCATATGGCCTCATTTAATGACCCCTTAAGAATATCCTCTTTAAGCACGGTTGTTACGTCCTCCCTTATCAAAAGGGAAACTCCGCCCCCTCACTTACTTGTACTTCTGTCACATCTGTAGCTTCTGTATCCTGGAACACTGAGCTGCCAGTCCCGCCCTTCTCTCAGCCATGTTTCTGTTATGGCTATAATATCCGAGTCCCCAGAGCCAATTAATGCTCTGAGTTCATCTGCCTTACCAGTCAGGCCTCATGTGTTGAAATGCACTTTAAACCAGAAGTCTTTACCCTCCCGTTACTGTGCCCCTGGGGCTATCCTGACCCATAGACCCACAGTGCCCTTTGGGAGGGAATTCAGGAATTCGACTCAACTATGATAAAGGAATGGTGATGTATTTCCAAGTCAGGATTGAGAGTGGCGTAGAGGGAAACTTTCAGGTGGTGGTATTCCCATGTATCTGATGCCCTTGGAGAGGGAGCTTGTGGATATGGTGGCAATCAAGCGGGCTGCTTTGTTTTGGATTTTGTCAAGCTTCTTGAATATTGTTGGTTCTGCATTTATCCGGGCAAGTGCGAAGTATTCCATCACACTCCTGACTTGTGCTTTGAAGATGGTGGACAGGCTTTGGGGAGTTAGGAGGTAATTTACTTGCTTCAGTATTCCTAGCATCTGACCTGCTCTTGTAGTCACTGTGTTCATGTGTTGAGTCCAGTTGAGTTTCTGATCAATGGCAACACCCAGAACGATAGTGGGGGATTCACTGATGGTAACACAATTAAATGTCAAAGAGTAATGGTTAGATTGTCTCCTATCAGAGATGGTTATTACCTGGCATTTGTGAGGTGCAAATGGCATTTACCACATTTCAGCCCAAGCCTTGATATTGTCCAGCTCTTGTTCCATTTGAAAATAGACTGCTTCGATATCTGAGGTGTCACTTCCTAAATGTTCACTGTCTCAGCATCTACTTGCAGCAGTTTGTTTTTATTTCTAGTCTTCAGAGTTTGCATTTTTTTTTGATCTCATGTATGTGGATACAATATCAAAAGCAAAATACTGCTGATACTGGAAACGTGAACCGGAAAAATCTGAGGTTTGGGGACAGGGAAGCAGAATTAAACTTTTCATCAGAACATACATTCACACACACACACACACACACACACACACACATCATGGGAAGCTCTTAAAATTCCTAGAATTCATATCACCTCTCTTCTAAAGGAGGACCAGAAAGAGCCAGCATTTGACAAAATTGTGTAGGCTTAACATCTTTAAGAACCCTGCAATGTAAATTGATTTCCCCTGTAGTGTTGAAAATCATTTTTAAAAAACCAATGAAATATGAGCTGGTCTTTTAGGCATTAGCAAAAATCTTTAAGATATAGTTTGAGCCCACAAATCATTTGATCACAATCAAACACTGCACTTATTCATAGAGTAAATATTGCAAATGCTGCCCTCACCTTAAAGCCAGAAGTGAAGTCCTACTTGTCAACTGGTATTGAAGAGCATTATTAAATATTAAAAGTTATAAAGATACAATTAGAAAACACGCTTGCATTACAAAGGGAATTTTTGGCAAAATCTGGCATTCTGGGACTGTAATCCTGTATGAACTGCCCAAAGTAGAATTATGAAATATATCAAAGCCTAAGAGAGGAGCCAATGTAGAACAGTCATCAATTAAGCCAACATTATACAGTATCGCCTGAAGCACTGTATCATAATAAATTCTTCTAAGGTAGTGCTGTCTTTTTGTCACTGGGCTACATTTTAGATTCAAAATTCCCTGCATTAGAATGCAGAGTTCCCCTTGGGTTTGGCAAATAAAAAAATACATGAAATAGAGCCAAATGTAGTCAATTGTCAGTTATTGTAAAACATTTTAACACAAGTACTGAAGTTCAATCACATATTCTTCTACACTATTTTATTCTGATTGCAGAAAATTTGCTATTTCTGTTTATTACTGTAGAATGGTGGTTTGGGTGGCTTAACGTGAAATACACAACATGCTGCATCATACAAATCAACAAGATCCGAGTAAAATTAAAGCTAAATCCATTTTTAAAAAATGGACAGTGCTGGAAGTTTACAGCAGGTCAGCTAGCAATTGTGGAGAACAAACAGCTATCATTTTAGGTCAATGACCATTCACCAGAACAGTGATGAATGTATAAGGATCATGAACTTTCCCAAGATTATTGATCTAAAATGTTAACTCCATTCTTTTCCACAAATGCTGCTTTTCCTGCTGAACATTTCCAACATTTCATGTTCTTAAATTTAGGAAGCTTTTAGTTTTAATCCAAGGTCAGTGCTGAATTAGCTGATCTCAGCATCAACAGAACATTACAATTTTCCCAATGCCACCAGATTAGGAAATTGGAAAATTTGCCACAATTCCCAATGCTGATTGCTATTGGAAGCTGCTTGTGTGTACCTTAAGTGAGAACAGGATTAGGATTAGGAAGACCTTCATTGCTGACACCATCTAGCTTATCACAACTGCTTGCTTCTAGAGGGCAGTATGAAAGAGCTGTTAGTACAGGTGCAAATGTCTGCTAACAAGAGTCAACACTGTCAGCAATGGTTAAGAAAACAAGAATAAAAATAACATATAAACAATACACGTGAAGAAATGAAAAAAAAGAAAAAGATGGAAATACGGTTAATGATTACTCAGTTACATTTTATTCATTTGAAAGCACTATTGAGCCTTCTCTGCTTACATCTGCTTTAAAACCGATTTGAAAGAATTTTCACCCTAAGTCTACCTTTAAGATTCATCGTCCTGATATCTATGTTACATTATATGCTGCACACGGTTTAAAACTTGGTAAATGTGTAGCTCTGAATTATTCTATGTACAGCAGTTCTATAGTATTACTCAAGTTGAACCACTATCCAAGTTGGTATGTCATGCAATATGTTTCACAAGCAATCTTTTGGTACACTATTTTCCTCATCTCCTCAGGCTTTGTATTATAGTCTTCAATTGTTCACTGTTGCTTATGTGTATCTAGTATCTGTTCTCCATGTGATTAGTTAAGCCTGTCTGTGGTTACTTAGAAAAAGAAATTGAATGGAGGTAAGCTGCTGGAATCTTGAGAGAACATACATTTCGAAAGTTTTGAAAGATTTTGCAGACATAGAGAGTGATGCGCCATCTCTGACTATCTTCAATATTGACAAAGAGGATGATGGAAACTAGCTTAAATTTATTGACTCCTGCATTTTTTTCTTTTTTCACAGAAAGATTCTCCCATTGCATTGTGAGAGATTGATAGGTTTCAGGGCTCCTAACCTATTTGTTTGCCAAGGGAATGGACAGTCCAGATATAGCAGTGATACATAAATAGGTAATACTGCCTCAGAGCAAAACGCCAGTAAATATTTGAGGATCGCAAAGAAGGCATGTCTACTTTTAACATGCTGGCTAGTGCATTTGAAAAGTACTTTAGGCCAAAGAAAACTGTGATGATTGAACATTGCATGTTGCAGCAGAGATGCCAAGCAGACCGTCATGATCAGTTACTACTGTGCCTAACTTATGGAAATGCTCATTAATTCACAAAAGAACATATGACTCAAGGCAAAAAAAAACTCATGCTTAAAGTGCTGCCACATTACAAAGGTTTACAGGTCAAGGGAGAGCTAGTGCTCCCTGGTGGTCTAGTGGTTAGGATTCGGCACTTTCACAGCTGTGGCCTGTGTTCAGTTCCCAGTCAAGGAATGAGACTTTGTGAATCTAAGGATGGCATGGTAGGCCAGTGGTTAGCACTGCTGCTTCATGGCATCAGGAACTCGGGTTCGATTCCACCCTCAGGCGACTGTGTGGAGCTTGCACATTCTCCCCATGTCTGCATGCATTTCCTTGGGATGCTCCAGAGTCCAAAGATATGCAGGTTAGGTGGATTAGCCATGGGAAATAGAGGGGTAGGGTATAGAGATGAGTCTGGGTGGGATGCTCTTTGGAGGATTGGTGTGGATTTGATGGACTGAATGGCCTACTTCACATGGTAAGGATTCTATGATGATCCTATGAACTTAACAGGTTCGAAATATGAAGGAGTCTTTTCCTGAGAGTGATGTGCAGTATGTGTATCCCATCACAAATGGTAAAACACCAACTAACTTGAAGGAATTCTTAGTGGGCATCTTAATAACATTTCTCATTGATGGTGGCACAAAAGTATCTTTTCTGAATCACATACTCTGCCATTATTTTCTACAACTCTTTCTCACTCCTATAACACTCTTAAGGCTACAATGAATCAATTATTCTGGTTTGGGAACAATCTCAGTTCCAGTCAGCTTCAAAAACATCTCAAAGAAACTTGGAATTTGGCATTGTGCACTGTCAGTGACACCAATCATTATCATGTGCAGCTCCAATGAGGTCTGCAAGTTGTAAGTCCAGGCCTATTGAAAAGGATTATTCCCATGTGCCTTTTGCCTCTAGCTATGTAGATCATAAACCTGATCATTTATTCAGTATTTTCAGATACTGAGGTGGCATTCAACTTACTTGAACACATTGGTGTCCACGGAAAGAATAAAACATAATCAGCATTTATCAGTGGTGCCCATCTGACTATTCCAACTCAATTTGACTCCTGATGACGACAAATGCTCAATTGTGGCATCAGTGATTCACTTTCCAGGGTAAAACATAACAGCAGCTCAAGTAAAAGCTATATTTAATGTCAAAGCTATTAATCTGTTTCCAATCCAGTCGAATATGAAAGAGTTGACATCGTCCTTTTGATGTTAAGATTAAGATAGCATCTCCAGTAGCCCTTATGCATGTAAAATTGTAATATCACAACAGATGCATCAGGAAATGTAATTGGAGCTGCACTGACACAATATGTTGAAGGAAGCAAATGACCACTTTTACATTGTGCCCATTGTTAGAAAGTGAATACAACTACTTGGCTGGAGAGCAGAAACTGAAACTGCTAGCCTGTATCCACTATGCTATAGCGGGTGGTTTCTAGATTCCAGGCAGAACTTAAAAAATAGAGCACATGAAGTTGCCATGGTCTCTAGCTCAGCAGGGAGGTTTTAGTCTGTAACTACGTATTCTGTAAAACCCAAGACAAGTCTCAACAAGCCTGGAAACACTGGCTGATGACTCCACTGTGTCATGTGACACACTTCTTAAAAGGACACTGTCTCAACATAACATGCACCAACTATATATACATGACAACAGCTGGTGAAAATGTGCTCATATATCTCTCTCAAAGAAAGTTCATTCTTTAAATTGACCACCAAACACTGACCACATTGTCAGCTACACCAGGATATGGATCTGATAGCTAAAATGCCCAGCCATATTTGGGACACGGCAATATGGTTTTGTAAAAGAGTGTAAGGGTCTGAAAGGGTTAATTGATGAGGAGTGCAATTAGCACTAAACAATATGATAATATCATAAGGATTCAGGCTGGGGAACAGGTTTGGACCTGGAAGGAGTAAGACTTAGCATCGATATCTCTCTCATAGTCCTAGTAACAATGTCTATCACACCAATGTAACTTGTACCTAGTTGCTATTATGCAGTAAACTACAAATTGTTTAAGACAAGGCCTTCTTCTTATTAGACTACTAAGTGGTTTTCTTCTAACACTGACCAAGCAATTGTTTGCTACCAGGAAAAAGGATGATGGCATCAAATCTACCAAATGGAACTTGCATCATGATGAATTGTAGTGAGAATCCATCATAGGACATAGTAATAAGAGTAGACCATTCAGCTTCTCAAACTTACACCGCCATTCTAGGTTATGGCTGATCATGTAGTATTTGGATGGAATGGTGGCTCAGTGATTAGCACTGATGCCTCACAGTGTCAGGGACCCAGGTTTGATTCTACCCTCACCCAACTGTCTGTGTGGAGTTTGCATATGCTCCCTGTGTCTGCTTAGGCTTTTTCTGGGTTCTCTAGTTTCCTCCCAAAAATGTGCAGGTTGAGTGGATTAGACCTGCTAAATTGCCCATAGTGTTTAGGGATGTGCAGGCTATGTGGGTTAGCCATGGGAAATACAGGGATTGGGTGGGATGCTCTTCAGAACGGTGATGTGGACTCAATGGGCCGAATGGCCTGCTTCCGCACTGTAGGGATTTTATGATTCTATTTTTGTATAGTGTTATTAATAGGGAAATCACTTCCATCATTGAAAATTACATGATCATCATGATTTCGCGTAAACTGCCAGATGAGAGGAGTTGAAGAAAAATTGACAACAAATGAAGCATCACTGAAAGTAAGCCAGTATCTGAAAACTGAGTGGCCTTGTGAAATAGAGGAACTATTGGTGCCATATTAGAGTACACAATGATCTTCCATTGTTTATTGACAACTTTATTGCATGCAGACCTCAAGGCGTGTGTATTGTACCTTGTCCTTAAAGGACATTTTGTGATTAAGATGTAGCAATGATCCCATAAAGCAATTTGGTGACCAACAATAGATCAGACTTAGTGAAAAGTCTGTTTAGCTGCTTCCTGAATTTCTGCAACCGACCAAATAGTCAACAAACCAACTACAAAAGTTCCAACTTGATACTTTTGCAGGATTTTGTTTTATTAATTTGTGGAATATGGACGTCACTGGCTGACCAGCATTTATTGCCCATCCTTAGATGCCCTTGAGAAGGTGGTTGAGAAGGTGGTGGTGAGCTGCCTTCTTGAACCGCTGCTGTCATTGTGCTGTATATTGACCACAATGCCATTAGAGAGGGAATTCCAGGATTTTGACCCAACAACAGTGAAGGAATGGGGATATATTTCCAACAGAATGATGAGTGGCTTGGAGGGGAACATGAACGTGGTGGTGTTCCCATGCCGAGACAACACAGTTGGAGCTGGAGGAACATAGCAGGTCAGGCAGCTTCAGAGGAGCAGGAAAGTTGATGTTTCAGGTCAGGACCCTTCTTCAGAAATTGGCTTTTGAAAAAAGTGTCCCGACCTGAAACCTGACAAGCCAATATGAGCAAGGGAACTACAGTTTAATCTTGGAGACTGACTTCAGGTCAGCTGACCAAATTACGACAACAAACTTGCACCAGCTCAATCAGGACCAAAGCAGAACAAATGATAATGAATACCAAAGCTTATCTGCTCAATAACAACACAAAATAGAATATAAGGCATTTGATAGTGAGCAGACCTGGATTTTCTGAGGATAATAATTTTGAGGATGTACTTCCTTTTCCGATGAGAAAATGGTGGAAAGGCAGTGTCTGCTGACACCTGCAATTGTGCATCCATGCTAATCCGAACACATGCATGATTCCAGATCTGATACATCATTGTGTATTCTCTACATACTCAAAGCTCAACTGTCTATACAATTCCTATACCCACTGCCAGTGCCCAAACATGATCGCCCTCAGCAGGTCTGGCAGCAACAAGAGAGAAACAGAGTTTATTTTCGAATTTGGTGACTCTTCTTCTGAACTTCAGAAGATGCATAGAAATAAGATGTGTTAGGCTATTAATGAGATGCAAATGCATGGAAATAAGGTAGTCACCACTTGTTAGTGAGATTCTGAAGTCGTTATTTTAACCTTAAGGGGAAAATCAGAAATTATTTTCTTGTCGAGATTTTGAGATTTTTCAATTTGACCATAATGTTCCCATTTTTCACCATTCCCCGCACCACTTAAGGGAGCTGGAAATTCATTAATTAAACCTGAAGATGGTTACTTGGAAAGAGAGACTGAAACAAGGTTAGCTGCTTGAAGTTTGAAAGAGCAGACAGTCAAAATTATCAAAAGAAGTTACTACACATATAGAAACTGATATGACTGGTATAATGACTATCCAAGCTTAAAATATGTCACATACTTCATTTTGCTGGGAAGGAGGGCAGAGACGAAAGAGATGAGAATGAAGTTAACTTGCTCCCTCATGCCTGAGCCTGTTTCTGTAGCACCAGAATCATTTTGAATTTTTTTTTGTCTTTAATAAAGTAATCCGTAAAAGCCTCTAATTGTCTTGGAACCACAAAGCAGGCCTGCACTGCATTCTTTCAGTGAGTGAAGGAGCTAAAAGCTCTGCTAAACTTTTGTTCTTTTATGTTTCCTTAATTAATATTCGCCGAAATGTTTAGGTGATTGCAAGTTGCTGAAGTTTGCTTCAATGAAATGTATGATAAATCCGTCAAACTGAACTCCAAAGCCAGGTGTGTCATTCAGCTACTATGAAAACAGAGAATGTAAAATATACCTATACAGTTAGCAAATATGAACTCACTATTTATTCAGTCAACATCATTTCCAATTTTAATCTGTCATTGATGGAAATTAAACATGAATTATTGATTTTCAAATTCCATCACCTGATTTGATTACCTGGGAATTTCATGGACTGAAATGGCTTTGATAAAAGGACATAATGCTGACTTAAAATAAGCCTAGCCTTAACTCGGCTTCATGAAACCAATGCGTTTTTTTACTAAAAGACACTGAAACTAATCAACCCAGCCAGCCATACAAAGGCCATATTCTGATATACATCTGTATGTTAGGTTTCACGTACAGTTACCAAGCTTGGAGACAATGTACTAAGTCATGGAAATGTACAAACCAAATTGTATTTCAAGAAACTGCTTTTGGCAAAGAAGGCGAGGTGGATTTTTTGAGTGCAAAACTGAAACTAGCTGGAGAAGCTAATAGGTTGGAGCTTTTCCCCGAGGTGAGGGGTGATCTTGTAAGGGTATATAAAATCATGAGGGCCATTGATACGGTACATAACCAAGGTCCTTTTCCTAGGCTGGGGTGGGGCTGAGTTCAAAACTAGAGGGCATAGGTTAAGGTGAGAGGGGAAAGATGTAAAAAGGACCTGAAGGGTAACATGTTCACGCAGAGGGTGGTGCGTATATGGAACGAGTTGCGAGAGTAAGTAGTGGAGGTGGGTACAATTACAATATTTAAAATGTGTCTGGGTATATGAATAGGAAGGAATTAGAGGGATATGGGCCAAATGCTGGCAAATGAAACTAGGTCAGATTGGGATGTCTGGTTGGCGCAGATGAATTGGATTGAAGGGTCTTTTTCCATGCTGCATGACTCTATGACTGTGATTCTATCTCCACATGTGTGGAAATCTGTAACATACTGCTCAATTTGCCCTGCTCCACCTCAAGGTACGCTGCACATGTACCTCACTGATTTGACTTAACATTAATACATGAATAAGAAATACATTATGGACCTTTCCATCAGTTACCCTCTAAACTAAACAGAAAATGTCAAAACACGTCCATTCCAATTATTTTAAAAAACAATATGGGAAGCCATAGTACTGCTAAACAATCTGTTGACATTGATTATCAAATTTTATAAGAGCAAATTCATATTCCTTCAAATTCAAAATATTATTGGAAGACTTAGAAATTCAAAATTTTTTTTTCTTCTATTTATATTTCTTTCTCTCTCTTTATTTTGAATTCTGTACGTAATCTTTCACTGAATGAGACATGCACTTCCTCTTTCAGACAGTGTAGCAACAAAACAGCCTAACCAGCAAATATGACATCAAGTTACCAAAAGTGGACAATCATACCATGGCCTAGGAAGCCAGAAGGTGTAGAATAGAACTAGGACCAATCTTGCATACTTTTATAAGACTGAATTTACAGAGATACTTGCCTGGATTATGTCAGTCTGCTGGGGCTGGTAACAGGTTGTAGGAGGCCTCATAAAATGTCAGCAAAACAAGAGTCTGATATTTTCCCATCGCTTTTACTTATCCTCTTCACACAAGCCCTAGATCACCAATAAAGCATTAGATTCAGATGACTAATAATACCATTGGTTGCAGGTGAAAAGCCCATGAAAATTTTGGATGCACCTGTAATGGACAGTACCACTCATTCGTCCTTGAACAAGTCATCTGCATCATTATATTTGTCCTTAGCAATTAAAAAATGTGGAAACTCTTTCAACATTTTCTTCAGTGAAAATTAAATCAACTGTAAAATTTAAAGTTGTGCTTCCTACAAGTATCCAGTCACTTATTGCTGGATTTTCTCAAATTTGGCAATGCGTTTTGAAAACTAGTTCCTTTTGCCGGGTCAAAATCCTGGAACTCCTTCTTAACAGCACTGTGTGTGTATGTACGCCAAGTGGACTGCAAAAGTTCAAGAAGCACACAATTACCTTTTCAAGGGACATTAGGGAATGGAACAAGTGCTGGCCTAGCCAGCAATGTCCACATCCCATGTAAGACTAACAAGAAGTAAATGCACAATATTTTCTAATACTTTGTTTCTTTGATAATTAATTATATTCAATTCTATATTATCACAGAAGGTTTCACAAAGGTAGAAATATTGAGCCACTGTAGTCTCAGAGATAGGATGCAGAGCATGAACATACCCTTTCTCATTTGTACAACACCCAATCCACAGAAAAGTGCTATAGCAATCTACACATTCCCATAGTGTTCCAATGTGTTTCCAGTTTATCAGTTTCTTCTGAAGTGCAGTTATTGTTATTTACAGATAAGCGCAGCAGATAATTTTCCTAGATGGTCCCACAATCAACAATTTTCGACAAGCCATTTACTATAGATTGCAGTGCGTAAGTTGATCTTCAAATCTTCACAAGAGTCCTTTTAAAATGTAGGTTGACTTAAACATCAAGTAGAAGTGTGAACCACTAGTGTTAGTGTTGATCACCATTTTGAAACATGAAACACATCACACCATAATTCAAACTATTGTGTCACATTTTATTTAATGGGACATTATTACAAGGATAGTTCCACACTAATCAAAATATTTTTGAAACAGACATATTCACCATCTATGCAATCCAATCCAAAGAATTAATCAAATTCATCCAGAGTCCTGATGACTATGCCACCATCATATGATCCCATTCTGCATCAGATGTGGCACTTTCCATTAGAAATTAGCTATCCATGACAAATCATCTTCCTTGCCATCCATTGCACATCTTTTGAATGATGTGAACATTTATTTGCTGGACATAGCAAAATACTTATGTTTTTCATCCATGTTCCTGCTATGACATAATGGATATTCGTGTTTTTGATGCTGTCACGTAACAAGTCACTAGAAACTGTTCATTTTGTCATTGAGGTCTTTGGTAGTCTTTGACAGGAGTTGGCCGTGCGCTGCAACACTAAACATTTTCATTTCATGAAGTGACTACAGCAACAAGCAGTTGATGTGACATCTTTGCTGGATATAGGTTTGATTTGATCCATTTAAGTGCATATGTACATATTACATTGTCAGTTCTGATGATATTCAAGAACCCATTCTGATACATGCTTCTCAAGATCAAGCTAGTGGCTAGCCCCTGTTCTTATGGTGCATTCAATCTTGAACATCACCTCTTCCTTGTTCACGTCAGTTCTTCACTAAAGTTGAATTCCATTGCTGAATCAGTTATTTGAAGGGTTACCAAATTGATGACTTTTAGCTTGAAGCCAAGTTCATACTCCAGTTTTGCCAGGGGACCCATTTCTGTTCATTGGCCACCCAAATGCAGTCTGCTTCGTGTAAGGATGACTTAGACTCATATTGCCTGTTTGATCCCATGCATCAAACTCGGAAGTGTGTATAACCCAAAACAAGTCACCGACTCGCAGAAGTGTTATGGCACAGCGAGAGGCCATTTGGTCCATCATGCTCCACCAGCTCATTAAATATGCGTCATTACCTACTGCCTATTTCCTGCTTTCTCTTCATGCCCTTGCACATTATTTTTATCCAAATAATCATCAATGCATTCTTCAATACCTCAACTGAGCCGGCCTCCACACACTTCCAGACAGTGCAACAGTTTCTCCCTACCTACTCTATCTAGCCTGCTTATGATTTTGAAAACATCTATCAGATCTCATCTTAGCTTTTTTTCTCTCCAAGGAGAGCAGTCTCAATGTCTTCAATCTATTTTTTTCAACATGTTTCTAAACTGAAAAATTGAGGCCATCTCCTGATGCTAGTAATGCCCTAAAAAATGCCATTATTAACCTGAAAATTGAGAGGTCACTTAATACCATGAGAACTGTACATTCTTAAATATGGATCCTGGCTCCAAACAATTCGGTCAGCTTTGATGTCAGATTGTCTTATACACCACGCTTTTGCGGTGCTTGTTATGAATGCTGACTAGGCTACCAGAAGAATTTCCTGCACGGTGCCAGAGAATCCACAAGGCTGGGCAGACATGGCTTTGGCTTCAGGCCTTCACCAAAGGACAGGACTACCTTAAGTAAAATAAAAATCAACTCTGCACTGAAGTGTTGACATAGTTTACATACTGAGGTCCTGGAGCCAGCTTGAACTCACAATTGATGCGAAACCAGAATGTTTCCACTGAAACATTGTAGGATGTAATTCTAATTTGATAGATAATAGTTTTTGCAGAACAAAGGGGAGATGGTAGTGTAGCGGTACTGTCACTTGAACAGTAATTCAGAGGCTCAGACTAATGCTTTTGGGACATCAAATCCCAGTATGGCAACAAGTCAGAATTTAAATTCAATTAATTTTAAAGATCTGGAGTTGAAAGTGAGACTTAATAATCGTGACATAAATTATCATCAATGGTCATTTTGTTTGAAAAATCTGGTTTACTAATGCCTTTTAGAGTAGGTAATCTGTCATCTTTACATGACTTGGCCCACAGGTAATACCAAACCCACAGTGACACAATTGACTCAACTGCCCTCCTAAGTAACCTAACAAGCCACTCAGTTCAAGGAAAATTAGGGATGAGTGACAAATCAAGCCATGAAATAATACATTTCAAGAAACATTTACAATTCAATCTAGAGTCAAGTAGTGAGAAGAAAAATGGCAGAGAATCTACTCAGCATGTGGAGGAACAAGAGGATATTGCCACAGTAATGGTAACTTAACATATAGCATTTTCATCCATGTTTTACGCTACTGAGCCTCAAAGGAAGAACCAAGGCAAGAGAGGGGAGTGGGAAGGGAGAGCAGCCAGGGAGCACCCAAGCTGGAACAGCTGTTGTAAATGACAGGAATCTGTAGAAGACTTGTGGCATGGCAGGTTCAGACATATGGTATTACCTTCCAGCAAAAATCCGAGATTATTACTATTGTTCTGAATCATCACAACCACGCTCGACAGGCATATGACACATCAAATACATTGGGATCTTGATCATTTGAAGGCATTGTACTGGAGACAATGATTGTAATTCCAATTCCATTTTCTCTCTCTACAGAGTCGTGACATCAACTGACACTAGCTCAGTATGGAAACTTTTGACAAATGCTTACTGATCCAAAACATCAAATGCAAGTAGAGTTGGCAGGAAAGGAACAGCAAAGAGACAGCCAAGACTGCGAAGTCAATGTTTTTTTCTGTACTCTACAAGCAAAACATTAGCACCATATTGGCTATCACTATATTATTGAAGATAATTCAGAATCAAAAGATTTTTATGGCATGCTGCAATTGTCGAATGATCATTGTAATGAGCCAGCTGATGTTAAAACTGGACATGTCAGATTAGAGAGTGAAACCTGGCTTGATATCATAGGTTTTATTTTTGCTACTGGTTTATCATGGTGGTCAGTCATTAAATGTATTCACAAGAGGCTGCCAATGTATTTTTAACAGAAGAACATAAATGTGTATGATACACATAAAAGTAACAGCATCAAAGGGTGCCTGAATAATAGATATTAATGTGCAGGATCACCTAAACATCTAGCTTCATGCAATATATAATAGTTAAAATGTGGAATCTTACATGTTGTGTGACTTCCATCTATATTTTCGATATCCATCTATAACTCTTTGTAACAAAAACAAAGTTGCAGGAAAAGCTCAGCAGGTCTGGCAGCATCTGTGGAGGAGAAAACAGAGCTAACGTTTCGGGTCCGGTGACCCTTCCTCAGAACTGATGGTGGCTGGGAAAACGTCAGTTTATAAGCCGCATATGATACCCCTTCCCTCCTTTAGACATATGTAAATTTGTTCCGCAGACTTTTCGCCCACACACTGCTCCAGGGTTCACTGCTCACACTGTTCCAGGGCTCGCTGCTCACACTGTTCCAGGGATCACAGCCCACACACTGCTCCAGGGTTCACTGCCCACACACTGCTCCAGGGCTCGCTGCTCACATTGTTCTGGGCCTCGCAGCCCACACACTGTTCCGGGGCTCCCTGCTCACACTGTTCCGGGCCTCGCAGCCCACGCACTGCTCCAGGGCTCGCTGCTCACACTGTTCCAGGGCTCACAGCCCACACACTGTTTCAGGTTTCACT
>NC_063345.1:43711426-43711933 GCF_021869965.1 Rhincodon typus
GGGTTCACAGCCCACACACTGCACCGGGGCTCACAGCCCACACACTGCTCCAGGTTCACTGCTCACACTGTTCCGGGGCTCACAGCCCACACACTGCACTGGGGCTCACAGCCCCCACACTGCTCCAAGGTTCACTGCTCACACTGCACCGGGGCTCACAGTCCACACAGTGCTCCAGGGTTCACTGCTCACACTGTTCCGCGGCTCGCTGCTCACGTTGTTCTGGGGCTTGCTGCTCACACTGTTCCGGTGCTCGCTGCTCACACTGTTCCAGAGCTTACAGCCCACACACTGCTCTGGGGCTCTCTGCTCACACTGTTCCAGGGCTTACAGCCCACACACTGTTCCAGGGTTTACAGCCCACACACTGCTCTGGGGCTCACAGCCCACACACTGTTCCGGGTTTACAGCCCACACACTGTTCCAGAGCTTACAGCCCACACACTGCTCTGGGGCTCGCTGCTCACACTGTTCCCGGGCTTACAGCCCACACACTGTTCCAGGGTT
>NC_063345.1:43711943-43732854 GCF_021869965.1 Rhincodon typus
GCTCACACTGTTCTGGGGCTCACAGCCCACACACTGCTCCAGGGCTCGCTGCTTCCCTGCGCTTTTCTGGGGGTCACAGTCCATGCACTGCTCCAGGGCTCGCTGCTCGCGCTGTTCCTGGCCTCGCAGCCCATGCACTGCCCCAGGGTTTGCTGGAAAAAGCAGACAGGAAAATAAAAGAAAAGAAAGGGAAAAGAACCGGCAGGTCAGACAAATAGGTCAAAGGGTAGCGAGGGGCGTTAGCATTAAGAGATTGGAGTGGATCTCAGCAAGCAGCGTAGGATCTTGTCATCAGGTACTTCATGGTTTTGATGAGCAACTGTCTTACCCCAGTATAGCCTGCCTGGGTTTGCCTTTGCACCCCTATCCCACTGTTGGGTAGAATTTTATCTCCAAAGCTATGGCGAATCTGATGGCAAGGGGACATTTAATTAGGT
This sequence comes from Rhincodon typus, assembly GCF_021869965.1. Taxonomy (NCBI): domain Eukaryota; kingdom Metazoa; phylum Chordata; class Chondrichthyes; order Orectolobiformes; family Rhincodontidae; genus Rhincodon; species Rhincodon typus. Next base: position 43,712,381 of record NC_063345.1, read on the forward strand.
GGGATGTTGGTGGGTGGAGACCCAGCCAGCTTCCTATCTCTGCTCCAATTAAGTCCACGACAGAAATGGCCTTTGACGTTGGTATTTATACTGCAGCAGGCAAAGAGCTCACCTTGTGGGATGCCTGAAAAGCAAACTCTCTCTGGTTCCTTGTAGGCTACTGGGAGTTCCCTTGTACAAAGTATGGGAGGAGGTCCTTAATTGTCCACTTAATGGCTTCATTTGCTGGTGGGGTAGGAAGATCCTTCAGGCCTGAAAGCTGCCATTTATACAGAGTTTGTGAAGAAAGTTGCTGTCTTTGAGCATTTAAGCCTGAACAAGCTTTTATTAATTAGACCACTGATCCGAGGATGTCTGCTGTACATCCCCAAGAAGGTCAGCAGTGAATCTTGCACAATTCCAATGCTAGCAGCAGCCATTTATCAGGAGGGAGCTGAGTGGAATCCAGCAATTCCCTTCAGGATTCTTGACATAGACCCATAATCAGGAAGTATAATTTGCAAGTTCCACAATTTTAATGGTAGATTTTTGTGGTCCCTTTAAAAACCATTGGTTCAGCTACATGTGAGCTGGGTTAACATGCTTGTAGCCAGCTCCACACCAGATACATTAAGAGATGCCTAATTTTAGGAAGAAATGTTAAAACAGGTGTCGGACCCCAGGTTTGCATATGCAAAGGCTCTATTTTCATATCAGCCCGAAGACCTGAAGGCCAATATCTTTCCAATATGTTGGGTAGTGTTCACAGACTACCCTGAATATGTTTAACTACCTATTTTAAACAACAAATTTCATTACTAAAGTGCCTGTAATGTATTAGAATGCCCTAATGGTCCTTTTCGAGGGTCTAATCAGACAACATTTGACACCAAACCAAAGAAGGAGATGGTAGGATTGGTGACCACAAGCTTCAGTAAAGTGGTAGAGTTAAAGACAGGAACAGGACCAAGGAGGTCTAGAGAATGTTTTTCTGGAGAGGAGGGCCTAGGTGGTTGAAGGCAAAACTAGCAGTGGATGCAGATTCAAGGAGCCAGGATTGAAGGAACACAAAGTTCTCAGAAGGTGGTAAAGCTGGAGAAGGCTGCAGAGGTCGGGGTCAGAAAGAACAGAGACAGAGAGAGAAATGATGTAGATGAGAATATGGCAGGCAGGGGGAGTAATAAGTAAGTTTATGGATGTCACAAGGTTTGGCTGGGTAGTTGGCAGTGAGGAGGAAGATGTTAGAGTACAGGAGGATATAAATAGATTGGTCACATGGACAGATCAGTGACAGGTGGAATTTAACCCTGATAAATGTGAGGTGATGTACTTTGGAGGAAGGAACAGGGCAAGGGAATACTCAATGAATGGCAAGACACTAAGAAGCTCAGAAGAACAGAGGGATCTTGGTGCATTTCCACAGATCTCTTAAATTGGAAGGACAATAGGGCAGTTAAGGAGTCATATAGTATGCTTGCCTTTATCAGTTGAAATACAGGGAGGTCATGTTGGACCTGTACAGAATTTTCATTAGGCAATGGCTGTAGTACTGTGTGCAGTTCGAGTCAGCACGCTATTAGAAGGATGTGATTGCACTGCAGCGGGTGAAAAGGGGATTCAGATGAAAAGAGCCCTGATAAGCTTGGGTTGTTTTCTTTGGAGCAGACAAGGTTGAGGGGTGATCTGATAGAGGTGTATAAGATTATGAGGGGCACGGACAGGGTGAATGGAAAGCAGCTATTCCTCTTAGTTGAAGGGTCAGTAACAAAGGGACATGATTTTAAAATGAAAGGCAAGAAGTTTAGAGGGGATTTGAGGAAAAATTGTTTCATGCAGAGGGTGGTGAGAGTCTAGAATGCACCACGTGGGAGGGTAGTTGAGGCAGGAAACCTCACAACATTTAAATAATACTTCAATGAGCACTTGAAGTGTCATATCATCCAAGACTGTGGACCTAGTGAAGGAAAGTGGGACTAACATAGTTGGTAGTATCCTTTGGCAGTACAAACCTGATCAGGTGAAGGGTCTCTTCTGTACTGTTTGACTCTGCGACAAATGTTATCAGGTAGTAAATGATAAAGATCAACAAAATCCAGGATATGCTTGAGATTAAAACTATTATATTAGAACAGTTGCAAACTTTCAAAAGGTTAACATGGGGCTAGAATCACATTGTTCAAAGTAAAGTGTGAGTAACTAAAGTTAGCTTCAAGATAGGATCTTGGAGGCAAAATTCCTCCACTCATTAAAGTTACAGACGAGTGACAATTGATGGGAAAATTTTAAGTTCTTCCCGGCGCACTGAGTCTGAATGGATTAAATTATGATTACATGAGCAAATTCTGTGCAGAATGATATTTAATTGATCAAATGTTCATTTACATATTTATGTAAAACACTCTCTCGTTGCTTAACCATGAAAAAGGTTGCTGAGACATTTTAAATTCAAAAACTATTCTCCTCTCAGGTTATATTGATGAATGAAGTGTCAGTACACAAAAGTTGTAACATTTTATTAGTCAATGTTCTAAGCAGTTTAAATTTGGCATATTTGAATTTTTATGCTAATAGAATATTGTGTTTAATAAAATAGTATATTCAACATGTCTCAGCAGCATACCCAAGTAGTCCATTCTGTTACCATTTGCTGATAAACAATGATTTATTGGAGCTATATTTCATGATATTTACACTGTTTGATGGTAATAACTCAAAGGTCTGCAGTGCTGTTAGTGCAGCAGACTTTGGACTACTACCGGGAATAAATCCCATTCATGATCATAATTCCAGGTTCTGATACAGCATGCCAGGACAGGCCTCCCGATTTCTGACAATATTCAAGTTTTTGTCATTTGCTGTTTGATCTCACCCTTGTCAGAATCCACCTCTGCCTCTCCCAAAAAGAATACAAAGTGAATACATCACTTACAAAGCTGCAGGCACACTTGTGAATTAACACCTGCATTTTGTTGTGTTTCCAAATCAAGTTAATGATTTATTAGCCTATATCACACTATTAGAGAAGTGTATGAAATGTTAACAGGTTCCACAGTAAATCATTAGTAATGACTATTCCCTTCGCCAGTTCCTGAATTGGGGCCAACTCATATTCAGTTATCATTAAAGTTTTGCTTTTGTGATATTCTCAGTCAGGATTGTTAAAAGTTGCTGAACCATACCCCTACAATTTTATTTTATTATACCCATGATGCTTTGCCAAGTGCTAAAAAACAAAGGCTGACAAGCAAGAGTAGAAGAATTTTGAAGTAGTAAATCAAGCAATTGTGTAACATGGCGGGTAAGTTTTGCTGGTTAGTTTTTCTGAAAAACTCATATTAGAATTTTGCAAGAAATAGTGAATAAAACCAATTCTGACAATGTCATGAATTCAGAACAATCAAAGGAAATTTTTTGGCAGGGTTTGTTATGGGTAACACTTGTACATTGGAACAAATCACCTAGCTGGCCTGCAGGTCAAGGAGTAATTTGAGAAAGAGTTAGAATATGGTTTAAAACTGGAGCAAAAAATTCTACCAATTCGGGCACATTGTAATGTAATAATGCTTCAGAAAGGAAGATTATGCTTCATAAACTTGATCAGTCCCTTTCAAGAAGAAGTGACAGATGTGGTGTAAGAAATACAGTGAATTGGTGTACATTATCTTCATGAAAGTCATTGGCATGATACCACACAGGGTACCTTTGGAAAAGATTAAGGATTTTGGAATTGGGGTGAGAATTTATCTTTGTTTGTAGGGGCGGCACGGTGGCTCAGTGGTTAGCACTGTTGCCTCACAGCACCAGGGACCCAGGTGTGATTCAACCCTCGGGCGACTGTCTGCGTGAGTTTGCACATTCTCCCCGTGTCTGCGTGGGTTTCCTCGGGTGCTCCGGTTTCCTCCCACAGTCCAAAGATGTGCAGGCTAGGTGGATTGGCCATGCTAAATTGCCCATAGTGTTCAGGGATTGTGTAGATTAGGTTGGTTACAGAGGGATGGGTCTGGGTGGGATGCTTTGAGGGTCGGTGTGGACTTGTTGGGCCGAAGGGCCTGTTTCTACACTGTAGGGATTCTAAAAAAAGGATAAATTGGACTAAAACTGATTAGAATGTGGCATAAAACAGAGAATAGGGAGTAAAGACAGTTTTTCAAAGCGATTGGCAACAGATAGTGAAATGTCAAAGTGTTATATTTCTGTTTACCTTACATAAGTGATTTGACAACGGATCTCTCAGGAATGGTGACGTTAAACAAAGAGTTGAAGATAACCAGGTTCTAGTGACTACCACAGCAGAAGATTGATTGATTGATTGATCATTGTCACGTATACCAAGATACAGTGAAACATATTGTTTTGCACGTTACACAGATCAGAGAGATCAGAACTAACATTTGAGAGGTCCATTCAAGAGTCTGAAAATGACGGGAAAGAAGCTGTTCTTGAATATATTCATACATGTATTCAAACTTTTATATCTTCTGCGCAACGGAAGAGAGTGAAGACAGTATAACTGGAAGGGTTTTTGATTATGTTGGTTGCTTTCCCGAGACAGTGGGGAGTATAGATAGAGTCACTGGATGGAAGGCTGGTTGTGAGTAGAACAAATGGAGTGATGTAAGCTTTCAGAATGAACTTTTGTCTTTCTTTTTGATTAATTTGCTGAATATTCAAAGAAATTTTGGTGGGAATACAAATCAAAATAAATGGACAATGCCTGGGACAGGTAACACAATTTAAGTACCTGTGATATGAGATTTGTATTGATCCATTCAGGAAACAGATCCCTACTGGACAGATTATCCTGCTCCATCAGTGATCAATATCCACCACAAGACAGTGAGAGCCCCAAATGTCCTTGAGGGTGAAGATCAATGTCCCAGCTGTATAAAAATGGAAAAGAGGAATCCTAAGGGCAGTCACAGCCAAACTAGAAAATCTTCACACATCCATCTCAATTTCAGAACACTGAAAGCAAATAAAGTCAGGCATGCTAGATTCCTGTCTCAAGCCATTGAGTTCAAGCATTTTTATTGCCAGGACTGGTTCCACACAAATAATGCTCAAATATGTGATCACCAGAAAAAGAAAACAAGTAGTCCGAATTGCCTGGCAAAGCAACCAAGGCTGCAACTCAAGTAGGCAACATAACAATAGCTGGAGACTCTCAGAAACAGTCTCAAGATGTGACATGAAGACATGTGAAATCTTTTTTGAAGTCATCAAGACCATCTATTGACCAAAGTAAATGGACAAAATCCCTTTCATTTACGGGAATTTTTACCATGTTAACAATGATAATGCCATTCATAAGAGCTCAAAAGAATATTTTGAACATCTCCACAACCATGAATTGACAGTGGCAACAGATAGCCTCTAGGCTATCCTACAGTGGTCCATGATAATATCTATGGATAAACCACCATAGATGGGACAGCTGCAACAAGAAATCAAACAGATGAAAAATAACAAAGCCAGTGGCTGTAACAGTACTGCTCACAGAACATTGGGGCTGTCAGTCAAGAACATACAATGAGGCTTCAGTGATTTTGTGGTACAGTGTCCCTGCCTTTTAACCAAAAGGCCTGGGTTCAAATCCCACTTACTCCATAAGTGTGTAATACCATCTTTAAATGGGTAAATTAGAAAAGATCTATTGAGGTTTTCAGAATATATAATGAGGCTTTAGGGCTCATGTGATGCAGTTGTAGTGCCTCCACAGCTGGGTCAGAAGGTCATTCCCATTTCCCCCACTCATGTGTCATAACATATTTGAACAGCTTGATTAAAAATATTCACATAATGAGATTTGACTAAGAGCCAAGACAACGATTACACTGTTGAACACCCGATAGGCGCTAAATCTGAGTAACTGATAATTGAATGAAATATTAGATTGGGTGGACAATGTTGGTTTTGAACGGTTGTTTGTGCACACTTTTATTTCAAGTGTGTCCCCATGATGAGACTATATGGTCAATGACAAAGGGATAGTAAAGTGTGGCTCTGTTTGTAGAATGGAGATTTCTGGTTGTACTTTGTGGAACTGTAGTTGAATGATGCTCTAATCAACAACCTGGTTGCATAGGATTTGTATTGACTGCCTACTCCCTGGCTTAGTACCTCTCCTCCTACTACTGCTGCTGTTTCTCTGGCAAATTTCCATAATACTTGGATTGTGAAATGTAGAGAATGCACACAATACTCTTGGATTAGGTTCAGGTAAGACAAATGCTTCTGGAAGACTTGAACTGGATAAGATTTCCTGCTAAGAGCCCTTCTCCCCTCCCTGTCTGCCCAATGTAAGCAGCTTGTCCTCTTTATTGCAGCATCTGCTCTGTGTCCCTGTCAGGGTATGGTGATTGTAACTGGAAACAAAATGGTCTGACCAGAACACTTGAATTCAGAACCAAGGCCTTAACCACATACTTCACCAACTTAAAAAAAAAGTCTTAAAGTCACTAGGCACTTTTATAAAGTAGAAAATCTTCACACATCCAACTCAATTTCAGAACACTGAAAACAAACAAAGTCAGATGTTTTCTTCATTTTCTGAAGAAGGGTCTAGACCCGAAACGTCAGCCTTCCTGCGCCTCTGATGCTGTTTGGCCTGCTGTGTTCATCCAGCTCTACACCTTGTTATCTCAAAGTCAGATGTATCTGAGTTTTAAAAGAGGGTGTAAGTTAGAACGACAAGTTTAAAAATTTCATCATTGATGTTAAATGAGCATTAATTTCTGACTAATGTCAGTCAATCTCTGCATACATATATGGCTACTATCTACCTCACTGACATCCTCAAAGCGACATTCAGCATGGGGTTGTGCCCTGTAACATGGACATCATTTTGCAACCAAAATGACAACCATAGCACCAAAGCAGCTGGTGTAACGGAACTCCATTTTGTAACCAGTTTGTTTTAAATGGTTGAGGGACACAGATATAAGGTTAAATGTAACAAAAACTTTATACGAAAATACTATGCCAACTTTTAAGAATAAATGTGGAATTCTCTGCCACAAAAAGCTGTTGAGGCCAAAACATTGAATGTTTTTAAGAATTTCACGGATAAAGTTCTTAGGATTAAAGGGCATAGGAAGAAACTAGGAACAGGTACAAATGGTTAGTCGTGATCATAATGAATGGTGGAGCAGGCTTAAAGGGCTAAATTGTCTACTTCTGTTCCTATTTACTGTGTCAATGGTTTTCTGTTAGATTGGTGAAGGAAAGGCGAATAAAGAGATAGAGGGAGAGGCAGGAAAACAGAATGAGGGGACTGCTGTTTGTATATGGTTTAAACACCAATACAGACTTGTTGCATGGAATATCCTGTTTCTGGATTGGAATTGCTTTGAAATTTTCATGGCTTTCATCATTGTTTATTTTACACTGCACAGTCTAGTGATGCACCAATCTGCTAGTGCTTCAATTTTAAAATTCTGATCCATATTTCCAAATCCATCCACAACCTTGTTTCTCCCTGTCTCTGTGATCTCCTCGAGCCCTACAGCCCTCAAAGAGCTGTGCATAGTTCCAGCTCTGGGCCATTACACATCACTCAGTCTTTTCACTCCACATTTGAGGCTGTGTCTTCTAAACTCTGGAGTTCCTTCACAAAATCTCTGAGGATCACCTCATGGGGAGGCAGTAGCCTAGTGGTATTATTGCTGGACTGTTAAACTGAATACCCAGGTAATGTTCTGGGGACTTGGATTCAAATCCCACCATGGCAGATGGTGGAATTTGAGTTCAACAAAAATCTGGAATTAGGAGTCTAATGAAGATCATGAATCCATTGTCAATTATTGGAGGTAAAAAAAAACATCTGGTTCACTAATCTCCTTTAGGGAAGGAAACTGCCATCCTTACCTGTTCTGGCTTGCATGTGACACCAGACCCACAGCAATGTGGTCGACTCTTAATATTTTGCTCAATGTCAACTCCAATTTTTGTCATAAAACTCTTTTCTCAAGTGTCTTGGAATATTTTAGTAGATTAAAAACGATACACAAATGCAATGTTGTTGTTTGCTAGATGGTCTGTGGCATGTAACCAGCTGTTTAAAGTTGCATATTCGTAAAGTTTTCTTTATCAGTAACCAGCGCTTGAATTTCAGAACTTAGCAATTATTCAATAAGAAACTGTGACCATTGTGCCCAAAATAAATCACCAATTTGATACATTTCATGGCTGAACAATAGTGGAAGGAAAGTAAAGGACATCTGCTAGACTTTTAGAGAGAACTGTAGATTGCAATTGTAGGAGGAAAGAAAGACAAATCATGAGCAGTACAATAGAAATTTGAACTCCCACAGCAGTCATTGCCTGGAATTTTAGTAACAAATGAGATCTGACTCCTCCACGAAAATGATGGACGACTGTAAAGGTCTGGGAACTTTATTCATGAAAGCATTACACACATTTATGTTATGTAACTGCCTGAAATAGAACATTCATCTCAGGTCTGTGGATTATCTAGATTTTATTTAGGATGGATAATAGTTCTTAGAATGTGTCAGTCGTAGTGTCTTTTCATGCAACACGAGAACAATAAGATCTTCAGTTTATTTTAATAGACCCCCATTAAGCCCTGTGCGATGTGGTGAATATCTCACTAGGTTGACAGTTTATCTGTAAAGAGTTGTTTGACATTATGCACTTCTCCCAGCTCTCCATCTCCCAGTGAAAAAATTTCTAGTCTTTTGTTGAATTTATTAAATATTAACGAGGCCAATATATTTGTTTTGTATTAGAAAACTGATTTCATTTTAGAATTTATCATCTTTTTTTGAAGCAACTGTTTTCAATGTTACAGCACATAACTTTCACAATAGACTTGAATTGTGATAGCTAAACAACATAGGTAATGTATATATGTACTATTTTATGATAGAACTATTTAACAAAAGGCCACAACTCCTTTCTGAATCATTGAATCTGGGAAATCTCAACCACTGAGTTCATTTTTCACCTTAGATCACAAAATCATGGTATCAATACTTAAACACACAAAAATAACTAACTGCATTTATATAGCACCTTTACATGTTGCAAAAACAGACATCAAGTCAAAATAACAGACATTATGTTGGGTGATCAAAGATTTGGCTAAAGAAGTAGATTTAAAGAGGGGCCAAAAGGAGGGGAGATGAAGAGGTTTAATATCAGAATTCTAGATTCCAGAGTCTTAAGAGTCTGCCAATACTCCCAATATGTGACAAAGTGAGGATGGATTTACCAAGGACATCTGTATTGTAATGACATCTTTATTCCTGATTGAACTGCTGTGTATTTCCAACATTTATTTTTGCTACAGTAATTAGCAAGGAAACATAAAGGAAAAGAAAAAAAACTTTCCAAGTAATATTAACAAAATATTTCCTCAAAACATTTCAAAATTATCCAAGAATTCTATCATTCACGCTTGACATAATTATTAGAAGTGAAATATTTAGACTGGTACCGGTTGTGTCTAAAAGAACGATTTCTCAACTTCTCCCAATCAGTGCTATTTATGCCCAAGAAACGTTGCCATTACATGGCAATTTGTTTTGATCTTACTGGAAAGTGAATGATTCATTCATACAATTTACAGGAACATTGAATCTAAGGTACATTTTTTTCTGAATGTTTTCACAGTGGTGCCAATCAGTTTAGTACCCATGAAATTCCACAGTGACAGTCTGTTCTAGGCTGCAAATTACTGGGGGATTAGTTTCACACTGCAGGGAAAAACACTCTGTTAAACCAGTTTTTGAAATAGTAACTGATGACCAATAAACAAATAGGGTACAATCTTATTGAGCCCTGAACAATGTGACCTATGGTGAGAAATCAGGGAGAATCATGTTGGAAAGCTGATCTTGAACATTGGGAGCAACTAGTTGCATTTTCTAACAGAGTTCTGGACTTCAAGACAAGATTCTCATGATGCAATGGGAAGACATCTATTGACAGGGATTATTGTTTGTTATAACCCCGTTAACACCAAATTTCACCCCATTAATATGCAGTTTTCTAATGTACCAGAAGATGGATTGAAACCAGAACTGAGAATTCCCAAAATGAAAGTTAGAGTGGGTACCTGATGCCTCCAGCTCACTGGCTACTCTTCTGGATATGTCAAACCAATGTATCAGGGCATATGGCAAGGCACTTGCATGCAGTCCACGTCCACAGATGCTGACTTTGACATGTGCCAGATTCTCTGTGCCATCATACAATAGGCTTCTGTACTTTAATGCTACACTTTGGGGCACACTGGCAACCATCAATGCAATGCTACTGAAAGGAAACTTTGTGAGCAGGGATGAACACCCAGCTCATGGATTGGACCAGGGAGCATCTCAGGGCTGCTTACTCACCCTCTCCCTGTTCACTTAATAGTGCCTACCTAGATTTTTACAGAATCCCTGTTCTGCCATATTTTGGGCTTTGTCTCCTCAGCCACTGTTTAAAGGCTCACAGTTCTGCTGTATTGCCTTGCTGGTTGGCAAAGGTGAAAAGCCAGGCAGCTTGTCATGCTGGAGAGCAGTCAAGGGAGTGGACATCTTGCTGTGTAGCATATTGCTGCCTCAGTCTCATAAATACACTATGTGCCAGCAACTTACGCATCAAACACACAACATGCGAGCAAGCCAGCAGACCATGTCTGGAAGTCTGAGGGGAATGGTCCTTAGTGAAGTCCAGGGAAACACCTATTAGTCACAGTAAATCAAGAGAAGCCGGTGATGTCAGTCCAGGGGCTTGGTCAGGATCATTCAGCTGCTCAGGGTTGTCAGGGTCAGGCTTACCACCTCATAGGGTTTGAGGAGACAAATGTCAGATCTCTCATCTTGGTCACTTATCTTGGCTCTTTCTGTCTTATTGTGGGCTGTTTTCTCCTGGATTGAGAGAAAGGGAGGGATTGAGTGGGATGAAAATGGGTGGTACATTTGATTTCCACCGTAATGGAACTGATCTGGTTCACCCCTTGAGCAATGTAACCAGACTGCCCTATCTCCCAGACTGGCCAGTATGGGGCCACAGGACTGACATTGATTCACTCTTTGTCCTGCAGAGGCACAGACTCCCTAACTGAGAACACTCGACTGGATGTCTGACCATGGCCTGCATTGGTATTGGTGGCTACCCTGACATACTGTGGCATTGACTTAAATGGAGCTCCTGATTGATGAGTGTCTCCTTAGTCTTACTGGAGTAGTTCTCACCAAAGTCTATGAGACATGGCCTGCCTGCTTGCTGCATGTGTAGTGTGTTTGCCATGTAAGCTGCTAGCACATGGAGCAAATGTGAGATCGAAATAACACAGGGCTGTACAGCAAGATGTACCCCTGCCTCTTTGACTGATGACTGGTAACTACAAAACAAGCTGATTGATTGTTGCACATGGCAGTGCATTGGAGAGGTGCCATGATGGTCATGAGAGGTTGGCAAATGCCAGTACCTGTGGAGGAAGGGTGTGTGCAACTGGTAGAGCTGGTTCATGCTCTGAAAATGCAGTTTGGTTGTACATAACTACTTCAGAGCAAGTAGTGAGCTGATCTATCAGGCTCCGGCTTCCAAGTCGAGTTTTCTCAAAATCTAGCTTGTTTCGCGAGTGTGGAAAGATAGAAAGCCGAACATTAATGAAGCATGTTGGTCTATTAACAAGACCACCTTCGTTGGCAACCCATTACTACCTATGAAAAAATTGGCCACATCCATTCTGAAAAGCATAAAAGGTAGTAAAAGATTGTAAACAGTAAAAGTGCAGGGAGAGGGACCATGGGCCAATTTCAGAATAAACATGGAATCTATACATGGAGGTGAGGGCATTGATGAGGTACCAAATGAGCACTATGTTTTTGTATCTGTCAAGGAAGAAGTTGCAGCTAAAGTCATAGTAAAGAAGGAGGTAATTATGAAAATGGATAGAGTAAAAATTAATGAAGAGGAATTATTGAGAAGGCTGGATGTAGTTACGTTGATAACCTGTTTGGATCAAATCAGATGTATGCAAGGATGCCAAAGGAAATGAGGGTAGAAAGTATGGAGATACAGGCCATATGACCTTCCAATCATACCTAGATACGGGGCAGGGGGTTGTTTCAGAGAGTCAGAGAATGCTACAGCTTTGTTCATGAAAGGGTGTAAAGAAAAACCTGTGAACTTTAGGCCAATCAGTTAAATCTCAATGCAATTTACAGATACAGAGAACTGACCAATGACTTGGTCAAGGATGGATCAATTAAGGAACAGCAGCATGGATTTGTGGCAAACCAATTGTATTTAGCCAATTTGATTGCCTTTTCTTTTGAAAAGGTAAGAGGGAGAGTTGGTGAGGCCAATGTGCTTCATGTGCCTCTGGACGTCTGAAGGATATTGGATAAAGTGCCACATTATAGGCACATCGAGGCCTTGGAATAAAAGGGACAGTGGTGGTAAGGATACAAAATTCAGTAACTACCATGAAACAGAGTATTTTAAAGTAGTAGTTTTTCAGACCAGAGGAAGCTGGTGTTCCCCAAGGATCAGTACAATGACTATTGTTTTTCTTGATATGTTTGACATAGATGTTGGCGTGCAGGGTATAACTTTAAATTTTGCAGATGACACAACACCCTTCTTCAGAACATTTGAAGGGTCACTGGACTTTCTCTCCACAGATAATGCCAAACCTGCTCAGTTTCTCCATCATTCTGTTTCATTTCAGATTTCCAGCATCCATGGTTCTTTATTTTATTTGAAAAGTTGAGAGCTCAGTTCAACTTTTTGCTCATTTGGAAACATATATAAATGTATGTTTTGGTGTTCTCAAGTACAGTTTATATGAGTTCACTCAATTATTCAGCAGATGTTTTAAGGCCATTTTAAATCTCGGTGAAGAGAGTGAAATGGGACATGAATTAGCAAGGCAATACTACTATTTATGCCTATCTGAAGAGAATAATATCACTACTATAAGTTGTATAGCGAACATGCATGCTTACAAGATAAGGAACTGCTTGTCAACACCAATGAGTCGAACACAGCCCAGAAAACCAAAGGTCATCAGCGTTTTCAAGAAAACCATTTGAGCTCATATCGTCTCACTCCCTAATGTCATAGAATGGTCCTATTCAGAAAACTTTTCATGGTTTCACATTAATGTGCATTCATTCACATTTGTTTCCAGAAACAGAAGTAATTGTGCAGAATACAGTATGGTATCATATAGTTTCACTAGATCAATAATGCAGAGACTGACAATGACCCATCAATATGAATTTAAATGCCACAGCATCTACTGGGGGATTTGAAATCAGTTATTTAAACTGCTAAAACCTTTTAGTTCTCTCAGGGCAGTGACTTGAAAGAAATTTGTGGATTTGCATATGCATATTAATCAATTAAAACCTTCTAAATGATTAAAGATTTAACAGCATCTTAGGTTTGTTTACTACATCCTCATTCATGGTGTGACCCTTTGATCTTTTACTTACTCTGTGTTCCATGTGCTTCTTTCTCACTCACCTGATGAAGGGGCGGTGCTCTGAAAGCTTGTGATTTCAAATAAACCTGTTGGACTATAGCCTGAGAGGGGAATATCCACAGGAGATTCCTGCACTACCTGCCTGCCTCTCCTGGTAGCCACCCATCTAACTGTCTGGACCTGTGGTGTAACCACCTCCCTAAAGCTAGTGCCTATCACTGCCTCTGCCCCCTGTATGCACCACAGTGTGTCCAGCTGCTTCTCCAACTGAACCACACGGTCTGTGAGGAGCTGCAGCTGCTCACACTTCCTGCAGATGTAGTTGTCGGGGACACCAGACTGCTCCCTGATTTCCCACATCTTACAGGAGGAGCATACCACCACCCTAACTACCATCTCCATCCTTGTAATCTTAAAAAAAGATAAGAATTTTGCCCTGCCTGTCCTCCTCTCAGTGCCTTTTTTGTTGATTACAGGCAGATTAGGCAGATTGTCCCAAATGTCATTCTAGACTGACAGCAATAAGTTTAATTGTAAAATACCTTTTGGAATGGCCTTTCAACGCACCCAATTGTATCCAGCCACTGCTAAAAGCTACAATGAGCATAGAAATGAACAATCTGTCAGCAACCTGAAAACACATACATACTGACAGTTATTGTTTCCAGTGAGGCATGATTCTTCTTCACAACTACTTTCAGTTACAAGAGTGCAGCAGCATTTTCTATTTTGATTTTGAACTTTTAGCATCTGTATTACAGTTGTGCTTATACATGTATATCCAAATCAGTAATTTCCTATGAAGACATCCTCAGCAATATCTGGGGACTTGTGTCAAAATGGGTGAACTTCCACAGATTATTCAGGCAATAGCCTGACATAATCAAGCTCATGGAACCATACCTTTCACCCAGTCTCCCAGACTACTGCAACACAATCCCTGTATGTCCTGACCCAGTTTAGCACAGACTCACCAGGAGTGGTGTCAATGGTGTAGATATAGGAAGGAATTGGCTTGAAGTCCTCAACATTGATCTCAGAACCCATGATTCATGGCATCAGATCGATCACAGAAAGGAAACCTCTTGTTGATGACCATCTACCATCCTCCCTCAGAATATTAAGCTGCAGAGGAGACTAATGATTTGGGTGAGAGTAAGCAGAAGGTTACAGACACACTGACAATGGTTAAGAGAGCATTAATAACTAAAGGATCAACAGGTAAGAATTGAAAACAGTTAATGCTAATGTCCACTACATTGTTGTCGAAACCATTTACAAAAAAAAATGAATGAATAGTTTTGATAAAAATTAATGGATTTTATCTTATCGCCATTTACAGGGCGCATTAGTCAGATTTTCCAAACCCACTATGTCAAGAAAGATGGCAGCCTGGTGAATTTGATTGTATAAGAAGCAAGAGTTCAGATTCTTGTTGTCAAGTTAAACATCAGTGATTAAATTCTCAACCTTTGAAGTGGTGGGTCAACTATCGCACCAGTAGGAATCAAGAAGCCTATCTGTATATTTCATGTATCACATTAAAACCACAACTAATAACTACCCAACTGAGATACATGATGCTTCAGAAAGCCAACAGCAAAAAGCAGCCTTGTTCCTGTCCTTTTCTCAACCACCCTATAGTTCTAATAGTGATACGGCTTTAAACAATGGGCACATCAGTTACATGTCACTTCTCCAAGTCCAATCAACATATGCAAGCACGGGGAGGCAGCTTGTCTCCCTGTCTCCAAGCTCAATGGGCATTCAGCCAGCGCAAGGCAGCTTATGGCAGGACAGCAAGCTTCAGTGCGCATGGCAAAGGGCTGTGTACGACTGAGCCTTATGGAGCAGTGAAAATGGTAAATAGAAAGTGGCATTGTCTGAGCAACAAGGAACAGTGAATGCTGTGAAGGGGAGGAAAGCTAGTTCAGGCAAGAGTGAGCTGCAGTCAGTGTGGGGTTGGGAGGACTGTGCACCAATCAGGTACCAAGCTCTAGATACATGGAAGTTCAGACGCAAAATATGGTTGATTTTTAACAGCCCTCTGAAGTGGCCTAGCAAGCCACTTAAATGCAAGGACATGTATTATAAGCTCTCAGACAACTGAAGATAATGAAACAGTGATTCCTTTTCTCCACTGGCACCAAATCTTTACACGTAATATGAGAAATTAAGACAAAGTCGAGGAAAATCAGAGTATTTACATTGGATTAAACCTTTAGCTGCACATCATGGTTAGGGAATCTTTTGTCTGTCTGTCTCTGTCTCCCTCCTCACAGAACCCTTCATTCTGTCTCTAGTCTGAGAATGACATCCCTTCCTTCAGGGAGCAGCTTCAGCTAATATCTAGCTCCCCTGTTGTTGCCGTCCCTCACTGTCACTATCTTCTGCTGGAAGCCCTGCTACAGAAAGGATGGCAACAAATGCTTGAGTAAAAATGATGCCCACATATAAGGCTAGAATGAAAAACAGTTCAGAAGACAAAGGATTAGTTGGGTTGAGCGAAGAAACAGCAAGGGGAAGAAATCACTGGTGGAGATTGTTTATAATCCCCTTTCTGAAAGAAAATTCTCATTCTGCAAAAGAATTGTGAAATGGCATTTATATAAAATCCATGACACGTTTGGTAAGAATACATTGAATTTGTTGATTGCTCACTCTCTCACATATCCAGCATCATGAGATGCACAATTAGACCAGAACTCTGTTAACGTAAAATTAGAATTTTCCATTAATTTCTGGATATATGAATCCCAGCACAATTGGTATCAATGGCTCATTGTTGAAAATATTAAGAGCTGAGATGGAGAGATTTGATTGATTGATTGATTGTCTGTGAAATACAGTGAAAAACTTTGTTTATGAGCAGTACAGGCAGATCATAGTAAGCAAAGGATGTACAGATCAAAAAGACTTAGAGAGAGACATACAGGTTAGATTGCACAGGGTGTGCACTAGATGATATCAACATTAGCAAGATCAGCGTTATTTGAGGCTAGAGAGTCATCCAGCAGTCTGATAACGGCCAGGAAGAAGCTGTTCCTGATCTTGCTTGTGCGTGTGTTCAGGCTTCCCTATCTTTTGCCTGATGGAAGAGGTTGTAGGAGATCATTACCAGGGTGCGATGGGTCTTTGATGATGTTGACAGCCCTTCCGCAGCAGCGAGCCGTGTAAATAGAATCCATGGATGGGAGGTTGGCTTCTGTGATGGTCTGGGCTGTGCACACCACCTTCTGTAGTTTCTTATGGTCCTGGGTAGAGCTGTTGCCATACCAGGCTGTCTCTCAGGGAGTCAAAAGGTATGAAGGGCGATCGGCAAACTGCAGTTGAGACAGGAAATCAGTGGTCGTAATGAAAGGCAGTCCAGTCTTGAGCAGCCATGCTACTTCGGCATATGGTTTTATGATTAAGAATGTCACCTTAGGGTAGAAATAGTGGGAAACAGATAGGTTAGATTATACCTCAAGTAGATTACATACCACACCCTTCAATTTTACCCCAAACCAGAGCCAGACCTATCTAGGCTTGTCTGAGCAACAGTATACATGCAGGAGTCTATAAAAGAATTCAAGCTTTAAGCAAGCCTGCAGCCAAAATCCATTTCCATTTTTATTCCTGAAGCTTGTTTAAGCTACCACAATGGAAACAGTCTATAGTGCATATATTTATTCATTTGATGACTGATACATATGTTTCTATCTTGACAATTCTGTGACAGTTACTGCCATGTACAACCACGGTTTATAATGAGATCCATAATCTATGACAGTTATTGTTTAATATAACTTGTCATTCAAATAGCTCTGAAAATTATCAGCCTATTGCAGTACAGTCCAGTCAATTTCCTGTATAACAACAATATGATGCATTCTTCACGACTTTACAAAACAACAAGCTTTCAAAATGAAGTTGCTATCTGAGGAATACAATAACAATATTTGGAATTGGTGTAAAGCAAATGAAATGGTATTTGATTTTTCAATAGTAGGTGAAGGCAAAGGAGATTTAATGAATTTGTAGAGGACAATTTGAAGAGTAGTAAGAACTGCTAATACACTGAGTAAGAGAAGTGCATTGATGAGAATCTTGTGAACAGTTCTAGTGGATGGCAAAAGTGTTCAGAGTGCAGCTTCAGCTGTTCAAAATGATGTCTTCAAAAATGTTCTGTTTACCTACTATTGAATAGCAAAGTACCATTCAATTTGCAATCATACAGCACCATCAGCATAGAAAAACATTCAAAGAGCTTCGCAGAGACGGGAAGGAAAAAAAAATGTTTCTAAGATAAATAAAATTAGAGGAACAATCAAAACCTTACTCAAAGAGATCGGTTTTAAGGAATATCTCAAAGATGATAACAAGAAGCTGGGGTTGTCATGTTAATCAAAGAGGTCTTATGATCAATCACACAGCAATGATTAAGTAACTCCATGAGTTAGTTTATTCAAAGCAGTAAAACTCATAATAAGAGATAGTAGGAACTGCAGATGCTGGA
Source organism: Rhincodon typus (assembly GCF_021869965.1). Taxonomy (NCBI): domain Eukaryota; kingdom Metazoa; phylum Chordata; class Chondrichthyes; order Orectolobiformes; family Rhincodontidae; genus Rhincodon; species Rhincodon typus. Next base: position 43,730,308 of record NC_063345.1, read on the forward strand.
AAATCTGAGATAACAAGGTGTAGAGCTGGATGAACACAGCAGGCCAAGCAACATCAGAGGAGCAGGAAGGCTGACGTTTCGGGCCGAGACCCTTCTTGTTCATCCAGCTCCACATCTTGTTATCTCTAAAACTCATAATAAGTTATGAAGAAGACATTACAGCCAGCTAAGTAATTTCTGTGTGTGCTGTTTGCACATTAACTGCCAGGTAGAATCACAACATTGTCTACGCACAACAAGTAGAGCCCTGAAAAGTGAACTCTCTTAAAGACAGATATACATTCAAGAGAGCAGATTGAATGGTTTATGAAAGAAATATCAGATTACAGGACCCAAGCAGCTAAAGCTGCAGCAACCAATGATGGGGACAGATAAATGAAGGAAGCACAAGAGGTCAGATCAGGGAATGGAGGGTTGGAAGAGAAGTTGTGAAATAATTCCACGAAGGCCAATATCCCATTACCAAGTCACCCATTATTTACACATGCATAGCACAAGACACTGAACCAGCTACCACAGAGCCAGCTCCTAGAGTGTGCAAAACCCCTGACACACCTGTTTAATCTGTCAGCCAGGGCTCCCCGATTGAGCCAGGTTAACAGCCCCAATCAGGGAAATCTTTTTCCATGGATCCACCTGACTAACGTTGTTCCAATCACTACAGATTGTAAGGCCAGAAGCATTAGAGAGAGAGAGAGAGCAATGCAAGGCGGTGAAGGGACTTAAACATGAGGATGAAAATTCGAAATTTTATATTTTGAAAGATTAGAAGGTATTGCAATTTCACCAGGACAGAGGTGAAGCATGAGTTAGTTTTGGTATGGCATAGGACAAAGGAAGCAATGTAGGGTGGGTAAAAGTTTGAAATCTTATAAATATTGGTGAAGATAAGGATCTAAATGGGTTTGAGAACAAAACCAGACAGAATGGAAGCAACACCAGCTTAGCACATTGGAAGCAGTTCTGTGGGGTCAGAAATTGAGTTGGGTTGGAAAGATTTTGGTATTTCGGAGAATAATTCAGAAGGTAACAGCAGATTTGTTGATGTTTAGTGGAACTACAGTTTTTAAAACACAGTTAATCATGAAGACACCAAAGCTATATTCCCAGTTTGCTAGTTGCAACATTAAAACTACAGGACCAGTTTCTTTCAGTTGTCCCAGCATTGCTGAGCTGCCTCCGTTACAACACATTCAAAGGACAAGCCTCAAACTTGATGGAAATTTCAATCAATCAATCAATCAAAAATTGAAGATGAACAGAAGAAAGGAAAGTACCTAAATGCAGATGTGTCTACTTAATTCTTTGCAATATTGTTTAGTTAGATTTTAATGCAAGGGTTATTTTAGCAAAGGTAGAGAATTAAATCATACCACTCCTACAAAACTTTTAAACAGGATTCTGCACATATTCCAATCTTTAAGTTGCGGGGGCTGTCAATGACTTTTAGTAGTAGCTTAGAACATCTGTGCTGTAGCGTTTCCTTAAATGTTTGCTTCCTGAATCTTTCTTATTAAAATTAAGATAACTGTGCATGTTTAATCTGTTCATTTTATTATATTATTAAAAACTTACTATTTCTATAGTTTATCAACACCATTTTATAGCCTATTGAGAAATTCCTTTAGTGCTAATAAAAGCAAAGCAATACACTTGGACATCCCATTAGTTAGCTCAGCAACTTTGTCACTATAAGGCTAGAATTACTCAAGTTACTTGTTAATGACATAAGTGGGTATGTGGCACTATATACCAACTGATACAGAAGTGAAAAGAATGTATTAGCTGCAATGAGACATGGTTCTTAGTTGAATGGGCTACAGGTACAGAGGAAGTTGGTCCAGAGAACTTACTCTCTAGGACGCATTGCTGGTGAATGAAAGATCAGGCAAAATAGCAGCTGCCAAAGGCTTACTGCTTGCCATCAAGGCGTAAGCCATGTGGTATCAGAAAACAAGTAGTAATTGCTTACAAATGCTGATGTCTTGCTATTCATGGCTGACAGCAACTGACCTGGAGCACAGCTAGAATTTAAATAAAAATTCCAGAAGGGCCTTGCAGTGGTGAGTATTTCTACCATTGGGACTGTACAATAACACAAGACTTGCACCATGGAAGCATGGTGCACACATTATCACGTGAGCAGCAGAGCATTGCATCAGATAACTCACTAGAGGTCATGGACAAAAACTCTCAATGAAACTTCCAAAAGTTGATATTTAATTGGTTTTTGGTCAAATTCAACTCCTAGTTTCTAAACTGAGTGCCGTCCCCAGAAAGGCTCCATACCCTGGGTGAAGCTTTGGAAAATTGGGAAAACAAAGATTATAAAATGAATGTGAATGTAGGTGGGGCGTTAGGGAGGGGATAGGTCAGTCCAGGGAGGACGGACAGGTCAAGGGAGTGGGATGAGGCTAGTGGGTAGGAGATGGGAGTGGGGCTAGAGGTGGGAGGAATGGTTAGGGAGGCGGGGACGAGCTGGGCTGGTTTTGGGATGCGGACAATACTCCGCTTCATACTCCCCTCCAGCCCCCCCCCCCCCCGCAC
>NC_063345.1:43733254-43746112 GCF_021869965.1 Rhincodon typus
CCGGCACTTTTCCCTGCAACTGCAGGAAGTGCTACACCTGCCCCTACACCTCCCCCCTCACCCCCATCCCAGGCCCTAAGAAGACCTTCCGCATCAAGCAGATGTTCACCTGCACATCTGCCAATGTGGTATACTGTATCCGCTGTTCCCGTTGTGGCCACCTCTACATCGGGGAAACCAAGCGGAGGCCTGGGGGCCGCTTTGCAGAACACCTACGCTCGGTTCGCAACAAACAACTGCACCTCCCAGTCGCGAACCATTTCAACTCCCCCCCCTCCCACTCCTTGGACAACATGTCCATCCTGGGCCTCCTGCATTGCCACAACGATGCCACCCGAAGGTTGCAGGAACAGCATCTTATATTTTGCTTGGGAACCCTGCAACCCAAGGGTATCAATGTGGATTTCACAAGCTTCAAAATCTCCCCTCCCCTGACCGCATCCCAAAATCAGCCCAGCTCGTCCCCGCCTCCCTAACCATTCCTCCCACCTCAAGCCCCACCCCCATCTCCTACCCACTAGCCTCATCCCACCTCCTTGACCTGTCCCTCCCCCCTGGACGGACCTATCCCCTCCCTAACTCCCCACCTACATTCACATTTACTGGCTCCAACCCCGCCTCTTTGACCTGTCTGTCTCCTCTCCACCTATCTTCTCTTTTATCCATCTTCTATCCGCCTCCCCCTCTCTCCCTATTTATTTCAGAATCCCCTTCCCCTCCCCCATTTCTGAAGAAGGGTCTCGACCCGAAATGTCAGCTTTCCTGCTCCTCTGATGCTGTTTGGCCTGCTGTGTTTATCCAGCTCTACACCGTGTTATCTCAGATTCTCCAGCATCGGCAGTTCCTACTATCTTTATAAAATGAATCTTTTCCATTTTTCATTAAAACCTTACATCTCATGGACTTCAGACAACAAATTACATCTGAAGTGCATTGCCTGTCAGTATGAAGCCAAATGTAGTGTTTGTTTTGTATCAACAAAGTCTCATAACCAAGCAGTGAGATAAATGGCTAGTTCATCCATTATCTGTTGGTGGTATTGACTGTGGAAGAATTGATGATCATGGTATTAGAAGAATGCTCAAAAATCAACTATGAGAGTTTCAAAATACCCCACAACCAGAGGCCAAATATTTGTTTGCTTTGATCTATAGAATGATGTGGCACTGTAAAATATTGGAATGCCAACCTAAATTATGAAGTTAAAGCATAGCACAGTCTGAAGTTTATAAACTTGTAATTCACATGAAGAATAATATCAACTAAATCAAGCTGAAGCACCTCTTCCTGCTGATTGTAGAAAAATAGGTGCAAGGCCAAGTTGTGTTACGGCAATAAGGAAACTGCAAGGCAATATAGATAGGTTAAATGAATGGGCAAAAACTTGGCTGATGGAGTTTAGTGTAGGACACGGAGTTCATGGACTTTGTTAGGCAGAATCAAAAGGCTGATAATTATTTACAACGAAGAGAGACAGCAAACAAGTGCAGCGCAGAGGAATCTGGGTGTTCTTGTGCATGAAACACAAAAAGTTATCATGCAGGTGCAGCAAGTAATTAAAGATGGCAAATGGAATTTTGGCTTTTATTACTTGGAGCTTGGAGTTTAAAAATAGGGAGTTGTTATTAAACAGTACAAGATGTTAATGAGATTACACCTGGAGTACTATATATAGTTTCAGTCCCCCCAATTTAAGAAAGAATGTACTGATACTGGGGACAATTCAAAGAGATTCACTAGACTGATTCTGGAGATGAAGGGGTTGATTTAACAAGAATTGCTAGACATGTTAAGTCTTTATACATTCGAGTTTACGAGAGTAAGGAGTGATCTAATTGAAATATGCAAGATTCAAAGTGGGTTTAACGGGTAGATATTGAGAAAGTGTTTCTACTAGTGGGGATCTTCAAACTATGGAGCATTGTAAGCGAACAAGGAGACACTCATTTAAAAATTGAGATGGTGAAGATATTTATTCTTCCAGAGGGTACCGAATGTCTGAAATTTTATAACCCAGCGAGCTGTGGAGGCTAAATCATTGAAGGTATTTAGAAAGGAGGGATATAATTTTTTTTGAAATATTGAGGAATTGATGGCTATGAAAATCTGGCAAAGAGGGTTTGAGGTTTGAGGCATATTAGCCATAATCTTGTTAAATTGTGGGATAGAATTGAGGGGATGAATTGCCTACTCCTGCTCCTACTTCTTAAGTTCTCACCCCACTCCTGCCCCCCCCCGGATATAAATCTCAGTATATTGTTGGCAGTGTTCAAAATGTTATCAATCTATACAGCCACTTCTAATGATTTATACATCCATATTCCCAAATCTCTCTCATTCTTTATTCCAAACAGTTTCTTAACTTACAAACAAAATGCAGCTTCTTTAATCCTTCAATCAAAATGAAGTTCTTCATGTTTTGCTATGTTGAACGTAATTAAACTCTGAAAGCTAGTTTGGTAGTGATGGCATTTTTAATAAGAACTTTATTGGCTGTAAAGTGCTAGGCCTTCTAGAATTTAGTAATTAGTGACACAACTTAGCAGCCGCACTATTTGATCCACAATCTCCAAAATCAAACAACCTTTTGTCAATCCAGTATCAGGATTATCACATGTTCAAATTTTAAGACTTCTTCTAAGAGCTATTTAAGGACCTGAGATCTGAGACTCTGCCCCAGAAGACAGTGGGTTATTTGGGAAACAAAAGTGGTCTTCTTCATAAATCCACCGAATCCAGGAGTGCTCCCAGAAAAAGCTACTTCTCTGCTTACAGCTTCCTGGCAGCCAGCCGCCTTTCTTCTAACTTTAAACATATTTTCTATTGCGTGAATCAACTTATAAAGGTGGGAGTAAGATGGACAGAATCAAACAAGGATTGTTCTTATCTGAGCAAAATGAAGCAGCAATGGCCTCATCAAGACACCTCTCTCGTGGTTACAAGCTAGTTACAGCAAGATCAAAAATAATATACTCATTGATGGTATGGACAAAGTTGCCAATAATAGATAAATCCTCATTGTGCATGTTCAGCCACAGGTCTCACAACCTGGACACCAACGCATAAGCATGGTCTCAAATTGGTTATGAAGACATTATCTAAAATATTCGTTTATAATATCATCAGTTAGATCTGAGTACAGTGGGACTTATTTTTAGCGAGAATACTTTTCAAAGAAAAGGACATGAGCTGACAGTAACTAAAATGTTACATTTATGAAGAACACAAACTTTTTTTTTGTGACAAACATAATCTAAAAAATTTAGAGATGTCACACAATCCAGCTCTTCGAGCTCACAAAGCTCCTAGATTTTGACTAACAGACTGAGAGAAAGACTGGGCAGTAGAAAAAACAACTTTCTTTATTTGAAATGTCTCTCATGGAAGCTAACGCTATACATGTTGATTTGAAGGCCACCAAGCTTCTTCATTGTTGCAATTCGAGTTCTTAAGGCAAAATTCCTACTCCACTGTCTCCAATAGGACATGAGCATCATCCTGGCCACAACTCAAGTGATTGATGCAGTAGGAAACACCAGTACCAGCACCTACAGTGGAAAGTGGCCTTTCAGTTGTAAACAAGCCTCTGGGATTTTTTCGTTCATTTGTGGGGTATGGGCATCACTGGCTGTCCAACATTTATTGCCTGTCCCGAGTTGCACTTGTGAAGACGATGGTGAACTGCTTTCCTGAACCGCTGAACTATATAGTTCATTCATCCATTAACACTCCTTGAATTATGGATCCCTCATCAGAAACAGGAAAGATTAAATAAAGAGGCTTGTACTGCTGTGCTACAAATATTTATTGACCCAAATGTCAGGACTCATACCTGGCTACTCAGTATCATAACTCTCTTATCAAATAAATAATTCTCATGGCTTCATTGGACCAGATTATAGACATTGCATAAAATTTTGAATAGGACGTTATGGAACCAGAACTGCAATGAGACTGACCTCATATAAAACCCTTACCACTGTCAGATTCGTGAAACATTTATTCTTTGTTTTTAATCCATTCATGGGATGTGGGCGTCGCTAGCTGGCCAGCATTTATTGCCCATCCCTAGTTGCCCTTGAGAAGGAGGTGGTGGGCTGCCTTCTTGAACAGCTGTGGTCCATTTGCTGCAGGTTGATCCACAATGCCATTAGGGAGGGAATTCCAGGACTTTGAAACAGCAACAGTGAAGGAACGGCAATATATTTCCCAGTCAGGATGGTGAGTGGCTTGGAGGGGAACTTACATGTGGTGGCGTTCACTTCTATCAACTGCCCTTGTCCTTCTAGATGGAAGTGGTTGTGGGTTTGGAAGGTGCTGTCTGAGGATCTTTAGTGAATTTCTGCAGTGCGTCTTGTAGATCATACACATTGCTGCTACTGAGTATCGGTGATGGAGAGAGTGGATGCTTGTGGATGTGATGCCAATCAAGCGGGCTGCTTTGTTCTGATGGTGTCAAGCTTCTTGGCTGTTGTTGGAGCTGCACCCATCCAGGCAAGTGGGAAGTATTCCATCACACTCCTGACTTGTGCTTTGTTGATGATGGACAGGCTTTGGGGATTCAGGAAGTGAGTTACTCACTGCAGTATTCCTAGCCTCTGACCTGCTCCTGCAGCCACTGTGTGGTGAGAGTTCCGTTCAGTTTCTGGTCAATGATAATCCCAGGATGTTGATAGTGGATAATTCAGTGATGGTAAGACCATTGAATGTCAAAGCAAGGTCCTTAAGATTTTCTCATAATGAATATTATTTGCCACTCATTAGCCTAAGCCTGGACATTGACCAGATCTTGTTACATTTAAACATGGACTGTTTCAGTATCTAAGGAATTGTGAATGATGGTGAACATTGTATAATCATTGCTGAACATCCCACTTCTGACCTTATGATAGAGGGAACGTTATTGACGTAGCAGCTGAAGATAGTTGGGCCTATGGCACTTACCCTGAGGAACTCCTGTAAAGATGTCCTGGAGCTGATTTGACTGACCTGTAACAACAAAACCATCTTCCTGTGTGCCAAGAGTTCAGGATTTGTATCTGAGTCCCTGTGGTTAAAGCATATTGTTGAATCCTATGAGTTACCAGCTGTAATACAGCAAGGAAAAGGCTGCTTACAATCTGTATTTGATATCACTTCATCCACTGCATATATTACTATAGGTTTTTGCATTAAATAAAGTTCAGGAAAGAGAGCAGTTTTTTTTTGTGCTGGATTTACAAGTTTAAAACAGGCTGAACTAGGGCTTAATTTGGGTGACAATTTCCCATGTTTAAAGGATGCCTGAAAAACATTTGACCTGAGACTGTTTGAAGTAATTTTTCAGACATCCCAGTGACAACTTAAAAAGGCTGAAGGCTCCTTACATTTTTAAATGATGAGTTAAATATCTTTTTAGACTCAATGAAATTTATAAACATAAAATCAGGGCATCTCTGTTCAAGATTCTAAAACCATGCCTGGGCAACTGCCACCACAATCTTTGATTTTTATTTTCTTGAAAAATAATTGTTCCTATGGAGGCAAAAGGAGCAGCATTCTTTCCAGAGGGAACATTATCAATCTCCCACTCATTCAACATATTACTACTCCATACTGTTTCTCTTCCCAGGTCTTAATCATTTTCACTTTGTACAACTTTCATTCTGAAATAAAGCTGTCAGAAAACTCCCATCATTAATCTTAAATTATCTCACTCACAGAATAGAGAATAAAGATCATAATCTTTCTCGTGATGATGTTTCAAAGAACTAGTCAAAACATGACATTTAGAAGCCTGGGAAAATGCTGAGGTATCTTTAAAATGTGAAAATAAATTTCTTTCTAGAATTTGTGTATTGGTATTGGTAACGTCCTGGGGACTTTATACCCATGTTCGCTGTCAGATGGTACATGAGACTCCTGCACAGATGGCGTGTAGCCCTCTCAGATGTACAGCCCCTTTCATGTTTGCTCTCAAGCGCTCATGTTCTCAGTCCACTAAGTTCTTGTACAAACTCTTGCTCTAAAGGGTTATAGAGGGACTTTGCCAACAATATTCAGCTGCACTTTGCTTTCACAGAGAACATGCTCTGAAACAAACAAGGCACAGAAAGGGAAAAAAATACTAGAGTCATAGAGTCACAGAGGTGTATAGCACGGAAACTGAACCTTTGGTCCAACTCGTCCATGCCAAACAGATATCCCATGTAAATCTAGTCCCATTTACCAGCATTTGGTCCATTTCCCTCTAATCCCTTCCTGTTCATATACCCATCCAGATGCCTTTTAAATGTTGTAATTATACAACTTCCACCACTTCCTCTGGCAGATCATTCCATACATGCACCACCCTCTGCCCCTTGGGACCCTTTTAAATCTTTCCCCTCTCACCTTAAACCTATGCCCTCTAGTTTTGGACTCCCCCACCACGGGGCAAAGACCTTGCCTATTTACTCTATCAGTGCATCTCATGATTTATAAACCTCTTTAAGGTCACCCCTCAGCTTCTGATGCTCCAGGGAAAAAAGCCCCATCCTATTCAGCCTCTCCCAATAGCTCAAACCCTCCAACCCTGGCAACATCTTTGTGAATCTTTTCTGAACCCTTTCTAATTTCACAGCATCCTTCCTGTAGGAGGGAGACCAGAATTGCATGCAATACTCTAAAAAATGGTCGAACTGATGTCCTGTGCAGCTGTAACATGACCGCCCAACTCGTATAGTCAATGCACTGACCAATAATGGCAGCATGCCAACTGCCTTCTTCACTAGCCTATCTACCTGTGACTCCACTTCCAAGGAACTATGAACCTGCACTCCAAGGTATCTTTGTTCAGTTACACTCCACAGGACCTTACCATTAAGTGTATAAATCATGCCCTCATTTGCCTGTCCAAGATACAGCACCTCACATTTATCAAAATTAAAGTCCATCTGCCACTCCTCCTGCCCAATGGCACATCTGATCAAGATCCTGTTGTACTCGGAGATAACTTTCTTCGCTGTCCACCACACCTGCAATTTTAGTGTTGTCTGCAAACATACTAACCGTACCTCTTATGTTCACATCCAAATCATTTATATAGATGACAAAAAGCAATGGACTCAGCACCAATCCTTGTGGCAAACTGCTGGTCACAAGTCTCCAGTCCAAAAAAGCAATCCACCACCACCACCCTCTGTCTTCTATCTTTGAGACAGTTCCGTATCCAAATGGCTAATTCTCCATCTATTCTGTGTGATCTAACCTTGCTAACCAGTCTACCATGAGGAACCTTGTTGAATGCCTTATGAAATCCATATAGAACACATACAATGCTCTACCCTCATCAATTCTCTTTGTTGCTTCTTCAAAAAACTCAAGTTAGTGAGACACGATTTCCCACACACAAAGCCATGTTGACCAACCGTAATCAGTCCTTGCCTTCACCAAAACATTAAATTCTTGTCTTTTCAAATACATGTAAGTCCTGTACCTCAGGATTCCATCCACCAACTTGCCCACCACCGATGTCAGGCAACACCAGTCTATAGTTTCCTGACTTTGCCTTACCACCTTCTTAAATTGTGGCACAATGTTAGCCAACCACCAGTCTTCTAGCACCTCAACTGTGACAATCGATGATACAAATATCTCAGCAAGGGGCCCAGCAATCACTTCCCTAGATTGTCATAGAGTTCTAGGGTATACCTGACCAGGTCCCAGGGAATTATCCATCTTTATGTATTTTAAGATGTTCAGCACCTCCTCCTCTGTAATATGGACATTTTTCAAGATGTCACTATTTCTCCACATTCTCTATCTTCCATATCCTTCTCCACAGTAAACACTGATGCAAAACACTTGTCTAGTATCTCCCCCCATCTCCTGTAGTTCAACACATAGGTGGCCTTGCTAATATTTAAAGGGCCCTATTCTCTCCTTAGTTACCTTTGTACTTAATGTATTTGTAGAATACCTTCGGTTTCTCTTCAACACTATTTGCCAAAGCTATTTCATGTCCCCTCCTGATTTTCCTGTTAAGTATATGCCTACTGCCTTTATATTCTTCTAGGCATTCACTCAATCCCTGCTGTCTATACCTGACATATGCTTCCTTCTTATTCTTAACCAAAACTTCAATTTCTGTAGTCATCCAGCATTCCCTACACCTACCAGCCCTGCCCTTCACCCTAACAAGGACATACTGTCTCTGGACTCTCATTATCTCATTTTTGAAGGCTTCCCATTTTCCAGCCGTCCCTTTACCTGCAAACATCCGCATCCCCCCATCCCATCAACTTTTGAAAGTTCTTGCTTAATTTGCCTTCCTCCAATTTAGAACTTTAACTTTTAGATCCAGTTAATCCTTTTCCGTCACTATTTTAAAACTAGTAGAATTATGGTCACTGGCCCAAAGTGCTCCCCCACTGACACCACAGTTACCTGCCCTGCCTTATTTCCCAAAATTAGGTCAAGTTGTGCACCTTCTTTAGTAGGTACATCCACATACTGAATGAGTTTTCTTGTACACACTTAACAAATTTCTTTCTATCCAAGCCCTTAACACTATGGCAGTTCCAAAGTCCCCTACTATAACCACCCTATTAATGTCTAAGGTTTTAGAGTAGATTTGTAGCTCGAGTTGTGGATGTTGTGGTTGGTTGGCTCACCGAGCTGGTTCGTTGTTTTTCTGCAGATGTTTCATTACCCTGCTGGGTAACATCATCAGTGCAGCCTCCGATGAAGCGCCGGTGTGTTTTCCCGCCAGTTATTTGAACTCTGGAGTCCACTGAGCTGGATTACCTCACTTCCAGTTTTCCTTCGCAGTGGAGTTTATACGGGGTCTAGCTCTGTGTTTATTGATGGCTTTCTTAGTGGAATACCAGGCTTCTAGGAATTCCCGTGGTCGTCTCTGCTTTGCTTGTCCCAGTCGAATTGGTGGTTCTCCTTATCCATGTGGATAGAGATGAGTGAGTATTGGTCATGTCTACTCACTCATCTCTGTCCAGATGGATAAGGAGAACCATCAATTCAACTGGGACAACACCAAGATCCTGGGACAAGCAAAGCAGGGACAAGCACGGGAGTTCCTAGAAGCCTGGTACTCCACGAAGAAAGCCATCAACAAACACGTAGAGCTCAGCCCCATATACACTCCACTGCAAAGGAAAACTGCTCAAAGGACTCCAAAGTTCAAATAACTGGCGGGAAAACACAACGGCACTTCATCGGAGGCTACACTGATGATGTTACCCAGCAGGGTAATGAAACGTCTGCGGAAAAACAACAAACCAGCTCAGCGAGCCAACCAACCACAACACGTTATTATTCTCACAGATAACTGAGACCTCCTTACAAACTTGTTTCTCAATTACCCGCTAACTATTGGGCGGTCTATAATACAATCCTAATAAGGTGATCATCCATTCCTTGTTTCTCAGTTCCACCTAAATAACTTCCCTGGAAATATTCCCAGGGATATCCTCCCTAAATACAACGTAATGTTCTCCTTAATCAAAATGTTATCCTTAATGATTAAGCTGCCAGTCCTGTCTATCCCTGAGCCATGTCTCTGTAATTATTATGCTATCCAGTCCCATGTTCCCAACCATGCCCTGAGTTCATCTGCCTTGCCAGTTAGGCGAATTGCATTGAATTAAATGCAATTTAATTTATCAGGCGTAACTCATTCTCTGCTTTGTTCCTGACTGTTTTACTCCTTTTTGCAACTTATACCCCCTGCTTGCTAGTTTAAATCCTCCCAAGCAGCTCTAGCAAATCTCCCCGCTCGTTTATTAGTCCCCTTCCAATTCCGGTGCAATCCTTCTTCCTTATACAGGTCACTTCTTTCCCAGAAGAGATTCCAAAGATCCGAAAATGTGAATGCTTTTCCTCTGCATCACCTCCTCAGCCATGCATTCATCTGCTCTATCTTCCTATTCCTAACCTCACTAACGTGTGGCACCAGGAGTAATCCAGATATTACTGCCTTTGAGGACCTCCTTTTTAAATTCCTGCCTAACTTCCTATATTCTTTCCTCAGAATCTCGTCCTGTGTCATTAGTTCTAATGTGAACAATGACCTCCTGCTGGTCCTTCTCTCTTTTCAGAATATTCTGCACCCTCCAAGATATCCTTGACCCTGGCTTCAGGGAGGTAACACACCGTACTGATGTCACACTGTTGGCCACAGAAACATCTGTCTGTGCCTCTGACTAGAGAGTCCTCTATCACAGTCGATCACTTAGAACCTGGCATACCCCACGTTACATTGCAGCCAGTCTCAGTACCAGAAACCTACATTCCCCTGAGAGTCCATCACCCGTACATTTTCAAAAACAGCATACTTATTTGAGATAGGGATAGCCACTGGAGTCTCCTGCACTACCTGCCTCTCCTACTTTTCCTGGAGGTCACTCATCTACTGACTGTATCTTCGGTTTATCTCCCTCCCTGTTACTGCCGTCTATCACACTCCCTAGCACCTGAAAATTCCTCATTGCCTCTAACTGCCACTCCAACCGATCCATGCGGTCCAATAGGATTTGCAACCATACACACTTCCTGCACACAATCATCAGTAACATGGACACTCTGTCTAATCTCCCACATCCAACAGGGAGAGCACAACACTCTACTAAAGGCCATCTTTGTGCCTCAATAATCTACAGACCCAGAAAATAGCACAGTCTTACTGCTCGAAAAATACTGCTCCAAGCTAACTTAGTGCCTATGTTTTATACTTTTAAAGTTTAATCAAGAGACAGGTCCCAATTAAAAACATAATCAAAAAGAACCCACTCTACTCACTATTGTAGATTTACAAAAGAAACTAGCCACTTAGCTGCTCCCCTGCTGTCAGCTCCCACACACAGGTTTCTTCACAGTCAGATGTGAATTTTGTGGTTTGTTTATTTTTCTGAGATGAACTCCAATGTCCAGAGGTACTTGAAGTCAACAGCAGAGGCAGTAGCTGTGAAGGTTCAGAGCTGGGTCAGGCAGCAGTGTATGTTTCTTTCTCCGTTGATTCACTTCCCACCATGTGGTCACAGCCTTTCTTTCCCTTCCTCCTTTTTTTAAAGTGCTGTTGTTTTGACCTTTTATTCCCCAAGTTCCAAAACAATGCAACAGCTTATAAAACAGGAATTACTGCTCCTAGAATTTGAGGAAATCAGCTCCAACACTGAAAGTACCTTAGAAAAAGGAGCAGCTCCTACCGTTGCAATTTTTTCCTATCCTTCATCTTGGATTACCCAGAATCCTCCTACTTGAAATATTTCCCGTAATGTAGAAACAGAATCAACTGAAAATATATTGAAGCTGCTGAAGATATCTCTTAACGTTTAAAACCTCCTTTCTGCACGGATCTTTATGCCCATTAGACAGTGTATGCTGCAAGGTCCCATCATTAAACTCAGAAATTGTACATGGTCCAGTTCAGATAAGTCAGTCCTTAATGTAAATATCTAACATATACACATAAAAATTGTTTACAAAAAAAATTTCAAGGTAATAAGCCCAAATAACAAAATTACAGATGCTTGGATTCTAATGGTGACTGTTTGGAATCGCGCCCTCCTAAATTTCTCCTTCATTGTCTGTACAAGATGGACCATTCTCATTGGTCAGAAAATGTCCCTTTCTCTTGTGGTTCTCATTGTGTTACATTGTGAAAGTACAGAGTTATTGTTGCAGTGGGATTTGCACAACAGATTCTTTAGCCTTTTCAAGAAACAGAGCTAGACAGCCCATCTGAATATTTCGCAGTGAGTTCAAAATGATTCCTGAATAACTGCATGACAGACATACATGTGCAGCCATATATTTTCATAAATCTTGACAGGTTCCTTTCAAAAGTATAGAATGTTTTGGGTCAAGTTAGAAAAGAGATGGTTGGAGAATCCCATTTATGTTCCATATTTGAAAACATCAGTAATTGCATCTCTTTGAATATTTTGAATGTAAAATACAGATCATAATCTTTCTTGTGATGATGTTTGAAAGAGTACAGTCAAAAGATAACACTTAGAAGCCTGTGAAATGCTGTGGTGTCTTTAAAATGTTAAAAAAAACAATTTTTTCTATAATGTGTATATTGGTGTTGAAAGACCCCATGTTCCCAGTGAAATAGTGTACATTGGGGATTTGTTCTTCAGTGGTTCACATTATATTCACAGCCTCCAATGGTGTTATATTCCCCTCATGACATTAAAAACAATGTTGCAAACCTGTACAAATATCCCTAATGGCTGCTACCATGTGCAGCATGGGAGAAGTAAGTGAACACCTTTGTCATATTTAAAGCAGTTGTGTTTGACTCTGCAACCCACCACTGCAAACCACCCCATCCCCCCCTCCCTTGTCTCATTCGAACTGCCAGAACATCTTCAGTGAGAATGACTATCTTGACATTGGAGATCCAATGGTGCAATGGGTGGGTGCATTGCCTCCAAGTATTGGGAATTGGCTCTCTGCCTGGGATTCCCCATGCAGCAAACTCCTGATTTTAATCACAGCGCAACATCAATTGCCAAATGAAGGACAAATTTCAAGACAGTGCATGAAATCATAAGCATGGGAAGTAGTTACACATGCATTTTATGGTATCAGTACATATAGTAGCCAGAATATACCTTACCCTGTAATGAGGCATTTTTATTAAGACCAGGGCTGACCGAGGTAGCTAAGTTTAGTTTGGGATAGAAAGTTAATACATCATGCTCACTTGTGATCCTTTGTCCCGGAGATGTTTCTGGTAATGTCTGTTAAGGACAAGATAGGTTTTGTCAATGAGATAGTAGGAACTGCAGATGCTGGAGAATCTGAGATAACAAGGTGTAGAGCTGGATGAACACAGCAGGCCAAGCAGCATCAGAGGAGCAGGAAGGCTGACAC
>NC_063345.1:43746512-43767174 GCF_021869965.1 Rhincodon typus
GTGTCAGCCTTCCTGCTCCTCTGATGCTGCTTGGCCTGCTGTGTTCATCCAGCTCTACACCTTGTTATCTCTAAGTTTTGTCTATGATATGTTCTGCACTCAAATGGCTTGATTAAACCCATAATGCAGCCGCAAACATAGAAAAGGGATGAGGAACTCTTTCCCCTGCTCATGTTGTTACTGGTGCATACTCTAAAACAGCTATATCACTATTCAACACAGAAACGTTAACCAATCTCCCACATCCCCTCTAACTCGGATGTTGCTGGTTCTGGTATTAGCCCATGTAGTCTGAGATGTGGGCAGTCACTTCTCCAAGTTTTTTTTTCCTGGGTGGACAAGTGCATCCCAAACACAACTAGCTTAAAGAAGAGTGAGGACACAGTGTCCCAACTTTAACACCGATGGGTATCTCAAACTCAGGTAACTATGGCCTAATTCCTGTTTCCTGGCTTCCAATATAACCTGTTGCTAGTGGTGAAAACATGAATTTTCCTTGACCTCCTCCTTCAACATAGCTAACAATTCATCACTGTCAGAAAAGTATTTGAAGACCACCACTTTCATTAAAACTCTCAATTTAGTTTCAGATCTGTGACTCTTGAAAATCTATCAATTCTTTCTTCAGTTTGGCAAAACTCTCAGGATGCAGAGCCTGACATAAAAAAAGGAATCACGAATTGATGTAATCATCACCATGAGGACCAGATTATGACCTTCCATTAACTATCTGACAACCATTCACTCAACTTGACTACTAAGGTCAAGCACCAGCACCAATATTTTGCATCCTACAGCATAAGTTAACCCTTTTTGAAATTTTTCTCCACTTCCCAAGGGCCTTCTGGAATCATTTATAAAATAGAAGGAGGTCAGTCTGGCCATTGATCTGCTTTTACTAACCCAAGCTGGCTCACCTTAATTAATTCAAACCTCTTCACATGCTTGCATGTTTTTGTTCTCTGATTATGGATTCCAGAACCTTTTCTGTCACCAATGTTAAACTGAAGGACCTGTAGACCTCATTGGCAAACTCTAGTCTGTTCTTATTTCTTAAATTAAAGTGCCACATTTATCCACTGTCCAATACTTTGGCACCTCCCGCAGAGCTAGGGAAGATTTCGTTTTCCCAATTTTTTTTAACAATCTAGGCTGTAAGCTAACTGTATCAGGTATCTTATCTATCTTAAGTGTATCCAATCTTTCCAGTATCTCCTCCCTTTCAATTTTCACACTATCAATTGCCTCCACTATTTCCACCTCTACTGATATTTTGTCAGATTCCTTTTCCTCAGGAAACATTGATGCAAAATGTGCATTATGCACTGTAGCCTTTCTCTGCTCCTGTTAGCAAATGTCTATGTCCCTAAGAGAAACTATTCCACCTCTAACTATGTGCTTACTATTACCATGCTGGTAGAAAATTTCTGGGTTCCCCTTTATGTTGACTGCCTTTCTATTCTCATATTCTGTTTTCGCCAATCTAATTTTCCTTTCCGCCTCCTCCCTCAATGTATTCTATTTGCTCTGCTTCTTGATTGAAGAATTTAGCTAACATGCATCTGACACCTTTTATCTTTCATAATAATCTTGATCGCCCTTGTCATTTGAGGAGCCTTGTTATTGGCTCTCTTGCCTTCTGTCCTTGTTGCAATGTACCAAGTGAATCTTCATTCAACCCGGGTATTATTTTTACCTCTATGATTAATAACGGAAAAAGCCTGAAGGGAACCAGTAAAATAACTGAGGTCAGCTGTTAAGTAGAGAACAACAAAGTTCAGATCCTAAATACTAACAATTTCTGCAAAATGCAGTCAGGCAAATTCAAAGACATGAAAACCATCCCATCCATGCTCAGTAATTCCATCTGGTAACTGTGCATCAAATGGGTGTTTAATTGTGTTCAGCTAGTGGGCATTAATTGGGAATTCACTTGTTCACATTTCTACAACAATTGCCTGAAACTGTGGTGCTTTGGTTTGCAGTGCATAATAAGTAACATATATCACTGTAATAATAGCTTGTAGGTGTATAGCATCTTGATGCCAGATCTATCCTTCACCTCCTAGTAATCTGAGTTCTAACACCACCCTACATTTATTTGGAGGTGGTGGTACAGAGGCAACGTCACTGGGCTAGTAATCCAGGGGACCTGGGTGCAAATCTCACCATGGCAGTCATAGAATCATAGAGATATACAGCACAGAAACAGAACCTTCAGTCCAACTCGTCCACGCCAACCAGATATCTTATGTAAATCTCGTCCCATTTGTCAGCAGTTGGCCCATATCCCTCTAAATCCTTCCTATTCATATACACATCCAGATGCCTTTTAAAAGTTGTAATTGTACCAGCTTCCATCACTTCCTCTGGCAGCTCATTTCATACACAAACCACCCTCCACATGAAAAAGTTGCCCCTTAGGTCCTTTTTAGATCTTTCCTGTCTCATCTTAAACCAATTCCCTCTAGTTTTGGACTACCCTACCCTGGGGAAAAGACCTTGCCTATTTATCCTATTCATGTCCCTCATGATTTTATAAACCTCTGTAAGGTCACCCCTCAGCATCAGATGCTCCAGGGAGAAAAGCCCCATCCTATTCAGCCTTTCCCTATAGCTCAAACTCTCCAACAATGGCAACATGCTCATATTTTAAATTCAGTGATGGAAATAATAAAATGCTTGTTGAAAAAGTCCATATGGTTCATTACTGCCCTTTGGGAAATCCATCATCCATAATTGATTTGGCCTGCATGTGACTCTAGACTATTATGGTTGATGCTTAAGTGCTCTAAGGAATTGGATCAAAAATTCAAAGGCCTGTGACAATTGCAAACCTTGCCCTGTCAACCCTGTAACATCCTTTTCACCAACATCTGGGGATAATCCAAACTGGGGGAGCCATCTCACAGACACGACAAGCAATAGGTATAATTCTGGAGAATGACTACGTTCCAGATACTACCATCCTCAGAGGTATACATTCAGATGGAATTGGCTTTGGAGTCCTCAACAATTTATTCCAGAGTTTCACTGCATCAGGTCAGACTTGGCAAGGAAATCTCCTTCAGTTGATGAATGAGGAAGCTCCTCCATGCTGAACACCAATTGGAAAAAGCACTGAGAATGGCCAAGGTAGTATTTTATGATCCCAACTGGATTAGTCAAATCTCAGTCCGAAATCTGCATTGATCAATCATATTTGGTTTTTATTTGAATTTAAAGATGGTGGATTGCACTGACACACAAGCATGCATTTGATTCTAAGAATTAAATAAAAGTTATACAAAGGAATGAAGATAAAATAGAACAAACAAAGCTATTTATATATAGCACAAATTGAAAGATTTTGAAACACATGGCAAAACAAAATCCCATGTTTCCAACAGCATCATTTTACAGTACTCAAACACTAGAGAGAGAGTTCTTCTTTCTATCACATCTATAGGTTAGACTTAATTATTTCTTTCAAATCCCAGACTCAAGAGATTAAAAGCTCATTCCTTGATTGTTCACATGCCTAAGTTCAAACTTTCTCAGCTTCAAATGATCCTTTCAGGGTTCTAAATATTCTGGTATAGAATCTTCAAACTAAACCCTAAAAAACTGACCTAACCTAAAGCTGAAGTAACTTATTTCCTAACTGTTCTGGACTAACTCCTTTTTCTAGGAGAAACTGTTGTTATATCCAGCCTCAGCCGGTTCATTTGCGAACTGACTCAAAAGCTTCGCAATCTATGGTTTTATATGAGCAAAAATAATTTCCTTACTTTCTAAACCCAAAGCAAAGTAATGCCTTTCAATGTGTGCTATCTTCATTCATAAGCTCCCATAGTACAAATTCACATTACCAGTCCTGGAGTGCATGAGTTACGTGCTGGCTTTCATATTCAGGTTTAAAATCATGCCTCCAGAAAAACTGTGAAGTTAATTATTAAATCCTTCATACACATAGACTAAAGCCCAAAGGCTGTCAGTCCAAAATCCAAGCTCTAATATATGTGATATGAATGTCAATAATTTTCACATGTTATAGTGCAACAGTATGTACACCGAGTGGGAGATTCTAATGTCCATCACCAAATGTGGCCTGCTAGCACCACGACTGACCAAACTGGCAGAATCCTAAAGGGCACAGTTGTTAGACTGAGTCTGTGGCAGAATTGGTAGTGAGGCGACCAACAAGAAGGAAATACCTAATAATCTAATCCTCCCAAATCAACATATTGCAGATGCATCCATCCAAGACATATTGGTAAGAGTGACTCCGACACAGTCCTGATGGAGACAAAGTCCCATCTTCACATCAATGATATCCATCATTATGTGGTGTGGCAGTACCAGAAATAATTAAGATTGATTTCAAACAGATCTGGCAACTCAAAACTAAGCATCCGTGAGGAGCTATGGACCATCAGCAGCAACAGAATTGTATTCAATACCAAGTAACCTCAGGACCCAGCATATCTCCCAATCTTACCGTCAAGTCAGAGTATCAATCCTGGTTCAATGAACAGTACTGAGGAAAACACTATTCCTGCTTAAAAACAAGGTGTCAGCCTGGTGAAGCTACAACACACGACTACTTCAATGTCAAACAGTGTAACGGCAAAAGATAAACAGAGCTAAGCAATCCCACAACCAACAGATCAAATTCAATCTCTACAATCCTGCCACATCCAGCCATAAATGGTGGTAGACAATGAAGCAAATATCAGGAAGAGGAAGCTCCATAGATATCCCCACTCAGGATGATTAGGGAATCTGGCAGATCTGTGCTAAAGACAAGCATTTGTAAACATATTCAGCCAGAGTTACCAAATGGCATCTTCCTGAATTTCCAAGCATCAAAGCTGTTTGTCTTCAGTCCATTCAATTCATGTGATAGCACAAATGGCTAAACACGCTGTATACTACAAAAACAATGAGACCTGACAACATTCCAGCAATATTACTGGTGAGTTGTGCTCCAAAACCTGTCATGCCCCTGGCCGGCTGTTCCAGTACAGCTGCAACACTAGTATCTACACCTCAATGTGGAAAATTGCCTGGATATGACCAATCCACAAACAGCAGGGCATTTGTAACCTAGCCAATCACCACCCCATCAGTCTTAGTCTTGATCATCAGCAAAATGATGGAAGAGGTTATTGACTGGCAGGTGAGCAAGTGACACTTACTCACAATAACCTGCTCCTTGATGTTCAGTTTGGGTTTGTCAGAGCAAGTCAGCTCCTGATCTTATTATATCCTTGATTCAAGTGTGGTCAAAAGAGTTGAACTCAAGAAGGGAGGTGACAGTGATTACCTTTAACTCCAAGATAGCATTTAACTGTGTCTGGCATCAAGGAGTCCTAACAAAAATAGGATTAATTAAAATCAAGGATGGTCACTAATGATCACACAAAGTTCAACACCATTTGAGATTCCTCAGATATGAAGCAGTCTATATCCACATACAGCAGGACCTGGACAATATTTAGGCTTGAGCTGGTAAGTAACAGTGAAATTTGTACCACAAAAGTGCCAAGCAATAATCAACTCCAACAAACTGAATTTGATCAGCCATAAAAATTGTTGGTAAACGAGCAGGTCAGAAGCTGGGAATTCTATGGCAAGTAACTCACCCCCATCTCCCCAAAACCTGGCCACCATCTACAAGGTGACAGAATGCTCCCCACTTGCCTGGATGAGCACAGCTCAAACAACACTCAAGAAATTTGACGCCATACAAAACAGAGCAGCCTGTTTGCTTGGTATCACATCTACATCCATTCCTTCTACCATCAACACATAGTACGTACTGTTGCCACTATCTACAAGATGCTCTGCATCAATTTAACAAGGTTACTTCTACAACACCATGCAAAACCATGACTCCATCCACCTAGAAGGACAAAGGCAGCAGATGTATACTGTTACAACACAGAGACAGACAGCTGAACCAAAACAGCCTTTCCACCTTTGTATTCTCAATGCAATAAAATTAAACCATTGAAGACCCTCAAATAGTCACTCCAATGGCTCCTAATCAGACTCTTGAAGAACCAGTCCTAGACTTTGTGAATAATTAATTTCCAGACACCGGTTTGTATCTTAAACAAAAAGACTTAATTTATTAAAGACAAAATAACATTAGCTGAGAAAAAAATTAAGCAACACGGTAAACTGATTAATGTCTGATTAATGTTCTGAAGAAGGGTCATCGGACCCGAAACGTTAACTCTGTTTTCTCCTGTTTTTTTAAATGAACAATTAAATAATGTGGAATACCTATCTTAAAACTGTGTTTTAAAATATGGATAACAGAGGAAGACTGATCATCATTCAATGGTTAAAATTGTACTTGTTAGAAAGACTCACAAAGGAAAACTCCCTCAGTAAACATTATAAAATTAATAAAGGAGAAAGAAACAAAGAGCCTTTTAGAGGCATCTTACTTCACCTTGCTACACTTTCATATCTCCACTCAGCTTGCTTCATACTAATTTCCAAGAATTCTCTTATCCAGGAAATCAAAACATACATGAGGATTTTATTGTCCATTTATGATTCATGAAGCTATAGAAGCATTCTTAACAATCTTACTGAATCAGAATCCTTAGTTCCTCTAACCTTGTGGTAATTCCCCCAAATCACACAATGTCTCATACTGCCAGACCTGCTGAGCTTTTCCAGCAACTTTGTTTTTGTTCCTGATTTACAGCATCTGCAGTTCTTTTGGTTTTGATTAATATCTATGCTTGTTTTAAGCCACCCCTTCACACAAAAGACAGACAAACAAACACAGTTAAGGAATAAATAAAGGATAATAACAAAACTGGCCAGATTTCTTAAATGGTTTTTACAATGTATTGTTTCACAAGCATAAATGTGGACTCATCGGCTGCTTTTCTGTAACTTTGATCTGGGTCACCTTCTCAGTTTACCTCGGTAAAGGCAGCAACATTTCTAACTCAGCTCTCTACTTTTTGGACTTTTGGAAGCTGGTGTATAGGATTTAACAGGAAGCTTTAAAATTTTCAAGCTGTCTGAGCAGCTGCCCAGAACCATCTCTCAGAAAACATAGTTGTAAAGATCGATGACTGCATCGGCGCCACCTCGTGCTCCCGTGAGAAGCTTAAACAGTTCATCAGCTTTACTAACACCTTTCACCCCAACCTCAAATTCACCTGGACCATCTCTGCTACCTCCCTTCTCTTCCTGGGCCTCTCTGTCTCCATATCCAGTAACCGTCTCTGCACCGACATCTATTTCAAACCCACCGACTCCCACAGCTACCTTGACTACACCTCCTTTCACCCAACCTCCCGCAAGAATGTGATCCCTTATTCCCAGTTCCTCTGCCACATCTGCTCCCTAGACGGAGCGCTCCCGCACATCCCAGATGTCCTCCTATTTCAAGGACCGCAATTTCCCTCTTCCGTTGATAGAAAACGCCTTCAACAGCATCTCCTGCATTTCCTGCACTTCTGCCCTCAAACCCCTTCGCCCCAACAAAAATAAAGACAGAGTCCCCCGGTCCTCCCAGACCACCCCGTCAACCTCCACATCCAGCGCATCATCCTCTGCTATTTCTGCCAACTACAATCCGACCCCAACACCAAAGAGATATTTCCCTCCCCACTCCTATTTGCCTTTCATAGGGACCACTCATTCCGCGATTCCCGCATCCACTCGACACTCCCCACAAACCCCACCACACTCAGCACTTTTCCTGCAACCGTAGGAGATGCTACACGTGCCCCTATATCTCCCCCCTCACCTCCATCCAAGGCTCAAGACAAACTTTCCATAACTGACTGGGGTTCACCTGTACATCCTCTAGCCTGGTCTACTGTATCCGTTGCTCCCGATATAGAGGTGGCCACATTGGTGAGACCAAGTGTAGACACAGTGACAGATTCGCAGAGCACCTGCACTCCGTATGCAATAATCAACAACACCTTCCATTGCTAAGCATTTTAACTTGCCCTCCCACTCACTGGATGACATGTCCATCCTGGGCCTTCTCCAGTGCCACAACGATGCCACCTGCAAACTGGAGAAGCAGCACCTCATATTCTGCCGAAGGAGCCGACAGCCCAATAACCTAAACATGGAATTCACCAGTTTCAAAATCTCCTCACTCCAGGCCTCATCCCATGTCCAACACTCCCTCTCATCCCCACCTTCTTGACCTGATACAACCTGTCCATCTTCTTCCCCACCTATCCGACCAGCTCTTCCCACTGACCAATCCCTACCACCCCTATCTGCATCTATCTATCACCATCCCACCTACTTTCTCCCAGCCCCGCCCCTCTTTCCTCTACTTATTTCCCAGTTCTCTTACCCCTCCCCAGTCCTGATAAGGGTCTAGGCCCAAAACATCGCCTCTCCTGTTCCTCTGATGCCGCCTGGCCTGCTGTGTTCCTCCAGCTCCACACTGTAACAACTCTGACTCCAGCATCTGGAGTTCTTGCTATCTCCAACTTTAATTCTGGATCTACCCTGATAGACTGATCAACTCTTATTGAGGCTTCAAATACCTTTAACAACAGCCTTCTGTTTAAGGTCTTTTCCAGGCTTGCTGGAACCAATTCCAAGGTACTGACTTCATTAGTAGCCAACATTCTGATACCGCTCTTCCCAAGGTCGCTGTATCTGTTAGATTTCTTTTAAATTAAGGTTCAGCCTGCAATTAGCTTCCAGGCATGGCCTCACAAACAAACAAACAAACACAAGCTGCCCCAGAGTCCACCACTTCTAGCTGATAATTCAAAATTGATAAAATAATTAAAATAAAAAAGAAAAATCAGTGAAGATTCTAATAAAAGGAGGACCACCATTTGCAAGTTCCCTCCAAACGATATACTATCACCATTCCTTCATTGTTCCTGGGTCAAAATCCTAGAACTCCCTTCCTAACAGCACTGCTGGGTACCTATGTCTCAAAGTTGCAGTGATTCAAGACAGTAGCTCATCACCACCTTCTCAAGAACAATTGGGATTGGACAATAAGTGCTGGCCTCGCCAGTGATATTCACATTCCATAAACAATTTTTTTTTTCAAAAAATCCCACCTCTATACCAGGTGACTATTGGAGAAGCTGCAGTCAAAATAGCACCCTTCAACAATAATATGACATTCAACAATTCTTGGTTACGATCTGGCATAACAATAGGAATTTGACCAGTCACACAAAAATCCCCGGGATTGTTTATTTGTGGTTCAGTGAAAGATCACCTCATTGAATGTTTAAAAAAAAACACAAAATATGATCAATCCAGTCTGGGGTCCGACTTTTCTAATAATAACATCAGTTGGGATCATAACACAGAAGATGTAGCCCCACTCACAAGAAACATGCAGCTGAAACATGTGTCATATGCCTGCTGATGAAAATGAGGCATGTTTGGCTTACTCCTGGGCCTGGCCTTAGAAATTTGTTTCCTCTTGACACTCCCCATTCTATGGAGCAGACCAGCCACTGGTCTTGAGGGATACCAATGCAAATTACACAATCAGCAATATACAAGATCCCTTTTCGCCATCTTCAGCTCGAACAAACTTCAGGATATAGGGCCCAAAAAGCACTTATGTTAATATTTGAAATTATTTACAAGTTAAAATGTGTAACATTACTGCACATGGAATGCAAATGGATACAGAGAATATAAATTCTTAAAGGAACTTTCCATTACAATGTATGTTTCAATAATGTTTTTGCTCCAACTCAAAAAGAAACTCACCTGCAGAGAAAATGAAAAATTAAATAATGTGGAATACCTATTTTAAAACTGTGTTTTAAAATATGGATAACAGAGGAAAACTGATCATCATTCAATGGTTAAAACTGTACTTGTTAAAAAGACTCACAAAGGAAAACTCCCTCAGTAAACATTATAAAATTAATAAAGGAGAAGGAAACAAAGTACCTTTTAGAGGCATCTTACTTCACCTTGCCACACTTTCATGTCTCCACTCAACTTGCTTCATATTAATTTCCAAGAATTCTCTTATCCAGGAAACCAAAACATACATGAGGATTTTATTGTCCATTTATGATTCATGAAGCTATAGAAGCATTCTTAACAATCTTACTGAATCAGAATCCTTAATTCCTCTAACCTTGTGGTAAATATTAACTTCCTCCAAATCACAGAATGTCTCATATTGCAACATTTAACCGAAGGTTAAGGAGTGTAGAAGAAGTTTTATGGGGAGAGATAAGCTGGTTCTTTGGAAATAGCCTGGATTTAAAACTGCAGTCATACTGAGACAATAGATAAAGAACATATAAAAGGACAAAAATCTGACCCTTTCAAAATGGTCCACAGAATGACAATGTCTGAGTTTTGTTTGTGTTTTGATAATTTACCTGCACTGCAGATTTTTACTGCTCGAATGTTACACTGCATTGATTTGCCAGACTGCCTGCCCCCCAGAGCTTTCTGAAGAATGCTGATACTTTCTGTGCTGAAATTAGACTTCTAAAGTAGTTATTTATCATTAATGTCATAA
Source organism: Rhincodon typus (assembly GCF_021869965.1). Classification (NCBI taxonomy): domain Eukaryota; kingdom Metazoa; phylum Chordata; class Chondrichthyes; order Orectolobiformes; family Rhincodontidae; genus Rhincodon; species Rhincodon typus. The sequence goes on from NC_063345.1 coordinate 43,757,020, forward strand.
AAGCTCATAACTTCGAGCATAATTAGGCAATTATGTCTGCTGTGTCTTTGCTGGATCTTTGACCCAAATTCTTGTTTTACTTTGTTTCAGGAACACTATAAATTCCTAATCCTCAAATAACTGTCCAACTCCCTTCTAAAAATGTTTACGGAACTAGCTTCTACCATAAGTTGGGTGCTCCTGAATGATGTGCTGCACAATACTGTGAAAATGTTTCTCCTTGTCACTCCCTTTTTCAAATCCAGTACCTCCAGTTATTGACAGACACAACAGAGGGAAAAAAAAAATGCCTATTCAACTCTCATCATTTTGAAAAACTCTATTGGATCACCTCTTAACCAGCTCTGTTCCAAGGAGAACAATTCTAACATTTCAATCTCTCCTCATAACTGAATTGTCTCATTCTTGATAACGTCCTAGAAAATCTTCTCTGCAACCTCTCTAATGCCTTTACTTCCTTCCTGAATTCTAGTGCCCAGAAGTTTCCAAAAATCTCCAGCTGAGGCCTGGTTTTCCATTATTTTTTTCCAAGAGCAAGATTTCATGGAAGAGTACAACATTCAAAGAAATTCTTAGATAACTTCATTAATGATCTCTGCAAGTTACTGGAGAAATGTTACTATGGTCTTTTAAAGTCAAAATTCATTAGAGACTGGATGGTTACAGACATTACTGATGAAACTTCGTCGGATTTGTTAAATTCCAAAGAAGGTCTAACTCTAGAGAAATGAATTCAGATGGTGAGTAAAGCAGAGATCCAGAAGCAAGGCAGATTGATCTTAAGGGGAGAAGAACAAACTTATCAGAAGAAATCTTCAGGATCCACTACAGCCTTAAGATACAGAACCACAAGAGACGTGTAATAAGCCAATGCTATGGGTAAAACAGACACCTAACTAAAAGCTCCTGCCAATGCAATGAAACCTCACAGGACTAATCAGTACCCAACAAGTAAAACAAATGATTTTATTGTAAAACATTCAGTCACTTTCAGAAAATGTGCAGAAACAAGACACAGCCATGAAAGAATGAAAAAAAAGTACAAGCCATATGAATAAGTAAATGAGGTAAAGCAGTCTCCAGTAGAAAATAAACCCAAAGTTTTCCACGGGGAAATTTCTAACCCAGACCTAACATACTGGGAAGCTGATATTTATGTCAGCTGGAATCTCAAATTTCAAATTAGGCACTGGAGCAAGTGTTATAATATTTTCGTGCAGTGAACCTTGGTTAACAAACATGCTTTATACCAGGGAGGAGTTCACTTGTAAGAAAAAAGATGTGAATTGACCTGAATCTCATTCAATGGTTGGAAGGAGTTGAATGACAAAAAGTGAAGAAACAGTCAGTCAAGGAATTGCTACTTTAGGAGCAGCTATTAGATGATTTTACAGGGTTCCATAAGCTCATGGCTGAATCTAAGCTAAAAAGCAAAATCCCCTGAGGTTAATTATGTTTTAATAAGAAATTTCTTGCATACTGTTGAAGAGATGGAAATCTGTGACGTACAGATTTGGCAGAAATGTTTTTAACTGCCATTAACACTGAAGAATGTCTAAATTCCAAGTGTCAACAAAATTCAAGAAGAAAAGCTAATAGAGAGGCAGCCACTGAACTGTATACCTTGCCTAAGCTAACTGAAGCGTCTGCAACTGAATTGAGTCAGTTTGCAATACAGCGTAGTCAATAAGTACTCGTGACAAATCCAAGACACTCATTAGATGCTGAGGTGATAAGGAAGGGACGTATCCAATCAGACTATTCAAGAAGGCAGCTCAACACCCCACCTTCTCAAGGGCAGCTAGGGATGGGCAATAAATGTTGGCCAGCCAGTAACATCCACATCCCACAAATGAATTAAAGAAGTCTGACCTCTCAAACATCTAAGGAAAAATCAACAACTATAGTGAATATGACATCCGTTCTCCTGGTAACACAATTAACAAAGTGAACAAGTAGATTTCTTCAATAAATCAAACACTGAAGATGAATGATAAAGTCCAATCCAATCAATAAATTGAAGGAAAAAAATCTACCAACTGCAGCATACCTCTACATCTGGATTGAGAACAAATATCCATGGACACAATGAAGACTTGATGCATACAACTCTATGAAAGACATTTCTCAGAAGAGACAAGCTATGTCTAAAATCCAGCATAGTCCAAAGAAGGAAGTGCCTGCTCTCGCAGGGGCATGGTCCTCTGCAAAAGAAATACAAGAAATTTAAAGTCCTCCTTTCAAAAGAGAACCTCAGACTGTCAGGAAAGCAGTCCAAGGGCTTTTACACAGAAAACTACCATTCTTCTAGGTTTAAAGAAAACACATTCATGGAAAATAGTGATACCTATAGATCACTTGAATTTGTAAAATCAATGATACGGCAGGAGATTGGGTCATGGCAATTATAATTATATAAAGAAAAGTAAAGTAACAACAGTTATAATAATCAGAGATCACCTATAATCTTATTAAATGGTGGAGCAGATTCGAGAAACTGAGTGGCCTATGCCCATTCCTATTTCACGCTGTAATAGTCATTAGAAAACATGCACTGGAGCAAATGTTTGATATGTGGATCTGGAAGAATCTGAAAATGTTAACACTTGATTGAATGCACTAAGCACCATACGCTCTATCGATTCCATGAAGATTGGTGGGAGAGTAAAGTCTTACGGGACACAGATTTAATTCAAGTCTGTCCAACAGTCTTTGTAATAATGTAGAGTTTAATCTTAAAATATGTAATTAGTTGCAGAAAAGCAATACTCTTCCTACTAGATCAGAAGGGAGTCCATTGGGCTTGATGAGATGTATCCCAGGCTGCTCCAGGAGGAAAGGGAGGAGATTTCAGGGGCACCAGTAGAGATATGTAAGACTTCAAAACCAGTTTGTCTGATGTCAGTTGTAGGGAAATCATTGGAAAAATTGCTGAAGGACAGGATTAATCAATACTTGGAAAGGCAGAGACTGGTCAGAAAGAATCAGCATGGATTTATTCGAGGGAGATCGTGTCCGATTAATTTAACTGAGTCTTTAAAATGGTGACTAAATATATTGATGTGGGTAGTGCAGTTGATGTGGTTTACATGGACTTTTGTAAGGCCTTTGATAAGGTGCCACATGGAAGACTGGTCCAAAAGGTAAGAGCCCATAGAATCCAAGGCAAGTTGGCATACTGGATCCAAAATTGACTTGCGAATTAAAGACAAGGGGTAATAGTGTAGGGTTGCTCTTTGTGATTGGAAGCCTGTGACCAGCAGCGTACCAAAGGGATCGGTGCTTGGACCCTTGATATCGTTATTTCCATTAATGTCTTGGATGTGAACTTAGAAGGTATAATTACTAAATGTGTGGATGACACGAAATCTAGTGGTGTTGTTGATAATGAGGAGGATGGTTTCAGGTTACAATGTGAGATTGAAGAACTGGTAAATTGGGCAGACCAATGGCACATGGAATTTAATTCTGATAACTGTGAAGTGTTGCATTTTCAGAGGTCTGGTAAGGGAAGGTATACACAATGAATAGTAAGTCATTAAGGAGCACTGAAGAACAAAGGGACCTCGGTGTATAAGTTCAACGATCCCTGCAGGAGTAAGCACAAGTAGACAGGTTGGCGACAAAGACATACAAATTGCTGGCCTTCATTATCTGGGGCATAAGACAAAGGAATTCTTGTTAAAATTTATAAATTATAAGAAATATGGACAAAGTAGATTGTGAGAATCTCTTTTCCATGGCAGACATGTCTAAAATGAGTGGGCATCAGTTTAAGGTGAGGAGCAAGTGGTTTAGAGGAGATCTAAGAAAGATTTTTTTTCACCCAGAGTGTGGTAGAAATATGGAACGTGTTGCCTGAGAGGGTGGTGGAGGCAGGTACTCTCAACACTTAAAAAGCATCTGGATGAGTACTTAAAATATAGCATAGTAGGCAATGGGCCAGTTTTAGGGAAATGGGATTTGTGTAGTTTGGTATATGTTGGTCAGCATAGATATGGTGGGCTGAAAGGCCTGCTTCTATGCTATATGACTTGATGACTCTACAACACTGGACCACGTAAGACCCTTAAGAAAACACACAGTTAGATTATCCAAATGGGAACACACACAATAATTGGTAGCAAGCTCCTCCCTGACAGCAGGCTCAATGTTGCTGCTTCTCAAGGAGGGCTTCAGTGTGTCTTTGAAGCATTTTCATTCTTCTCCCCTGGAAAAATGGCTATTTGAGAGTTATTAAACAGGAACAGGGTGATTTTATTCAATCATTCAGGTACACTATCTCATGCAATGAAGTTGATTTTGTAAGAGTTTTGCCTGATTATCTGTGAAGGTAGCTTCTTCCATAAGTACATAAGAAATAGGAGCAGAACTAGGATATTCCCCGACTTAACAAGATCATGGATGATCTGCCCCAGGCACCCATTCCTCTTTTGTATCAGCTCAGCATAATCATCAACTCACTGATGTTTCAAAGATCTACCGACCTTATAGAATCCCTACAGTGTGCAAACAGGCCCTTTGGCCCAACAAGTCCACACCGAACCTCAGTGCATCCCACCCACACCCATCCCCATCCCCATCCCCATCCCCATCTACACCTCCCCGAACACTACAGGCAATTTAGCATGGCCAATCCACCTAAGCTGCACATTTTTGGACTGTGGGAGGAAACTGGAGCGCCTGGAGGAAACCCACGCAGACACGGGGAGAATGTGCAAACTCCACAGACACCCGAGACTGGAATCAAACCTGGGTCCCTGGTGCTGTAAGGCAGCAGTGCTAACTACTGTGCCACCGTGCTGCCCCGTACCTCTTTAAATTCTTTCCATAATCCAAACTCTACATTACTCTGAGGTGGGGACCTCCATTCACCCCTTGGAGAAGAAATTCCTTTGCATCTCAGTTTTAGATTAATCTCCCATTATTTTGTAACTATGTCCCCTAGCTTGACAATCCCTCACTAATGGAAACAACTTCTCAACATCTGCTCTGTCAAGCCCATGCAGAATCTGATATGTTCAGTAAGATCATACTTCATTCTTCTAAACGCTAATGAATAAAGTCTTAACCTGTTTAGCTATTTCCGATAAGTCAAACTCTTCATTCCAGGGAATAGCATAGTGAATCTTTTTTGAACTGCCTCCAATTGCCAATATATCCCTTTGTAAATATGGGACCAAAACTGTGTACAGTCATCCAGGTATGGCCTCACTAACACTCTGTCTAGTTGTGACAAGAATTCCCTATTTTTAAACTACAAGGCACTTGTATTAAAGGCCAAAATTCATTTTGCCTTCGAATTACTTGTTGCACCTGCCTGCTAATTTTTTTGTATTTCATGTGCATGAACATATAGATACCTTGGTACTGCACTTTGTTGGAGTGTTTCTCCTGTTAAATAGTAGTCAGCCTTTTGATTCTTCCTGCCAAAGTTCATCATCTCACAATTACCTACATTAAACACCATTAGCCAACTTTTTGCGCACTCATTCAACCTATGTATATCCCCCTGTGCAGTGCAGACTTCTTATTTCCTTATCACAACATGCCCTCCCATCTGTTTTTGTACTATCAGCAAATTTATATATATGACATTCTACCCCCTTCTGGTCTTTAATAGAAATAGTTGCTCATTTGGGCTCCAGTATTAATCCTTGCGGCACTCCACTGATTACATCGTTGCAACCTGAAAAAAAATTCATCCAACTCTCTATGTTCGGTGCATTAATCAATCATCAATCCATGCTAATATATCACCCCAAATAATGTGAGCTCCTACCATGTGCAATAACTATTTACGTGGGGTCTTATTGAATGCATTCTGGAACTCCAAGTACACTACCAGTTCTCCTTTACCAACTCTGCTGGTTATGTCCTGAAAGAATTCTAGCAAATTTATAAAACATGATATTCCTTTTACAAAACCATGTTTGATTGTGTTAAGCTTTTCCAAATGTCCTCACATTTCTTCATTAATAATGGACACTAGCATTTTCCCAGTGACATATGTTAGGCTAACTGGCCTATAGTTTCTTGCTTGCTGTCTCCATCTCTTTTTGAAAAGGGACATCACATAAATAGTTTTACAATCTGCTGAAACCCTCCCAGAATTCAGTGACAAAAGTCTCTGAAGCCACTTTTTAAAAAATCTTTTTAAGATGTAGCCATCAGGGTCTGGCAGTCTGTTTGTCTTTAGTTCTATGAATTTCTCAAATACTTTATCCCCCACAATAGAGGCTGTTGCAAGATCTTTCCTACCACTATCTTGCAAACCTATTATTTTTTGGGATGTTTATAGTGTCTTCCACCATGAAGAACAAAATAAAATATTGGTTTAAATTATCTGCTATTTCCCTGTTCCCCATTATCAATTAACTAGTAGCATCCTCCAAGAGTCCCACACTTACTTTAGATTCCCTTTTTATTTACTCATAGAAGCTCTTGCTATGTACTTTGACATTTTTGCCAATTTATTGTCATAATCAATGTTCTCCCTCTTTATTAGTGTGTTAGTCATCTGCTGCTGGTTCCTGAAACAAACTCTATCTTTTGGCCAATCCCACACTTTTTCACCACTTTATATGCCTCAGTATTTTTTTATTGGATGCTCTCCTTTTCTATGCTTGTTAACCATGGTTGGTTCATCATTTTCATTGAGTTCCCATTTTTGACATGAATAAATTTTTGCTGAGCGTTATGAAATATCTGCTTAAATGTGTGCCAATGGGCTCCCACTGACATTCCCCTTAATAATTTTACCCAGCCTGATTTAGTTAACTCTTTCATCATGCCTCTGTAATCACCCCTACTTTAGTTGAGGACACTGGTTTGAGACTTGAGTTGTTCTCCTTCAAACTGAATTTGAAATTCCACTATGTTGTGATTGTTATCCCATGGAGGTTCTTAACGACAAGATCTCTTATTAATCCTCCTCATTACACATTACTAGATCTAAAATTACCTTTCCCTGGGGAAGTTCTGCAACATGCTGCTCTAAGAAGCAATCCTTAATACAGTCTAGAAATTATTCTTCCATGATGTCCTTGTCCATCTGATTTGTTTAGTTATTATGCAGATTAAAATCACCCAGGCAGAGCACATCTTACATGCTTCCATTATGTATCAATTTATGCATTTTCCTGGAGTGAAGCAACTCTTCATGGGTCTATAGAGATCTACCACCTATGGCCTCTTTCCCTTGCTATTCCTTACTTCCACCCAACTGATTCCACCATGATACCACATGATGATCCATTGCACATACATCACCACTCACCACTGCATTGATACACTCTCCTGATAACATTGCTACCTTGCCTCCTTTTCCTTTATACCTATTCTTCTGGAGTATTAAATACCCTTAAAGAGAGTCATAGAGTCATACAGCACAGAAAGAGAACTTCCGTCCCAACTCGTCCATGCCAATCAGGTTTCATAAACTGAACTAGTCCCATTTGCCTGCATTTGGCCCATATCCCTTTAAATCCTTCATATTCATGTATCTGTCCAAATGTCTTTTAACTGCTGTAATTATATTTGCCTCTACCACTTCTTCTGGCAGCTCATTCCATATACTCACCACACTCTGTCTGAAAAAGTTGCCCCTCAGGTACATTTTAAATCGTTTTCTTGTCATGTTAAACATATGCACTGTAGTTTTGGACTTTGCTACACTGGGGTAAAGACTTTGACTATTCACCTTCCCTATGCTTTTCATGATTTTATAAACATCTATAAGTTGCCCCTCAGCCTCCTATTCTCCAAGGAAAAGAAATCACAGTCTATCTAGCCTCTCCTTAAAACTCAAATGCTCCAGTCATCTTTTCTGCACCCTTTCCAGTTTAATAGCATCCTTCCTATAGCATGGCAACCAGAATTGTACACAGTATATTGACCTTACCACATCCTTCTTCACCCTCCTGCCCACCTGTGATGTCGCTTTCAAAGAACTGTGTACCTGCACCCCTAGGACTTACTCTCTCACATTCAAATCTTCCTGTCCTGTTCATGGACTAAATTGGATGAAAGTTAGGAAGAACTTCTGGTTACTGGCAATTAACATTCACCAAGGATGTTTTGTTCAAGCAGGCCACAGACGTCAATAGTGACCCGCTATGAAAGCTGAGCCTCCTGAGATACTGGCTTGTGTTGAGACCTTGGCTTGGATGGAGGGGGGAGTGCGGCAGAGGGAGTCTTTTCTTCTTGAGGCTAGATCTCTGCGTTCATAGATCATAGAATCCCTAGTGTGGAAACAGACCATTCGGCTCAACAAGTCCACACCGTCCCTCTGAAGAGCATCCCTCGCAGACCCATTCCCCTAATTTCCCATGTCTAACCCACCTAACCTAAACATCCCTGGGCACTATGGGCAATTTAGCATGGCCAATTCACCTGACCTGCACATTTTTGGACTGTGGGAGGAAACCGGAGCAATCCCACGCAGATACGGGGAGAATGTGAAAACTCCACGCCGACAGTCGCCCAAGGGTGGAATCGAACCCGAGTCACTGTGAAGGCAGCAGTGCTAACCACTAAGCCACTGTGCTACCCATTAAACAGCAGCACAAACAGCGCTGGCCTCCAACGTCAGGTTACTGGGGGCTCAACATGCCCTAATCCAGGGTCTAGGCCCAAAACGTCAGCTTCCTGCTCCTATGATGCTGCTTGGCCTGCTGTGTTCATCCAGCTCTACACCTTGTTATCTCAGATTTTCCAGCATCTGCAGTTCCTACTATCTCTCATATCCCTCAATCCTGTGCATGAACATGTGACTATGGAGAAGCTTGGCTGCTGCGTTGCAGAGGCTGCTCTGGGTGCTAATGATACTGCTCAATCTGCTCTTCTTATTCCTCAGCATAGCTGCAAGGTATAAGTGTGTGTTAGCTGCTCCCACAGCCTGGGGCAAGATGACAGCAGGAAGTGCAGGTCAATGTAAGTGAAGTGCAGAACAGATGAACTGATTTCCAATAAGTTGCTAATCACCTGTCAAGCAATGAATCCCTATGAGCACTATACGTTCACCTAAACATTGCTGCATCTTCTCAGTTTGCTATAAATACGAAGTTTGTCAAGGTTTTGGAACTGACTGTTAAAGTAAAATGGAGGCGTCGTTGTGGTCATGTGACATGTTCTGAATTCTGCCTGACAACAAGCTTGATTTTTAAAGGAAATCCCGTGTTGTTTTACTGGGAAGTAGGCACAACTGTAAACAATAACCAGGGCAGCTTTGCTGAAAGTGCATAAAATGTTAATCTCCAAGTCCCAGGGAGTTGTTAGGAATTTCTAGCTTTCTGAAGAATAATACATTAAACTGCCTATTTAATTCTGGAGGACCAGCAGAAAGCTACTAAAGATGCTTACTTGATGCAAGAGCTATGTAATTCACATTGCCATGGAGATGAGCTTTGAGGGGGAAGCACTCCTTAGCAAGCCTGGGTTGCAGGCTTTCCTAAAAAAAAACAACCTCAGAGATAGAGTCAATCTTTAAGAGCCTGACACAAAGAAAGCGAGAAACATACAGATAACAAGGTGTAGAGCTGGATGAACACAGCAGGCCAGGCAGTGTAAGTAGAAAAAATGAAGAAGGGTCCAGATCTGAAGCGTAAGCTTTCCTGCTCCTCTGATGCTGCCTGGCCTGCTGTATTCATTCAGCTCTACACCTTGTTTTCTCAGATTCTCCAGCATCAGCAGTTCCTACTAGTTCCTACAGTTCAGAGAAACAAACATCCAGCTATTCTCACTTCAAGCAGATAAAATGCTGGTCCTGTCAGCCACCATACAATTTGAGCTTGAGAGAATTTTAACAAGGCTAGAAGATTCACCTAGGTTTTGTTAGAGGGAACACTAGACTGGAAGAATCAATTTGAGTGTTTGGAGTTGCCTAGCTGGGAAAGTAGAAAGCAATCCACTTGAAACTGAGACAACAAGGTGCAGGGCTGGATGAACACAGCAGGCCAAGCAGCATCATAGGAGCAGAGAGGCTGACGTTTCGGGCCTAGACCCTTCATCAGAAAAGGGGGAGGGGAAGGGGGTTCCGAAATAAATAGGGAGAGAGTGGGAGGCGGATAGAAGAGGGATAGAGGAGAGGATAGGTGGAGAGGAAACAAACAGGTCGAAGAGGCGGGGATGGAGCCAGTAAAGGTGAGTGTAGGT
>NC_063345.1:43767574-43789325 GCF_021869965.1 Rhincodon typus
CGCTTGGGAACCCTGCAGCCCAATGGTATCAATGTGGATTTCACAAGTTTCAAAATCTCCCCTCCCCCCACCGCATCCCAAAACCAGTCCAGCTCGTCCCTGCCTCCCTAACCTGTTCTTCCTCCCACCTATCCCCTCCTCCCACCTCAAGCCGCACCTCCATCTCCTACCGACCAACCTCATCCCGCCCCCTTGACCTGTCCGTCCTCCCTGGACTGACCTATCCCCTTCCTAACTCCCTACCTACACTCACCTTTACTCGCTCCATCCCCGCCTCTTCGACCTGTTTGTTTCCTCTCCACCTATCCTCTCCTCTATCCCTCTTCTATCCGCCTCCCACTCTCTCCCTATTTATTTCAGAACCCCCTTCCCCTCCCCCTTTTCTGATGAAGGGTCTAGGCCCGAAACGTCAGCCTCTCTGCTCCTATGATGCTGCTTGGCCTGCTGTGTTCATCCAGCCCTGCACCTTGTTGTCTCGGATTCTCCAGCATCTGCAGTTCCTACTATCTCTGATTCAACTTGAAACTGAGAACAGCTTTATACTGGTTTCTCAAGAATGAAGTATCCTCTTAAGGGACAGAGTACAGTCGAAATGTGGAAGGAGATTTTCTGTTTGTTTAAATGTTAAATGGGAGATTTTTCTCTAATGTAACAAAACTTTTGCTTTTACATTATCAGAGTAAAGATCATAAAGCTTGTTGTCTCAGCATTCCAGTTGGCAAATAGGAATTCAAATATCTTTCAAAATGTTATCACTCTCTCCAGGGTTCTTAACAAGCTTTACTGATTAAAGAGCTCACAGCCTATCAATAGGACATTTTCACTTTTTTCACCCCAATGACACCGTTCAGGAAATTCAAAAGCTGGCTGCTAAAACCAGAATTCTGGATTAAATTATCACTTAATTGACTTGTTGCATATTTTGATGATTTACCCAGAGGCTGCATGGGTGCTTCCCGTTCAGGTGTGACCCTGTCTGATTACAATTGAAAATTATTTCAACCGTGCCTGCTTCCGGAGCTGACACCACATTTCAATGATATAACCCCTTCTTTGCCAATTTACTAAGCATCAGAAATTAGGAAACACTGGTCAGCACTTCAAAAGGAAAGGCTGGGATGTTCTCCTCCTGGGAAGTAGCGGTCAAGGTGTCAGGAAGGGAGATAATCAGGCAGGTTGGTACAGGAGTAATACGCACCCTTTCCCCACCACCTCAGAAAGTTCTAGAAGGGAAGGCCCATGATCAACCTTCCCAACCTCCACCAACTAAGACCCATAAGTGGACAGTTTATGACATCTTAGCTGTCTCTACACCATTACCTCTCTATTACCTATGTTCCTGGAAGATGAGGAGAGTGGCAGCCCTCTGAATCAATAAAACAGAGCTGGCCTAAAATGTCAGGTTACTGGGGGCCTCAACATGCCCCAATCCAGGAGTGATCAAGGACCTAAATAGAGGGCAGTTGTAGGGTGCCACTGAAAATCAACCCCCACTCATGCCTCCAATACCCCTAAGCCCTGTCATCCCACCATTCCCATTCTGTGATCTCATCCCAGAAAGGTCAATTATCTTCCTCTTTCTTCTAGTCTTCATCTTGCTGTGCAGCCAACAGCCTAGTTCTTTGCTGTAATGCTGCTACCCACGGTGACTGGCTGAAGGCAGGGCAGGACATCATTATCCCTGGAAGTGATGCACAGAAAGAACCATTGGGTGACTTACAAGTTCTTGATTTAATGGGTTTTCTCATTGGTGGTGATGGGGTTGTCTCACATGTTGTAGCACCCAACTCCACTCTTTAACTCTAAGATTGAAAATCCTGGCCCAAGATTCCGAAATTGAATGATTATAGAAATAGATATCTAAAGTAGTCTCTCTCTTTTCATAGCAAATGCAGTGGAAAAAGTTTATCTATTTAACATACTTAGCTCAGAAGGGCGATTGTTGACATAACTGGCCTAACAACAGGAATAATCTCGCGTAACAACTTGGCTTCTTTTTATGGGTGTTACTTCTAGAATTCCAGAAGAGTAATTGAAACTCAGTTTATGTAATTTTTTTTCAAAATTGTAACTAAAAATGAAAGGCTAGTTTAAACAGCACGGATAGATTTTTCCATCACAACCCCCACCTATAACTTCAGGGACAGAAATGGGACTACACCCTTTTCTGTTTATTGCTCACAAATCCTGTATTATTTTAACCTTGCAACCACATTATTATTTGTGTTTTTATTATACCTCAAATGATGTGCTTCCAAGCTGTTCCTTGCTGCTGGCTGATGTTTGTGACCAATAACAACTCTAACTGTAGATCAATAGAAATAAAATGTTCAATTTGGATGGCTGTCAGTGTTGGATTTGGGAACTTAAATTCTGGATTTCATTTGGGTTGCCAAATTCAGTTCCGAGATGGTTCAAATTCCTCTTCGTGTTCTTTTAACTATACAGGGGGTCCCTGATTTCCTAATGGTGACTTATGAATGCTCATATTTATGAACATGAGTCCACACAGGGATGTAATTTTAAAGATCCAACATACAAACGTTTTCTCATACATATGGGCAGCTGCTTTATATTATCCTGCATTGTCTTCTATTTGTGTACTAATTAACTTGCAAACAGACTCGGGGTGGAACCCATTCACAACCCAGGAATTGTCTGTTGTGGTTAATGAATTTACATCAAATTCTTACACGTGCTATTTATCAAAGTTATGTTCAGGTCAAATAATGTTTGCTCTTTCTTATAGCTGATGTAGAATATTTGCTAATGAGCTTGTTCAGATATGTTATTACACACTTCTGGAACAAGTGTGACTTGAAGCCAGGCCTCCTGGCACAGAGATAGGGACATTATCACTGATGATGTAAATGTAGAGCTGAATGATTACTTACTGGTAGCTAACTCAGGTAAATGCATTAGTGGCAGCAGAAGTATCACAACAATACCTTCTTATTTACAGATTTGGTGTGGAGATGCTACATGTTCTATGATCTGTTCTGGATACCACAGTTGCAAACTGAAGAGTCTTTAGTTTTTGATAGTGCATCAATTATCCATATTTGTTGAGGTTGGTGCAGAAATGCCCTTGAATTTCATGAAGATCAAAGTCAGGTGTTTCACAAAGCATTTGTTTCTCATTTCTTATGAACAATATTCAACTTTCCAAACTTCATAAGAGTCAAAAGTGCATTGAAGAGCATCTGTGTTCAAAAGACCTTGCACGACTTCAAAATGGTATAGATGGATGTTACTGAAGTCCTGGTAGTTAATCCAACATTTATTTTCACTAATTTCCTAGATTTCCCAGAAAGGTACAATATTGTGGTAAATAGCTGGGGAACCAATGTGCAACAGCAAAGGCAGGCAGCATGCTGGGGTCAACTTCAGGACTCCAGAGATGAACCACATTGTACTATTCAATTAGACATCAACCAGTTGAAGGTGGTTACATCTGGTCTGAACTTGTGCAGAATATCTGGCTATTGAGTACACAGAGGACACTACTGATGCCACTGGCACTCTCAGCTTGAGTTTGCAGCTTCTGGATCAGGTTGATCCTTCTCTTTACCCTGATTGATTCCATCTTCAGGTGGTTACACAACATCAGTGTACAATCCAGCTTCACTCTGAGAAAGTTTTATCCTCCAGAACATCAATGCTGATCAATCAGTGATGCTCAAAGAAAGCCTTCCAGCCTAATCACAGGTTTTGGACTGCAGAAGTAATCCAACAACAGCTTGGATTTATAGACCTGACTCTAACTGTAGATCAATATAAATAAAATGTTCAGTTTGAATGGCTGTCAGTGTTGGATTTGGCAAGTTAAATTTGGATTGCCAAATTCAGTTCCAAGACAATTCAAATTCCTCTGGGTGTTATTTTTCCTATGCAGGGGCTCACTGATTTCTGAATGTCAACTTATGAATGATTGTACTTATGAACACGAACCCACACAAGGATATAATTTTAAAGATCCAACATACTATTTATTACCGTTGGCCTACAACTGATTAAAAGATTGATGTTAAAGCTCCCAAGGATTATCCCCTACCTCAAAACACAATATCTGCCATGGGGGATACTGAGGGGCAGCTGGCTACCTGTCTCTTCAGTAGCTGTACCCCGACTGAAAGATAATGTCAACTCCGCATTACCAGTTTCTGTCATGTGTCTTCATGTGACTGAACAGGCTGATACTTAACCCACAGGGCACATTGAACTATTTGAGTCACAAAGTTGACTTGCTCCAGTTTCTCAACAGACTGCCAAAGGTATCAGTACTCACACAGACTGTCTTCAATGCCAACGCAAGTGACATTCTGTAGTGATTGGAGCCAGTTGGATCTTGTTGACTATGAGGTTATCGATTGGGGTGGTTAACCTGGGCCAATCAGGAAGCCCTGGCTGACCAATATAAACTGGGGATTTAGAATCTCCTCAGCTCAGGGGACTGACTCTGAGCTGGCTGGCCTCAGCCATTGTACTTTGCACAAGTAAATAAAGGGTGAGTTGGTGATGGGATACCGGCCTCTGTGCAGTTATTTCACATACCATCACTGAAGTCATGCAGATGCAAGCAATTACTTTCAATGTAGAGTGGCAGTAATGCGTAGCATCTACAGGATGCACAGCAGCAACTCACCACTGAGTTGTTAACTGCATTTCCAAACCTGTGACGTCTACGACCTCAAAGGCTAAGGGCAATAGATGCATAGCAACACCACTACCTGCAAGATCCCCTCCAAGCTCCATACCATTCTGACTGAATCTTACCTAAACAAATGCAAGTGTGAGTTACATCGGGTTTTTTTTTTGAAGGAATTCTTGCTGTAAGGTCTAGTGAGTTCTCTTGCCATATCTTATCAAACGCATTACATTAACTACCTGCTCCACCCCTATGCTTCCCTTACATCAGATGCTAGCCCAATCTTGCATGTTACTCCTGGAACAACTTGCCACTCACTGGATCCCCCTAAAGACTGGCATCCCTTGCATCTGCACCATCTTTAAAAGGACACCAAGCACCCAGGCAAGAGTTGACAATCTGGAGCTGTCCCACTGACAACAAAATGGCACAGTAGGCACAAAGCCACACTGTTCACAGCACATATCCAGCATGGCTATCACTCCCTCAGACATACAACCCCATTCTCTAATCCTAGATAATGTTTAACCACAAGACTACCCTGCTTAGGTATCCTTAACTACATCCCGACTAACCACCGTCTCTAGGTCACTGTTATTCTGTCCCCAGTGCCCAGTGGAGATTCACAACTTGTTATTGGCCAGTAGGGGAACATCACTAGTTTTGGACTCATGCACCCTAGGGAAAAGACTTTAGCTACTCACCTTATCTATGTCCTTCATGATATTAAAAAACCTCTACAAGGTCACCCCTCAGCCTCCTACGCTCCTGGGAAAGAGGTCCCAGCCTAACCAACCTCTCCTTATAACCTAAACTTTCCAGTCTCAGTAACATCCTTGTAAACCTTTTTTGCATACTTTCCAGTTTAATAACATCCTTCCTATAGCAGGGAAACCAGAATTGTACACAGTACTCCAAAAGTGGCCTTACCAATGCCTTCTACAGCCGTACATGACATCCCAATTCCTGTGCTCAGTGCACTGATTGATGAAGGCAAGCGTACCAAACACCTTCTCCACCACCCTGTCTACCTGCGATGCCTCTCAAAGAACTATGTACCTGCACCCCAGGTCTTTCTGTTCCACAATACTCCCCAGCACCCGACCATTAACTGTGTAAGTCTTGCCCTAGTTTGTTTTACCAAAATGCAACAACTCACATTTATCAGAATTTTAAACTCCATCTGCTGGAAATGGTAGAGGCAGGTACAATTACAACATTGAAAAGACATTTGGACTGGTACATGGATAGGAAAGATTTAGAGGGATATGGGCCAAAAGCAGGCAAATGGGACTAGTTCAGTCGGCATGGATGAGTTGGGCCAAAGGGCCTGTTTCCATGCTGTACTACTCTACGACTCTAAGCAGTCAGACAATTCCAAACATGAGCTTTTATTTACAGCCAGCAAAAGAGAGTACAAACAAAATGAATACAAGTTGCAGATTGACCCCACAATATAAACCAAATGTTGGCATCATGACCAATGACTATTGAACTGTCCATAATGATCTGCTCCACCCAGCTCTCATCTACTGGAACTGCGTGTTAATCGGGTCCTATCTGGTTTATAGCGCCAATCTGAGCTGAGCTCTGTTATGCACCGAGGACAACTTCCTTTTCCCTAATGTCTTCATCCTCCTCCTCGGAAGACAGCTCCCATTCTCCTAGTTTCTTGGTATTTATCACATCGCATTGTTGCCTGTTCCAGTTGTGCAGGGCACAGCATACCAGAGTGACTTACAGACAGTCCCCTTTGAGTTCAGTGGAAAAATATCTTCAGCAGCCCTATCATCTGTTCCATGCTCCATCACAATCCTGGCCAAGGTACAGGCAGCATTTATCTGCACTCTGCAGCAGTCCGGGGTCGGGGGGTGGGGTGGGGGGGAGGGGGGAGGGGGGGGAGGGGGCAGACGATTTGCTGTCAGGTGCCATCCTCACAGTGGGCAGGTTTTCTACCTCAGTAAAGCACCTAGACCTTCAGGCACATGGGGTAAATGAACACGCCCCAGGATTTAAGACCCATTGCAGCTGTGAGGGTAGCAGGCACATGCCTCAAGGAACTGGTAACAAGGATGACTGATCACCTGGCCATTAAGTGAATGGAACCCCTTTTTGTTGATCAATTCTGCAGCGTTGTGTTGAGTGATATAACCTTCTGAGTGCCATGTGTCTGCAGTTGATGGCACCCTGCAGCTTGGGGAAGCTAGCTGTAATCTTGAATCCTTCTGCCCAGGCAGTAGCACTGGCCTACTCACTGGGAAATGAAATGAAGCTGTGAAATCATCCGCAGATGGCATGAGTCACTATCCTGATGTATTTGCTGGTGGGATAGGGGAGGTGATGGCCTAGTGGTATTATCGCTGGACTGTTAATCCAGAGACCCAGATAATGTTCTGGGGACCTGGGTTCAAATCCCGCCTTGGCAGATGGTGGAATTTGAATTCAATAAAATAAGTGGAATTAAGAATCTAATGATGACCATGAATCCATTGTCGATTGTTGGAAAAGCCCATCTGGTTCACCAGTGTCCTTTAGGGAAGGAAACTGCCATCCTTACCTGGTCTGGTCTACATGTGACTCCAGACCCACAGCAATGTGGTTGACTCTCAACTGTCCTCTGGGCAATTAGGGATAGGCAATGAATGCTGTTTAGCCAGTGATGTCCATATCCCATTAATGAATAAAGGGGAAAAAAAAAGTCACTGAGAGATCCCACACAGGTCACCCAGCACTCACTAAGTTCCAAGCAGCTGTTACCTTCACAGTTTATCTGGTTCTCTCTCCTGTTGCCCTTAGGTCCCTCTCTAGCATCCGACTTCATTCCGTCACTGTGTCCCAGGACATACCAAGCCTCATCTGCTCTGTGCCTGAACCATCACCAGAAAATGGAGGCACGGCCCAAACACACTGATTCTTCAGTGGGCACCACTCATCCTGAGTCGGCTCCTGTTCACCATCTTAGGCAGGCAGCCAAAGCAATCACCATCCCACCAGCGGCAGAGCCTATTATTCTCAGTCAAAATAACCTATATTGGGAAGATAAAGAACAAAAGACAGGTCTCAGAAGAGTCAGTGGTGGTATATACTGCAGATGAGGGCTGCACACACTTCTCCATATAGTGAGAGCTGCTACACTCTGATAATGAGTGTCTTGTCTCAATCATGAATCCAGCTTCACCCTCACCACGTGCACCAACTTGGTGAAAGTGTTGCGCCAGCTGAGTAACCAACATTTTATATCATAAAAGGAGTGCCTCCTGCACTTCAACCCTTTTCACATCCCAGAGCCATATCAATCAATCAACTTTTCATTGCATTCACTGTTAAATTGATATGACACATAATGAAGCAATGGTCTACTTCCCATCCCACCTGTGGAAGCTGTAAATGTAATAGTTTGACTTTGGCCAGAATTTGCCTCCTTTTAAGTCATTGTTGTTAGCTTTAGAATCATTGAAATGGTAACGTTCAATTTGCAAGGATGAAGGGCATGGTACAAATGATCTTTCACCAGTTTTTGAACCCAAAGCACATTCACTCTGCATGTATAGCAAATAGGTGATAGAATGATTACAAATTAAATGTAGCTGCTGTTTGCAAACAGATGCTTCATGTTGTTGCCTCATCAATTTCCTACTGTCCAACAGAGGTAGATCTGTGCTTTTGCCCATTAACTGGCATTCGTCCAACTAACTTGGGCATTGTCCCAGCCATTTACCAGTTGCATTTGTATCGAGAGAACAGACGAGTGCTGGCAGAGAATGCAGCTTGCAGAGGACTACACCAGCAAGAGGCTATGCCTAGTCACAAGTGACCACCCCGCCACCCGGAGCTTCCATATCTCCTTTTACTCTGCATTACCTCGACAGCCCACTTCCAGTTATCCTTGCAGCATGGAAACCCACCTCCATGAATTTTGCTTTCGATTGTCCTGCATGCCCTCAATCCCCAACATTGCACCTTAATGGGGTCCATGCTGCTGCTCTATGTTCTCCTTATGGAGGCCACAGTGGTTGTCACTATCAATAATCTGCTGCTGTAGCCTACCATGCCCTCCAGTACTATTGCATATATTCCCCTTGCACATTGAGATATCCCCTTGTAACTGTTCTTGTCCCTACCTCTGTACAAAAGCCTCCCCTTGGATTAATTTGATTGGTGTTGGATTGATGCCCTGATGTGCTATACGGCAAGATGTCCCCCACATGGACAGAACTTTACTGATGAGCATGCCAAGTAACCTGGTTGTGTGTCTGCAGTAAAGAATACGTCAATATGGAAGTGCTGAAAGCCTTTGGCTCTGGCTGAAGCACCAAGATGCTAACAGGCTTAGCACATCACAGCATGGACAATGCAAGGCAAGGCATGGATGCTGCGAGCGTGCAAGTAGGCGCTAACTGAATGAACAGTAACAGAGTAAGAGAACAGTGTCATCCAATTCATGAGCTGGATACCTGTCCCTGTACGTAGAGTGTCCTTGTAGCACCTTTTCCACGCTAGTTACTGATGTGCCCTGCAATGCAAGTCTATGCTTTCTGAGCAGAATGCAAGTTTATCACAGAGGTGCCATAATGTTTGTGAGGTGTTGATAGGTGTTGCACCTATCAGATTCCAATAACTGTAAACACGGTACATGCAGCTGATGCCTGGAGTTCATGCTGCTTGGTGCTGAGCAACATGGAGACTGGTTGCAGCTGATGGTGAGCTGAAGTCACCAGGTATCCACGCTGACTTCCATGTCGAGATCTCAATATCTCACAGGTTCTGCACATTTGGTAAGATCGGAAGTTGAATAAAGAGGTAAACTGTGGTTTTGGTAAAGGCATTAAACAAGTCATAATCACCCTAAATTGGCAACTCAACACTGCCTAGCAAGAAACTCTCCTCACCTTTCCATAATAGTAAAATATAACGTGAACTGCTCCTAACATTAAGATAGGCCTCGCTAGATTTCTCATCTAATTCTACTGCAAATCTTGCCACAGTCCATGTTCTTTAGTCCCCTGTAGGATTCCACACTACATCACTAATCCTACACTATTTCTGGGTCAAAACTCTACTCCCTTCCTGACAACATACATGTGTCCTTACACCCTAAGGACTGCTGTGGTTTAAGAAGGCAGCTTACCACCACTCTGTTTAGGGTGATTAGAGATTGGCAATAATAATTCCATGACACCCAAATTCCGTAAAAGAATAAACAGGCCAACAAGCCTGTAGGGATTCTATGATTCTATGAGTAAGTCCACCTTGAACAGGAACCTAAACACCAAGCACAGGCCCCTCCCGAAAGGAAAGTTCAAACCAAACCATAGCACATCTGTCTTTTCTCTAAAATTTTGAAGGTTAAGTGGTCATCTGATTGAAGTCTTTAAGATTCTATCCACTATGTATTTTCCTGTTAAAGATAAACTGTTTCCAGTGGGATTTCTAGAACTCAGGGTCATAGTCTGAGAATTGGGGTTAAACCACTTAGGAAAGATGTGAGGAAGCACTTCCATTCACAAAGAGTGGTAGATGTTTGGAACTCTCTTTTACAAATGGCTGTGGATGCCATTTGTTAATTGTTAATTTTAAATCTGAGAGTTTTTTGTTGTTTGGCAAAGGCATTAAGGGATATGGGTCAAATGCAGTTACATGGAGTTAACCATAGATCAACCATGATCACATTGCATGGTGAAACAGGCTCAAGGGGCTAAATTCCTATAACAGGGATGTTAAGTGCACACTGAAAGTGACCTTAAGTGGCAATATTGTGTGAGATGATACTCATTCTCCAAGTGAGATTGGAACATACACTCATCCTCCATAACCATGTGAAAACGGTCATTGTTAAAACAAAGAAACTCAAATGGGCTGACTAAATTTACACATATATTTCTTGTAAAGATGTATGTCATTTTCCACCATCTTCTTTAATTCAATTAACACAAATTCCATTTACAAGTCTATAATACTAAGGGAATCTTTCTGGATAATTTTGGCTTTGGACCACATTATGAAAGATGAGATATTGGCTCTACAATACTACACCCAATTTTCACTTCCAAAAGTGACTATTGTCCAAAAGCAAACTTTGTCTCGTTCTGTTTTTTTTCTGAACTCTTTCCAATCATGTTATCACAAAATGTCACTAATGAGGTCACGTTTGAAATATTGCAGGTAATATTTCAAAGTGGCCTCATTAGTGACATCGAGTGGCAAGATAAAAATTGTGTTTCAATGTTTGTTGTATTGACAGGATGTCCGGCTTGAACGATTTTGATCCCTTTATTGTATTCCACTAAAATATCAACTAGCTTCCAAGACCAGACATATGAAGGTGGATATATTGCTTTGAATTCAGCCAAGTAGTAGAATGAATGGCCAAAATTATACATAGAATTTGCAGTTTTACATTTCTTTTAATTTTTATACTACAACAGCAAGCTAGTTAAAGGATCAATGTATCAGAAAACTATTAAGAAACACAAATTGAAACTTTTTTTTAGCATTGCAAAATGGCCAGCCATGACTTACGAAACACCAACTATCAATGCATAGAGTAGCATAATGACTCAGCAAACAGTCATCCGTTTTATATTAGCTGGTCATCAGCCAAATCTGTAGTTT
This sequence comes from Rhincodon typus, assembly GCF_021869965.1. Classification (NCBI taxonomy): domain Eukaryota; kingdom Metazoa; phylum Chordata; class Chondrichthyes; order Orectolobiformes; family Rhincodontidae; genus Rhincodon; species Rhincodon typus. Next base: position 43,778,835 of record NC_063345.1, read on the forward strand.
ATTGCCTCCTTGTTGTAAACATTTCAGTATGAACTTTAATCACTTTTTGCTGTCCATTGAGGGAAACACATTGTCCTACATACTGTAATGTGGTTTCTCCAGTTAAAAGTAAAAATGATCATGCTTAAGTTCATTGTAATGTTCCTTGAAGCCGCATTACAAACCACTTCCCTCATAGTGAACATTAATTATCAGATTATAATGTTAGAGCAGCAATGAGAAAGAACAAGGAGCAATCCAGTGAATATATTAATTGTTGGAAGGTCAATTGCAGTGGATGAGAAGGGATCTCTCCCAAATAATTTAATAGACAAAGCTGTAATGGTATAATGGTTTACCTTTAAAGTAAAGTGTGTTTGGCACAGTCAAGGTATGGTACTATGAAGGGAATGATAGGGCAATCAGAGCTCCGTAAATGGTTCAAGAGATGTAAAGTGGAACAGAAAAAGAGTGCAAATAACAGATACCAGGTTAATAATAATACAATTATTATTATTATTATTATTATTATTATACAATTAACAGCCAAACTGAACATAGAAAGTATAAAAGGTATTAGAAGGGCTTGTAATTAAAGCTGATGTGTAAGGGGATTGGGAATGCATCAGAGAATATCAAGGCAAAAGTTGAAATTGCAGATAGTCATGTCTTGCTAAATATAGGTGTGATGCCAGAAAACTGCAATGTTGGAAATGCTTACACCAGTGTTCAATAAAAGCTGTAGTGATAAACACCCAGTAGCCACAAACCAGGCAGTTTAACCTTGACAGCATCAGAGGAGCAGGAAAGTGACGTTTTGGGTCTGGACTCTTCTGAAGAAGTGTCCAGACCCGAAACATCAGCTTTCCTGCTGCTCTGATGCTGCCTGGCCTGCTGTGTTCATCCAGCTCTAAACCTTGTTATCTCAGACTCCAGCATCAGCAGTTCCTACTATCTCTGAGTTTAACGTTGATGCTGCTAAAACTTTTGGAAATGATAATCCTGGATAAAATCAATATGTACTTGGACAATTGTGGAATACTAATGGGAAGCCAGTGAAAATATGTTAACGGAAAATCCTGTTTAACTAACTGGATTGAACTATTTGATGAGTTAGAGGAGAGAGTTGATGAGGGTGATGTGATTAGTGTTGACTCCCAAAAGGCTTTAATTAAAGTACTACATAGTAGACCAATCAGCAAAATTGAAACCCACGGATTAAAGAAAAGTGACAGCATAGTTACACAGTTGGCCATGTAATAGGAAACAAAGTGGTGCACAATTGTTTTATGGACTGGAAGATGATGCATATTGGTGTTCCCTAGGGATCAATACCAAGACCACTGTTTTTCTTGATATATATTAAACGACTTAAACTTGAGTGTACAGGGCACAATTTCCAAATTTGTAAACGACATAAAACTTGGAAACATAGTGAATTGTGAAGAGGATTGTGATGGATTGCAAGAGCACATAGGCAAGTTGGTAAAATGGATGGACATGTGACATATAAAATTTAATGACTAAGTGTAAAGTGATTAATATTTCTCAAAGAACTAGGAGAGAAAATATAAAACAAAATGTACAATTTTAAAGAAGTGCAAAGACAGAAAGACCTGAGGATACAAACTGTGTTGAAGGTGGCAGGGTAAGTTTTAAAAAAGTGATTTAAAACACATCCAAGATCTTTTTCATTTCATAACCGAGGCATAGCAACGGAGTTATAATGAAACAAGCACATAAAATGCCGGAGAAACCCAACAGATCTGGCAGCATCTGGCAGAGTTAATATTTTGAGCCCAGTATAGCTCTTCTGAAATCACAGTCACAGATACTGCCAGACCAATTGAGTTTCTCCAGCATTCTCTGTTTGTTTCAGGTTTCCAGAATCTGCAGTATTTTGCTTTCACTGGAGTTATAATTAATCTCTATAAATCACTGGTTCAGCGTGAATTGAAGTATTGTATCCAATTTTTCTCTTTAAAATAAGTAGATCCAAGGATGAGGGTTTTCAGTTACATGCACAGATTGTTAAAGCTGGGCATACCCTCCTAAGAGAAGCAGGCACATATAGCAATATACATTCATAATATAAAATGTGACAATGTTGTCACTTTAAGAGGTTATCTTGTCCTAGTTTTCTTTTAGTTTTTAGATTTAGTTTTAAGCAGAAGTCTTTGGGGTCTCAAAAGGGTGGGAAGCTTCAGTGAATGTCTTCTAGCTGCTGCTTTCTCTGAACTCCAAACTTAGATCCACAGATGCTACAAAATGTATTGAAAATTCTCGAGAAAATATACACTGCACAACCTTCAAAAGATGGTCAACCTCCCTCCAGAATGCCTTTACCATTGTCTTTCTGATGATCCTTACAGGAAATTATATAATGCTCACTACATTATCACACTGACACCACCCAAGTAATTCTCAAGCGCACAGGTTTGCAATGCACTAAAGTCACAGATATGAGCATCATGGGGCATATCTTTCATTGAATCAACATTCCTGACTCTTCACTCATCTTTGACATCCTCAAAAGATATGTTTGTAAATTAAAATTGCATCTTCACCCAATGCAAGTGGAATTTGCTTTGCAGAACTCAAACAGCTTGCCACATTATTCTTGGACACCTTTCCCAGGAGTAATTTAGTTTCTCACATTTAATGATAGATGTAAGCATAAATCATAAGCTGAAACCATCTATTATTCACCGTGAAATGCTGCACTACAAACAGTGCAATGTGTTATACTTTGTAATATGCCCCTCACCAAAATGAGTTAGACAAACTATTTTTTGATAATAAACTTTCAGTTGAATACCATAAATTGGGTGAAAATGCATCCAGACATAACTATATTTTGAGATTCATCCAGTTCAAACTGCTTTGATTCAGGCATGAACAAGATTTTAAAATTGACATAACAAATAACATGCTAAAGATGTCATTTCCCTTGTGCCTTTAAGCTACAATATAATTGAACAATGAGAAAATGTTGCCTGGCTTTCCTGTCATCTGCCATCTGTTCAAATACTCAGACATAAATGATTATGGCACCATAAAGTATAACTAAAGAAAGTCAGGTTCATTGTGAGCTTATAACATTGCATATGAAAAGACATCTAAATAAATACGGATTAAAGATTTTGGACAATTATTATTTCAGTCAGTATGAACACATAGCGTTTAAACTTACACAGATAAGTTTGCCGACTTTGCTTTGTCTTATGAGGAATGCCAAATCATTGCCAGAGAATTACACTGCCCACACAAAAATATTGATGCACGTGGAGGGATTGAATAGAAAAACAAAGCTCAATTTAGAGAAAATTCACTGCAAAAAACATCAAAATAAACTGATATCAGCAAGAGTTACATTTTTGATAATGTCCAACCAAATGGATTGGGGTAGGATCTATGCAGAGTAACTATAGAATTGGACACTGTTGAATCCAACCTTTCAATTGATATCATCTACGGCAGAAAGCACCAATGATGGGAGTGTAAAGCACAGTGTGCAAATGAAACAAGGAATAATTGTAATGCATGTTTAAGAAATACATTCAACTGTGAACATAGGAACTGACAGGCTAATCTCCAAAGCTTACATTTCTGTTTTTATAAAAAGCATTTATATTCGATAACCAAGGCAAAAGAGAAAATAAATCAAAGAACTGTGGGCGCTGGAAATCTGGAACAAAAAAAGAAATTCCAGAAATTGCTGGAGAAACTCAACAGGTCTGGTAACATTAATAGAGAAAGCGATAATGTTTCAGGAGCAGTGACACTTCTTCAGAACTATTGGTAGCTAGGAAAACATGGCATATATCCAGAAGACATAGAGTTAGGGTGGGAGGAAGGAGTAAGCAAATATGTGGAGACAGAGCCCAAAGGGAGAGAAAGAAAGTTAAGCAAATAAGGGGATGGATAACGGTAAGCCAGGGAGAAAGAAAAGTTGATGACGGGGACCATAAGTAGGTGAAATGGGTTAGCTGTGTTGAAAGCAGCCCATGTCATGACAAGGCCTGGGTTGTGGGGATGGATAAATGACATGGAAAAAGGTGTTCTTACCCTAAAATTATTGAATGCATTATTGAGTCATGAAGGCTCGATCCATAGAATCCCTACAGTGTGGAATCAGGACATTGGGCCCAACAAATCCACACTAAGTCTCTGGAGAGCATCCCAGCCAGGCTCAGCCCACTATGTTATTACTGTAACCCTGCACTTCCCATGGCTAATCCACTTAACCTACACATTCCTGGGCAATTTAGCACAGCCAATCCACCCAACCTGCATATCTATGCATTGTGGGAGGAAACCAGACACCCGGAGGAAATCTGCACAGACATTGGAGAATGTGCAAACTCCACACAGGCAGTTGCCCACGGCTGGAATCAAACCTGGGTCCCTGGCACTGTGAGGCAGCAGTGCTAACCACTAAGCCACCATGCTACCTGCAAGGTCTCCTTGGAAAATGTCATACTGTTCTTCCAGCTTGCACTGAACCTCACCAATAGAGAGAATATTTGGATTTGCCCTCTGAAAAAATTGCCCCCAAAATTTGCAGTTACTCTGGGATATTATGTCTATTAGCAGACTATATCATCCACAAGGGAGCATCCAGTTTGCATGCAGGCAGCAAATGGAAGTGCCATTATAGCCACATGTCTGATGCATGTCACAGTCTGATATCCCAGAGCAATGCTAAAGTAAATATACACAGCTTTGCATACTAGATTAACATTGAGGTAAAATGCCCATGAAATGATTCAAAATTGTGATCTTTGCACTGTGAAAAACATGCATAAAGTCCTGACTACTCAGACCGCTAGGAATCATGACAGCACACAAACTGGCAACCACACTAAGACAGCAACTGACCAGGGTTAAAGACCCAACAGATACCATGGACAAGATACCATGCGGAGACTGCACAAAACACTATGTGGGACAAACAGGCAGAAAACTAGCAACCCACATCCACAAACACCAGCTAGCCACTAAACGATACAACCAGGTGTCCTTGGTTTCAACACAGACAGACGAGAAAAACCACACTTTCAACTGGGACAATAGTACAATCATTGGACAAGCCAAACAGAGGACAGCCATAGTGTTCAGAGATGCGTAGATTAGGTAGGTTATAGAGGGATGGGTCTGGGTGGGATTCTCTGAGGGTCGGTGTGGGCTTGTTGGGCCGAAGGGCCTGTTTCCACACTATAGGAATTCAATGAACTTTTATTGTGACATGCACTCAAATGAGTGCAAAATTTGTAAGTCACCTCTCGGTGCCATCTTAGGTACAGGATACCTAGGTACTGATACTTTAAGTGTTGTTACAGGATTGAAATAGTAGAAAAAAAAAGAGTAGTATGGGAATGTAGTGTTTAGAAAGTCCAGAACTAGAATAAAAAGTATCTTTAAAGTATCAAGTTATAGCCTTAGTCCATGCCAACCGGGCTTCAGAACACGAGGCCATGCTGTTTTCACGCACTCGCCTCCATCCAGGACTTATCCCCTGGCTAGCCCGGGCTCACTCTGCTCCCGCTCGGAGCTCCGGCCACGACTCGCTTCTGGGGCTCGTCCCCCTGGCCAGCCCGGGCTCGCTGTGCTCTGGCCACAACTCATTTCTGGGACATATCCCCCTGGCTAGCCTGCACTCGCTCTGCTCCCGCTTGGGGCTCCAGCTGCGACTCACATCACGCGCTGGCCTAGTCTCAGACTCAGTTTTCCATTCCCCCGAGTTAGGGTACTTTAAGAAGTTCAAGTTTGTGGAGAGGGGGCAGGAAAAACTGCAGCAAGAGGGAAATAAAGAAAGGAAAACAACAGAGGAACTCCGGCTGGAGCCTCTTACTCTGTCGCCTTCTTAACCGGATATTTTCACCAGGTTGACACCTCATTTTTAGGTATGCCTTCTGCTGCTCCTCGCATGCCCTCCTTCACTCTCCATGAACCAGTATTGAACTCCTGACTTGATGGTAATGGTTGCATGAGGGTTATGCTGGGCTGTGAGTTTGAAGATTGTACTGGACTTCAATTCTACTGCTGGTGATGACCCACAAAGCCTCTTGGATGCCAAGCCGTGAGTTGCCAGATCTGTTTGAAGTCTATCCCATTTAGCACAGTGGTAGTGCCGCACAACATGATGGAAGGTATTTTCAATATGAAGGTGGGACTTGGTCTCCAGAAGTACTGTGCAGTGGTCGCTCTTACCAATACTGTCATGGATAGTACCTTAGTAGTGTACTGGGAGACAGTACCTGAATGGAGTATGCCTGACATTTACTGAAACCACTACGACAAAAGGCATTGTTGACAGGAGACAACAGTACCAGAATTTCTTATGAGAAAATAAGGCCCAACAATGCATCTTCCAAAAAGATCAAAAGGTAGTGGCAATGAATTGCACCACTGACGAGAAATGACGGCCAGGCATCATTGTAGCACAGACTGAACCAGTGTCTTACACCATGCAGTCTAGTGATAATGTAGTCTGAAGAAGACATACAGATCAACTCTTGACAACCAGAATGAATGTACCAGAGACAATATTATAGATTCATAGAGAATCATCCAGTCATACAGCACTAAAAACAGACCCTTCGGTCCAACTCGTCCAACCAGACGTCTCAATCTAACCTAGTCCCATTTGTTAGCATTTGGCCCATATCCCTCTAAACCTTTCATATCCATGTACTCATCCAGATTAAAAGTTGTAATTGCACCCACCTCCACCACTTCCTTTGGCAGCTTGTTTCATACACACGACACCGTCTGCATGAAAAAAATACCCCTCTGATACCTTCTGAATCTTTTCCCTCTCACCTTAAACCTATGCCCTCTAGTTATGGACTCCTCTACCATGTGAAAAAGACCTGGACTATTCAACTTGTCCACACCCCTCATGATTTTATAAACCTCTATAAGGTCATCCCTCAGCCGCCTATGCTTTAGGGAAAAAGCTCCAACCTATCCAACCTTTCCCTATAACTCAAACCCTCCAGTCCCAGCAACATCCTTATAAATCTTTTCTGCACCCTCTCAGATTTAACATCGTCCTTCCTATTGAAGGGTGAACAGAACTCAACGCAGTATACTAAAAGTAGCCTCACCAAGTTCCTGTACAGCCGCAACGTGACGTACCCAACTCCTATACACAATGTTATGCCCAATGAAGATAAGTGTGCCAAATGTCTTCTTCATTGAATTGTCTACCTGCAACTCCACTTTCAAAGAACAATGCACCTGCACCCTTACTTCTCTTTGTTCGGCAACCCTCCTCAGGGCTCTACCATTAACTGTCTAAGTCCTTCCCTGGTTTGCCTTACAAAAATGTAACACTCACATTTATCTGAATCAAATTGCACCTGCCGCTCCTCAATATTGGTTGAAGATCCATAAATAGCTAGAGACCTGGAGTATTAGAGGGAGATAGTACTTTAATGGCATCTACCATGACATTGAGCCAAACCGCTGAACATTCATGTCCTCTCAGGAAAAGACAATGACAGATGATGAGTACACAGGAGGTTAAATCCATTGAGCAAAACAAACAGATGCTTAAGGTGTGCCCACAGCCACAAAGGAATCGACGTCATCCAGAAGTCTTACCTACTGACTGTTGTATATAAGATTGTAAATATTTTGAATGCTTTCATTGCAGGAACCTCTGATGTAAAAGGGAAGAGAAGTTGTGAATTTGGTAAGTATGGTGAACAGTCACTTTAAGAGTCAATTCACATCACGTCATGATGACGTTATTGACCATTTTAGAAGGATACAGCTTAGTCTATCTTGCTGTCTCTTTCATAAGTCTCCTACAACTGTTTAACGATTCAGCCACCTGGTCTTTCTTGAAATTTAACAGCAAGTACTTCTGCCATTGCTAAGCTGATTGTAAGTGTGGGGTGCTGTAGAGGACTGGTGCACAGCAAATCAGGCAAGTTGCAGAGAATAATGTGAGAAATGCACCAGGGTTGACAGAAAGAATCCATCTATGAGACTGTCCATGATTCACACTTTGCCAATTACTGGTAAAGTACAGCCTATTGTTACCTGTTTGTATTTTATATTCCACATGTCTTGAGATAAAGCCAAGAATTCAATTAGCCTTTTGTCATAGCTTTATTAAACTGAAATGAAATTTGCAGAACACCACTATCCATTACTTTCCACTAAAAAAAAGTTCCTGAACTCTTAATTTCCATTTTCTCCCCCTTAATTTTTAATCCAGGTTGCTATGCACTCAAAAGGTTCATAGGTCTTAATCTTCTCTAGTAATCTCCCCGCGATGCCTTTTTAAAGGTTTTCCAACAATCCAAGTAAAATGCTTTTACTGCAACTCTCATCTATATTGTTGCTCTCTTTGTCCCTTCTGAAATATGGGCTGGCAAATTGTAATGATTTTCATTTGATTGAGTTACGTGGAAATTCTATTCTTAATCAAAAGTGCTAAAATTTCCCTCACAAATACTTCATGAAGTGGTGTAAAATTATCCATTTGCTCCCTGTCTCCCGCGTGTAGAACGTTGATTCTACATTAGCCGTTCTCCAGTTCTGCAGGAAACCCAATAGAGACTTTAGACTGCATTTTAGCAGAAATTGGCTAAATGTCAATTTTGGTGATGGGTGGAGGGGTTGTGGGGCCTAACAAGACTTCTTAAGCTCACCTCAATACCTGTCCACCACACCCCTATGGTACCCTGCAGCCAGGCAATATGGGGATGAGGGACCTTGAGCTCAATGCAGATACCCCTTTCTCGTAAGGAGACAGCATGTCCAGTAGGCATCAGCCAAAAGAGGAACCACATCCAGGCTTCCAAAATTCTCATCTCAGGACACTCTAAAGGAGACTGGGCCCTCCGCCTCCACCCTTCCTGCCACCCTCAGCCCTGTGGGAGTTCAAGCCAAGAAGGGTGCATCTGCCTTTGATTAGTTCATACTCAGTATGTCTGGGCCCTCCAGCCACAAACACTCCTGAGGTCACTCAACCAAAACTCCAAATCCAACAGGCTCCACTGTACAGCAGGGTCCCTCCACTCCAACTACAGACCTGGGACTGCACTAAGGGATAGTGGGAGGGAAATAAAGGGGATATTTTGAAAGCACATAGTCAGCACAAGTGAAACTTGTAAAGACATTCTCACATTCGTAAACATATGTTCACTTTTGTTTATCAGCCATCTGTATGCAAATGTCTGATCAGCAAAAACTACAAGATTGAAGGCATAGAACCTAGCTATCCTTTTGTAACATAACGATTTATGGCCCAAGGTATGAAGTGAGCAGTTACTTCACCATGGGCAGGCTTTGGGAAGTTGGAAGGTGAATGCTACTTTGCCAACTGGGGTGAATCTTTCCAGGCTGCTATACGCTGCTTGTGCATCATAGCATTAGTGTGATTGATTACTGTTGCTATCAGACATGCTTAAGATTGCTTGGGAACAGGGTCTGAACTTCACACAAAAGGCCAATGCTTAATGTCCCCCTCCCTCACAGAATGAAACATTTACTCCATTATCTTTGGGTCTGGTGGCAGCCATTTTCATCTCTTGTTATTTGGATCACGACGGAAGGAAACAGTGGCCACATTTCATGCTGTGAATCACTGACTCAGCGTCTCAGTCTACGTGATCCCTCCAAACCTACACTCCCTTATTGGTAAACCGCCTCATCAACCACAATGTCTGTCTTCGATCTTCATGGTATTTAACTGTTCATCTCATTTTACCACGAGCCCCAGAAATATTGAGTATTGCAGCAGTGCTGATATGCTCTAAAGTGTAGTATTGAAGCGTAGAGCTGTCTGGCAAGTAGAATGGAGATATACCACAGAATGAAGTGAGCCTGATACATGTTCAATGCCGACATGGAGTCATAGAGTCCTACAGCACAGAAATAGACCCTTCAGTCCAACTCATCTGCACCAACCAGACTCCCAATCTGACCTGGTCCCATTTGCCAGCAATTGGCCAATATCCCTCTAAACCCTTCCTATTCACGTACCCATCCAGATGCCTTTTAATTGTTATAATTGTACTCACCTTCACCACTTCCTCTGGCAGCTCATTCCATATACATTTACAAAAAGAAACAGATTAAGATTTAGAGATAGTAGGAACTGCAGATGCTGGAGAATCCGAGACAATAAGGTGCAGGGCTGGATGAACACAGCAGGCCAAGCAGCATCATAGGAGCAGAAAGGCTGACGTTTCAGGCCTAGACCCTTCATCAGAAAAGGGGGAGGGGAAGGGGGTTCTGAAATAAATAGGGAGAGAGTGGGAGGCGGATAGAAGATGGATAGAGGAGAGGATAGGTGGAGAGGAAACAAACAGGTCGAAGAGGCGGGGATGGGGCCAGTAAAGGTGAGTGTAGGTGGGGAGTTAGGGAGGGGGTAGGTCAGTCCAGGGAGGACGGACAGGTCAAGGGGACGGGATGAGGTTAGTCGGTAGGAGATGGGGGTGCAGCATGAGGTGGGAGGAGGGGATAGGTGGGAGGAAGAACAGGTTAGGG
>NC_063345.1:43789425-43789565 GCF_021869965.1 Rhincodon typus
AGGAGGGGATAGGTGGGAGGAAGAACAGGTTAGGGAGGCGGGGACGATATGGACTGGTTTTGGGATGCGGTAGGGGGAGGGGAGATTTTGAAGCTTGTGAAATCCACATTGATACCATTGGGCTGCAGGGTTCCCAAGCG